>NW_027362772.1:288188626-288787516 GCF_046119375.1 Phyllobates terribilis
GGAGAAAGGAAGATAGTAGAGAGAGGAAAAGAAAGAGAAGAGGAAGAGAAAAGAAGGAAGAGAGGAGGAAAGGGAAGAGGGAAGAGAGAAGAAAAGGAACAGAGGAAAGGAAAGAGAGAGAAAGGAAGAAGAGAGAAGGAGAAGAGGAGAGAAGAAAGGAAAGGAAGAGAAGAAAGGAAGAGGAGGAAAGGGAAGAGAGAAGGAAGAGAGGGAGGAAGAAGAAGAGGGAAGAGAGAAGGAAGGGAAGAGGGAAGGAAGGAGGGGGAGGAAAGGAAGAGAGGAAGGAAGAAGAGGAAGGGAAGGAGAGAGAAGGAGATGAAGAGAGGGGAAAGGGAAGAGGAAGAGGAAGAGAGGAGGAGAGGAAGAGAGAAAGAGGAAGAGAGGAAAAGGGAAGAGAGAAAGAGGGAAGAGAAGGAAAGGAAGAGAGGAGGAAAGGAAAGAGGAAAGAGAAAGAGGGGAAGAAAGGAGGAAGAGGAAGGAAAAGGAAGAGAGAAAGAGGAAGAGAGTAAAAGGGGAAGTGAGAAAGAGGGGAAGAGAGGAGGAAGGAAGAGAGGAGGAAGGGAAGAGGGGAAAGAGAAGGAAGGGAAGAGTGGAGGGATGGGAGAGGGGAGGAAAGGAAGAGAGGAAAGGAAGAGAGGGGGGAAGGGTAGAGAGAAGGAGATGAAGAGAGGATGAAAGGAAAATAGGAAGAGAGGAGGAGAGGAAAAGGGGAAGAGAGAAAGAGAGGAAGAGAGAAAGAGGAAGAGAGAAGGAAAGAAAGAGGAGGAAGTGAAGAGGGAAAGAAGGAAAGAGGGGAAGAGAGGAGGAAAGGAAGACAGAAATAGAGGAAGAGAGAAGGAAAGGAAGAGAGGAAGAAAGGAATACAGAAAGAGGAAGAAAGGAAGAGAGAAAGAGGGGAAGAGAGGAGGAAGGGAAGAGAGGAGGAAGGGAAGAGGGGAAGAGAGGAAGGAAGGAAAGAGGGGAAGAGAGGAGGAAGGGAAGAGGGGAAGAGAGGAGGAAAAGAAGAGAGGAAAAGGGGAAGAGAGTAAGAGAGAAAGAGGGAAGAGAGAAGGAAAGAAAGAGGAGGAAGTGAAGAGGGAAAGGGTAAGAGAGAAATAGAGGAAGAGAGAAGGAAAGGAAGAGAGAAAGAGGAAAAGGGGAAGAGAGGAAAAGAGAAAGAGGGGAAGAGAGAAAGAGGAAAAGGGGAAGAGAGGAAAAGAGAAAGAGGGGAAGAGAGGAGAAAGGGAAGAGTGGAAGAGAGAAAGAGGAAGTGAGAAAGAGGGGAAATGAGAAGGAAAGGAAGAGGGGAAGAGAGAAAGAAGGGAAGAGAGGAAAGATGGGAAGAGGGGAGGAAAGAGAGAGGAAGAAGGGAAGAGAGAAGGAGATGAAGAGAGGAGGAAAGGGAAAAGAGGAAGAGAGGAAAGTGGAAGAGAGAAAGAGAGGAAAAGGGGAAGAGAGAAAGAGGGAAGAGAGAAGGAAAGAAAGCGAGGAGAAGTGAAGAGGGAAGAAGGAAAGGGGAAGAGAGGAGGAAAGGAAGAGAGGAAGAAAGGAATACAGAAAGAGGAAGAGAGGAAAAGGGGAAGAGGGGAAGAGAGGAGGAAGGGAAGAGGGGAAGAGAGGAGGAAAAGAAGAGAGGAAAAGGGGAAGAGAGTAAGAGAGAAAGAGGGAAAGAGAGAAGGAAAGAAAGAGGAGGAAGTGAGAGGGAAAGAAGGAAAGAGGGGAAGATAGGAGGAAAGGAAGAGAGGAGGAAAGGAAGAGAGAGAGAGAGAGGAAAAGAGAAGGAAAGGAAGAGAGTAAAGGAAGAGAGGAGAAAGGGAAGAGGGGAAGAGAGAAGGAAAGGAAGAGAGGAGGGAAGGAAGAGGGGAAGAGAGGAGAAAAGGAGAAAGGAAGAGAGAAAGAGAGGAGGAAAGGAAAAGAGGAGGAAGGGAAGAGGGAAAAGAGAAGGAAAGGAAGAGAGGAGGAATCAAGAGGGGAAGAGAGGAGGAAAGAAAGATGGAAGAGAGAGAGGAGGAAAGGAAGAGGGGAAGAGAGAAAGTGGAAGAGAGGAAGAGGGGAAAGAGGGGATAGGATGTTGTTATTTTACATGGTGATTGCCCAATTACAGGACGACCCTCACAAAAAGTTACTTTTTTATTTCAAAAGGTTTTTCACAATAAAACTACATAATCCACAAGAATGTATAAGTAATGAGAGAGAGGCTATGTGCCCACGATGCAGAAATGCTCCGGATTTTTTCCTGACAATTTCTGCATCTCCCTGGCAGGAAAAATGCATGCGGATTGTACATGCGGATTGTACATGCGGATTGTACATGCGTTTCCTGCCAGGGACATGTGGATGTGAAGCGTTCTTCACATGCATTTCCGCATGCGGGTTGTCAAGCGCTTTCCAAGCGATTTTAGCATCACTTGGAAAGTGCTTGTCAACTTGGTCACACTATAGAAATCCATGCAAGCGGCATGGATTTATATAGTATGACCATAAAGAATGGTAAAAAAGAAATCTATACTTACCTTCTGATGGCCCCCGGAGTCTTGCTTCGCTCCGTCCTGGCTTGCTGGAAGCTCGCGGTACACTGCACTGAAGGACCTGCCGTCACATGACTATGACGTCAGCTCAGGTCCTTCAGTCCACCGCGATCTGCTGGCTAGTGAAGACGAGCGCACCGGGGGCCGTCAGAAGGTAAATATAATATTTATTTTTTATTTTATTCTTTTTTTTACAGGTTCTATGGTCCCCGGGTTACGGAGGAGAGTCTCCTGTCCTCCACACCCGGGTACCATCTGCACATTGAAACGCATGGATTCCGCATCTACAGATGCAGTGATGCGGAATGCATGCGTTCCAATGCAAGTCAATGGCGGCGAAAACGTAGCACTTCCGCAAAATAATTGGTAGTGCTGCGCTTTTTCTGCAATGATAATCCGCAGCAGGCCTTCTACCATGCGTTTTTTAAGCGTTTCTGCAGCGGAATTGCCGCTGCAAAAACGCTTAAAAAACGAATCGTGGGCACACAGCCATAAATAGATAATAGACAGATAATACATAGATGATAGATGATGCATAGATGGATGGTGAACAGATATGGGGGTACTCACTCGTGCTGATGTGGGGCCGCTCGGGGCTGTACTCCCCATACTCTTCTATACGGAGCGCAGAATCCTGGAACACAGAGCATACAGGAGCCGCACGTTACACACAGGACCTGGGGATCGGCTGCCCCCGCTCGTTACTGAGGGTGGGACGGTCGTAAACCTCAGGATGTAAACTATATGGATGTTTATAGGAATAATCCCATGTGCGGCGCTGGATAGAGGTTGAGATCAGACACCAGGAGGCTCCAGCATGGACCGGTCGCCATACTCTCAGCGTTATGGCTCATAGACATGGACGTGTCCTGTACAGATGTAATATGGCTGCCGTACAGGACTGTGCTACTGGCAGCCACTGATCCCACAGGTATTCCCCACTGTACTCCACATACAGAGGGACTGCACCAGTGGCGTAACTAGAGTCTGATGGGCTCCGCTGCAAGATTTGGACCGGGGCCACCTCCCCCATCCTGGACCTCATTCTGGTATATATATTTCCCATCCTGGTATATGTCCCCTTTCCGCCGCTGTTCTTTAATGCATAGAAAAAAATAAAGCATTATACTCCCCTTCCCTCCGCTCCCCCGCAGCGTCCTCTTCTGAAGCCGACATCTGACTTCAGTGTGCAAGCGACAGGAGAGCCCATGACATCACTGCCACAAGCCCCGGTCATGTACACGCCGACATCGGCTGCTGGGCTCTGATTGGCCGGCAGCGTGTAATGCCGAGCAGGGACCCGACTGGCATCTGTGCCACAACACACTTCAGCTGACTGTGCGTCCGAGGACTCCCATTCAGTTAATATTTGCGCTGACGTTTATGTCCCCGTCACCCCCACTGGCCCGGTCACGAAATTGTCAGAAAATGCCCTATTGTTTATATCAGGTTACATGTACTTGTTTTATTGAATTTTTTTCAAATCATTGTCTAGATTAAAAAATAGTAACCAATTTTCACAATAGCCACAGGGGCTTTTTTAGAACTCCTATTTCCTGTTATTACTGGAAGAGTTTTCAGCAGAGTCATTATCAGCAGAGGCAGGATTATAATGACTGATAACACCTCTATATACAGTAGATAACACAGGATCCACCATTCACAATAGGTGATGTCACAGCTCACCTCCTCCTCCTCCTGTACAATGACTGATAACACCTCTATATACAGTAGATAACACAGGATCCACAATTCACATTAGGTGATGTTACAGCTCACCCCCTCCTGACTGATAACACCTCTATATACAGTAGATAACACAGGATCCACCATTCACAATAGATGTCACAGCTCACCTCCTCCTCCTGTACAATGACTGATAACACCTCTATATACAGTAGATAATACAACATCCATCATTCACAATAGGTGATGTCACAGCTCACCTCCTCCTACTGTACAATGATTGATAACACCTCTATATACAGTAGATAACACAGGATCCACCATTCACAATAGGTGATGTCACAGCTCACCTCCTCTTCCTCCTGTACAATGACTGATAACACCTCTATATACAGTAGATAACACAGGATCCATCATTCACAATAGGTGATGTCACAGCTCACCTCCTCCTCCTCCTGTACAATGACTGATAACACCTCTATATACAGTAGATAACACAGGATCCACCATTCACAATAGGTGATGTCACAGCTCACATCCTCCTCCTCCTGTACAATGACTGATAACACCTCTATATACAGTAGATAACACAGAATCCACAATAGATATCACAGCCCACCTCCTCCTTCTTCTGTACAATGACTGATAACACCTCTATATACAGTAGATAACACCGGATCCACCATTCACAATAGGTGATGTCACAGCTCACCTCCTCCTCCTTTATAATGACTAATAACACCTCTATATACAGTAGATAGCACAGGATTCACAATAGGTGATGTCACAGCTCACCTCCTCCTCCTGTACAATGACTGATAACACCTCTATATACAGTAGATAACACAGGATCCACCATTCACAATAGGTGATGTCACAGCTCACCTCCTCCTCCTTTATAATGACTAATAACACCTCTATATACAGTAGATAGCACAGGATCCACCATTCACAATAGGTGATGTCACAGCTCACCTCCTCCTGTACAATGACTGATAACTCCTCTATATACAGTAGATAACACAGGATCCACCATTCACAATAGGTGATGTCACAGCTCACCTCCTCCTCCTCCTGTACAATGACTGATAACACCTCTATATACAGTAGATAACACAGGATCCATCATTCACAATAGGTGATGTCACAGCTCACCTCCTCCTCCTCCTGTACAATGACTGATAACAGCTCTATATACAGTAGATAACACAGGATCCACCATTCACAATAGGTGATGTCACAGCTCACCTCCTCCTCCTCCTGTACAATGACTGATAACACCTCTATATACAGTAGATAACACAGAATCCACAATAGATATCACAGCCCACCTCCTCCTTCTTCTGTACAATGACTGATAACACCTCTATATACAGTAGATAACACAGGATCCACCATTCACAATAGGTGATGTCACAGCTCACCTCCTCCTCCTGTACAATGACTGATAACACCTCTATATACAGTATATAACACAGGATTCACAATAGATGATGTCACAGCTCACCTCCTCCTCCTGTACAATGACTGATAACACCTCTATATACAGTAGATAACACAGAATCCACAATAGATATCACAGCCCACCTCCTTCTTCTGTACAATGACTGATAACACCTCTATATACAGTAGATAACACCGGATCCACCATTCACAATAGGTGATGTCACAGCTCACCTCCTCCTCCTCCTGTACAATGACTGATAACACCTCTATATACAGTAGATAACACAGGATCCATCATTCACAATAGGTGATGTCACAGCTCACCTCCTCCTTCTCCTGTACAATGACTGATAACACCTCTAAATACAGTAGATAACGCAGGATCCACCATTCACAATAGGTGATGTCACAGCTCACCTCCTCCTCCTGTACAATGACTGATAACACCTCTATATACAGTAGATAACACAGAATCCACAATAGATATCACAGCTCACCTCCTCCTTCTTCTGTACAATGACTGATAACACCTCTATATACAGTAGATAACACAGGATTCACAATAGGTGATGTCACAGCTCACCTCCTCCTCCTGTACAATGACTGATAACACCTCTATATACAGTAGATAACACAGGATCCACCATTCACAATAGGTGATGTCACAGCTCACCTCCTCCTCCTTTATAATGACTAATAACACCTCTATATACAGTAGATAGCACAGGATCCACCATTCACAATAGGTGATGTCACAGCTCACCTCCTCCTGTACAATGACTGATAACTCCTCTATATACAGTAGATAACACAGGATCCACCATTCACAATAGGTGATGTCACAGCTCACCTCCTCCTCCTGTACAATGACTGATAACACCTCTATATACAGTAGATAACACAGGATCCATCATTCACAATAGGTGATGTCACAGCTCACCTCCTCCTCCTCCTGTACAATGACTGATAACAGCTCTATATACAGTAGATAACACAGGATCCACCATTCACAATAGGTGATGTCACAGCTCACCTCCTCCTCCTCCTGTACAATGACTGATAACACCTCTATATACAGTAGATAACACAGAATCGACAATAGATATCACAGCCCACCTCCTCCTTCTTCTGTACAATGACTGATAACACCTCTATATACAGTAGATAACACAGGATCCACCATTCACAATAGGTGATGTCACAGCTCACCTCCTCCTCCTGTACAATGACTGATAACACCTCTATATACAGTATATAACACAGGATTCACAATAGGTGATGTCACAGCTCACCTCCTCCTCCTGTACAATGACTGATAACACCTCTATATACAGTAGATAACACAGGATCCACCATTCACAATAGGTGATGTCACAGCTCACCTCCTCCTCCTTTATAATGACTAATAACACCTCTATATACAGTAGATAGCACAGGATCCACCATTCACAATAGGTGATGTCACAGCTCACCTCCTCCTGTACAATGACTGATAACTCCTCTATATACAGTAGATAACACAGGATCCACCATTCACAATAGGTGATGTCACAGCTCACCTCCTCCTCCTGTACAATGACTGATAACACCTCTGTATACAGTAGATAACACAGGATCCACCATTCACAATAGGTGATGTCACAGCTCACCTCCTCCTCCTCCTGTACAATGACTGATAACACCTCTATATACAGTAGATAACACAGGATCCACCATTCACAATAGGTGATGTCACAGCTCACCTCCTCCTCCTCGGCATCTTTGCACATGCTCATATTCATTGCAGCTAGGATACAATACTGTAAAAGTTTTAGGCAGATGTAGAAAAATTGCTGCAGATTGAAAAAAAAAGGTTTAAAAAATAGACGTGTTAATATTTTATTTTTTAACAATTAAGAAAATGTAAAGTGAATGAAGAAAACAGAAATGTAAATCCCATCAGTTTGCGCCCACCCGTCACCTTCGGCAGTTTTTCTAGATGCACTTGAGGATCTCGGCAGGAGATTGTGCCAAACATCTTGGAGATCTGACCCCAGATCTTCTGTGTATGAGGCTTGTGCGGATCCGTCTATCTCTCCATGTGATCCCAGACAGACAGGATGATGTGAGATCAGGGCTTCGGGGTCGGATCATCACCTCCAGGACTCCTTTTACTTAATGACATTGGCTGAATGTTTGGCGACTTCATATCATTGCTGCAGCCAAAACACCAAGACTGAGCAGTGGCAGAGGACCAGCAGTGGACCCGGGGAAGGTGAGTAACTGTTTTTTGTTATTTTAGATATTTGAGAGTGTTTGTGGTCTACTCTCCTGAAGATGGAAAATCCCTTTTAAATAGTCTTCAAGGGGTTAATAATTTACCATTCAGTGTACATGGGAAGTGTTATCGCCATCAAGTGGCTAAAATGCAGTACTGCTATGTGGTGCCTTTATTTGAGCAGTGTTGTCGCCATCTGGTGGCTATAGCTCAGTATTGCTATGTAGCCCCTGTATATAAGCAGTGTTGTCGCCATCTGCTGGCTATTTATGCACACACGTGTTAGTGGCGTCTCGCACAGGCTCCGGCCGCCTCATCACATGGTCTGATGGCCGCGGAGGAGGACGAGGTGCCGGCGTGCGGCCTGGACGTCACCTCGGAGTCGTTTGACCCGCTGCTCGCCCTCTACTCTGCCGACACTCCGCTCCCCTTCCCGGACGTGCGCTGCTTCAACAACTTGGCCGAATATGAGAGCTTCCTGGAGAGGGGCAGCCGGCCGAGAAGCCGGTCACAGAAGCCGGAGAAGAAGGGTCGGAAGCCGGCGCCGGACCCGGAGCGAGTGCAGCGGCTGAAGAAGCTGATGCTGCCGGAGGAGGAGGGCGCAGAGAGGAGCCGGGCCCCGCGGAGGGGCAGGAGGCCGCCCCGGAACGTGCTGACCCGCATGGCGATGCTGGAGGGCAGCCCCGTGGGCCGGCTGTACCGCTGCGTGCAGGAGCGGCTCCGGGTGCACGTCCACACCCGCACCTTCCGGGGGCTGCGCGGCCTCTGCTCCGGCTTCATCGTCGCCTTCGACAAGTGCTGGAACCTGGCGATGGTGGACGTGGACGAGACGTACCGGAGGCCGGTGCTGGGCCGGGCCTTCTACAGCGAGCCACAGCTCACCCTGCCCCGGCTGATGGCCCGGCTGCGGCTGCAGGAGGCCGGGGAGGACGGGACGGGGAAGCCGGAGTATCAGCCGAGGAAGGAGGCGAAGCCGGAGTATCAGCCGAGGAAGGAGGAGAAGCCGGAGTATCAGCCGAGGAAGGAGGAGAAGCCGGAGTATCAGCCGAGGAAGGAGGAGAAGCCGGAGTATCAGCAAAGGAAGGAGAAGCCGGAGTATCAGCCGAGGAAGGAGGAGAAGCCGGAGTATCAGCCGAGGAAGGAGGAGAAGCCGGAGTATCAGCCGAGGAAGGAGGAGAAGCCGGAGTATCAGCCGAGGAAGGAGGAGAAGCCGGAGTATCAGCAAAGGAAGGAGAAGCCGGGGAAGAAGAAACAGAAACCGGACTACCAGCGGGTGTACACCCGGCACATACAGCAGGTGTTCATCCGAGGAGAGAGCGTCCTGCTGGTGCACATCCCCGAGTGAAGGACCTGGACTACAGCTCCCAGCAGGCTCTGTAGCTGAAGCAACAATCACTGACCAACGGGACTACAGCTGTCGGCATGCCCTGACCCCCGGGACCACAGCTGTCGGCATGCCCTGACCCCCGGGACCACAGCTGTCGGCATGCCCTGACCCCCGGGACCACAGCTGTCGGCATGCCCTGACCCCCGGGACCACAGCTGTCGGCATGCCCTGACCCCCGGGACCACAGCTGTCGGCATGCCCTGACCCCCGGGACCACAGCTGAAGCAACAAGCCCTGACCCCCGGGACCACAGCTGAAGCAACAAGCCCTGACCCCCGGGACCACAGCTGTCGGCATGCCCTGACCCCCGGGACCACAGCTGTCGGGATGCCCTGACCCCCGGGACCACAGCTGTCGGGATGCCCTGACCCCCGGGACCACAGCTGTCGGGATGCCCTGACCCCCGGGACCACAGCTGTCGGCATGCCCTGACCCCCGGGACCACAGCTGTCGGCATGCCCTGACCCCCGGGACCACAGCTGTCGGCATGCCCTGACCCCCGGGACCACAGCTGAAGCAACAAGCCCTGACCCCCGGGACCACAGCTGTCGGCATGCCCTGACCCCCGGGACTACAGCTGCCCCCCCCCCCCCCCCACACACAAACTACAACTCTTATCAATCCATTGGGGTAGGGGAGCCCCAGGCTGTAGCACTGCGCACACCTATATACTGAGCTGGGGCAGGTTTAGGAGCCGTCTCACAAGTTATGGAGCAGATCCCCCTCAGTATACAGACTGGAGCCCCCCTTATTAGTCCAAATCCCAGTATTAGCCGGCAGCGGGGATGTGGGGGGCTTGGCTGCACCATTTCTGCAGTTTTCCTGGGACCTTTTCCTATCTTGTCTATGAATCTCCTGATCAGAGAGCCATCAGCCTGGATATAGGACTACGTGGCACACACAGGGTGGCTGTGTTCCGGGTCAGGTGGGCTCTGGCTGGGTCGGGTGGGCTTTTTACAGGTCGGACATTCCTCCAGTTCCTGAATCTTGTAAGACATTTTTTATGTTGGTCTAAAACTGAAAACCTCTCACTACCTCGGTACTTTGTTCTCCATCACTCCAGTAACAGCTGGGATGAGGACGGCTGCTTCTATGACTGTAGGCCCTGAAGACTGCTGCCACTAGCCATAAGTGATAGCCGGGCCGCTGTTCTTGCTGACGGTGTGGGGACGTGCTCTTACGGAGGATGCCGTTGGGGAACCTGCAGAATGCTCGGAGGTGAAGACGCCCCTTGTGACACCTGCTGCCTCACGCCATCCACAGCTCTGGTCACTACGCTGCAGATTCTCCAGCACATGTGCCCCATGGGTGGTGAGCGGGGTCTGTGACATCTGCCCGCCCGTCTGCACCACTCCTTTCTGTATCTAATTCATTTTAATGGAAATTACACAAGCGGTGTGGTGCAAAAAAACAATGTCTTTCCTGCTCCTTTGCACTGCTGCCCATGTCCCCTGCCAGTCTGCTGGCTGCTTCTTCCAATGGGCATCAGATGTCAGCGGCAATTGATTGGCTGCAGTGGTCACATTCTGTCTGAGCCAGAAAAAAACATCTTCTGAAATGTGATCGCTGCAGCCAGGAGAGAGGAGATGGTTTCTTCCGGCTCAAAGAGAATTAACCGCTGCAGTCAATCAGCAGTTGCTGATGCCTCTGCTGGAAGAAGCAACCAGGTGAATGCAGAAGTGCCCTATGTGGGAGCCACTCAGCTGGGAGTCTCTGGATTTTTCTATGGGACCGGCTTTAGGACTTCCCCCGGTCACTTGACATCTCCACAAAGGTCTCTGCCATGTTTGATCGTCATGATCCGCGGCGGAACATTTATCGCATTATTCACACGCTCATGTCCCATCCTGATCATGGATCTTAAATAAAAAGTTGCAGGAAGGACGATGGCAGAAGATTAGGGATTCTGGTGATGTCACCCAGGAGCCACAAACAGGACAATAATGTTCATGGGTCGTATAAAGGGTCCGTGTTGTGAGATGGAAGCACTTTAGTGGGGGCCACCTCTGATAAATGCACATTGCTTGGACCTACTGATCCTGAGACGGCAGGGGCCACAGCGCAGGCTCGGAAACTTCAGTACAGCACCACAGCTGGGGGCTGAGCGCAGCTCTGCAGGGAAAACTTGTGTGGAAATGCAGCTCTAAATCATGCTGTGAACTCTGTATTCTCAAGTCAGGCCCTCAACCATCATAAAGTGATTGATAAGTTGCTTTAAGAGCCAATACATGAAAGAGTAGAGGGTTTTATACTTTATCTGGCATTCAGCTGAAAAGGACATGAAGAGGGAGTATTGTGATGAGAGCCCTATGTGTCTGCTGCTCTCTGTTATCAGCAAAATACTCTGGTGGTGAATGTATTAGACTACTGAAGAGACAGTAACTCGCAGTGCCTCTGTCCAATGTCCTTTTCAGTTGGATGCCATGAAAGATCTCATCAAATTACCAGCGTGGGGCAAAGAAGAGGCCAGTCAGCATTAGAGGCCTGTAATAATGGCGCTCCAATACTGCATGAAGCATTAAAAGGATTGTCCTCTACATTACGTTACAGGGTCCAAAAACAGCCTCTACTGATGTCCCTTCACCGCACTCGCTACTACATCCCCTGATGGCATTAACATCCGGCACGGTGCGTCAAGTGACAACTGCAGCCGATCAGCAGCAGCCTTGGAAGGAATTTGGAGGTTGCAGCCAATCAGTTGCTGCTGATTGTCTGCAGTTTTCATGTGACGCCCCAAGACAGGTGGTGGAGACGAGGCATCAGTCCAAGATGCGAGTGGTTTTTTGTTTTTTAAATTGCTCTAGGTCCATTTAGTAAGTTGTAAAGTAGAGGACAACCCCCTTTAAGGACCTGTTTCCACGTGGCATGGGAGCATATCTCATCCACAAACACCCAATGTCCGACCCGGGAAAACCGAGGAGGATTGTAGAAGTTTAAGCATGAGGTCTGTCTTTATCGCTTTTTATTTGTGTACTGTTTTCCCTTTTGTTTATGTCTTTTTGTTATTTCATGTTTTTGTACCTTTTTATATATTAAATCATAAAATTAATAAGTTTGTTTCTTGCTGTTCTAAACGTACCCACAACCTCAAAGAGGGAAAGTCTAACTAAGCTGTGGTACCCTGTTTGGTGCTGGGGAGGTGGGTGTGGAGGTGTGGGTTTCGCTGGCCTAATAAATGGGGGGTGGCGACAGCAAGAAGTGTGCCTCTTCCCAGCGCCCCCCTCCTCACAGTGCCCCCTCTTCCCAGCGCTGCCTATAGCCGCCTCCTCCCAGTGCCGCCTACAGCCGCCTCCTCCCAGTGCCCCCTCTTCCCAGCGCCGCCTAAAGCCGCCTCCTCCCAGTGCCCCCTCTTCCCAGCGCCGCCTCCTCCCAGTGCCCCCTCTTCCCAGCGCCAACTACAGCCGCCTCCCAGTGTCCCCTCTTCCCAGTGCCAACTACAGCCGCCTCCTCCCAGTGTCCCCTCTTCCCAACGCCAACTACAGCCGCCTCCTCCCAGTGCCCCCTCTTCCCAGCGCCAACTACAGCCGCCTCCTCCCAGTGTCCCCTCTTCCCAGCGCCAACTACAGCCGCCTCCTCCCAGTGCCCCCTCTTCCCAGCGCCAACTACAGCCGCCTCCTCCCAGTGTCCCCTCTTCCCAGCGCCAACTACAGCCGCCTCCTCCCAGTGCCCCCTCTTCCCAGCGCCAACTACAGCCGCCTCCTCCCAGTGCCCCCTCTTCCCAGCGCCAACTACAGCCGCCTCCTCCCAGTTTCCCCTCTTCCCAGCGCCAACTACAGCCGCCTTCCCCCAGTGCCAACTACAGCCGCCTCCTCCCAGTGTACCCTCTTCCCAGCGGCAACTACAGCCGCCTCCTCCCAGTGCCCCCTCTTCCCAGCGCCAACTACAGCCGCCTCCTCCCAGTGCCTCCTCTTCCCAGCCCCGCCTACAGCCGCCTCCTCCCAGTGCCCCCTCTTCCCAGCGCCGCCTACAGCTGCCTCCTCCCAGTGCCCCCTCTTCCCAGCCCCGCCTACAGCCGCCTCCTCCCAGTGCCCTCTCTTCCCAGCGCCGCCTACAGCTGCCTCCCCCCAGTGCCCCCTCTTCCCAGCCCCTCCTACAGCCGCCTCCTCCCAGTGTCCCCTCTTCCCAGCGCCACCTACAACCGCCTCCTCCCAGTGCCCCCTCTTCCCAGCGCCGCCTACAGCTGCCTCCTCCCAGTGCCCCCACTTCCCAGCCCCGCCTACAGCCGCCTCCTCCCAGTGCCCTCTCTTCCCAGCGCCGCCTACAGCTGCCTCCTCCCAGTGCCCCCTCTTCCCAGCCCCGCCTACAGCCGCCTCCTCCCAGTGCCCTCTTACCAGCGCCGCCTACAGCTGCCTCCTCCCAGTGCCCCCTCTTCCCAGCCCCGCCTACAGCCGCCTCCTCCCAGTGCCCCCTCTTCCCAGCGCCGCCTACAGCCGCCTCCTCCCAGTGCCCCCTCTTCCCAGCTCCGCCTACAGCCGCCTCCTCCCAGTGCCCCCTCTTCCCAGCGCCAACTACAGAAGCCTCCTCCCAGTGCCCCCTCTTCCCAGCGCCAACTACAGCCGCCTCCTCCCAGTGCCCCCTCTTCCCAGCGCCGCCTACAGCCGCCTCCTCCCAGTGCCCCCTCTTCCCAGCCCCGCCTACCGCCGCCTCCTCCCAGTGCCCCCTCTTCCCAGCGCCAACTACAGCTGCCTCCTCCCAGTGCCCCCTCTTCCCAGCCCCGCCTATAGCCGCCACCTCCCAGTGCCCCCTCTTCCCAGCCCCGCCTACAGCCGCCTCCTCCCAGTGCCCCCTTTTCCCAGCCCCGCCTACAGCCGCCTCCTCCCAGTGCCCTCTTCCGAGCCCCGCCTACAGCCGCCTCCTCCCAGTGCCCCCTCTTCCCAGCCCCGCCTACAGCCGCCTCCTCCCAGTGCCCCCTCTTCCCAGCTCCGCCTACAGCCGCCTCCTACCAGTGCCCCCTCTTCCCAGCGCCAACTACAGCCGCCTCCTCCCAGTGTCCCCTCTTCCCAGCGCCAACTACAGCCGCCTCCTCCCAGTGCCCCCTCTTCCCAGCCCCGCCTACAGCCGCCTCCTCCCAGTGCCCCCTCTTCCCAGCCCCGCCTACAGCCGCCTCCTCCCAGTGCCCCCTCTTCCCAGCGCCGCCTTCAGCCGCCTCCTCCCAGTGCTCCCTCTTCCCAGCCCCGCCTACAGCCACCTCCTCCCAGTGCCCCCTCTTCCCAGCGCCAACTACAGCCGCCTCCTCCCAGTGCCCCCTCTTCCCAGCGCCAACTACAGCTGCCTCCTCCCAGTGCCCCCTCTTCCCAGCCCCGCCTACAGCCGCCTCCTCCCAGTGCCCCCTCTTCCCAGCCCCGCCTACAGCCGCCTCCTCCCAGTGCCCCCTCTTCCCAGCGCCGCCTACAGCTGCCTCCTCCCAGTGCCCCCTCTTCCCAGCCCCGCCTACAGCCGCCTCCTCCCAGTGCCCCCTCTTCCCAGCCCCGCCTACAGCCGCCTCCTCCCAGTGCCCCCTCATCCCAGCTCCGCCTACAGCCGCCTCCTCCCAGTGCCCCCTCTTCCCAGCGCCAACTACAGCCGCCTCCTCCCAGTGCCCCCTCTTCCCAGCGCCAACTACAGCCGCCTCCTCCCAGTGTCCCCTCTTCCCAGCGCCAACTACAGCCGCCTCCTCCCAGTCTCCCCTCTTCCCAGCGCCAACTACAGCCGCCTCCTCCCAGTGCCCCCTCTTCCCAGCGCCAACTACAGCCGCCTCCTCCCAGTGCCCCCTCTTCCCAGCCCCGCCTACAGCCGCCTCCTCCCAGTGCCCCCTCTTCCCAGCCCCGCCTACAGCCGCCTCCTCCCAGTGCCCCCTCTTCCCAGCGCCAACTACAGCCGCCTCCTCCCAGTGCCCCCTCTTCCCAGCCCCGCCTACAGCCGCCTCCTCCCAGTGCCCCCTCTTCCCAGCCCCGCCTGCAGCCGCCTCCTCCCAGTGCCCCCTCTTCCCAGCCCCGCCTGCAGCCGCCTCCTCCCAGTGCCCCCTCTTCCCAGCCCCGCCTGCAGCCGCCTCCTCCCAGTGCCCCCTCTTCCCAGCCCCGCCTGCAGCCGCCTCCTCCCAGTGCCCCCTCTTCCCAGCCCCGCCTGCAGCCGCCTCCTCCCAGTGCCCCCTCTTCCCAGCCCCGCCTACAGCCGCCTCCTCCCAGTGCCCCCTCTTCCCAGCCCCGCCTACAGCCGCCTCCTCCCAGTGCCCCCTCTTCCCAGCCCCGCCTACAGCCGTCTCCTCCCAGTGCCCCCTCTTCCCAGCCCCGCCTACAGCCGCCTCCTCCCAGTGCCCCCTCTTCCCAGCCCCGCCTACAGCCGTCTCCTCCCAGTGCCCCCTCTTCCCAGCCCCGCCTGCAGCCACCTCCTCTCAGTGCCCCCTCTTCCCAGCCCCGCCTACAGCCGTCTCCTCCCAGTGCCCCTCTTCCCAGCCCCGTCTGCAGCCGTCTCCTCCCAGTGCCCCCCTCTTCCCAGCCCCGCCTGCAGCCGCCTCCTCCCAGTGCCCCCTCTTCCCAGCCCCGCCTACAGCCGCCTCCTCCCAGTGCTCCCTCTTCCCAGCCCCGCCTGCAGCCGCCTCCTCCCAGTGCCCCCTCTTCCCAGCCCCGCCTGCAGCCGTCTCCTCCCAGTGCCCCCTCTTCCCAGCCCCGTCTGCAGCCGCCTCCTCCCAGTGCCCCCTCTTCCCAGCCCCGCCTGCAGCCGCCTCCTCCCAGTGCCCCCTCTTCCCAGCCCCGTCTGCAGCCGCCTCCTCCCAGTGCCCCCTCTTCCCAGCCCCGTCTGCAGCCGCCTCCTCCCAGTGCCCCCTCTTCCCAGCCCCGCCTGCAGCCGCCTCCTCCCAGTGCCCCCTCTTCCCAGCCCCGTCTGCAGCCGCCTCCTCCCAGTGCCCCCTCTTCCCAGCCCCGCCTACAGCCGCCTCCTCCCAGTGCTCCCTCTTCCCAGCCCCGCCTGCAGCCGTCTCCTCCCAGTGCCCCCTCTTCCCAGCCCCGCCTGCAGCCGTCTCCTCCCAGTGCCCCCTCTTCCCAGCCCCGTCTGCAGCCGTCTCCTCCCAGTGCCCCCTCTTCCCAGCCCCGTCTGCAGCCGTCTCCTCCCAGTGCCCCCTCTTCCCAGCCCCGTCTGCAGCCGTCTCCTCCCAGTGCCCCCTCTTCCCAGCCCCGTCTGCAGCCGTCTCCTCCCAGTGCCCCCTCTTCCCAGCCCCGTCTGCAGCCGTCTCCTCCCAGTGCCCCCTCTTCCCAGCCCCGTCTGCTGTTCGCCTCAAATATATCAATTTGATTTTTGCATATTTCATTGCTGTTTTTAGGGGATATTTCTTACTTTTTTTTTCTTTTAAATGTCAAATGTAACCTAAAATAGCCGCCCAGGGCGCAAAAAGAGAAACAAGCTCCGTAGGAAAAAAAAGAAAAAGGTCTTAACATAAAACACTTTAGTTTCTATTTATTTTTTTCACCACTAAAGTAATAAACCCATAAGTGTCTGGGGAGCCGTAGTCATCGCCCGCTCATTTTAACCGCGCAATAAACGTCATGAAAAACAATGGCGCGTCTGCATTTTTCATCATTTCTCAGCACTTGGGGGTTTTTTTGCTATTTTTTTTCGTATTCTAAATGATAAAATGAATTCTGTCCATCAAAGCGGTGAATAACGAGACCTCACATGTCCGAGTGGACGGAAAAATAAGAAGTTGTGGCTCCTGGAAGAAGAAGAGGGAAAAACAGAAACTATACAAATATCGCCTGGCCAGGAAGGGGTTAAAGGGAGCTTGTTAGCGCGTGTACACACTGCGGGTTTTACGTCTGCGATCACTTGTGTGATTTCATTCTCGGCGCCGGCACTGATGCTGGGGATCACAATACACCGCACAGACATCTCCATGCACTCACCTCACAGACGCAGATCAGACGCAGCCGATAACTCCGCGGTGCCGCAGGTCTCCACACAGCGGCAGCGTGCGGCAGTCACCATAGCAACCGATACCACTCGGACAGGGGAAGACGTGTGGCCATCACAGCGCCTTCAGCCAATGGGAAACCTTCATCCTCTGCTCCTTTCTCGCATCAGTATCTGATTGGTGAAGCGCAGAATGAGGCGGGACTAAAATGGCGGGTTCTGATTGGTCAAAGCCGATGACTGACAGCCGCCCAGGATGGCGACTTGTTTACTTGTCCTTCTGACCCTGCGGCTGTGTGGTCGCATCACTGCAGCAGAATTGTTAATTGTCTTTAGATCTTTTATAGATAAAGCTTTAATCTATTGTGTAGCGAAAACTTCTGCTTCTTTCTCCTCTATTTTGTGCACATAACGGTCCTAGACGGCCCTTATGTGAAAAAGTGTATAACGAGGCGTTGCCCATGGTGATGCCACCACATGAGTGGGGTCGGCGCCAGGTTTATGTTATACATGAGCCATTGATTTGCTGCTCTTCACTTTCTGGCCATCTCTGGCACTTACTAGTCTCCGCCAGGTCCTGACGTCATAAGGCCTAGTAAGCGCCAGAGGCGGGCCGGCGGCAGTGTTAGAACCCTCCTGTTTGTTTTTTCCATCTTGTATCTTGCGGTCACGTGACCATCTGCCTTTATATTCCAGCTCCGCCCTTTTGGCTGTGCTGGACTTCAGTGTCTGACTGTTTCTCTAGCCAGGTGCTTCGGTGTAGTGTTGAGCGAGTATGCTCTGGCCGAGCTCCGAGTATTTACCACTGCTCGGTGATATGGTTGAATCGCTCCCGTGTGCAGGATTTGTGACTGTTTGAGGCTGAGTTCACACGATGCGTATTTAATGCGTTTCCGCGGCGTTTTTGCAGTTGCGGAAACGCATTAAAAACGCATGGTAGAAGGGCAGCAATGTTCCCCAATTGAAATCCGCATGTGCTGTGCCCATGATGCGGATTTTTCCGCAGCGTAAACGCTGCGCTCAAAAATCCGCAGCATGTCCATTAATTTTGCGGAAACGCAGCATTTTCGCCGCCATTGACTTGCATTAGAACGCGCCAATTCCGCAAGACTGCATCTGTACTTGCTTTATTGGCGCGTTCTAATGTGCGGATGGTACCCGGGTGTGGAGGAGAGGAGAGTCTCCTCCACACCCAGGTACCATTAAAAAAGCTGTAAAACAAGAATAAAATAAAAAATAAATGTATTCTTACCATCTGTCGGCCCGCGCATCGCTCCTGCTTGGTTCCCGGCACTTGCAGTGAGTTGAAGGACCTGCGCTGACGTCAGAGTCATGTGACGGGTCACGTGACGCTGACGTCGGCAGGTCTTTCAATTCACATTTTTCGGCAGCCGGGAGAACGGAGTGTAAAGTAGGACAGCGCGGGCCATCGGAGGTAAGTATATACACTCTCTCGGGTCACACTATATAAATTCATGCTGTTTGCATAGATTTATATAGTGTGACCTAGTTGTCAAGCACTTTCCAAGTGATGCTAAAATCGCCTGGAAAGCGCTTGTCAATCTGCATGTGGAAACGCATGTGAATCTGCATGTGGATCCGCATGTATTCTGCAGGAAAAACGCATGTACAATCTGCATGCGTTTTTTCTGCCAGGGAGATGCAGAAATGATGCAGAAATTTTCTGCTTCATTTCTGCATCGTGTGCACATACCCTGACAGTTTTATTACATGAGAGGAATGACTATTTCTTACACATTCCTCACATGTAATAAAACTGTCAAACAGTCACAAATCATGCACATGGGAGCGACCATATCACCGAGCAGCTGTAAATACTCGGAGCTCGGGCGGAGCATACTCGGACAGAACATACTCGCTCAACACTACTTTGGTGCCCTTCTCTGTCAGTTCGCTTGGTCCTTCTGGGACCTCTAGTACTTTTTGTCAGTTTGTCTTTTTGTGTTCTGTAACAACTTCTCTGTTTAGGAGATTTCCCAATTTTGTCCCAGTCCTTAGTTCTTTTAGGGACCCCTCCCTTAATGCTATAGCTCTTCGTTCAGACTAGCTGAGGACTAAGGCGGGTCTGTTCGCTAGGAACAGAAAAAAGAGAGGGGTCGCTCACTGGTCTATTCGGGTGCTCTGAAGAAAAAAGTAATCTCAATTGCAAAAAGAACTTCGGCACTCCATACATGAAAATATAAGAAATATTGTATCTGGACTAATGTCACTTTGAAAAATGAAGGTTTTTTGCGCATAATTTGGCCAATTTATGTGTGCCCATCAACCACGACAAGGTCACCTTCGTATGATGGGAAACTACGCTACACTACCACTGGATATGCCACTCTTGGGCTGTAAGCCTGTATGGACAATATGTCTCTGCTTGGGCTTTTAACCTACAATGTATGGGCTGGTAGAGCTAGTTAAAACCACCTGTGACTGAATGGGAGGGACACATGGTCAGAAAAAAGGCTGTCAAACTTCTAATAGTGTGAACACGTACCTGCTGCAATGCTCCAGGAGCATATATTTTCATGTATGGAGTGCCGAAGTTCTTTTTGCAATTGAGATTACTTTTTTCTTCAGAGCACCCGAATAGACCAGTGAGCGACCCCTCTCTTTCTTCTATTAATCATTTTTGGGATCCCGCTCCTGGAGCATTGCAGCAGGTACGTGTTCACACTATTAGAAGTTTGACAGCCTTTTTTCTGACCATGTGTCCCTCCCATTCAGTCACAGGTGGTTTTAACTAGCTCTACCAGCCCATACATTGTAGGTTAAAAGCCCAAGCAGAGACATATTGTCCATACAGGCTTACAGCCCAAGAGTGGCATATCCAGTGGTAGTGTAGCGTAGTTTCCCATCATACGAAGGTGACCTTGTCATGGTTGATGGGCACACATAAATTGGCCAAATTATGCGCAAAAAACCTTCATTTTTCAAAGTGACATTAGTCCAGATACAATATTTCTTATATTTTCATGTATGGAGTGCCGAAGTTCTTTTTGCAATTGTGTTCGCTAGGAACAGGCAGCCCGCTACATCGTAGGGATTTAGCTTAGTCTTACTGTAGGGAGAGCTTTCCCCTATCTTTCCTTAGTTCATGTTGCAGATCATAACAGTAAGTCCAGCCCAAAAAACTAAAAGGAAAGAAATTCGGGGATCAGTATGGTTTCCATCCTGGATTTGGCTCAACGCCTGCAGGGATTATCTCTGGAGGTGGCCGAGCTTCAGCAACACGTGAGTAGCGGTCCTGGAGCGCATTTTGTCGAACCCAAGGTAGGACTGCCTGATGTTTTTTATGGTAAAAAGCAAGATTTTTTTTTCCTTTAAAAATGCTTGTTCGTTATATTTTCGTTTGAGACCAAGGTCCTCTGGGAATGAATCACAGCGCATTGGTTTTATTATGTCACTTTTGCGCAATGAACCACAGGTTTGGGCCTTTTCTCTCCAACCTAATGATCCATGTTTAAGGTCTGTTGAAGAATTTTTTTCTGCTATGGGGCTATTATATGACGATCCTGATCGAATCTCATCTGCTGAGGCAGAACTCAGGCGTTTGAATCAGGGGTCAGGTGATGTTGAAAATTATTGCACACACTTCAGGAGATGGGCTTCAGAAGTTAAATGGAATGATCCTGCGCTGAGATGTTTATTTCTTGCTGGTCTGAGTGATAGGGTTAAGGATCTGCTAATTGCATTCCCTGCACGTGAGACTCTGCAGGATGCCATGCAATTAGCTGTTCGTGTGGACAGGAGGCTGAGGTGCAGGTTGAATGAGGTAGACTCCTGTAATGTCAGGTCCTAGTCCCCAGAAAATCTGCTCAGACGGCGGAGAACCGATGGATGTTGGGGCGATGTCACTCCGCACTCAGGAAAGAGACCGGAGGTTCGCCGAGGGATTGTGTCTTTATTGTGGTAAAGCTGACCATTTGATTAAGTATTGTGAGCGTCGTTTAAGTAAAGGAAAAAAAAAAGGTCAGTTACACCCGTATAGCTTGTTTACGCTCTGCAGGAGTATTTCTTTCAGGGAGTACTACTTTGCAGGGAGATTTGATTGAATTTCAGGTATTTGTGGATTGTGGTTCAACACTTAATGTGATTGATAAAGGGTTTTTGGAAAACCTTAAATTGAGATCCAAACCTTTGTCATCACCTATTTCTGTGATTGCAATTGATAACACTCCCTTGAAATGTACTACTCACAAGGTTGCTGCATTTCCCCTCACTATCAATGGAGTTCACCAAGAAATTTTGGACTTGGTTCTTTTGGATAATTTACCCTCTCCGGTCATTCTAGGTTTGCCTTGGTTAAAACTGCACAATCCTTTACTGGACTGGTCTACTAATGTAATTAAGTCTTGGAGTCCGAAGTGCTATGATAAATGTTGTAATGGTCGCATTGCGGCTGTGGAAAAAGGGTAATTACCTGTACCTATTCAAGATTTTTGGAGGGTTTTTTCAGAGGAGGAGTCGCAAGTTTTACCTCCTCATAGGGATTATGATTGCGCCATTGAGTTTGTTCCTGGAGCTACTCTTCCCAAGAGTCGCTTGTTTAATCTGACTATCCCTGAAAGAAAGGCCTTGGAGGAGTACATACAGACTAGACTGGCTGCTGGTCACATTAGACCTTCTAAGTCGCCTGTGGCAGTTGGATTTTTCTTTGTTAAAAAAAAGGACGGCGGTTTACGTCCATGTCTGGATTTTCGTGAAATTAATAAGAATACCGTATGCAATTCCTACCCATTGCCGTTAATTCCTGACTTGTTTAACCAGTTGGTGGGGGCCAAGTGGTTATCTAAAACTGATCTCCGGGGGGCATACAATTTGTTACGGATGAAGGAGGGTGATGAATGGAAAACTGCTTTTAACACTCTGGTAGGTCATTTTGAGAATCTGGTGATGCCTTTTGGTCTTACCAATGCAACTGCATTTTTTCAGAACCTTATTAATGACATCCTGAGACCTTTGATTGGTAAGAATGTGGTTGTGTATTTGGATGACATTTTGATTTATTCACCAGATCTAGAGTCCCATTGGCAGAGTGTACATGAAGTTTTGCAGTTATTGAGTGATAATTCACTCTTTGCTTAGCTGGAGAAATGCGAGTTCGCTGTGCAGAAAATTAGTTTTTTGGGCTACATTGTCTCCAGCGAGGGCTTTGAGATGGACCCTGTGAAGGTTCAGGCTGTGCAGGAATGGCTTAGGCCTATTGGTTTGAAATCTATACAGAGATTTTTGGGTTTTGCCAATTATTACAGGAAATTCATTAAGAATTTTTCTGTAATTGTTAAACCTCTGACCGATCTCACCAGGAAAGGTGCGAATATGGCCCAGTGGACTACTGAGGCCATTGAAGCGTTTGAGTATCTCAAGGAGAGGTTCAGTTCTGCCCCTATCCTTATGCAGCCTGATGAGACCAAGCCTTTTTTGGTCGAGGTCGATGCTTCATCGGTAGGGGTCGGAGCAGTTTTGTCTCAGGAGAACAGGGATGAAGCACATCCTTGTGCCTTCTTTTCGAAAAAATTTTCAGAAACCGAACTGAATTATGATTTTGGAAATCGGGAGTTGCTGGCTATTAAACTCGCGTTTGAACATTGGCGTCATTTTTTGGAAGGCGCTAGCTTTCCTATTCAGGTTTTCACAGATCATAAGAATTTGATCTATCTGGTTGCTGCCAAGCGCTTGAATGCCCGTCAAGCTAGGTGGGCACTTTTTTTTTCTCGGTTTCATTTTTCTGTTACCTATATCCCTGGTGCTAAGAATGTTAAAGCCAATGCTTTATCTCGCAGCTTCTCTCCTACGGTCAGCACCGCGGAGGAGGAGAGCATTTTGCAGAAAGGAGTTGTGATGGCGGCTTTGGACTCCGTTTTGGAGAATAGGATTCTGAAAGCTCAAGATGAGGCTCCATCTAACACTCCCCATGGGAGGCTGTTCGTGTCTAGAACCTTTAGGAGAGATTTGTTTGTGGAGTGTCAGGAGTCTCGGTTGGCAGGTCATCCAGGAATTTCGGAGACTAAGAGATTTATCAGTCGCAGTTTTTGGTGGCCTGAATGGCAGAAAGAAGTCATCAAGTGGGTGCGTCAGTGTACTGTGTGCGCTAGGTCAAAGGCTTCACATACTCCTGCTGAGGGGTTGCTTTGCCCTCTGGAGGTTCCTAGTGCGCCTTGGACGCATCTCACAATGTATTTTATTACTGATCTTCCTGTGTCCGAGGGTTTTACTGTCATCTGGGTGGTCGTGGACCGTTTTAGTAAGAGGTGTCATTTGGTTCCATTCATTAAGTTGCCCTGCGCCAAGACACTCGCTAAGGCGTTTGTTAAAGAGATTGTCAAGCTCCATGGCGTTCCCACGGATATTGTTTCTGATAGAGGACCTCAGTTTGTGGCTCGCTTTTGGCGTGCTTTTTGTGACAGGTTGGGAGTCCATTTGTCATTTTCGTCTGGGTATCATCCTGAGTCTATTGGACGGACTGAAAGAAAGAACCAGGATGTTGAACAGTTTTTTCGTTGTTTTGTGGCGGACAATCAAGAGGTGTGGTCTGAGTTTCTGCCTCTCGCAGAATTTGCTCTTAACAATCATACATCCTCCTCAGCTGGGTGTTCTTTTTGTTGTACTGGGAGACATCCGTCTTTTGGTTCGTTCTCCAAATTGGGGTCGGCGGTGCCGGAGGAGGAGAATTTTTCCGGTGATTTGGAGAGAGTTTGGACTAATGTACAGTACAGACCAAAAGTTTGGACACACCTTCTCATTTAAAGATTTTTCTGTATTTTCATGACTATGAAAATTGTACATTCACACTGAAGGCATCAAAACTATGAATTAACACATGTGGCATTATATACTTAAAAAAGTGTGAAACAACTGAAAATATGTCTTATATTCTACGTTCTTCAAAGTAGCCACCTTTTGCTTTGATTACTGCTTTGCACACTCTTGGCATTCTCTTGATGAGCTTCAAGAGGTAGTCACCGGAAATGGTCTTCCAACAATCTTGAAGGAGTTCCCAGAGATGCTTAGCACTTCTTGGCCCTTTTGTCTTCACTCTGCGGTCCAGCTCACCCCAAACCATCTCGATTGGGTTCAGGTCTGGTGACTGTGGAGGCCAGGTCATCTGGCGTAGCACCCCATCACTCTCCTTCTTGGTCAAATAGCCCTTACACAGCCTGGAGGTGTGTTTGGGGTCATTGTCCTGTTGAAAAATAAATGGTCCAACTAAACGCAAACCGGATGGAATAGCATGCCGCTGCAAGATGCTGTGGTAGCCATGCTGGTTCAGTATGCCTTCAATTTTGAATAAATCCCCAACAGTGTCACCAGCAAAGCAACCCCACACCATCACACCTCCTCCTCCATGCTTCATGGTGGGAACCAGGCATGTAGAGTCCATCCGTTCACCTTTTCTGCGTCGCACAAAGACACGGTGGTTGGAACCAAAGATCTCAAATTTGGACTCATCAGACCAAAGCACAGATTTCCACTGGTCTAATGTCCATTCCTTGTGTTCTTTAGCATAAAACAAGTCTCTTCTGCTTGTTGCCTGTCCCTAGCAGTGGTTTCCTAGCAGCTATTTTACCATGAAGGCCTGCTGCACAAAGTCTCCTCTTAACAGTTGTTGAAGAGATGTGTCTGCTGCTAGAACTCTGTGCGGCATTGACCTGGTCTCTAATCTGAGCTGCTGTTAACCTGTGATTTCTGAGGCTGGCGACTCGGATAAACTTATCCCCAGAAGCAGAGGTGACTCTTGGTCTTCCTTTCCTGGGGCGGTCCTCATGTGAGCCAGTTTCTTTGTAGCGCTTGATGGTTTTTGCAACTGCACTTGGGGACACTTTCAAAGTTTGCCCAATTTTTCGGACTGACTGACCTTCATTTCTTAAAGTAATGATGGCCACTCGTTTTTCTTTACTTAGAATTTGTATTATGGCAAGAAAAAAGCAGCTAACAGTCTATTCAGTAGGACTATCAGCTGTGCATCCACCAGACTTCTGCACAACACAACTGATGGTCCCAACCCCATTTATAAGGCAAGAAATCCCACTTATTAAACCTGACAGGGCACACCTATGAAGTGAAAACCATTTCCGGTGACTACCTCTTGAAGCTCATCAAGAGAATGCCAAGAGTGTGCAAAGCAGTCAAAGCAAAAGGTGGCTACTTTGAAGAACCTAGAATATAAGACATATTTTCAGTTGTTTCACACTTTTTTGTTAAGTATATAATTCCACATGTGGTAATTCATAGTTTTGATGCCTTCAGTGTGAATGTACAATTTTCAAAGTCATGAAAATACAGAAAAATATTTAAATGAGGTGTGTCCAAACTTTTGGTCTGTACTGTACATTGCAACCTTCAAGAGGCTAACAAGAAGTCCAAGAAGTATTTTGACAGGAAACGTAAGGAGGTCTTGTTTACTGTGGGTGACATGGTTTGGTTGTCCTCGAAGAACCTGCGGTTGAGGATTCCCTCTAAAAAACTGGGTCCTAAGTTTGTGGGTCCATTTAAAGTGCTTCAGGTTGTTAACCCGTCTGCGGTTAGGTTGGATGTCCCTACTTCCTGGAAGATTAATCCTGTGTTTCATGTTTCCTTGTTGAAAAAGGCTGATGTATCAGATAGGGATGTCACTGTCACAGTTCCTCCTGTGGTGGAAGACGGCGAATATGAAATTTCTCGTATCTTGAATTGTAGATGGCAAAGAGGGAGATTACAGTATCTCGTCTCCTGGAAGGGTTTCGGTCCCGAAGATAACTCCTGGGTAAGGATGGATGATGTCTCTGCTACTAGACTTGTTAAAGCTTTCCACAGTAGGTTTCCGGATAGGCCTGGGCCTGGAGGATCCTCATAGAAGAGGGGGTACTGTTAGAAACCTCCTGTTTGTTTTTTCCATCTTGTGTTTTGCGGTCACGTGATCATCTGCCTTTATATTCCAGCTCCGCCCTTCTGGCTGTGCTGGACTTCAGTGTTTGACTGTTTCTCGAGCCTGGTGCTTCGATGCCTTTCTCTGGCAGCTCGCTTGTTCCTCTGGGGCCTCTAGTACCTTTTGTCAGTTTGTCTTTTTGTGTTCTGCAACAACTTCTCTGTTTAGGAGGTGTCCCATTTTTTTTCCCAGTCCTTAGTTCTTTTAGGGACCCCTCCCCTTATGCTATAGGTCTTCATTCAGACTAGCTGAGGACTAAGGCGGGTCTGTTCGCTAGGAACAGGCAGTCCGCTACATCGTAGGGATTCAGCTTAGTCTTACTGTAGGGACAGCTTTCCCCTATCTTTCCTTAGTGCATGTTGCAGATCATAACAGGCAGGGCTGGGGGCCAGGCAGAGGCGGCAGGGCTGGGGGTCGGGCAATGAAAAAATTATTAATCGTCAGCACCTTTTGATGACTTTATATTATATCTTATATTAGAAGGAACTAACTAGACACGTTATGAAATAAATCTGCAATCACAAAGGAGAAATTAGGAACAAGATATTTAATAAACACATACAGACAAATCTCCACAGTCCTGTTCCCTTTCATGAGGGCTCTTGTCTCAAGTTATATCATTAGCTTGTCAGTCGGTTAGGTAGATTATGCTTCATAAGGCATTTACACTGTTCCGGTGCCAGATTACAGGACTTTGCCGTTTACATTGAGATTAATAATGAAAGAAACAAAGTTTATTAAAAAAGTAAAAGAATCACAAACATAACATCACAACTTTATAGATACAAACTGGAGGGATAACACGCTGCATTAATGTGCTCATTGATTTAGTGCATAAAGATTACAGATCCAAAACTGCTAACACAAAGTGCAGAATTAGGCCATATTCACACACTCGGATCGGGACACCTGGATCCAACCGTGGGAACTCCTGACCTCAGCTGACTGCCTTATAGGCGGTCGGGCTGTTTCTTCTGATCCATGAACATAGTGTAAACTGGCCTTAGCCATAGGAAACCCAGCTAGATATACAATACAGCATTTTTTAGATAAAATTATTTTTACACTACAGATTTCATTAAAAAATGTGGACTATTAATGCTTCTACAGCCTCTATGTATCAGCATTCTGCAAATGTACCATGTACATTTTTGTCTTCTACAGCCTCTGTGTATCACAGTACATGGTACATTCTGCAAACTGCTTTGTGCTGGGATACAGAGGCTGTAGAATACAATCTGTCCAATTTTTTTTTATGAAACAATTCGAAAATAAAATAGTCGCTATTTCGCTTCAACAGTATCAATGTATCACAGTACATAAGTCTGCAGAATGTACCATTTACTGTGATACAGAGGCAGTAGCAGATGAAATGTCCACATTTTGAATGAAACCAGATTCTAAAATAGAATATAGTCACTTTTTAGGTTCTACAGCCTCAATGTATCACAGTACATAGCAGTCTGCAGAATGTAACATTTACAGTTATAAGCAGAGGCTGTAGAAGACGAAATGTCCACATTTTGAATAAAACCAGATTCCAAAATTAAATATTGTCACTATATAGATTCTACAGCCTAAGTGTATCACAGTACATAGCAAACAGCAGAATGTACTATATACTGCGATATATAGCGTATGTAGAAGACAAAAAGTCCACATTTTTAATGAAACCCTATTCTAAAATAAAATACGGTCACTATTTAGATTCTACAGCCTCAATGTATCACAGTACCTGGTAGTCTGCACTATTCACTGTGATACACAGAGGCTGTAGAAGACGAAATGTCCACATTTTGAATGAAACCTTATTCTAAAATTAAATATAGTCACTATATAGATTCTACAGCCTTAGTGTATCACAGCACATAGCAGTCTGCAGAATGTACTATGATACACAGAAGCTGCAGAAGACAAAATATCCACATATTTAATGAAACCTTATTCTAAAATAGAATATAGTCACTATTTCGATTCTACAGCCTCAATGTATGACAGTACAGTCTGCAGAATGTACTATGTACTGCAATACATAGAGGCTGTAGAAGATGAACTGTCCAACTGTTTAATGAAACCCGGTTTCAAAAATGTCAGAGATTGTCACTATGTGAATAGGGTGGGAAATGGGGTGTTTTTTTGACTGGCCCTATTGCACTACTATTTTACTTCTGTGTGTAATTTTGGGGGGACAGTGGTTCAGTAATCATCAGCATGGAAATCCCAAATCTAGTCCCTTGGCAGACACCTACTTATACAACAAGTAGGGAAGATCGATGCAAGCAGAATGCAGTCTGCGCAATCACATACTACGAAAATCACAAGCCGTCTGTACACATCTATAGATATGAAATGCTCAACAAGATCTAATATTTTAAAGGATCACCTGGAGTACATTCTCATTTACCATACAGGGAACTCCATTCCTACACTATGGAGCCTAAAGTGGCTGATAACAGAGAGTAACAGCTCAGAGTAGTGTACATATAATTACAGCGTAAGGGTTACGATAAATCTTCAGCCCTAGATACACAATGACATACAGATCATGTATGACAGGTCTGTGCCCATAAACGTGACAACAATTAAGTACGTCGCGCCCCACATGGGTCCTAGCGAATAGCGGAAGCGCCGGAGGTCCTGAAAAAGAAGGTAAAGGGACGGAAGAGCTGACTGAAAGACCGGCAGCCGTGAGGGGGGGTAAGGGGATAACCGAGGAGAGGTGAGCATACTTTTTTGTTTTATTTTAACCCCTTCCCAGCAGATTTGATTTGCACTAAATTTATTCAATGCAAATCAAAGCTCCCGTTGAATTTCAGCAGATTTTCTCATCTCTGGACTCCATAACCGTCTTGGACAGCCCTGCGAAATAGGTAACAAAAAAGGGTGGTGAACCCTGCATAAAAGTATCAGTATTCCTTGGTAGTCCTGGAGGCGGGGCTTAAAGGGGGTGTCTACCTTTAGGGCCATTTTAACTAAGTGCATATATTTGGAGCTAAAAAAAATATTTTTTTGCAATTGTATGTAATTAAAAAGTTTGCACCGTTTTCCTTTCTTAGCCTCTGTGCTGCATTATTTATTGTTGGTTGCAGAATGAGTTATCGGAGAATCTGTCAGTGAGCTCGCAATGATGGTCTGACAGAGAGTTTGTAACTTTTATCCGCCTTTTTCTGAGCTCCTCTCGGCTGATTTAGGACCACAGACCGCAGCAAAGTTGAATGTGCCGGGAAACAAAGAACCTGTAAAAGCAAAATGGTGCAAAATGTTTAAGGAAACCCAACTGCAAAACTAAATTTTTAGTCCCAAATACATACATTTAAGTAAAAAAAAAAAAATCCCTAAAAGTGGACAATCCCTTTAAATGTCCCAAATTTTTCGTATAACTTTTGGCAAGTATGGCTGATACAAAAAGATCAGCAGGTCCACAGCAGATAATGCCATCAGTCTTCGTTTTGCCAAAAGTGGGCAATTTGGTGGCGTACATTGGACGGTTAGACTTATATGTTTCGAATTTTTGCTCTGAATATCAGCAAGTATGTGAATGCCCAAGTATGTATTAATAAGTGTCATTACAGAAGACAGAACAGCACAAGTCCTTCAGCTCTGCCATCTGCAATCCAGTCCAGAGGTTTCCGAGAAGACTCGCTAAACCAAGGTACCATTGACAGAATTGTATCTCCGATATGGCGGCATCTGTCCGGCATGGCTGCCATCATGGACAGGTTTATGCGGAGGGGTGATGGCACGTTTCCTGGCTGTCTCCTGTGGGATAAAGTTTATAGTAGCGTATTCTGTCACTTCCGGGTCTTGCCGGCCAGGGAGTCTCTTCTGGGACCTGCTGTGCACTGGCCGCCGCACCACCTCGATTTCCGCGTACTGCACGTGGTCATCGGCTGGGATATTTCGTTTCCGAGTCTTGTCCACAACTGAATAGACCGGCACATCCACCACCGTGTCGTACATTGGGGCGCTCTAAGAGACAAGAACATTAGATACTGGAGTTACTACACGCACCCCGACATTACTGACGACCTCCGACAGTTATATGGTTGGGTACGTTTCCTGGTCCTATCAAGTCATTGGGGCAGACGCGTAAATGTACGTATGACTGTTCTCTGGGCAGGTCTTTCCAGTAACACTCGGTAACTCCAAATCAAGGTCTTCCTCCACTTTCCTGGTGTGGATTATACCCTGCACCCCATAATTGAATATGGTGCACGTTCAGAATTCAAGAGCAGATGCAACATTCCTTCCATCAAGATGCAGCTTTGGTAAAGGCTTTGTTTACTCGACACCTTGCAAATTTTGCATCTACTATGTAAGTGCATTTTTGCTTTATCATTATCCAGATGCCAGTTCTGCCAAAGCTCAGATTATCTCCAGCCACTTCACCCCCGATATGTACCACCCTAATTATCTGGTTGCCACCAACTGCTCACCTCGTCCATCCACTTAGCTATTTTGGAGGCTTCTGCCAAGTACCATGGCTCACGTCCTCTCCCTTCACTCCCAAAACCTGCTCCCCTCGTTCTCTGGATATCTCTCCATAGCCTTGGCTTCTTCTGGCTGTTGGTTCTAATCATCTCCAGCCACAATGGAGATGCTTCATCCCTGATATGTGCCACCCTAATTATCTGGACGCCAACCACTTCCCATCTCATCCATCCATTTGGCTATTTTCGTGGCTTCTCCCAAATGCTATGGCTCACGTCCTCCTTTCACTCCCAAAGCCTGCTCCCCTCATTCTCTGGATGCCACCAAGTTTGTCACCTTGTCCACCCACTTAGCTATTTCCGAGGCTTCTCCTAAACATCATGGCTCACGTCCTCTACCTTCACCCTCAAATCCTGCCACCCTCAATCTCTGGATATCTCTCCACAACCTTGGCTTCTTCCGGCTGTTGGTTCTCATGATCTCACTCCACATTGCTGCCACCTCATCCCAGATATGTGCCACCCTAATTATTTGTATCAACAGATTACCCAAAGGGTAAATAGACCCAATTTAAGGGATATTGTGATAAAACTTGACTTTTATTAGAATTTGCTTAATAAACATGGTCTATATCATATAAAAACACTGAAGTGGTTTTGCTGTATAATACCTATTATAGGAATCTAACAGAATTATCACTATCCTAACGGCTAACAATTCTCCTACCTAGATTAATAGCTGCAGTCCACTAGCTAGGGTAGTCTTTTAAGGACAATTACTAGATGTTCAATGCAAAACCACTAAAGCTAATTAAGATTGGCTCATAGCCTCCCAGACGTGTTTCGCCTGACCAGCCTCATCAGGGGACTAGCCTCAGTCCCCTGATGAAGCCGGTTGGGCGAAACAGGTCGGGTGGGTCTATGAGCCAATCTCCAGCTAGTAGACTGCGGCCATTAATCTAGGTAGGAGAATTGTTAGCCGTTAGGATAGTGATACCTATTATAGGAATCTAAAAAAGAATTATTGTACAACAATAACACTTCAGTGTTTTTATATGATATAGACTATGTTTATTAAGCAAATTCTAAGAAAAGCCACGTTTTATCACAATATCCCTTAAATTGGGTCTATTTACCCTTTGGGTAATCTGTTGATGTGAGTTTTCATCCCTAAAGGGTTTTGTTAGACCCCAATTATTTGGACACCACCAACTTCTCACCTTTTCCATCCACTTGGCTATTTCCGTGGCTTCTCCCAAGTGCCATGGCTCCTCTCCCAGAACTCCCAAAACCTGAACCCTTCATTCTTCGGATGCCACCATCATGTCTCCACAGCTTTGGCTTCTTCCAGCTGTCTGTTCACATCATCTCACGCCACAATGGAGACGATTCATCCCTAATACCCAGCTATTCTCATTAACAGAGCACCACTGTCATCAACATTTCCTAGGCTTCTCCAGATTGTTGGAGCTCAGATTAGATCCAGCAGTGACCAGCCACTTTAATCCCCGGTAATGACTACCCTCAACCCTACTCCGAGCTCCCCGCACTCACCAACACAGAGGATGTCCGTCTGGCAGGATTAAGTTACTATGCGGCCACTGCCCTTTACATGGACACCAAATAATCGATTATTGCAGAATATTGACCCCAAAAATTCAGTGGCTTTTGGATAATGTAAAAAAAAAAATAATAATTTTTCCTCAACAGCATGAAGTGCGAACGGTGAACCGAGGCTACAAGGAGACATTTAGGCCATGTGCACACGTCCAGTATTTGATTGCAGAAATTTCTGCAAGGTTTCTGCACCTCTTGGCAGCAAAAACACTGCAAAAAAAAAAAAAACATGCGTTTTTGCCGCGATTTGGTGCGTTTTTGCATGCGTTTTTGTACAGCAAGAAATGCTTTTTGGAGCTAAATAAAGATATTTGAAAAAAGAAACATGGGACATCGCTTTAACCCTTGAATTACCTTTGGACCTGGGGTGAGTATATTGGTTAATTTAAAGGATTAAAGAATGTGCCTGTTGTATTTCAAATAAAGTGTTTTAGTGTGTGTGTGGGTGTGTGGGTGTGTTTATTTAACTCTTTACTTACAGGTTTAGTAATGAGGGTGTCTGGCCGACACCGCTTCATCGCTAAACAAAGGGCTTAGGTGTCAGCGACACCTAATCCCATTAACCCTAATTCCCATTCATGTTATTTCTGGGGCAGCTGAAGGCTGATATTAGTAGCCGGGGAGCGGGCCATTAGGCCAACATGTTCCCTGGCTATTAATAACAGCTCACAGCTGTTTGTTTAGCCACTACATCCCCACGATCAGCAACCAGCAGAGCTTTGGACGCAGCGTATTTTTGCTGTGTTCTAATGCCGCACTTGTTTTGTCAGTACATGCGGATCCACCACATGTAATGACATCACTTGCAGATCTCCGCTCCAGAAATAAACATGATGCGGGTGAGTTTACGCAGCGTCAGAAACAAGCACGGTGGGCATGGCATTTCTTATAAATGAAAAGAAGATGAATTAAATTAAAAAAATGGCGTGGGATCTCAAGTCATTTTCATAACCAGCAGAGGGAAAGCCGCCTGCTGGGGGCTGATATTACTAGCCAGGGAAGGGGCCATTAGCCAAAGATGTTCCCTGGCTATTAATAACAGCTCAAAGCTGTTTGCTTAGCGTTTACTGGCTAGATTACAGGAGAACCCCAGATAAACTACTGACGTAGGGTCCCCCTATAAAATCTAACCAGCAAAGACTAAACAGACAGCTGTGAGCTGATACTAATAGCCAGGGAAGGGGCCATGGATCCTGGCCCCCTCCGAGGATATCAGCCCTCTGCCGCCCCAGAAATGGCGCATCCATAAAAAGCGCCAATTCTGGCGCTTAGCCTCAGCTCTTCCCACTTGCCCTGGTGCAGTGTCAAGTGGGGTAATAGGGTTGGGGTTCATGTCAGCCTTGTATTGGCAGCTGACATGAAGCCCAGGGTTTAGTAATGAAGTGAGTCTATAAGACGCGTTTTTGACTTATTGATTTGAATCGAGTCAGTCAAATCCGCAAATATCGTTATACCTGCGCATTTGCTGCATATTTGACTGACTCAATTGAAGGCAATGAGTCAAAAACGCAGAAAGAATTGACATGCTGCAGATTTAAACGCAGTGACAATCCTGACAATCCACAGCACTTCAGGATTGTCATTGCATTTGCTGGCACACGGATTCCCGAGGGCGTTTTTGGCCCATTTCAGTGCGGAAAGAAACGCAGCGAAAAAGCACCAAAAACGCACAGTGTGCACATAGCCTTACTTTACTGTATGTTTTTGTCTACTGCCCTAAATCTTCCCCATTATTTCTGGATTCCTCTTGTTTTTCCACATGAAACCGGGCAGACAAAAAAAAAAAAAAAAAAAAAGGTTATCTTTGATATGTGCACAGTAGTCATAGGATTACTGCACAAAGCAAAATGCCGCCAAGGCGTCACAACGTTCCTACAGGAGGCGGCACAGAACATGCCGCAGCTCTCTGGGTCTTCACTTACGTTTACTCGTCTAACTTTCGATTTCTTTTTCTTTGAATCTGGAAAACAAAAAATAGACATTTTTTGACTGCCCTTTTTTTACTGGTATTTTAGCAACATAAATTGTGTTCAGGTTGTTAAAGGGATTTTCCTATTCCTATATTTTAGTATACGGTATATAGAGGTTATCAGTCATTGTACAGGAGGAGGAGGTGAGCTGTGACATCACCTATTGTGAATGGTGGATCCTGTGTTATCTACTGTATATAGAGGTGTTGTCAGTCATTGTACAGGAGGTGGAGGAGTAGGTGAGCTGTGACATCACCTATTGTGAATGATGCCACCTGTGTTATCTACTGTATATAGAGGTGTTATCAGTCATTGTACAGGACGAGGAGGAGCAGGAGGTGGTGAGCTGTGACATCACCTATTGTGAATGGTGGATCCTGTGTTATCTACTGTATATAGAGGTGTTATCAGTCATTGTACAGGAGGAGGTGAGCTGTGACATCACCTATTGTGAATGATGCATCCTGTGTTATCTACTGTATATAGAGGTGTTATCAGTCATTGTACAGGACGAGGAGGTGGAGGAGTAGGTGAGCGGTGACATCACCTATTGTGAATGATGCCACCTGTGTTATCTACTGTATATAGAGGTGTTATCAGTCATTGTAATCTTGACTGTGATAATGAAACGTCTGAAAATTACAGAAGACAAGTTTAATATTAGTCTCAGTGACCAGTATAAAAATTGCAAGACTTCTGTCTTGTTATATATATGCATTATTGACCTTACCTTTCTTCTTGTTCTCCTTTTTAAACAGTTTTCTGCAAGGAAATAAAAAAAAAATTAGCAAAATATTGAGGCAATATATCTGCTGCATTATTCGTTTTCCTTCCTTTGCCATTTAATACCTTGTAGTTACATAGCACCAACATATCGCGGAGCACAGTATGGAGCATGCACCCACACTGGTATCTGTCTCATCTCAAGCATCATATTAGCCCTTTTGGCCTCCCTCTTGCAGGTATTTGGAGGGCTTTGTTTAAAGGTCTGTAGCAGTGATGTCCTGTTTACAATAAGTGACCACTGCAGACAAATCACTGCTCGATGAGTCTAGTGATTGACTGCAGCGGCCACATGTTGCAGACAGAACATCACTGCTGTAAACAAAAACTGTCAGGGAGCATTGGAGGAAGTCTATCGCCCTTCTTTCCCAGAAGGGATATGTGTGTGTGTGTGTGTGTGTGTGTGTGTGTGTGTGTGTGTATATGTATATATATATATATATATATATATATATATATATATATATATATATACACACACACACATACATACACACATACATACATACACACATACATACATACACACACAGTACAGACCAAAAGTTTGGACACACCTTCTCATTTAAAGATTTTTCTGTATTTTCATGACTATGAAAATTGTACATTCACATTGAAGGCATCAAAACTATGAATTAACACATGTGGAATTATATACTTAACAAAAAATGGGAAACAACTGAAAATATGTCTTATATTCTAGGTTCTTCAAAGTAGCCACCTTTTGCTCTGATGACTGCTTTGCACACTCTTGATGAGCTTCAAGAGGTAGTCACCGGAAATGGGTTTCCCTTCACAGGTGTGCCCTGTCAGGTTTAATAAGTGGGATTTCTTGCCTTATAAATGGGGTTGGGACCATCAGTTGTGTTGTGCAGAACTCTGGTGGATACACAGCTGATAGTCCTACTGAATAGACTGTTAAAATTTGTATTATGGCAAGAAAAAAGCAGTTAAGTAAAGAAAAACGAGTGGCCATCATTACTTTAAAAAATTAAGGTCAGTCAGTCCGAAAAATTGGGAAAACTTTGGAAGTGTCCCCAAGTGCAGTTGCAAAAACCATCAAGCGCTACAAAGAAACTGGCTCACATGAGGACAGCCCCAGGAAAGGAAGACCAAGAGTCACCTCCGCTTCTGAGGATAAGTTTATCCGAGTCACCAGCCTCAGAAATCGCAGGTTAACAGCAGCTCAGATTAGAGACCAGGTCAATGCCACACAGAGTTCTAGCAGCAGACACATCTCTACAACAACTGTTAAGAGGAGACTTTGTGCAGCAGGCCTTCATGGTAAGATAGCTGCTAGGAAACCACTGCTAAGGACAGGCAACAAGCAGAAGAGACTTGTTTGGGCTAAAGAACACAAGGAATGGACATTAGACCAGTGGAAATCTGTGCTTTGGTCTGATGAGTCCAAATTTGAGATCTTTGGTTCCAACCACCGTGTCTTTGTGTGACGCAGAAAAGGTGAACGGATGGACTCTACATGCCTGGTTCCCACCGTGAAGCATGGAGGAGGAGGTGTGATGGTGTGGGGGTGCTTTGCTGGTGACACTGTTGGGGATTTATTCAAAATTGAAGGCATACTGAACCAGCATGGCTACCACAGCATCTTGCAGCGGCATGCTATTCCATCCGGTTTGCGTTTAGTTGGACCATCATTTATTTTTCAACAGGACAATGACCCCAAACACACCTCCAGGCTGTGTAAAGGCTATTTGACCAAGAGGGAGAGTGATGGGGTGCTACGCCAGATGACCTGGCCTCCACAGTCACCAGACCTAAACCCAATCGAGATGGTTTGGGGTGAGCTGGACCGCAGAGTGAAGGCAAAAGGGCCAACAAGTGCTAAGCATCTCTCGGAACTCCTTCAAGATTGCTGGAAGACCATTTCCGGTGACTACCTCTTGAAGCTCATCAAGAGAATGCCAAGAGTGTGCAAAGCAGTCATCAAAGCAAAAGGTGGCTACTTTGAAGAACCTAGAATATAAGACATATTTTCAGTTGTTTCACACTTTTTTGTTAAGTATATAATTCCACATGTGTTAATTCATAGTTTGATGCCTTCAGTGTGAATGTACAATTTTAAAAGTCATGAAAATACAGAAAAATCTTTAAATGAGGTGTGTCCAAACTTTTGGTCTGTACTGTACACATATATATATATTAATATTTGTATTTTTTTTCTTCCATTTTTATTATGCTTATTCATTCTATACTAGAAATACTGGGTCTGAGAAGGGTTTAAAATACCTTTGATGTTTTTTTAAAAAAATTTAGTTTTGAAGAAAAATAAAGTGCAAACTAGGGACTGGACCTTGAGGCTAAAGTCATAGAACGTGCAGGAATGAAGAGTGCACTGGTGTCCTCTACTGGCTACACTGGGAATTAAAAATGTTAAGGATTATGTAATCAAAATGAAGATAAAAATAGAAATACATAATGTATAAAAAAAATATTTATCATTTAATGGAATCATATATCTGATATATCATATATAATTCACTGCACACTGAACTTACTGATCTTAAGTCATTTATATCCATTATGGGCTCATCCTTTATTATTCCTGTTTTTTTGTTAAAAAAAAGTAATATATAGTAATATATAAGGCAGCTATTAAATGACAAAGAACAGGCTGTGATAAAAAAAAAAAAAATACAAAAAAAAAAAAAACAACTTTTTTTGTGGAGTCTTCCATAGCTGGCTCCCATAGGGATATCCCCCAGTCTGACTGTCCTCACCATGTTCACGTACATACAAGCAATTCCTTTATTTACACTAGCTCTTCTGCGGATAGATGGGAAAATTGGAGTAAGGTGGCACTAAAAACAGAACTACCGTGCACACGGAGCATTGCCTGGAAGACGCCATACTTCAGCTGGATCCCCTGAAAAGGATTATTCAACTTTATTTTTTTTTTTAAAAAAACGCTGCAAAAATAAAAGAAGAAAAAAATCAATCATACTGTCTCTTCTCTCCTCTACAGATTAATCTCTGAGACTCCGGGGTTCCTCCCGGTCATTGTTCACAAGCGGTCAGCCTGTGATCGCTGCAGCATCAGCGGCCATGTGTTGTACTTACTGGCATCGCTGCTGCAGCGATCACAGGCCGACCATTTGTAAACCACGACTAGGGGAGCGCTGGAGCGTCCATACTGGATCTGCAGGAAGAGAAGAGGCAAAGTTTGGGTTGAACCAGTCTGTCCAAATATTGGGTGGGCACGTTAAACACCACTCTTTGCACTCATTCTCTGCTCTAATGCATGATCCATAAAGCGGTTTAACCCATCGGCGCCGCACACACAAGTAGCACTTGCTTTGACATTTCTGGAAATCTCAGACTTGCACCCAATGCATTTCAGGTAACACAGGCACTCCCATGACTGGGTGCTCTCAGCTGTAATATAACACCTGTTGCTTTTGCATTTATTGTATTTAAGGTTATATAAAGAATGAGGAAGTAAGCGGAGGATTAAGAAACGAGCGACGGTGAAACCAGTCCGACCCTCCTTGCCTGAAAACAAATAAAATCGGAATTGTTTTTGACGTCGCATGTTATGTTTTGCCCCTTTTTTTCTTACTTTTGATAAGATTATTGCTTGTTTTGTGCTTTTAGCAGATATTTTTTGGAGGCACGTTCACTTTTTCTTCCATTATCCACAGTGATCTCCATCTGCGCCTCATCCCTGAATGTAGTTGGGCCACTCTTAAATGTCGGACTCCATGGTGGATGCCATGAAAGGGATATACGGGAATAAATGGGGCAATTCATGAATTGCCATTTGCAAGAAAACTGGCAAGAAAAAGTCACAAAATACGATGTTCGCCACATTTGTGCCATAATTTGTGGCTTTTTATAGGTTATATAATCTATTCTAAACTATTCACGTCTTTCTGACAACTTTTTCAAAAGTGGATTGGAAGTAGCATGGCCTTCAGTGGCTCAACACATTTACTGTAATTTACACCTGAAAGTGGACAGTCATCTGATCTAGACCATTTAGTCACAAAAACATGGTGGACTCAACATAGTCACCGCTGCAGACAATCAGTGAGCTCAGCGGCTTGAGCCATCCACAATGGCAAAGCTGCTGAGCTCAGTGATCGACTGCAGCCAAAATACCGAAACTGGAGCAGCAGAGGGGAACTGGCACTGGAATAGGGGAGGAGGAGTGCTATTCACTTTACAATACAGAAAAACTTTTTGGGGTCAACTTTTCTAAAAATCGAAAACCTAGACTTAGTGCATACGCGCAACCTCTGCACCGGATGGTGCAATAAAAAGGAAAGGGGGCTCGCTTGCGCTCCGGCGTTGCAGCCCCCAGTGATCGGACATCAACAGCCTGTCTTGTGGATATTTAAATTAAATTGTAATTATTGGAAATCCCACATTTAAGGGTAATTTCATTTGTGCAAATCTTTTTTATTAGGTCAGATTTGGTAGGACAGGCGCAAGCGTTATGACTTTGGCACGCAATCTCTTCTTCTTTTGTTTAGATGACGTTTCCGCAAAATATTACTATCCTCACATGAATGAAGAGAGCCTTTTAATTATGCTGGAAGAACGCCTCATATGTTGAGCCCGGCTCAACCCTCACAAAGGGCTGCATTGAGCAGAGCCGCTCCTCCTGTCACACATCCAGGCTCGGCGTATCATGACGGCTTAGTGAGGAAGAAGACTGCACAGTTTCGACCGAAAGAAATCAAACAACTTCACTTCCATTCACTGACTGACAGCTACTCCCGGAGAGCCTGAAATATCAGTTCTGCAAAAATTCACCCCAACATGACAAATGCACCACGATGGCACGCTGTGTGCTGGAACCTGCACGGAGGATGGTGCAGCCTGTGCACTTCTTTACTGGTGTGCCGCTCATAAAAAGGCTTGATCCAGTGATGCAAGTGCACAGCCCTCCAAACTTATGGTGATAACTCCAGTCACACCTGATGTTTGATGTGCATTACTATGCTGGTCGTAGCCATGTGCAAAAATCCTATACAAGAGTGCACAATGGCAATATGGGCAAAGCTTCAGGTGAAGAAAGGAGCCATAAGGAAGTCCAGTGCACCACCCAAAATGACTATGGTGGTGTATGAAGATAAAGGGGTTTTGGGGCAAAGGGATGGGTGGAAAAAGTTGACGAGAGAATGGGGGAGTAGACAGGAGTAGGGGGATGTGTCCCGGGAATAGTAGGTCATCTATAGGGGAGAGGTAATTGGATAAGTCGGGTCTGTGGCATTGTACAAAATGCATCTATTTAAGGAAGAATCATGGCTATGTTCACAGGATGCATTTTTGCTGTTTTTTTTCTGCAGGTAAAACCTGCTCTCTTGGCAGTAAAGAAGCTGCTGACAAAAAGCTGGTTTTGCTGCATTTTTTGCAGCATTTTTGTTGGGTACATTTGTCTCTTGTGCATGCTGATAAAGTTTAGTGCCCCCCAAAAAAACATGATGCCACGTCCTGAGTTTTTTGCACCGTATCCCGATTCCTGCGTTTTTACACTTACCCATTGCATTCTGTGGGTGATAAAACGCTGAAAGAAGTGACATGCTGCAGTTTGCAAAAACGAATACGTTTTCCAAATCAGTCAGGAAAGAAAAAAATAACAAAACAGTTTGTGTATAAGATTTCTGAAATCTCTGATTTTTCTGGTAGTGTAAAACGCAGCTTAAAATTTGCAGAAGAAAAAAAATGCAGCAAAAACGCAACTTGTGAACATAGCCTTAGAAAACGTCTAATGGATGGTTTTTGGCTTTGCAGCGATGGATCCGAGAGAAGGGATATGCAGGAAGGCTGATCCTTCGCATTGCCGGAGTTGCTGCAGGTGTCCGGCTTTAGACAGGTAAAATCTAGCTGGCAATGTCCGGCTGAACAGTCGACTTTAGCCCGGCGGTCCGACTGGCAATGTATTCTGTTTGAGTGGCCGTGACTTAGGCAGCGCTGCCCCAAGATAATTTAATATAAGTAAATAAAAAAGCGGCTTTTGCTGCAACATTTCCACCGGATGCACACTCCTAAAAGCATGCACGCTCAATTTGACAAGGCATGCATGTTTAATTTCTTTAGGATAAGAATAAAAAACAGTGAAGACACTTTTCAAGATTGGGCATGTCCGATTCAACATGCCCGATTCTAGTCTCCCCAACATCGGACAGTCAGGGGTTGCTCCCACCATAGGAGGTCACTGGCTCGTCCATCCTCATTGTGTAAGACACATAGCACAAATACCCGACTAATAAGATATGGTGAAGTCTCTACAAGGTGTAACTAAAAACACAGAAAAGTGGCCAGTATTCTACAAGCCCTAATGAAAAATGTGAAGCATGAACAGGGACAGGTACGGAAAAGCAGATGGGTGTGCGGCATACCACGGCCAAGGGCTCGTGAGATAATGGGATACGGACAGGTGTAACACAATAGGCAGCACCAACTACCAGTAGGTTATAGTTTTGCAGCTAAGGCCATTGCAAACTCATCCTAACCAACAAAACAAAGGCGCAAAAGAGTCACTGCCTCCTGCATAATCTGCACACTCACCTTCTGCTGCTGTGAAGCTTCGAACTAGAAAAAGGCAGCACAAAGTGCCATGATTACTAGGGCTGCGTTCACACAGTCGGATTTTTGAAGCAAAACCTAAAACAGGACCCAAGAGAAGGAAAAGTCTTTGCATCTAGGACCCATTCCTGCCTAAAAAGTAGTTCAGGGCAAATTTAAAGGCCATTTTTCGGATGGCTGCTGCAATATATACAGGGATGAATGAGGAGTCACAATACAGTTTCCACATTACTTCTTTAGGTCACATAAAAGAAGCAATCAGCTGATTGCGCATTTGTGTGAACGGGGCTTTGTAAGACCTCATTCACTGGCATTGTGTTGTACTCTGATGCGCCCCTTTAAGAAAGACATGGGCACACTGGTGCATATTTATGGGAGATGTAGGGTTTTTTAATGAGGGTCTCATTTAGGGGATATTGATTGAGGCGGTGATACACAAAGGGGTCAAAAGAGAGAAAAAGATCCAAACAGCGGAGACGAATGGAGGGCGGACTCTTCACCGGGGGGCGCCGCTCTAAACGCTCAGTTATGTTGGCGCAGCCTGAACTTGTCACCCAGATTCAATGAGAAAAGCATGACCGCCACTCCGCAGCCAACTCACACGGCCTGGCATCCAAGATGGCATCTGTAGCCGGGCAACCAGCCTGGCATCTGCACAATAACATCTCATCTCCCAGGGAAAGGGCGGTAATCCCCACACTGGGGGTAGGGGCATTATTAGTCTCAGAAATCAAGATTTGGGGAAGTTTGTTTTTTTTTTTTTGAGGGTTTTAGGTGATGCAAAAAAAGCTAAATCTGAGGCAAAAGTGACAGATACTAGGCGGAGAAGCTCAGACGGTCTGGTGTGAGGAAGGACACTAATGTCTGGACCTAACTCCGCAGCCTCATACGCGCGACTGATTTGGGTTTGGAGACCCTCAGTCATTCAAGATATTGCAGTCTGAACACAGACCATAAAAGATCATTGTGTGAAAGTCGTCTGTAATAATTTCCCATGCAGTTTTGGGGCAAATTTATCAAAACTGTCCAGCGCCAAAGTTGGTTTTGTGGCCCATAGCGACACAGCACATACAAGGCTGACGAGTTCAGGTCCGGACACCATGGTCTGTACTCAGACCACAATATATAGATGTGTGAAACCGGCCTTTACTAATTTTGCATAACATTTTAGGGCAGATTTATCAAAACTGTGAATTTGTCTGTTGCCCATAGCAACCAATCACGGCACAGCTTTCATTTTATTACAACAGTTTGAGAAATGAAAGCTTTGCTCTGATTGGTTGCTATGGGTAACAAAGGCAGATTCAAAGTAAACAAGACTTAATAATAAATCTGCCCTAATAAAACACCACGTTTCGCTGTATTTTAGAGCCAAAACCAAAAGTGGATATATAAGGAATAAGTATTCGTCCTTCCTTTATATCTTTGTTTCCTTTTTTTCTCCTCACCTTCCAAGGCTATAACTTGGGACAGTAACGCATACTGCGAGACTAAATATATTAAAGGGGTTGTCCACTACTCTGACAACTCACTCAATCCCAATGTTTCCCCCTCATAAAATAATAAAAACCTTTACTCCCCTCCGATGCCAGTACCGTTCTAGTGCTGTCGTCACTCGGATTGCGTGACATTGTTACGTCACGCAATCCCCGTGGCCAATCGACGCGTCACGCAATCCCCGTGGCCAATCGACGCTTGCTTCACTCTTTCACTTAGGGATTGAGAAGGGGTTTTCTGAGTTTTGGACAACCCCTTTAATTTTTTTTAAGCTTATATTTACGTTACTGAAAGAATGGGGGGTGTTATCCACTTTATATTTTACATCTTTTATTGGACTAGAACATGTGATCACTTGATCGTCGGCAATACTGTAATATTGTAGTGTAAAAAATTACAGATCTACTGTGAAGCCCACCATGGGCAGCTACGTTTACAAAAAAGAAACAACACTATATGAACCTGTCCTTAATCTTCCATAGTAAAGTTTCTCTGGTTCCCAGTCTGTATAGTGACTTTTTTTTTCGTTTTTGATAGGGGTGGGGGTTGACCTTCTCTTTTTGGGAATGCTTTTGTTTTTTTCTTTATGTTAAAAAGATTTTAAAAAAAAATCAGTATAAACTGGCGCAGCTTTTCCTATGGCTCTCGTCAGACTTGATGCAAAAATTTTTCATGGCAAATCTAAGCTCGGGCCTTATTCACAAGCTGCATGTGGAGTTACAGAAAGTGGAGCAAGATCTTATCATAAGCAGTTTTTTAAGCATTTACATGAAAGATTCTGAACCGACGTTTTTATCGCAGGCGCGTTGTGGGGAAAAAAAAATCTGCAGGGGAAACTGCATGTAACATGAACTTCAGAGTGGATTACACTGGCATGTGCACATGAAAGTTCTGCAAATGCTCCATTATTAAAGTGGTACCATTAATGCAGAGTGGACGGATGGAGAATTTGCTGAGCGTTTTGGTATGTCCACGATGTAGAGAATAGTCTCCTTCCTTTCTCTTCCAGTGGGGAACATCATATTAGTCGCCACTGACTGGCTGCAGCGGTCACGTTCCATCTGAGCCGGAAGAGGCAATCTCCAAGGTTTGACTCCCGGATCAGAGCCAATCACATTGATTTCAGTGATCGCGTGACGTTACCTGCTGGAAGAATAAATTAAATGACCTACTAGTGACACCGGCAGCAGTATGGAGGGTGGAGGGGCACCAGGCGTCCCTTAGGAGAGAATGTGTTTTCTTCTTATATTTTGCGACCACAACCCCATTGATGATAAAGGTGGCACGAGGCACACCCGGACAAATCTTAATATTACACCCCAAGATGAAAAAGAGAGTGGTTGACGTGGAGTCGTCAATATTTAACAATAGGAAAAGGAAGGAGAAGGTAGAAAAGTAATAACCGGAACGGAATTCTCTAATGATCTACCAGTCACACCGCACAATGGCGTAACGGAGTGTAGGGCACACGATTGTCCTTCGACCCCATCTGATCGTTAAAATGAATGAAACTAGTCCGCCCATCAGACCTGTCTAACCGGGAGTGAAAGTGATCGGCCTCCAACATCCATCAGATTTTGCATCGATATGTAACACATCTTTATGACGTTGCATTTAGATTAGGGCAACAGGATCTGGGGCACTTCCCTCTGCCCGTAGTTATTGATGAATGAATGACCACGACTTGGGTAAAGTTCTCCGGGATGAGAAGAGATTAGAAACTTGGAGGATATAGACACGGGGCAGCATTAGAGTCCCAGACACCACCATGAATGACATCTACACAATTCTCCCGTGTCTGCAGGAGCTCTCCTGGAGGCGCTCGGCTTTCCTCTCCAGCTCAGGAGGTGTTACTTTGCTTTCTACTTTCATTGAAGAGACCCAACTGTGCATGGAAACATATTTTCGCTGCAATGCTTTTTGGAGAAAAAAATATGCAAAGTTACTGATACCAGCCAAACCAGAGACTGATCTGTAGACAGCGCCGTTTCCCATCAACACCCCGGGATGTGATCGCGTTGTGCCGATGAATTGTCATTAGAAGTAGTTAGCAAATTTGCAAGCCCAGGCCCAGTGTCCACATCACCATTCCATGATGAGAGCCCTGCGAACCGTCCCCTACCTGCCGTACTGTGTGCATCACACCGTAACAATGGCCAACAGATCAGAAGAGGAACCGGGGATGCCAGAAGGTAGGAGGTTCACAAGGATCCCGTTCGGCGGCCAATAAACACCGGCATGACCCCTTGGCCAGAGTCATGAGAATCGATCAACTGTAGATGTCACAGCAGTCGGGGGTCTCCAGAAGGTCCCTGTTGCTGCCATCTTGGTCCTCTAATGGAGGCTACTCTTTCGCTGGAATTCATAGTGGAACATCAATGTCTCTATATATTTCAATACTATAGTATTGCAATTATAGCACAAGCGGTCAACCATGTTTAACAACGGAAAAGGGTTAAACTTCTGTTTTTTTCCCAGCGGGCCGCGCTTCTAATCAGTGATTTACAGGTTTAAACAAATAAATTACAAGTTCTACCAAATCTTTTCCTAAGAAACTATCACCTGCTGCTCATGGATCAGATGCCTGTGAGGTGCTACGTTCCCTTTAATTTGTGTAGCCCTTGTTGCCTCTTTTTCCATCTTGCACAGACTGAGCTATGTGAAAGCACGAAAATACACCAAAACCATCTCAAACACATGTAACCAATAATAACACATCACCGATGTCGGGAAATCGTCTTCATGCAGTTGACTGGAAAACATTTAGATTCATTACATAGACGGACAGAACGGGAGAATCAGAAAGGCTAAAAATACAACCGCTAGTAGACACAAGTTTTTGCTTTTTGTCCATACGTGCAAATGTTGTTTTTAACTGTTGGCATTAATAATAAAAAAGTCTCCACTAAAGGAAATACAAGGATGGAGATAACTGAGCAGCAAGTAAAAGTGTTCATCCCACACGGGGGAAACCTCCCGAAAAATCAACACAGCAGGAGTCACTGTACCTGCACCTGCCAAAACCACAGTAGTTGCACCAGCGAATCTCCGTCCTTTACACTTTTTCTTTTGAGAAAATTACACTTTTTATGGAGCTTTGCGACAAAGTCTGTGGGATCGGGGCAAAAGGATGCAGAATCCACTTGGGAATAACAAGGGCTCCCATCCGGATGATCAGTAGGATTAGGATCCCACGTAGCGTTCAGAGAGCTTTCGAGGTGCGGCTGCTAAAGAGACACTTAGGAAATCAGTAGCGATTTTCGATGCTTTTTTTTTTAATTATGAATGAGGTTTTTGGGGATTTTTTAATGCTGTTTTTTTGGTGCTGGGGCACACTGATGTCAATGGTAGAAAAATGCAGTAAAAACCTGGAACTGACGCTGCTCAGGTCATAAAAACACAAGGAAAAAACGAAATGCCGCTGCGACTTACAATCAAGTGGAGGTTTTTCACACATCTTTATGCCGAGTGGAAACTGAGCTGAAACTACAAGTGTTTGAGGAGGATTTGGAGAGTTTCGGCTCAGTTTCTGCTTCAAAAATTTTAGTATGCGCATACCCTTAGGCTGCACATTGAGTTTTTAACCTCAGTATTTTACATCAGTATTTTAAGCCAAAATCAGGAGAGGAACAATCAGAGGAAAAGTATAATAGAAACACATCACCACTTCTGCATTTATCACCCACTCCTGGTTTTGGCTGACAAATCCTGATGTGAAAAAAACTCACAAAATACTGAACATGTGCACGTGGCCTTAGTATGGATTTTGATGCTGTTTTTAGTATTTTTTTTTGCATGGCTTTTTAACAATTTTTTAGCATTTTTATGCTTTTTTGGGGTGTTTTTTTAATGCAGTGTTTACCATGATTTTGATGAGTTTAGCAAGGTTTCAAAGCGTTTTCAGTAAGGTTTTGATGCGTTTTTTTATTGTGGATTTTTATATTTTTTTGTGTGGTTTGTTTTTCACCCTTTGGTTTTTGATGCAGTTTTTAGCATGGGTTTCGACAGGCTTTTTGATGTCTTTATTTACTGTGACTTTCTATAATTTCACACGTTTTTGGGTTGGTTTCCACTGCAAAATCTTCACCAAAACTTAAAGCATCAAACACCAAAAAAAAAACAAAAAAAAACCTAAAGAGAAATGCAACGCAAGAGAGCGCACCGAAGAATGGACGTGATGCTAATTAAAAAAAAAAGAACGCATTTAAAACTGTGTAGGGAAAAAAGCGTCCTGCGCCGTGCAGCTGTTTTCTCATTACACGCTGATCTGAAGCTTTTTCTATCTGGATTTCGGAGCTGAATCTACGATTGAAACAAAAAAAAAAATTCTCCACAAAATAAATAACGGAAGTAGCCGCGGATCTACGGGAGAGAGGTGGCGGCGCGGATCTACTTGAAAGCGGTGGCGGTGCCAATCTACGGAAGAGCGGCGGCGGCGCGGATCTACGGGAAAGCGGTGGCGGCGGGGATCTACGGGAAAGCGGCGGCGGCGCGGACCTACGGGAAAGCGGCGGCGGCGCGGACCTACGGGAAAGCGGCGGCGGCGCGGACCTACGGGAAAGCGGCGGCGGCGCGGACCTACGGGAAAGCGGCGGCGCGGACCTACGGGAAAGCGGCGGCGGCGCGGACCTACGGGAAAGCGGTGGCGGCGCGGACCTACGGGAAAGCGGCGGCGGCACGGACCTACGGGAAAGCGGCGGCGGCGCGGACCTACGGGAAAGCGGTGGCGGCGCGGACCTACGGGAAAGCGGCGGCGGCACGGACCTACGGGAAAGCGGCGGCGGCGCGGACCTACGGGAAAGCGGTGGCGGCACGGACCTACGGGAAAGCGGTGCCGGCGCGGACCTACGGGAAAGCGGTGCCGGCGCGGACCTACGGTAAAGTGGTTGTGGCAAGGATCTACGGGAAAGCGATGGCGGCCGGTCGGGCGTTTTTTTGCAAGGGTTTGGGTGAAGACTGTGTCTTTATAGTTATTACACTCCACCCCCCCAATATAACGGGAGTCAGAGGTGTCCCAGCCCTAGGCACAAAACTTCCCGGGAACAGGTGCAGAAGTCACCGCCGGAGCTGCAGCTCCTCCCGTCTGCACACGCACCACGCCTGTGCTCCGGCCGGGAGCTACTTACTGCGGCCACAGGAGCTTCCCTCCTCCGCCGCTGCTGCTGCCGCTGTTCCCCATCTGGTCCCGGACTCCTCCATGGAGCGCGACGCTTCCTGGTCTGCGCTGCGCCCGGCACGGAACCAGTGGGCGAGGCCTGGCAGGTGGACGGAGGCGGGGATAGGCAAATATCCCACATAGTGCCGATAAGAGGGCGTGGCCTGGCAGGTGGCCGTGGATACGCAAAACGGTTTACACTTAGAATTCAGCTGGGGCGGGGATATGCAAATGAGCTACAGCAACCAGCAATCTGACCGCGAGGAGGGCGGGGCAATCAGGGTATTGTAGGCGGGGATATGCAAATAACATTCATTTTTAACCTCTTAAGAACGAGATCATTTTTAAAACTTCAGTACGCAACAGGTTTATTAGTTACAACAAATCCAGTTACTTGAACAGAAATCCACCCAAAGGCGTCCACACCCTGTAAGAGGCATCTCAGGAGGCAGCTGTAGGTGGGCGGTCACCTGATGTCTAAGGAAACAGATAAATTCACTCATAAACCGGCTACTGGGCCTCATTTATCAAAACTATGGGGAAAAAAATAGGCTTTGTTGCCAATCAGAATGCAGCTTTCATTTGAAGCACTGCTCGGGTAAAATAAAAGCTGTTCATTTTGCTTCTTGTAGGTTTTTCTGATTTATGGCCCTTGTGAACATGCATTTATGTGCTGCATGTATACCAACTCAAACCAAGCTCAAATTTTGTGCATTTTTCAACGTATTTTATGTGCAGAAAATCTGCATGTAAAACTATAGCAAATACGCACCATGTGAACTCAGCCTTCAAAATCTGCACCGCAGATCAATTTACATGCAGAAAATAATCACAACGTGTGGATAAAATGTAATAACATCTCATCTACTTTGCTGGTGCTGTATAATGATGTGGATATTATTATTTTTTATGACTTTTGATGATGATTTATATTTTTTATTAATGACTTGACCTTATTTAGAGTCTGATGATAGAAGATGCTGCCATGTTTCGGATGTGGCGCAGCTCCTGGTGCTGTGGATGGTACTGCAAGCAGGCATACAAGTGAATACGAGGGAGCTGCAGTGTCGCTGGCGGCAAGAACGCAATGGGCCGACCGGTGTCACCTCTAGAGCATCGCGGCCCCTATAATCTGCTGATCGATGGGGGTGCCGGCTGTCGGACGTCCACCGATCTGGTATTGATGACCTACCCATTTGTCGGCTCTCTGATACCCTATGACCCCTTTAAACCGAGGAGAGAAAGAAATGCGCTGCTGTGGATGAATTGGCACAGGAGCGCAGTAGGCGTAGGGACTTTATTGGCCACGCGTTTAAGGGTTGATCCATCCCCTTTAAGGGTAACCGCCGTATTATACTGTACATCGGTCATTGCATGGTGTATACCTAAATATACATGTAGTGTAAACGTTTTAGGCAAACATGTGGCAAAGTAAGAATGCTTTCAAAAATAGAAGTGTGAAAGGAAACTGTCAGCAGGTTATTGCCGCGTAATCCGAGAGCAGAAACTCAAATTCCAGCGATGTGTCACTTACTGGGCTGCTTGCTGTAGTTTTGATAAAATTACTGTTTTATCAGCAGGAGATTATCACTAGAGGACTAGTAAACCTGCTGCCAGGTAGTCCTTCATAGTCATCAAGCTCTGTATTGGCAGTTTCTGTGTACGCTATGCATAGGCAGAAAGCTGCCAATCAGTGGTGTGGGCAGGGTTATACAGGGCTCAGCATTCAGAGAACTGGTAGATCGGCAGTAGAGAAAAGAGTGAGTTTATTAAAATGATAGCAAGCAGCCCAGTAGGTAACATATCGCTGGAATCAGGGTCTCTTCCCCTACATCATACTGCTGTCAGATGGGGGAGCAAAAATCTGGTGACAGATTCCCTTTAATACCTTATTTTCATCTATTAACAAAATGCAAAGTGAATAATGAACAAAAGAGAAATGTACAGTAAATCCCATCAATATTCGGAGTAACCGTCCTTTGAAAGCATCTATTCTGCTAATTACACTTATCCATCATGTAACACATCAGGCAGGGGCTGACACTGACTGCTTGGGGCCCCTGTGCAAGAAATGTGTCTGGGGCCCCCACCTTTTATGGCGACAAAGCTACAGATGTATATATAGCCACACACATATATACCTCTTACATAGCCTCCTTTATTATGTATATTGCCATCCCTTATTACACAGTGCCCTCTCTTGTTATGTACAGCACCGTCCCTTACATATTGGGTTATCTATAGCTCCCTGTTCTTTATTACATACCGTCCTCTCTTGTTACATATATAATGCAATGACTTCTGATGGCACAAGGGAAAGCTTCTTTTCTGATGGAGGAGTTGATGGACGGGTCTTCTGGTCACCGACTGCTCCATCAGCAGTCATTTTATATGTAACAAGAGACAACTATGTAATAAAAGAGGGCGCTGTGACTGACAAAAATAACAAGAATACGCTATGTAAGGGACAGCACTGTACATAGCAGAGGAAGCTATATAATAAGAGACGGCCCCATATAGAACTAGAGAGGATGGTACGTAATAAGGGAGGGTGTTATACATAATAAAATATGAAACTATATAACTAAGGACGGCGCTATACATAATATGTGAGTACACTGTATACTAAGGGACTGTGCTATACGTAATAAGTGAGTACAGTATATATTAAGGGACTGTGCTATACATAATAAGTGAGTACAGTATATACTAAGGGACTGTGCTATACATAAGTGAGTACACTGTATACTAAGGGACTGTGCTATACGTAATAAGTGAGTACAGTATATACTAAGGGACTGTGCTATACATAATAAGTGAGTACAGTATATACTAAGGGACTGTGCTATACATAAGTGAGTACAGTATATACTAAGGGACTGTGCTATACATAATAAGTGAGTACACTATAAATTAAGGGACTGTGCTATATATAATAAGTGAGTACACTATATACTAAGGGAATGTGCCATACACAATAAGCCTACAGTTGTGCTCAAAAGTTTACATACCCCGGCAGAATATTTCCTTTCTTGGCCTTGTTTCAGGGAATATGAATGATAGCAAAAAAACTTTTTCTCCACTCATGGTTATTGGTTGGGTGAAGCCATTTATTGTCAAACTACTGTGTTTTCTCTTTTTAAATCTTAATGACAACCAAAAACATCCAAATGACCCTGATCAAAAGTTCACATACCCTGGTGATTTTGGCCTGATAACATGCACAGAATTTGACACAAATGGGTTCGAATGGCTACTAAAGGAAACATCCTCACCTGTGACCTGTTTCCTTGTAATCAGTGTGTGTGCATAAAAGCTGAGTGAGTTTCTGGGATCCAGACAGACTCTTGCATCTTTCATCCAGCCACTGACGTTTCTGGATTGTGAGTCATGGGGAAAGCAAAGAATTGTCAACGGATATACGGGAAAAGGTAGTTTAACTGTATTACACAGGAAAGGGATACAAAAAAATATCCAAAAATAGATAATGCCAGTCAGCAGCGTTCAAACTGTGATTAACAAATGGAAAACCAGGGGCTCTGTAAAAACCAAACCACGGTCAGGTAGACCAACAAATATTTTGGCCACAACTGCCAGGAAAATTGTTCGGGATGCAAAGAAAAACCCACAAATAACATCAGCTGAAATTCAGGACTCTCTGAAAACTAGCGGTGTGGCTGTTTCAAGATGCACAATAAGGAGGCACTTGAAGAAAAATGGGCTGCATGGTCGAGTTGCTAGAAGAAAGCAATTACTGTGCAAATGCCACAAAGTATCTCGCCTACAATACGCCAAACAGCAGAGAGACAAGCCTCAAAACTTCTGGAACAAGGTAATTTGGAGTGATGAGACCAAAATGTAACTTTTTGGCCACAACCATAAATGTTACATTTGGAGAGAGGTCAACAAGGCCTATGATGAAAGGAACACCATTCCTACAGTAAAGCACGGAGGTGGATCTCTGATGTTTTGGGGATGTGTGAGCTACAAAGGCACAGGAAACTTGGTAAAAGATGAAGGAAAGATGAATGCAGGACGTCATCAGCAAATACTGGAGGCAAATTTGCACTCATAAGCCCGGAAGCTGCGCATGGGACGTACTTGAACGTTCCGACATGACAACGATCCAAAACACAAGGCCAAGTCGACCTGTCATTGGCTACAGCAGAACAAAATGAAGGTTCTGGAGTGGCCATCTCAGTCTCCTGACCTCAATATCATTGAGCCACTCTGGGGAGATCTCAAGCGCGCAGTTCATGCTAGACAGCCCAGGAATTTACAGGAACTGGAGGCTTTTTGCCAAGAAGAATGGGCAGCTTTACCATCTGAGAAAATAAAGAACCTCATCCACAACTACCACAAAAGACTTCAAGCTGTCATTGTTGTTAGAGGAGGCAATACACGGTATTAAGAACTGGGGTATGTGAACTTTTGATCAGGGTCATCTGGATGTTTTTGGTTGTCATTAAGATTTAAAAAGAGAAAACACAGTAGTTTGACAATAAATGGCTTCACCCAACCAATAACCATGAGTGGAGAAAAAGATTTTTTGTTATCATTCATATTCTCTGAAACAAGGCCAAGAAAGGAAAAATTCTGCCGGGGTATGTAAACTTTTGAGCACATTTGTACATTCCTGCATCTGTGTGCAGTGTCGGTGTGCTGCCAGCTTTCACAGACGCATTGAGCATGTCCTATTCTAATCCTGAAAATCATTTCAGAACAGGACATTCTCTGACCCTCACAGATTTCATTCTGAGATCCGTGATTTTCATGGATGTGTGAAAGGTCCCAGAAAACTCTACGAGTCCGTGAACCATCCGATAAAAAAATCTGGCAGCACATGGACATTTCACACAAATGTGAAAATGTGGCCTAAGGGATTTTACATGTAACATTACCATTCCATGTCCCATAGTGAAGATACAGAATAATATTTACATCCAGGCACTTACCGCAGACGTGTCATCTGATCAGAGCCGGTTTCTGCTGCTTCTTCTCTATCTGGTCAGACCTTCATGTCGACATCTCCCAGCCACGACTCATCTTGTCACGATGATCTCCTGCCTAGAAAATAACAAGGTCACATACAGTACAGACCAAAAGTTTGGACACACCTTCTCATTTAAAGACTTTTCTGTATTTTCATGACTATGAAAATTGTACATTCACACTGAAGGCATCAAAACTATGAATTAACACATGTGGAATTATATACGTAACAAAAAAGTGTGAAACAACTGAAAATATGTCTTATATTCTACAGTCATGGCCAAAAGTGTTGAGAATGAGACAAATAGTAATTTTTCCAAAGTTTACTGCTTCATTTTTTGTAATGGCAATTTGCATATACTCCTGAATGTCAAAGAGTGATCAGCTTAACAGCAATTACTGTACTTGCAAAGTCAATATTTGCCCAGAAAATGAACTTTAACCCCCAAAACACATTTCAACATCATTGCAGTCCTGCCTTAAAAGGAGCAGCTAACATCGTTTTAGTGATTGATCCATTAACACAGGTGTGGGTGTTGATGAGGACAGGGCTGGTGATCAATCAGTCATGATTAAGTAAGAATGACATCACTGGACACTTTAAAAGGAGGCTGGTTCTTGGTATCATTGTTTCTCTTCAGTTAACCATGGTTATCTCTAAAGAAACACGTGCAGCCATCATTGCACTGCACAAAAATGGCCTAACAGGGAAGAGTATCGCAGCTACAAAGATTGCACCTCAGTCAACAATCTATCGCATCATCAAGAACTTCAAGGAGAGAGCTTCCATTGTTGTCAAAAAGGCTCCAGGGCACCCAAGAAAGACCAGCAAGCGCCAGGACCGTATCTTAAAACTGTTTCAGCTGCGGGATGGGACTACCAGCAGTGCCGAGCTTGCTCAGGAATGGCAGCAGGCTGGTGTGAGTGCTTCTGCACGCACTGTGAGGCGGAGACTCTTTGAGCAAGGGCTGGTTTCAAGGAGGGCAGCAAAGAAGCCACTTCTCTCCAGAAAAAACATCAGGGACCGACTGATATTCTGCAAAAGGTACAGGGAGTGGACTGCTGAGGACTGGGGCAAAGTCATTTTCTCTCATGAATCCACTTTTCGATTGTTTGGGACATCTGGAAAACAGCTTATTCGGAGAAGAAGAGGTGAGCGCTACCACCAGTCTTGTCTCATGCCAACTGTAAAGCATCCTGAAACCATTCATGTGTGGGGTTGCTTCTCAGCCAAGGGAATCGGCTCACTCACAGTCTTGCCTAAAAACACAGCCATGAATAAAGAATGGTACCAGAATGTCCTCCAAGAGCAACTTCTCCCAACCTTCCAAGAGCAGTTTGGCACCCAACAATGCCTTTTCCAGCATGATGGAGCACCTTGCCATAAAGCAAAGGTGATAACTAAATGGCTCATGGAACAAAACATAGAGATTTTGGGTCCATGGCCTGGAAACTCCCCAGATCTTAATCCCATTGAGAACTTGTGGTCAATCATCAAGAGACGGGTGGACAAACAAAAACCAACAAATTCTGGCAAAATGCAAGCATTGATTATGCAAGAATGGACTGCTATCAGTCAGGATTTGGTCCAAAAGTTGATTGAGAGCATGCCAGGGAGAATTACAGAGGTCTTGAAGAAGAAGGGGCAACACTGCAAATATTGACTTGCTGCATTAACTCATTCTAACTGTCAATATAACTTATTGGTACTCATAATATGATTGCAATTATATTTCTGTATGTGATATAAACATCAGACAAACACTAATAAAAACCAGAGGCCCGCAGATCATGTGAAAATATAATTTTGGTGTCATTCTCAAAACTTTTGGCCATGACTGTAGGTTCTTCAAAGTAGCCACCTTTTGTTTTGATGACTGCTTTGCACACTCTTGGCATTCTCTTGATGAGCTTCAAGAGATAGTCACCAGAAATGGTTTTCACTTCACAGGTGTGCCCTGTCAGGTTTAATAAGTGGGATTTCTTGCCTTATAAATGGGGTTGGGACCATCAGTTGTGTTGTGCAGAAGTCTGGTGGATACACAGCTGATAGTCCTACTGAATAGACTGTTAGAATTTGTATTATGGCAAGAAAAAAGCAGCTCAGTAAAGAAAAACGAGTGGCCATCATTACTTTAAGAAATGAAGGTCAGTCAGTGCGAAAAATTGGGAAAACTTTGAAAGTGTCCCCAAGTGCAGTTGGAAAAAGCGCTACAAAGAAACTGGCTCACAGGAGGACCGCCCCAGGAAAGGAAGACCAAGAGTAACCTCTGCTTCTGAGGATAAGTTTATCCGAGTCACCAGCCTCAGAAATCGCAGGTTAACAGCAGCTCAGATTAGAGACCAGGTCAATGCCACACAGAGTTCTAGCAGCAGACACATCTCTACAACAACTGTTAAGAGGAGACTTTGTGCAGCAGGCCTTCATGGTAAAATAGCTGCTAGGAAACCACTGCTAAGGACAGGCAACAAGCAAAAGAGACTTGTTTGGGCTAAAGAAAACAAGGAATGGACATTAGACGAGTGGAAATCTGTGCTTTGGTCTGATGAGTCCAAATTTGAGATCTTGGGTTCCAACCACCGTGTCTTTGTGTGACACAGAAAAGGTGAACGGATGGACTCTACATGCCTGGTTCCCACCATGAAGCATGGAGGAGGAGGTGTGATGGTGTGGGGGTGCTTTGCTGGTAACACTGTTGGGGATTTATTCAAAATTGAAGGCATACTGAACCAGCATGGCTACCACAGCATCTTGCAGCGGCATGCTATTCCATCCGGTTTACGTTTAGCTGGACCATCATTTATTTTTCAACAGGACAATGACCCCAAACACACCTCCAGGCTGTGAAAGGGCTATTTGACCAAGAAGGAGAGTGATGGGGTGCTGGCCTCCACCGTCACCAGACCTGAACCCAATCGAGATGGTTTGGGGTGAGCTGGACTGCAGAGTGAAGGCGAAGGGGCCAACAAGTGCTAAGCATCTCTGGGAACTCCTTCAAGATGGTTGGAAGACCATTTCCGGTGACTACCTCTTGAAGCTCATCAAGAGAATGCCAAGAGTGTGCAAAGCAGTCATCAAAGCAAAAGGTGGCTACTTTGAAGAACCTAGAATATAAGACATATTTTCAGTTGTTTCACACTTTTTTGTTAAGTATACAATTCCACATGTGTTAATTCATAGTTTTGATGCCTTCAGTGCGAATGTACAATTTTCATAGTCATGAAAATACAGAAAAATCTTTAAATGAGGTGTGTCCAAACTTTTGGTCTGTACTGTATATTATATATATACCTGTGTTTCACCCGCACTGCGCCCCTTACTACAGATATGTAACCCCCCCCCCCCCATTAATATACTATTAGCCACTTAGTAATCAAAATAAAGTGATAAGTAGCACTGTGCCCCGCATTAACTATAATCTGCACCGGCCAACAATATAAATTATTCAGTCTCTGTGACTCTCCCCAATTAACTGTAATGTGAACACAAAAAATATACAAGACTTTACAGTACAAGCAAAGTGAAACCCCCATCACTGCTCTCTCCCAGCATCCCTATCATTGCTCAGTCCCAGCACCCTCGTCATTGCTCTCTCCCAGCATCCCCGTCATTGCTCAGTCCCAGCACATCCATCATTGCTCTCTCCCAGCACCCCCATCATTGCTCTGTCCCAGCACCCCCATCATTGCTCTGCCCCAGCACCCCCATCCTCATCATTACTCTCCCATTCACCACCATCCCATCATTGCTCTCCCCATCCCATCATTGCTCTCCCCATCCACATCATTGCTCTCCCCAGCCCCAGCATTGCTCTCCACAGCCTCCCCTCGTTGCTCTCCCCAGCCTCCCCTCGTTGCTCTCCCCAGCCTCCCCTCATTGCTCTCCCCAGCCTCCTCTCGTTGCTCTCCCCAGACTCCCCTCGTTGCTCTCCCCAGTCTCCTCTCATTGCTCTCCTCAGCCTCCTCTCGTTGCTCTCCCCAGACTCCCCTCGTTGCTCTCCCCAGCCTCCTCTCATTGCTCTCCTCAGCCTCCTCTTGTTGCTCTCCCAGCCTTCTCTCATTGCGCTCCCCAGCCTCCCCACATTGCTCTCCCCAGCCTCCTCTCATTGCTCTCCCCAGCCTCCCCACATTGCTCTCCCCAGCCTCCTCTCATTGCTCTCCCCAGCTTCCTCTCGTTGCTCTCCCCAGCCTCCTCTCGTTGCTCTCCCCAGCCTCCTCTCGTTGCTCTCCCCAGCCTTCTCTCGTTGCTCTCCCCAGCCTCCCCTCATTGCTCTCTCCTGCCTCCCCACATTGCTCTCCCAAGCCTCCTCTCATTGCTCTCCCCAGCCTCCTCTCATTGCTCTCCTCAGCCTCCTCTCATTGCTTTCCTCAGCCTCCTCTCATTGCTCTCCCCAGCCTCCTCTCATTGCTCTCCCCAGCCTTCCCTCATTGCTCTCCCCAGCCTCCCCTCATTGCTCTCCCCAGCCTCCCCTCATTGCTCTCCCCATCCTCCCCTCATTGCTCTCTCCAGCCTCTCCACATTGCTCTCTCCAGCCTCCCCACATTGCTCTCCCCAGCCATCCCTCATTGCTCTCCCCAGCCTTCTCTCATTGCTCTCCCCAGCCCCCCTTCATTCTCCTGTACCTCTCCCCAGGTTCCCCAGACTCAGTTAAAAAAATAAAAAGCACAACTTACCTCAGCTCACTCCCCTGCAGCATCCTCCTTGTCTCCGGTAACTTTCTCCCTGACACACAGGCCCGCGCTGCATGATGATGTCATCAAGCAGGCGGGCTTGTGTCAGGGAGGAAGCGCTGAGCAGCCAGGAAGGAGAGGTGAGGATGGATCCCTGCAGCTTCGCTGCCATTTTCCTCCTGATGGCAGCAGAGCTGCAGGGATCGCTCCCTGCCCACAGCATATGATGAGGGCAATCTGCCCATGGGCCCCCTAGAGCCTGGGGCTCTGAGAAGCAGGCCAGATTGCCCTCATTATCAGCCGCCCGGCAAGGGCCCCCCTGAACTGCCAGGCCCCAATGCAGTTGCACCGGCGGTAGGTCAGCCCCTGACATCAGGAGGCATCTGATCGGCTGCATATGTATTCTGCAGCTGGACAATGATTCCCAACATTCAGACAATGTCTCTAAGAACGAGGAGTCCTAGAAGTGATGATCCGGCCCCATAGCCCTGATCTCACATCATCCAATCTGTCTGGCATCACATGAAGAGACAGAAGGATTCGCACAAGCCTCATACACAGAAGATCTGCGGCCAGTTCTCCAAGATGTTTGGAACAATCTCCTGCTGAGTCTCTTCAAATACTGTGTGCAAGTGACGAGAAGAAGTGATGGAGGTGACGGACGGTCACCAGATACTGATGATGGAGGGGACGGGCGGTCACCAGATACTGATGATGGAGGGGACGGGCGGTCACCAGATACTGATGATGGAGGCGACGGGTGATCACCAGATACTGATGATGGAGGCGACGGGCAGTCACCCGATGCTGATGATGGAGGTGACAGGTGGTCTCCAGATACTGATGGGATTTAGATTTCTGTTCAATCACTTTTCATTTTGTTAATTGCTAAAAATAAAGTATTATTCCTTCTATTTTGTAAAGCATTCCTACATTGCAGCATTTGTTCCACATCTGCGCCAAACCTTTGCACAGCGCTGTTCTTGCACCTGCTGTACATGTACATTCACTGGAGTCTCTGTCTGTTTCGGTGTCTGCGTAAATAAATGAGAACCTGTGTGATCCGTGAGTCCCACCGTCATTGCCAGGGAAGCGAAACAAAAGCAGATCAAGCCGTTTGCTTTAGCAGCACCAGGGACAATAACGAGACTATGAACACTGGCAGGGAAATGGGACATTTGGCCCGACACCTGCATTCCTACCATTTACAGAAGAAAAGAGGGGCTCCAGTCTGGATCTTTAACATGCTCAGTCAATTATCATTTCTGCTTAGAAAGCATGGCACGGGGGCATCGAGGCCGGCCACATGGGCTCACATGGGATCGGACTTGGCTCTCTGATGAAAGGCTGTAACATTAAATAATATAACCCAACTCATCCAGGAGCGCTTGCAGAATTCGACATATTTGGAGCTAACACTAAATGGTAAAATACACAGAATCTTATTAATATCTTACTCCCAGGTTCCCGAAGTCTCAGCTTTTTAGTTATATCTCACTTTTCATACTTTTGGCTTACCGAATGCACTTTAATGGCAGCAGGGTGACTTTGTTAAAAGTTTACACTTTGCGCAGTAAACGCAGTCTTCGCGCTGCGGGTTACGTCACTCTTGTTTTTCCAGAACAAGCGGTGTAAACAGGGATCCAATAAGGGACACGAGGATACGGCAGCGTACGGAGGCAGGACTGCTCTAACATCGCTTGTCCTCTAAAGAATGCAAAGTCATCTCAATAAAATGTCACTGCCCCGGCCCGGTCTGTGCCAGCGGACAATCGGAGCCCAAACAGCTGCCTGACTATTTATACCCTCTGCTCCGCAGCAGTTACTGGGCCAAACAGACAAGAAGCTCGTGTCAAGGGAAGCAAAAGGATTTGCAGATGGACGCAGGATGAATACTTCTCCCAATATGTAACAGACTGAACTGTAATTATTTATTGCAATGACAAAATACATCTGATCGTGCAATAAACTTACAATGCACACTGTTGTTTCAACACACTGGGGGGAAATTAAAAGTACAGGCGAATTTAAGAAACTTTATAACATATCTTATCAAATAAATTTGCTTATTTCTCATCTATCCCAGCACCTCCTGAACTCTTCATCCACTCTGAAATCTGCTAAAATGTGTCTTGCTCAAAGCAAGACGTACTGCGAGATAACTGAGGAATCAGGTTACAGCTGCCTATTAAAGTCTATGAAGAAAGTAGAAGGGGGGAGCAAGAAGGAGGAAAAAGAGTAAGGATAGGGCAGAGAAACACACACAGATTTTGCTGCTGCTTTCTAACAAGTGTCTTATTTCATCCCCGGAGCTGGAATCACATATACACTGCTCAGTTCTGCTGTGTAATATTTCTGTTGTATCAGAGCCTGAATCACATCTACACTGCTCACTCTGCTGTATAATATTTATGTTTTGTCAGCACCTGAATCACATCTACACTGCTCAGTTCTGCTGTCTAATATTCATGTTGTATCAGAGCCTGAATCATATCTACTCTGCTCACTCTGCTGTATAATATTTATGTTTTGTCAGCGCCTGAATCACATCTACACTGCTCAGTTCTGCTGTCTAATATTCATGTTGTATCAGAGCCTGAATCATATCTACTCTGCTCAGTCCTGCTAATATTTATGTTGTATCAGACCCTGAATCACAGCTACACTGCTCAGCTCTGCTGCCTAATATTCATGTTGTATCAGAGCCTGAATCACATCTACACTGCTCAGCTCTGCTGTCTAATATTCATGTTGTATTAGAGCCTGAATCACATCTACACTGCTCAGTTCTGCTTTCTAATATTCATGTTGTATCAGACCCTGAATCATATCTACACTGATCAGTCCTGCTGTCTAATATTCATGTTGTATCAGACCCTGAATCACATCTACACTGCTCAGCTCTGCTGCCTAATATTCATGTTGTATCAGAGCCTGAATCATATCTACACTGATCAGTCCTGCTGTCTAATATTCATGTTGTATCAGACCCTGAATCACATCTACACTGCTCAGCTCTGCTGCCTAATATTCATGTTGTATCAGACCCTGAATCACAGCTACACTGCTCAGCTTTGCTGTCAAATATTTATGTTGTATCAGACCCTGAATCACATCTACACTGCTCAGCTCTGCTGTCTAATATTTATGTTGTATCAGACCCTGAATCACATCTACACTGCTCAGTTCTACTGTCTAATATTCATGTTGTATCAGAGCCTGAATCATATATACACTGCTCAGTTCTACTGTCTAATATTCATGTTGTATCAGACCCTGAATCACAGCTACACTGCTCAGTTCTGCTGTCTAATATTCATGTTGTATCAGACCCTGAATGACATCTACACTGCTCAGTTCTGCTGTCTAATATTCATGTTGTATCAGACCATGAATCACATCTACACTGCTCAGCTCTGCTGTCTAATATTTATGTTGTATCAGACCCTGAATCACATCTACACTGCTCAGTTCTACTGTCTAATATTCATGTTGTATCAGAGCCTGAATCATATCTACACTGCTCAGTCCTGCTGTCTAATATTCATGTTGTATCAGACCCTGAATCACATCTACACTGCTCAGCTCTGCTGCCTAATATTCATGTTGTATCAGAGCCTGAATCACATCAACACTGCTCAGCTCTGCTGTCTAATATTCATGTTGTATCAGAGCCTGAATCACATCTACACTGCTCAGTTCTGCTGTCTAATATTCATGTTGTATCAGAGCCTGAATCACATCTACACTGCTCAGTTCTGCTGTCTAATATTTATGTTGCTGATGCTTCTGAACATGTTTTATAACAACATTGTAATCCTGTATGACAAAAGGATCGGCAGCTTTGTAGTATACTCTTCCTTTAATTTCATATTGTTTTCAAGAGATTCAGTAAATGTGAAAATTCCCGTATAACATCCAGAAGGAAATCCATGAAATAACCTAGTTAATTAACTAGTCAGACAGGTAGGTTCTTGGCGGCTTCTCCACCTCTGCCAGTGACTGACAGGTCTCTCCCTATAGGCGCATGCAGGGAGAGACCTGTCAGTTATTGGCAGAGGTGTAGAAGCCAATGTCTTATACGTGCTGCCCGGGGATCAAGCAACATGTATCAGCTGTCAATATCAATTTAACCCCTTTCCGACCTTGGGCATATGAATACGTCCAATGTCGCATTCCTACACCCCATGCGGGCGCTGGCATTGGGCCCAAATGTTTCTGTTCAAATCACCCCCTATTCGTCTCTTCAAAATAAAACAGTAAAAAGAAATAAAAAATACACATATTTTGTATCGCCGCGTTCAGAATTGCCCGATCTATCAATATAAAAAAAACAATTAATCTGATCGGTAAACGGCGTATCGAGAAAAAAAAAAGTCAAAACTGCAGAATTACTGTTTTTTGGTCGCCGCAACATTACAATAAAATGCAATAAGAGGAGATCAAAACATCGGATCTACCCGAAAATGGTATCACTAAAAACGTTAGTTTGCCGCACAAAAATAAGCCCTCATCTGGCCCCAGATCCCAAAAAGTGTAGACACTACAGGTCTCGGAAAATGGCAATTTTTTTTTTTTTTTTGCAATGTTTGGATTTTTTTTCACCACTTAAATAAAAAAGAACCTACACATGTCTGGTATCTACAAACTCGTAATGACCTGGAGAATCATTACTGGAAGGTCAGTTTATGCATTTAATAAACATGGTAAAAAAATACCCCAAAAAACAATTGTGGAATTGCACTTTTTTTGCAATTTCACTGCACTTTGAATTTTTTTTCCCATTTTCCAGTACATGATATGGTAAAACCAATGGTGTCGTTCAAACGTACAAGTCGTTTGGCAAAAAACAAGCCCTGACATGGCCATAGTGATGGAAAAATAGAAAAGTTATGGCTCTGGGAAGAAGGGGAGCAAAAAAAGAAAACGCAAAAACAGAAAATGGCCCAGGAGTGAAGGTGTTAAAGGGTTTGTACCTGGTTGGTAAGGCTGAGTTCACATGTTAGTTTGCTCCATTTTAGGAATAGACACATCGAATGAATTTCCAAACAGATCTGGGTGCTAACTGGAAGCAAAGGGACCGAACTGGTTATTATGGGGTCAGTCTGGTTTACATTTGATTTCAGCTTTTAGAAAGCAAGATAACGAAAACCAGATGAACCCCAAAATAATCAGTTGAGCCCCTCTGATTCCATTTAGAAACAGAAACAAGTGAACAGAGCCTACGTTATAAAGAGGATTGCTGGGGGTCCCATCACTGATGGGATGCCAATGGGACCACCTGTGAACCATTTAAGCATAGCAATTAAAGCAGTGATTGACAGCATTTAAATGGTTAAACAGAAGCAATGAGAGCAGCTCCAGTCGCTGGTGTTATAGGCAGATATTGGCTGTATGGCATATACATCTGCACACTAGTGTGGGCTCAGCACCTGAGCCTGTTGTATACTCCCAGCATCTGACCTGTGACCGAAATGTACATCACAGGTCATTAAGAGGTTAAGATAAAATGTTCCCAGGTGTTACTGGATATATTAGATAGTTTTACAAGGGGGGCACATTGGTTTCAGCTTCCCAAAAATCAAGCTACAAGACGATGTCAACAAATGATGCCATGCAAGATATCCAGGTGTATGGCTGCGTCCCAGGATCTATATATATAAAAAGCCTTTGCAAGAATCCAACATTCCTGTCCCTTTATAGTTGGAGCTGGCACAATGTCCGCTGCTCGGAGCCAGCGGCTGGAATGGTGACCACATTTTCTGGATATTTATAAATGTGTCTCCAATGAAGTGATCGTTATCTAAGACCCAAGATAATTACAACTATTATACCAGTGCAAACCAAATTATTCCCCACTACCCCTATTGCAAATTAGATTTATTAGCAAAATCTACAAACTTTCTGCTGTTTGTGATAAACCAATGAAAAAAGAACAACGGAAATCGCTCAACACAACTAATATAACAAGTGGTTTCTCCAAATTCAGCACAAAATGCCACTTTTATTACTACTACTGCAGTCTCAAGATTATTCAGTATCTTTAGTACTTAGTAAAGCCCCTCTGGCTGTTATGACCTGCTGCCCCTCTGGCTGTTATGACCTGCTGCCCCTCTGGCTGTTATGACCTGATGGAAAAAAAATTATGCAAAGCCAGACACAAGCGTCTTGATTCCTGGTCACTAATATTTGTGGGTGGTCCAAAAAAGTTAAGAGGAGAGATTGTGTGCACAAAGAAGGAAAATATACAAAGTCATTGAATGATCCCAGAGATCCAGCATGAAGCAGATGTCACAAATTCGATCTGGAAGTTACAGAATAAACCAATGGTGGTAATTGATAACATATAGCATAGGTGTCACGCAGGGTGAGGGAAAGACTAAGTGCAACATGAAGGGAAGAGGGGGAGGAAGCCCAAACACTAGGGAAAGGGGGAGTGGAGACCCCTAGGCAGATCTAATATCACCCTGACTACCCTATCGTCCCTATATAGGTTCCACATCTATCGCCGAGCAGGAACCTAAGCCCTGTGTGTCCCTAGAGCTTGGCCCCAGGTAGGGAGGGGACAGGGTGAGCACTAGTCAGGCCTTGATACAAACTAAAGACAACAAGGTAGACAAACAAAGGGGATACACTTAGCTTGAGCAGACACCAGAGAGATAACGCCAACTGTCCTCCAAGGGCACCAGAGAAGAAACTAGCCAACTGCTAGTGCTCCAAGCCAAGACAGAGGTACATAGTACTATCACCAGCACCTCTCTGGAGAAACTGAGAGTTTTTAACTACCAAGCAAGGGTGTGTCAATCAGCAGCAGAAGGTGGAGGTAGCTACCGGGTCCTAAAGGAAGAAGGATACAACAATATCAAAGAGATGAGAGGATCAAGAAGGCATCTGCAATGCCCAGTGCAGTGACCTTCTGCAGCCGGCTCCAGAGCGACTGTCTGACACACCCGTGACAATAGGACAGTATAGTGTAACTGTTTTTAGGTCCTTTAGGGAGTTATTTTATCCAGTCAACCTTAATATTTGCTTTATTAGGGGATATAGATGTCATAGGGGACCCCCAGAGTGTAGGCCCACTATAAAAATGGTTTTCAGTTTGCACACGGCTGTTGTGATGAGATTCCCTCCTTAACACTTGTACAGTGCATCCCTAAAAATGTTAGTATTTGGCGCCCCTGAGGCCACCCTTCACCCCCTGGAGGTCAATAGTGTTTTTTATCATCTTATAACATTGGCAGCTGTTAAAAAAAAAAAAAAAGTAAAAGTTGAATAACTTGTACAAGTTTGGCTGAATGTGCCAGAATCTCGGCAGGAAACAATGTCTCCTCTGTTACCCATGTTTATTTCTGTTCCCGCAGTGGACAAACATCCCAAGGTCGTGTGATCACTTTAATTTCCTGGAGATGTTTGTTAGCGCTCGTCATGTTCACACATAGGGAAATATACAATGTCCTTATGACACGGCACTCTGTGCATTCACTGCTTGCTCTGCACACTAGCATGTAATGGGGGTCACCGCTAGACATCACAATGGTCAATTCCATAGGGTCACACTGAGTAATTCTATCCTGTGCTGCATTAACATTCAGAGAGAGCTCAGGAGCTGCGTTCCCACCACAAGCCTCTGTATATTACATAGCCGGCATGTGTATCCGAGCTCCAATTGCATCTCTGACATCTGCATTTAAATGACGCCATTGCCACCAACCTCCATTGGCCATCTGAGATGTGATCCGATGGGTTTCTGTGGCAAGCAGGGCTTTCCTGAAGGCCCCCGGTCACTGCCATCCTGGTCTTCCAATGAAGCTCAGCCACAGGCTGGACTTCATGGAAGAACAGCGACTTCACTATAAATTACAATACTGTAATATTGCATTATATAGTATGAGATCAAACGCTCACAGGTTCAAGTCCCCTTAGAGGACTAATAGGTAAAAATATACCAGGAAGGGGAACATACATACCAGGATGGGGCTCAGGATAAGGGACATACATACCAGGATGGGGCTCAGGATAAGGGACATACATACCAGGATGGGGCTCAGGATAAGGGACATACATACCAGGATGGGGCTCAGGATAAGGGACATACATACCAGGATGGGGGACATATATATCAGGATGGGACCATAAACATACATACCAGAATGGGGGATGTATATAGCAGGAAGGGGAACATACATACCAGGATGAGGCCAGGAAGGGGAACATACATACCAGGATGGGGCCAGGAAGAGGAACATACATACCAGGATGGGGCCAGGAAGGGGAACATACGTACCAGGATGGGGCTCAGGATAAGGGACATACATACCAGGATGGGGCTCAGGATAAGGGACATACATACCAGGATGGGGGATATATATATTAGGATGGGACCATGAAGGTAAACATACATACCAGAATGGGGGATGTATATAACAGGAAGGGGAACATACATACCAGGATGGGGCCAGGAAGGGGAACGTACATACCAGGAAGGGGCTCAGGATAAGGGACATATATATACCAGGATGGAGGATATATATATTAGGATGGGGGACATATATACGAGGATGGGGCTACAAAGGAAAACATATACACCAGGATGGAGGACACATATATTTATATATATATATATACCAGGATGGGGGACATATATATTAGGATGGGCCCAGGATGGGGGACAAATATACCAGGAAGGAGCCCAGGATGGGGGACATTACTACATAATGGAGGAGGTGCAACTTGTTTGTCCTTATAGGATTTAGAATTATGGTATACAAGGCTCCATACATCTGAACAACATGCGGCGGGGGGGGGGGGATGGTCCAAATCTTGCATCGGGGCCCATCAGACTCTAGTTATGCCACTAGGTACGGGTCTCAGAAAATGGTAACACAATCCATTATAGTTTTCTTTTCTTTTTTTTAACAAAGTTCAAAACATTTTTAAACCACTAACATAATAAAAAAAATGTTATAAAATAATGAAAAAAAACACTATATATATTTGGTATTGCTGTAATTGTACTGATCTGGGGAATCATGTTACCAGGTCAATTACACCGCACAAAACGAAACCCCCCAAAAAATCAAACAATGGCGGAATTGTTTTTTGTTTGTTTTTTTACCATTTTCTCCCACTTGGAATTTTTTCTCCAGTTTTTCAGTACATTATATTTAAAACTGCAACTCTTCCCAAAAATAAAAACGTTCTGACTCTTGGAAGAAGGGGAGGAAAAAAGAAAAAAAAAACGAAAGCAGTAGAATGAAAACTGGCTGAGTTAGTGTATGGTACCGCTGTGGGGTCCTTGACGGGGGCACAATATTATCAGGCAGGTGGTATTAATGTTACAGCACTTATGTAACAGTAATGTGACACAGTGATACAATGCGGCATGTTGTATGCAGATGGAGAGGTCACAATACATATTTCTTCATCCCACTTTATAGGACGCGGACCCGCAGAAGGGCAATGGGCCAGAGCTGGATTATTCAGGACTATGGCAGGAGGAATACGCTGCTCTCTGCGGCTGGGATCACATTATCAGCTGTCAGATCTCAGAATGAACTCATCCCCTGTCATGTCGCACTACGGTAGCTGAAATGATCCTGCTGTCCGTTAATCCAATGTGCACAGAGAGATAATCGGAGTCTCTTACTTGCTGATCCGATGAGTTGTCCAGAGAACAGAAGACTTGTCATTTCTCATATCCTCCGTCTATCCGCTGAATGGGGGCAGACAGGCGTGCTGGGATAATGAAACCATCTGACAGCACTTTTCCAGAAAGTTCAATGTTGGGGTGCTGGGGAGGAGCACAAGAGCCACCACTCCGTATATAAGGCCATTGGGTTTGGTGGGTGAATCAAACACTGAACAGTTCTGTCTGACAGCTACCACCCAACGCCTGAAGAAGATGGATGTGACAATCCAACATCCCTGGTTTCGCCGCCAATTTTTCTCCTTCTTTGGACCAAACAGGATGTTTGAACAGAGTTTTGGGGATCACCTTCAGGAGTCCGATCTGTTTCCCACCATGATGTCCCCTTTCTACTTCAAATATCCTTTCCTTAGACTTCCATCCTGGATAGAAAGCGGCTTCTCGGAGGTAATTCTCTACTTGTTTTGTTCATTTTCCTGTAGTTCAATCTATAGGGACTGCGGCTTCCTAGCTGTTGTAACACTACAACTCCCAGCATGTCTTGCTACAGGATTTAGGGTGAGAACCAGCAAATGATAATGTAAAAAAAGTCAGAACATCGATGAGGGGGGGGGGGGATTAGTCAATAGATGAAACTTTTAACTGTTTAGGTCCCAGAGGGTATAGCGGTAGAATGTGTTACTATCAGGGAGTAAAATTGCAATTTATCTTATAATAAAGGGACATGGCGGATATAGAGAGGAGTGACCAAGTCTAAATACTTGCATTTTTGCTTTTGCAATGCATGGTGAGGAAAAGAGTTAATTTGGGATATCCACTAGGTCTACGGGCTGTTTGTAAGCTGTGACCATTCCCTGCCCCGGAGGAAGCACTATGTTAGAAGTGCAATATTTGATATTCCAGCTTTATATTTTCTGTATGTGAATGGATTTTTATTAGGAACCCTAAGTGCAAAGTAAAAGCACCCAGTATTATTTATCAGCATATGGCGGTATTATGCTGGGATTCATAGGGCGCTATTTCTTGGGCTTTCCAAACATATATTAGGATGGGGCTTGCATAACCACAAAAATGTGTGTGATTTGATGGAGGTTTTCGGTCACGAGACTTTGCATTTTGGGAAAGAGTCGTATGTGGATTGGGATTTAACACACACATTAGATGGTAAAATAATGAAATTGCGTCGTAGTCACTGTCGCATGTGATTTACAGTAAAGTGTAAGCTGGCAAAATTGCAACCAAAATCTTGCAGGTTTTCAGCTGTTGCAGTTGCATTATATGATGTCTTGCAAAGTGACCACATTCGCAATCAGCGCTAGCGATGCTGTAATGTGACGCTTCATGACGCGCAACCAAAGTCGCTTTTTGTTACGTGCACACTATGTGGTGTTAGTATTTGGACAGTATATGGCAGTATTATCAAGACACGATATGGTAGTATGCCTCCTGAGATCATCTTTCACTTTCAAAAATGCTAAAATCCATCATGGTCACAACTAAATAGACTGCTAGCTCACTGAGGGATCAGATTACAGCTGTCTACTGAAGTCTATTGAGAGGAGAGTGAGGGGAGGTGGTAAGAGCAGAGAGAAAAGCAAAAGAGACATACACAGACTGTGCCGCTTCTTTTTATAAGTGTTTTAGCTCATCTCCACACCTGTCCCAGGTATTTCAGGCTCCACTTCCTTCCTCTGGGTCCGCTGCCCTATGCTGTGCTCCAAGTTGGGTTTTGCAGATTGCTCAGAATGGATCAATGACATAATCTCCCTAGATGTATTAAAAAGACATACCTGTATTTTGGGATTGAGATTCTAGTGTTCCATGTTTGGTTTGCTCCATTAATTGTGCTTGCTGTGTTTTAAACTTGCATTCATCCCTGCTGGGTTCCACTCTGACCGTTCTCCTACTCCTGAGATTACTGTGTGTGCTAAGTCCTCGCTATCCACTGCCTTCCTGCTTGCTGCATTAACGCCCTGGGTCCGTAAGCCCACCTGGACCAAGGGATTAGAGGATCCACCTTACCTGTGGATTCAACACAAAGCAGGATCCACAGCTACACTGCTCAGTACTGCTGTATAGAGGTCTCCATACTTCTGGACGTGCTACAAAGAAACAAGGGAACAGAAATCCCTCATGTCTGTGTGTACTGTGTATGAGAGACATCAGGACAGCTATTTTCTTCCCACTAGCTCATAGAAAACTGAAAAGTAGAGATATATCCTGCATTTTCACCAGTTTCCCCTATTTCACCAATTCAGACTTTTCAAAACAAAACCAAAAAACGTTTCCCCTAAAGATCACTGATGATATATCAAGTCTTGTTTTGGTCTGTGCGAGCGCAGAAGTACTGTACATTCTCGTCCCACAGTAATAAATCAGTTGGCGCCCAGAGATTCCCTTATTAATATGCACATATCCCATTACAGCACAGATATAGACTTCCTAGACTGGAAGTCAACAGCTCGCCCAAACGTGTAATTAGTTTTCCTTACGAAATTCAGAAACACGAACCGTCGTACAGTGAGATTGGGTTATGCAATCATGTTTGTTTTCAGGTTCTTGTATTTCCTCTTCGGAGCCGACATTATTAGCTTGGGATCTGCAATGGGGTTGCAGTAATACCAATACTACCCTGGTCCATCTCCCGCCGGTCTTTGTCAGCAGTCCCGCAATGGAGACGATCTAACTACCTTACATGACATCAGCGGTCATGTGCTACCATCACCGCTGAGGCCGGTGACTGACTGCAGCAATCAGATGACTATAGTCGGGACAAGGCAACTATGAAGGACCAAGAGGACCACCAAAGAGACAACATGGGAACTATACGTACGACTTTATTTAGGAAACCATCTGAGGGATGACCTAATATTCCTGGTCATGTTGCAAGGCTAGGACATTGCCCTTCAGGGTAGCTACCTCCAATCGGTGGTACTTAGAGAGCTTTCTTTTAGTCCAAGAGACAGCATGGACGATTGCCAAAAAGTCTCAACTTCTTATTAATAGGCCCATGGAGTTGGAAAAAAACTAGAAAAATACTGATACTTACCTGCTGGACCGGCGGCGCTCCACCGTACATAGCACTCAGTCGCTCGCCGGTCTGTTGGGTTCAGCATTTTGCGGGGGCATCATGTGAGCTCCAAAGCCTCCTAGCGGAAGAAACAGTGTTGATGTTGATCCCATCTGTCTGGTGGGGGACGCAATGCTGAGTACAGAAGAGCAGCGTTGGTCGGAGAGCTGAATAGAAGTTGTTGTCCACTAGTGGACAACCCCTTTAAAGCGTCAGTACCTATAAGGCAGCATCAAGGGCATCACATTTAGACAACTAACCCTGCACTGATAAAGGGGCAATGAATGTCTGACTTGGCTAATATCCCTGGTCATGTTACAAAGCTCAGTGAAGCGTCGGACATTGACTTGCAGGGTAGCTGCCTCCAATGGGCAGATGATTTTCTTTCCTTCCAGTCTGAGACCCAATATTTTATCAACTGGGCAACCCCATCAAGAGCTGTGAAGGGGCAGGTAGACATGGCCATACTTAAATTATGCCTTAAACAGGCTCGATTATCTTGTACTTTTCTGAGAACTGGACCGTAAAGTCAAAGTAGTCTTGCAAAACCACATCTAAAATTTTGGCCTTTTGGGGGCGTTCCTGGTGGGCGAGGCTTAGATGTCCTGAATATTGGTGTCAATTTTGGTAAGTACTGTATGCTTAAACTATGGTGTTATGCACACGCCCGGGCTGAGCGGCGTGTGCGTGTGATTGGTAGTGATTCCACTGGACCGTGCCGGAGAGTGAATGCCTGGAGGGGCGTGACTAAGTATTCACCCGATCCGACCAGGGTCGCACGACGGCATACGACGCCAGTGCACCAAGGAGGAACCGAGCAGAGGGACCAGGTGCTACTCCAGGACAGACCCCGGACACGGCTGTTGACCCACACAGGGGAATACAGGAACAGGCTGGTAGGCTGGCACACAGACTGGTGGGTATAGGCAGGCACGACTGGTATGCAGGCAGGCGGGTATGCAGGCAGGGGGGTAAAGGCAAGCACAGCTAGAGTGCAGACAGGGAGGCACTAGCAGGTAGGAACACAGGCGGGATAGGACCCAGTACACACTGGGACTCAGGAACAGGCAGGTTAGGCTGGCACAGACTGGTGGATATAAGCAAACACGGCAGGTATGCAGATGGGTGGATACAGGCGAGTATGCAGGCAGGGAGGTACTGGCCGAAAGGACGGGCTGGAGCACAGAAAGGTTAAGACCCAGTACAGACTGGGTCACAGAACCGCAGATGCGGTAGACAACCACAGCAGAGAGGGAACGCCCGAAGCGGTGGGCAAGAACAGAGCAGGACGGGGCTGCAGGAGCAGCGAGCACAAGCAGGGCAGGACAGGACTGCCGGAGCAGCGAGCACAAGCAGGGCAGGACAGGACTGCCGGAGCAGCGAGCACAAGCAGGGCAGGACAGGACTGCCGGAGCAGCGGGCAGAAGCAGGGCAGGACAGGACTGCCGGAGCAGCGGGCAGAAGCAGGGCAGGACAGGACTGCCGGAGCAGCGGGCAGAAGCAGGGCAGGACAGGACTCTGTTCACACGGAACAGACAGGAAGGGAAAGACAGAGCCAGACACCCACAGGGTACTTGCAGTGAAGTAGCGAGTGGACCACAAACTCACAAACGGGAGTACAGAGACAACAGGCAGGAGTTAGGTACGAGTTCAGACTCTGCAGAAAAAGGAAGGGAACGGACATAGAGGCAAAACAGGTAAAGGATAGGAGAGAGTTCAGACTGGAACTGAGTGTACGGAGGAGACCGACACTGCAGCGGGATACAGGAGCGGGTCTGGGAATACTGCCCCCAGAGAGGCGGGACGAACAGGCAAGGAGCGTGTTCAGACAGGACAGACAAGATACAGGAGCGGGTCTAGGTAATCGGCCCCTAGAAGGCGGGAGGAACAGGCTAGGAGCGTGTACAGACAGGACAGACAAGATACACAGAAAGGACTCAGTTCAGACACGGGAACTAATACCGCAAAGCAGGAGACATACAGGACTCAGTTCAGACACGGGAGCTGATACCGCAAAGCAGGAGACATACAGGACACAGTTCAGACACGGGAGCTGATACCGCAAAGCAGGAGACATACAGGACTAAGTTCAGACAGGCCTGGAAATACAGCCTCCAGGAAAGGCAGACAAGGAAACAAAGACGGGACCTGGCACCTTCAGAATGCAAGCACACACTGAAGGAAACACTTATGCTCAGGCAGGAATAGAAGGGAGCTGCTGAGCTATATACCAAGTGTCAGACAGCAATAGGCTGAGGACGCACAAGGGGTGTGACCCACAGCAGGTACAAAAAGCAGGAAGTGATCGGGCGCCGCCCTTAAGCAGCAGAGACAGACACAAACAGACAGCATGGAGGGAAGCCAGAGAGACACTCTGGACAGGAGATCAAGTGCGCTCTCTTGCACAGTGGGAGATGGACCACCATGCAAGGACGCCGCCAGGTATGTTACAGTACCTCCCCCCTTACGCCCCCTCTTCTTCAGGCCTGCCAGAATCTTCCGCAGGGAATTCGAGGACCAGTCGTTCACTGGGTTGGAGGGGGACAGAGACTTGAGGGTAATCTCTGCTTCGAGGTACATCTTGTCAAGCTCACAGGAAAAAATAGACGGGTTATCAGGTACATAATGAGGAAAAGTCACTGTCTCTTTGTTATCTGGTGGTACCCCGGAGGATTCAGGAAACAACTGGAGGTCCTCCGCCGGGTCAGAAGAGTGCAGAGGCTCAGAGAAAACAACTGCTTCAGAGTACACTAGGTCGGACTCACTGGAGGAAGCAGGCGAGGTATCGGGTACCGAGTATAGGAAAGTCTCTGTCCATTCACCACCAGGTGGCACCCCGAAGGGTTCTGAACACAACTGGAGGTCCTCCGCCTGGTCGGAGGGGTGTAGAGACTCGGGAGTAACCTCTGCTTCGGAGTACACTAGGTTGGACTCACTGGACGAAGCGAGCGAGGTATCAGGTACAGAGTATAGGAGAGTCTCTGTCCTTTCACCACCAGGTGGCACCCCAAAGGGTTCTGAACACAACTGGAGGTCCTCCGCCTGGTCGGAGGGGTGTAGAGACTCGGGAGTAACCTCTGCTTCGGAGTACACTAGGTTGGACTCACTGGAGGAAGCAGGCGAGGTATCGGGTACCGAGTATAGGAAAGTCTCTGTCCATTCACCACCAGGTGGCACCCCGAAGTGTTCTGAACACAACTGGAGGTCCTCCGCCTGGTCGGAGGGGTGTAGAGACTCGGGAGTAACTTCTGCTTCGGAGTACACTAGGTTGGACTCACTGTACGAAGCGAGCGAGGTATCAGGTACAGAGTATAGGAGAGTCTCTGTCCTTACGTTACCAGGTAGCACCCCGAAGGGTTCAGGAGACAACTGGAGATCCTCCGCCTGGTCGGAGGGGTGTAGAGACTCGGAGGTAACTACCACTTTGGGGTACCCATTGTCAGGCTCACAGGACGAAGCGGACAAAGTATTGAGTACCGGGTGTAGAGAAGTCTCTCTCCATTTGTCATCGAGTGGTATCCCGGAGGATTCAGGAGGCAACAGGGGATCCTCCGCCAGGTAGTAGAGGTGCACAGACTCAGAGGTAACCACAGCTTTGGAGCATCCTTGGACATGCACACCGGTTAAAGAGAGAGAAGCATCTGATGCCGGGTGCAGGAAGTTCTCCTGTGTGGAGTCTGGATGGGCAGAAGTCTCTTCGGGCAGGAGAACTGGTGCACTACCCACGCACATTACCCATTGGGGTTTCTCCGGGATACAGGGAGATGAAGCTTCAGTAGGGACTTCTAGGTTGGGGTCAGGAGGTCTCAGGGAGGACAGACCCTGGCGTGACGGCTTGCCTCTACGTCTAGCACGTCTGGACTGCCTCTTGAGGTTGAGAGAAGTATTCCGGAAAGCGTAGTCACCCTGTGAGGATTCTGGGTGGGCAGTAGTCTCATTGGGCTGGAGGACTATTGCGCTACCCACACACATTACCCATCGGGGCTGCTCCGGGATATTGGGAGGTGAAGCTTCAGCAGGAGCCTCCGGGTTAGGATCATCGAAGACCATTAGAAAGGCCACCAGGAAGGCCATTAGGTCCCGGAGGATCGGATCCTGTGTTTCATATAGGGGGTTGATCCATTCCAAGGCATCACCCGCCAGGTAAGACATCATAAAGGCCACTTTAGCCCAATCGGAAGGAAAGTAGAGAGGGTAGGCCTTAAAGTGTAGCATGCATTGCTCCACAAATGCACGACACTGTCTTGGATCCCCATAGTAACGTGGCGGATCCGCAGGAACGAGAGCTGATAGATCCATCTGGACGGTGCGTAATTCGCCTGGAACTCAGCTAAGGGAAAAAAAATTTATTTATTTATTTTAATGCATATATTCGCTGGAAAACTTCTCAGAGGGCGAAGGCCGTGGGGCTCAACGGGAACCATGGCCTGAGCATGCTGTTATGCACACGCCCGGGCTGAGCGGCGTGTGCGTGTGATTGGTAGTGATTCCACTGGACCGTGCCGGAGAGTGAATGCCTGGAGGGGCGTGACTAAGTATTCACCCGATCCGACCAGGGTCGCACGACGGCATACGACGCCAGTGCACCAAGGAGGAACCGAGCAGAGGGACCAGGTGCTACTCCAGGACAGACCCCGGACACGGCTGTTGACCCACACAGGGGAATACAGGAACAGGCTGGTAGGCTGGCACACAGACTGGTGGGTATAGGCAGGCACGACTGGTATGCAGGCAGGCGGGTATGCAGGCAGGGGGGTAAAGGCAAGCACAGCTAGAGTGCAGACAGGGAGGCACTAGCAGGTAGGAACACAGGCGGGATAGGACCCAGTACACACTGGGACTCAGGAACAGGCAGGTTAGGCTGGCACAGACTGGTGGATATAAGCAAACACGGCAGGTATGCAGATGGGTGGATACAGGCGAGTATGCAGGCAGGGAGGTACTGGCCGAAAGGACGGGCTGGAGCACAGAAAGGTTAAGACCCAGTACAGACTGGGTCACAGAACCGCAGATGCGGTAGACAACCACAGCAGAGAGGGAACGCCCGAAGCGGTGGGCAAGAACAGAGCAGGACGGGGCTGCAGGAGCAGCGAGCACAAGCAGGGCAGGACAGGACTGCCGGAGCAGCGAGCACAAGCAGGGCAGGACAGGACTGCCGGAGCAGCGAGCACAAGCAGGGCAGGACAGGACTGCCGGAGCAGCGGGCAGAAGCAGGGCAGGACAGGACTGCCGGAGCAGCGGGCAGAAGCAGGGCAGGACAGGACTGCCGGAGCAGCGGGCAGAAGCAGGGCAGGACAGGACTGCCGGAGCAGCGGGCAGAAGCAGGGCAGGACAGGACTCTGTTCACACGGAACAGACAGGAAGGGAAAGACAGAGCCAGACACCCACAGGGTACTTGCAGTGAAGTAGCGAGTGGACCACAAACTCACAAACGGGAGTACAGAGACAACAGGCAGGAGTTAGGTACGAGTTCAGACTCTGCAGAAAAAGGAAGGGAACGGACATAGAGGCAAAACAGGTAAAGGATAGGAGAGAGTTCAGACTGGAACTGAGTGTACGGAGGAGACCGACACTGCAGCGGGATACAGGAGCGGGTCTGGGAATACTGCCCCCAGAGAGGCGGGACGAACAGGCAAGGAGCGTGTTCAGACAGGACAGACAAGATACAGGAGCGGGTCTAGGTAATCGGCCCCTAGAAGGCGGGAGGAACAGGCTAGGAGCGTGTACAGACAGGACAGACAAGATACACAGAAAGGACTCAGTTCAGACACGGGAACTAATACCGCAAAGCAGGAGACATACAGGACTCAGTTCAGACACGGGAGCTGATACCGCAAAGCAGGAGACATACAGGACACAGTTCAGACACGGGAGCTGATACCGCAAAGCAGGAGACATACAGGACTAAGTTCAGACAGGCCTGGAAATACAGCCTCCAGGAAAGGCAGACAAGGAAACAAAGACGGGACCTGGCACCTTCAGAATGCAAGCACACACTGAAGGAAACACTTATGCTCAGGCAGGAATAGAAGGGAGCTGCTGAGCTATATACCAAGTGTCAGACAGCAATAGGCTGAGGACGCACAAGGGGTGTGACCCACAGCAGGTACAAAAAGCAGGAAGTGATCGGGCGCCGCCCTTAAGCAGCAGAGACAGACACAAACAGACAGCATGGAGGGAAGCCAGAGAGACACTCTGGACAGGAGATCAAGTGCGCTCTCTTGCACAGTGGGAGATGGACCACCATGCAAGGACGCCGCCAGGTATGTTACATATGGTTTGTTCTGAAATGTAAACATACATTTTGTTAGAGAACCTTTATATTAAAGGTGGTTTTCTAGGACCACTACAGTGATGGCCTATCCATTATTCGACCACGGTTATAATAACACGTTCCATCATTTTCCACAGATGAGAATGGAAAAGGACAAGTTTTCTGTTAACCTCGATGTAAAACATTTCTCCCCGGAAGAGCTGAAAGTGAAAGTGATGGGTGATTTCATTGAAATCCATGGAAAGCACGAGGAGCGTCCGGTAATGATCGGGATCCCCCTATTGGACCCTTCTTTATTTGACTTTGATAACACTTGCTCTACATTACACTCCATTTTGGTTTCCGTCAAGCTTTCTTGTATATTTCATTGCAATATTATCTTTATTCTTGCCGTCAAATGTAGAAGAACCAATAAAAGTCAATAGTTTTTCCAAGAGTCCATTTAGATCCAGAGCTTCCACCATATTTGGTGCATGCAGTCCCTCTGTAAGCAATTCCTCCATTCCACCAAGTGACCCACCAGTCGTATGAGGTGGAAAAAGTAGCTAAAACACCTAATAAATCTGACGCAGGGCTTTTGCCACAGTTTTTTGATGCAACATAAACCAGAATTATGGAGCATTTATCTTAGTAAATGCCTCTTTGGAATTACTAGTCCACGGCTGGTAGCTATAGCTCAAGGCCATCATTAGTATGGAGGTTCCTTGATCGAAGCCCCTTTCTCTTGGCCTAGACCCATCATGCCGCTTTGTCTATTCCCAATGATGGAGCATCTCAGCTTCACGAAGCAGAAACCTTCTGTAAGCTCTGGTTTCTGAAGGTCTCAGAAGCTCCTGGAGGATCTGCCAACTCCTCCGGTCTTCCCTTTCTTCCATAAGGCTTCCAGATGTTCCAGGAAAGTTGACAAGTTTGCTAAATACAGATGGCAGACTGACTAAAAGTGATATTTTCAAGACTTTCCAGCTAAAAGCTATTTCCCTGGCCTAGACACATGCCATACATATCTCACTTAAAAACAAATGATTGGGCACGTTGACTTGAAACATGTGTGATCCTTTTCTCCTCTTGAAAGTCAGCTGAACTTTGAAGCTTATGGACCCTAATGCCAAATTTGCCCCCAACTATTGCAGGTCATCAATAGTATAAGTCTTCTTCTTTTGGTCACCCTAGTCTCCAGGATTGAGTGAGACTGCAACTTCTACACCTCTAGTGATGGCAGGTCTTGCTCAAATCAAATATGTATGGCCACTTTGCGTCAAAGTTATCCATTAATCTTGCAACTGGTTATTCTCTCACTTCTCAGGATGAACACGGCTATGTTTCCAGAGACTTCCAGCGTAGATATAAAATCCCCGTGGATGTTGATCCTCTCTCCATCAGCTCATCCTTGTCCTCCGATGGAGTCCTGACCGTAACTGGACCAAGAAAACTGGCTGACGTTCCTGAGCGCTCCATCCCCATCACCCGTGAAGAGAAGGTGGCCATCGGAGCTGCCCCCAAGAAGTAGAACCTCTCAGCCCTTCCAGCTAGAGAAGACACCTTTCCACCCTGCCAGAGAGAGTGCGCGCGTACTACACTGCTACATGTATTTATTTGTGCTGTCCTGTGACCAAACCAAATTACTAATGAGAATAAAAGTAAAGAGAAGCATCTGCAAGTGGCTCATTACCGAGGAATTTATCCCAAAAATAAGAACAGACCCAGAATGTTTTATGCAATTTCATATCCTACAATTATTAACTGCAGCTCACAGAAATAAGAAAATACGGCATGAATAAGAATTGTTTAGAATCTGAATATTATAATGATATCTAATATTTACTATTTATAGCAGATTAGTGTGACTGATGTTGCAATGTTCACACTGGCCATTAGGCCTTATTCTAGACTGACACATACCGTTCTGTACAGAAGACTTTTCAGCAGTTTCATTATCATCAAAGACAGGAATACAATGGCTGATAACACCTCTATATACAGTAAATAACACAGGATCCACCACTCACAATAGGTGATGTCACAGCTCACCTCTTCCTCCTGTACAATGACTGATAATACCTCTATATACAGTAGATAACACAGAATCTACCATTCACAATAGGTGATGTCACAGCTCACCTCCTCCCCCTCCTGTACAATGACTGATAACACCTCTATATACAGTAAATAACACAGCATCCACCATTCACAATAGGTGATGTCACAGCTCACCTCCTCCTCCTGTACAATGACTGATAATACCTCTATATACAGTAGATAACACAGGATCCACAATTCACATTAGGTGATGTCACAGCTCACCTCCTCCTCCTTACAATGACTGATAACACCTCTATATACAGTAGATAACACAAGATCCACCATTCACAATAGGTGATGTCACAGCTCACCTCCTCTTCCTCCTGTACAATGATTGATAACACCTCTATATACAGGAGATAACACAGGATCCACCATTCACATTAGGTGATGTCACAGCTCACCCCCCCCCTGGAAAATGACTAATAACACCTCTATATACAGTACACAACACAGGATCCACCATTCACATTAGGTGATGTCACAGCTCACCTCCTCCTCCTTACAATGACTGATAATACCTCTATATACAGTAGATAACACAGGATCCACCATTCACAATAGGTGATATCACAGCTCACCTCCTCTTCCTCCTGTACAATGATTGATAACACCTCTATATACAGTAGATAACACAGGATCCACCATTCACAATAGATGTCACAGCTCACCTCCTCCCCCTCCTGTACAATGACTGATAACACCTCTATATACAGTAGATGACACAGGATCCACAATTCACATTAGGTGATGTCACAGCTCACCTCCTCCCCTTCCTTCACAATGACCATTGCCCAGATTACAGCATGCTTAGATTAGAAGCTCAGAAGATTTCTATATACAATATTGCTTGATTAGGAAGTATGCATCTAATTTTTGGCCTAGTTTCCAGTCTGAAAATTGCAAGATATTTTTTTTTATGTAGATAGTGATATAAAAACAAACAAAAAAAGTTTCCATTAAGTAATTCTCTACCTTGTACAGGTATAGGAAAACAAACCACATTGCAAACTGCAATACCAGGCACAATCCATGGTCACGACATCTGAGCAAATTCTGGGCTTAGGAGTCCAGTGGGCGGTCCCTAAGGAGTGACTGACAGCTTCCCTTCTATATATGTGATATCTGTCATTCACATCGTAGGACCTCCCACTGGACTTTTAAGCCTGAAATGATCAGAAATGCAATAAGTAAATTACAGCTATACAACATCAGTGAAAAAAATATATAGAAAAACATAACAACAACTTAGAAGGATAATTTAGAAGTGTCGCTAATCATTCATAGATGACAGAATTGGGTCTACAAGATTTACATAGAAATTCAAGCTTAAAGCAAATATTAACAGGTTTCACAATACAAACTGCACGCATTATTACATCGATCTCTATAGACCTGATGAGGCTGTTGTACTCACTGGAAATCCGAGACAGAATAGTTGTGTAATCCTGATATTAAATTAAAATTAACTAGCGCTGGACCCAGGCGTAAAATAAATATGAGATGGAGTGAAAGGTATAAAATAAAATTCTTTATTGATAAAATTGATTAAAACCCAATTGTAAAATAAAGTAAAAGGGGAGTAATTTATATTAGGTATAGGGTTTAGTAGTAGTGGTAAAAGGCTGGTGGTCCTCTGTAGATCTTCTCAAAGCGGATCCACTAAGAATTGGCTTCTAGATCAGGGTGATTTTCCTGATGGCGAGGAGGAGAAGTAAATCAGGAGTCCAAGAAAGTTGTGGGTGACCCAGGGGGATGGTTCACTCTGAAAAGAGGTGTATAAAGTTTAGGAATTAAATTTAGGAATTATACAGGAGCTCTCGTTCAAGCTATGTGGATGGAGATTCAGCAGCAGAGAGGAGGGACGGAGTTAAAACTTTCAAAAAGAATTATATTCTTATTCTGAGATGGCTTATCAAAGTAAGTATACCAGTATCATCAGGTCTAAGAGATGGGTTTAATAATGTATACAGCTGATACTGTGAAATCTGGTGACAGATCCATGTTAATAATTACATTGACAAATAGCAAGAATTAATTGCAGAATAACAATTGGTTTATTAGTTAAGAGTTGCCGTAGTCGATCGTATAGCAGGATTTTTGTTGAGGTCGGTATTGCGGTGGGTTTAGTTCAGGTTGATGTCCTGGAAAAACATGAGGTTCTCTCTCGAAAACTAAAAAAAAAAAAAAAAAAAAAGGAATAATGGAGTTTACATCTGTACAGACATCAATCAGTATGTGTTGTATATTAAAAGAGAGCATGGCCATTAATTATGGCTCGGGGTGGAGATGCCTCACAATGAGGCATCAGCGGTGAGATCACATCATTACCCTGTGGACTAAACAAAACCCCGGCAGCAGCGGCAGCAGAGGACGCAGCCTTGTCCGAGGCCAAAAAGTTCCAATCCACTGCTCAGTGATGCAATAAAGCCAAGAAGCCAAGGGAGATGGGTATAAAGTAACTTCAAGGGGTGACTTACTCCACTACAGTGGGCAGCAGGCAAGCATCCACCCACACCCTGCCTGGATTGCTTGTTACCCTCAGGGTCTATTATTCAACCCTTCCAAGATCCAACTTATAATCACAAACCATTGGAAAGACGAGAGTCCTTACCCAATCTATAAGTTGGATGGTCCTCTCCATCATGGATGGCAGGACTATTTGCCCATGAGGGTGACAAGCGGCGGAGGAATCGGGTAAGTCGGTGGTTGCCCGTTACCCTGTATTGTGGAGTAATATATCCCTGCATTATTTATTTTCCATAAGTCTATGCATCCATCCACCACAACTTTGGGACTTGGGACTATACCAGCGTTCTCCAGTTTGGATGTCCCTTGATCTGACATATATTGCGCTGGATTGCTTGTAAGCCTCGCTAAGTGTAAGGGTCGATTTAGTGGCCCAGGACCAGGTGAGTCTATAGTAGTTACTTTGGGATCACTGTCTCAATTTTTTCATTGGCAATTGTTTTAGGAACCCTAAGCAAAAACCCTTTGTATGAGTATGAAAAGATATGGACTGGTGGAAGAGGTTGGACCCCATGTGTCGTCCTCTACCTTGTCGCTCTGCAGCTCCACCATTCCTGAGATAGTCTGCGTTATACGAGGTCTCGTAGTAATGAGCGTACTGAAAAAAAAAGAAGACAATTTGATTAGTGATCTAACTCGTGACTACATCTGATCAAGAGGTCACTGGAGCACACAGCAAACCTGCCATAAGCTATTACCATCAACACTACATCTGATGCCTCCTTCTCCTGCTCATATACCCCGCACCATGTTTAGTCCTGTTCATTTAACCCATGGGGCCCCATACAAGACTCATTGATGGGCCAGCATCCAAGAGGAGGACACTGTGCTGATATCAGAAGTTTATTTTCTGATTACTTTTATCTTTCTGTTCCAAGTGATAACTTTTCAGAATATGTCCTGTGTAAACTTGAGGATTAACATTATTTCTGCATTTTTTCAGCATCTGCAGGTTCTGTCTCCAATTTTCAACCGTCTCTGAGCTAGTGGGTAGAAACTAGCTGCCATGTTGTCTCCCATACACAGCACACACAGAGTCATGAGGGATTCCTGCTCCCCTATCTCTGTGTAGCACATGTCCAGAAGCAGCAGCACCATGGTGGACAAAATACTGCAGTACTGAGCAGCGTAGCTGTGAATCCAGCTCAGGGTCCGATAAAAAACTTGTTAAAAAAGTCGTAGCATGGTCGCTCTCTGAGCTGGTGGGTAGAGACTAGCTGCTATGATGTCTCCCATACACAGCACACACCGACACGAGGGATTTCTGCTCCCTTTTCTCTGTGTTGCACATGTCCAGAAGCAGCAGCACCATGGAGGACAAAATACTGCAGTACTGAGCAGTGTAGCTGTGAATCCAACTCAAAGTCAGATAAAAAAGGAGCAGCATGGCCACTCTCTCTGCTTCACTTCTTCTCCATAGACTTCAATAGGCAGCTGTAATCTGATCCCTCACTGAGCAGGCAATCCATTCAGTTTAAAATAATAAGTATTTTAGCAGTTTTTTTCTGCGTGGACGAGGAGCTAAATGGAGGAAAAGAAGTGTCTCATAAGTGGAGAAAGAAGCAGATTACTGTGGTAAAATACATCACAAAGTTTCTTATATTTTCTTGTACTATTGATTTACATAAAGGAAACAGCAACGACCATTTAAGAGAAGCAGTGAAGAAATAGGTCCCACATTAGTCTCGGCCTCTCGTCTTCGGTACCTGGGATGGCGGCGGTCTCCTCTGCTCTAGTTTACACAGGTCGTAACGTTCCTGGTTCCAGTTTCCGATGAGCGTCTTGTTGCAGTAAGCGTCCTCCTTGGTTGTGCACCTCCATCCGTACTGCTTGAATTTGGCCTCAGGTCTGATGTCCATCCAAACCTCCCCATGTCCGTCGGCTTTAAGATCAGAAACAAAATGCGACATTCTGCAGAAGAAAAGTCGTGTCACATAAAGACATGTCCATTGTCTTAAAAACTGTGTAACCCCTTATAATGTTTCCTTATGGGATCATTCACAACCAAATGTGAGCAGTTTTTTGGGTTACAGGTTTTACCATATAAATGCCACCTATAAGTACAGCTTGCACCATTAATAGGTCCAATTGGCCATCAGGACAGTATATACATCACCAGGACAGTATATACATCACCAGGACGGTGTATTCATCACTAGCGCGGTGTATTCATCACCAGGACGGTATATTCATCACCAGGATAGTATATCCATCACCGGGACCATATATTCATCACCAGGACGGTATATTCATCACCAGGGCCGTATATTCATCAAAAGGATGATATATTCATCACATGGACGATATATTCATCACATGGACGATATATTCATCACCGGGATGGTATATTCATCACCAGGATAGTATATCCATCACCGGGACCATATATTCATCACCAGGACGGTATATTCATCACCAGGACGGTATATTCATCACCAGGACAGTATATTCATCACCACAACGGTATATCAATCAGCAGGACGATATATTCATCACCAGGATGATATATTCATCACAAGGATCATATATTCATCACAAGGACGGTATATCCATCACCAGGACGGTATATATCCATCCCCGGGACGGTATATATCCATCCCCGGGACGGCATATACTTCCCCGGAGTGGTATATCCATCACCAGGACAATATATTCATCACCGGCACGGTATACCCATCACTGGGACAGTATATCCATCACCAGGATGGTATATTCATTACCAGGATGGTATATAACCACCACCAGGACGATATATTCATGACATGGACAATGGATTCATCACCAGGACGATATATTCATCACAAGGACGGTATATCCATCACCAGGATGGTATATTAATCACCAGGACGGTATATCCATCACCAGGACCATATATTCATCACATGGACAATGGATTCATCAGGAGGATGATGTATTCATCACAAGGATGGTATATTCATAATCAGGACGATATATTCATCCCCAAGACGGTATATCCATCACTAAGATGGTATATAACCATCACCAGGACGTTATATCCATCAGCAGGATGGCATATAACCATCACCAAGACGGTATATCAATCACCAGGACGGTATATCCATCACCAGGACGGTATATAACCATCACCAGGACAGTATATCCATCCCCAGGATGGTATATCAATCAGCAGGACAGTATATCCATCACCAGGACGGTATATAACCATCACCAGGACAGTATATACATCACCAGGACGGTATATCCATCATCAAGATGGTATTTCCATCACCAGGATGGTATATCCATCACCAGAACGGTATATTCATCATCAGGATGGTAAATACATCACCGGGACGGTATATCCATCACTGGGACTGTATATCCATCACCAGGACGGTATATTCATCACCAGGACGGTATATTCATTACCAGCACAGAATATACATCCCCAGGACCTTATAATCATCACCACGACGGTATATACATCACCAGGACCATATATCCATCACCAGGACTGTATATCCATCACCAGGATGGTATATTCATCACCAGGATGGTATATATCCATCACCAGGATGGTATATATCCATCACCAGGACAGTATATTCATCACTAGGATGGTATATTCATCACCACGATGGTATATCAATCAGCAGGACGATATATTCATCACCAGGATGATATATTCATCAGAAGGATCATATATTCATCACCAGGACGGTATATCCATCACCAGGACAGTATATATCCATCCCCGGGACGGTATATATCCATCCCCGGGACAGTATATATCCATCCCCGGGACGGTATATACTTCCCCGGAATGGTATATCCATCACTGGGACGGTATATCCATCACCAGGATGGTATATGCATCACCAGGACGGTATATCCATCACCAGGACCATATATTCATCACATGGACAATGGATTCATCACCAGGACGATGTATTCATCACAAGGATGGTATATTCATCCCCAAGACAGTATATCCATCACTAGGACGGTATATAACCATCACCAGGACGGTATATCCATCAGCAGGATGGTATATAACCATCACCAGGACGGTATATCAATTACCAGGACGGTATATAACCATCACCAGGACAGTATATCCATCCCCAGGACAGTATATCAATCACCAGGACAATATATCCATCACCAGGACAGTATATTCATCCCCAGGACGGTATATTCATCACCAGGATGGTATATCAATCAGCAGGACGATATATTCATCACCAGGATGATATATTCATCACAAGGATCATATATTCATCACCAGGACGGTATATCCATCACCAAGATGGTATATATCCATCCCCGGGATGGTATACATCCATCCCCGGGACGGTATATATCCATCCCCAGGACGGTATATACTTCCCCGGAATGGTATATCCATCACTGGGACGGTATATCCATCACCAGGATGGTATATTCATCACCAGGACGGTATATCCATCACCAGGACGGTATATCCATCACCAGGATGGTATATTCATCACCAGGACGGTATATCCATCACCAGGACCATATATTCATCACATGGACAATGGATTCATCACCAGGACGATGTATTCATCACAAGGATGGTATATTCATCCCCAAGACGGTATATCCATCACTAGGATGGTATATAACCATCACCAGGACGGTATATCACCATCAGCAGGACGGTATATCCATCAGCAGGACGGTATATAACCATCACCAGGACGGTATATCAATTACCAGGACGGTATATAACCATCACCAGGACAGTATTTCCATCCCCAGGACGGTATATCAATCACCAGGACAGTATATCCATCACTAGGACGGTATATCCATCACCAAGATGGTATATCCTTCACCAGAACGGTATATTCATCACCAGGACGGTAAATACATCACTAGGACAGTATATCCATCACCAGGACGGTATATTCATTACCAGCACAGTATATACATCCCCAGGACCTTATAATCATCACCTGGACGGTATATACAGCACCGGGACCATATATCCATCACCAGGACGGTATATCCACCACCAGGATGGTCTATCCATCACCAGGACAGTATATTCATCCCCAGGACAGTATATTCATCACCGGGACCATATATTCATCCTCAGGACGGTATAGCCATCACCGGGACGGTATATCCATCACTAGGATGGTATATTCATTCCCAGGACGGTATATCCATCACCTCTTTCTATAATACGGCCTCTCTCTCTATCTGAATACATTGGCAGATTCCTCCTTTCCCCTCACACTCTGCCATCAGCCTCCACCATCTCCAACCTCTGTCCTCCTCCCAGTATTGCACATTACAGCTGGGGAGACACCTGCACGTACCCGGGGATCGGTTGAAAAGTCCAACTCTAGTTTTTGTTGATGCGTTGCTTAGTAACCGAACGTGACGTCATCAGCATGCGCCGCAAAACCCGGAAGTAGCTGCAGGAGGGAGTCACGTGGTTGTAGCAGTCGCCGGTGCCGGTGTGTTCTGCCGTAGGAGGTGACTAGCGTTACTGTGTTAACAGATCCCTGCAGACAGCGCGAACATTGCATAAAAGACGCGTTTAATTCCGACTTCAGTGTCTGCACAATGTTCCTTCTGTAGGATTGGAGGTCGCTGCTTGCTGGAAATTCAAATCTTGCTCTAGATTCACACATTGCGACCATAAAACGTTTTATTTTATATAGCAGGTTGTGGCCCGTGCTGTCTATATGGAAATCTAGGAGGCCATCACCGGTCCGGCTCGTGTCCTCGCCATTCTTGCCTGATTGACAACATTTTTGGAGCCACGAGCTCCATCAGACACATCCATCCCCCCAGAGGAGGAGGGGCTGCGGTTCTGACTCTTCCTGATTTGGACTCCGCCCACATGACTATTGCGGCATTTTTAATAATGATTTCTCTGATTTGCTATTTAGAGGGAGATTTATCTAATCGGTCCGTATAATATGGTGGCGGTTTAGGGGCAGAAGAGCAGACCGTTTCCCTTTAATAAATGTCCTTTTATTTTTGTTCAGGTTCAGAGATGATGGTTTCTATTCTGTTGGTTGGGGAAGGAAATTTTTCCTTTTCTTCTTCCCTTTGTGACAGCAGAGAAGACGCTGATCACATCACCGCCACCTGCTATGAGGCAGAAGATACGGTCCGTGGGCAGCACCTTGCTTGGAGGAATGTCCAGCACCTTAGAAGTAAAGGTACATGAATATCAGGGTCAGTGTCTGCTGAGGATGGCGGAGGCTGTGACTGACAGCTGTAAGATCGCTGACAGACACCCCATTATATGGGGCTCTGCATCCCCTCCCATGTGATATTTGGCATTGTGTCAGCAGCTCATTAGTTAGCAGTCCTTAGATTTGTTTTGGGATATGAGAAGTGACAGTTTTGCTATATAGCAATATCACATTCTGCACAGCTTAATGTCTAGGCTTAAAGGGGTATTCCCACCTCAGATGTTTATGGCAAATCCATAGGAACTGTTATAAACGTCTGATAGATGCAAGTCTCACCTCTGGGACCCCCCACCTTTCTTGTGAACAGGACCCATGGATGTGCAGCTCTTTACAGTCCCTTCTATGGGAGTAGTGAAATAGAAGTGAATGGAGAGAGTTGCACATATGCAGCCACCACTTCCTGCAAAGTGATGTGAGACCGCACCTTCCCCTTCAAGGTCCCCTTTGCTCTATTCTCCAGTCTGCAACCCTCTATCCCCCTTTCACAACCCCCTTCCGCGCCCCCCCTTCTGCGCCCCCCCTTCTGCGCCCCTCTGTCCGCGCCCCTCTGTCCGCGCCCCTCTGTCCGCGCCCCTTCCGCGCCCCCCTTCCGCGCCCCTCTGTCCGCCCCCCCTTCCGCGCCCCTCTGTCCGCCCCTCTTCCGCGCCCCTCTGTCCGCCCCTCTGTCCGCCCCTCTGTCCGCCCCTCTGTCCGCCCCTCTGTCCGCCCCTCTTCCGCGCCCCTCTGTCCGCCCCCCTTCCGCGCCCCTCTGTCTGTGATGTATCTCCCTTGAAAACCAATCCAACTTCACTAATTCTTTTTATTCTCGGGCATCTGCCAACAGGGTTGAGTCAGTACAATCGTCACGTTTGGCACCCCTCTAACTCCTATGTTCCATGATACTTTCCTCACTCATGACATCTGCATGGTAATTTGCTGATGAAAATGAGAATATTAATGCCATGATATTATCTTCCCGTTTCTAACCTTTGTCCATGCCATGTTTATCCTGCCATATATTGTAGGAGCCGAGGTTCACTTTGCTGTGGATGCCACAAAACTAGATGAATATGGTTTTATCACTAATCGGCTTTACGACAGAATTATCTTCAATTTTCCACATTGTGGCAGGAAGGCAGGAGTCAAGAAGAACAGGGATCTGTTGTCCAATTTTTTTCAAGGGTAAGTTAGAAGGGTCTTCTCCGTGCCTCCTGCAGGGTAGAAGTACTATCACATAGCCCGGTGTGCCAGAGAAGGAGCCGCTGGAACGTAGCTTTGGCTTATAGAAGGGGGTTCTTAGAGGTCTGTCCTCAATCATGTCCATTTTAGCCCCTGTTTATACCCTGAACATTAGGATTTTCTACATTTCACATAATGTATTCTACCAGCATTGAACGAGGAGGGACAAGATGGTATCCTCATGGTACACCACCCCCCATCCATTTTACATTGGCCAAAGCAAATTATGGCACCAAATATTGGGCACATTTTGGATTATGTTGTCTATTCTATCTATGGTCACAGTGTTATGTTAATATTATTATTATATCGCCAAACTATAATTTTATTCTAGATACAAACTAAAATGTAAACATTTCTGGAGGCCATTTCTGGTAGTAACAGTTACTAAATCAGTTTTGTTGTCTTTTTTTATTTTATATTCCAGCTGTACAGGTGTTCTTGCAGCGAAAGGTGAAATCCATGTAGCCTTATGCCAGGGGCAAGGTGGCACTCCTTCTGATGAGTCAAAGAGGGAATGGCATAACAGCTGGCAAGTGGTGGCCATGGCTGCCACGGCTGGGCTCCTCCTGACATCAGTGGTCCCTTTTGAGTCTGATAAGCACTACGGCTACCAGAGCACCGGGTACAGGTAACTGCACAGTCTGCAGCTTATCGCCATAGCAGAGGTATCATCTTACAGGAGTGTTATAGGATAAAAAGTAGTTGAGCAAAAATATTCCCACCATCCAGTGTCCACTTTCGTTCTCCACGGCAGGGCGACGCCATGACGTTGCAGCACCTATGAAGCGTCAGAGGAATTGAGGATGGCGAGTCAACTGCTGCCACGCAGGACTGGAGTGGAGGGTAGTGTGAATATTTTTGCTTTTTTCTAACATTATTCTTTAGGCTATTTGCCCACATAGCAGATTTGATGCAGAGTGTTTTTGCCTCTCTCTGGCAGAAAAAAACGCATGCAGATTTACATGCGGTTTTTCGGCCAGGGAGAAGCATTTTTTCAGCGTTTCTACATGCGTATTGGCATGTGTTTTTTCAAGCACTTTTCCAAGCGATTTTGAGTATCACTTGGAAAAGTGCTTGACAAGTTAGTCACACAATATAAATCCATGGATTTATATTATGTGACCAGCTTAGATGCTTTGAATGCTGCAACTATAGTAAAAAAAAAAAAAACAAAAAAAAAAACCCTGTATACTCACCTCTCCAGTCTCCTCCCGGCGGCGATTCTCTCTCCTCGGCGTCCCGCGGTCTACTGGCAGGACCTGCGGTGACGTAATTTAATCAGCTGATGGTCACGCGACCATCACCTGACCGCTGACGTCAGCGGTTGCGTGACCATCAGCTGATTAAATTACGTCACCGCAGGTCCTGCCAGTACACCTCGGGACGCTGAGGAGAGAAGATCGCCGCCGGGAGGAGACCGGAGAGGTGAGTATACTGGTCTTTTTCTATCGCTTCGTTGGGGGACACAGGAAACCATGGGTGTATGCTGTTGTCACTAGGAGGCTGACACTAGGCAGAAAAAAAGGACTAACTGCTCCCCAGCAGGCTACACCCACACTGGGATTGAACTAACCAGTTTTGGCTTAGTGTCCAAGGAGGCAAGACATGGGTCTGCGTTCAGGCCCGTCTCTACCATCTTGTTGTGTTTTATTAATGTTTTTCCTTTCTTTTTCAGATACAGCTTGTGACTTCGGGCAACAGGGTGTAACAGCTCACCCTGATTTCCCACCTTTTGGGACAGAGAGAACAATGTGGTGTTGCCCACATCGTCCACTCTCTTGTCTAACAGGCAGGACCCTTTTTTCCCCCTAACTCTTCCGAAGAGTTTTGGGGTGACTCGTGGCGGATGGTCCTCTCCCCACCCCAGCCCCCTCCTCGGAGCGGGCCGGGAGGAAGACTGTGATCACTGGTCAGTGATCCTCCCCTCATCCAGGGTCGACACCGTCTTTTGCACCGCCGGGGACTGCGACAGTGCGGGAAGGAAGACGTTCCTATTCCAGAGACACCCCCCCCCCCCCCTCAACCGGGGGCTGCTGATGCCGTCTTCAGGACTGTGAAGAAGGAGTCGGGGCCTCTCCAGAGACAGGTACCCTCCTTTCTACAGTCCTTTCTTCAGGTGGCGGGAGCTCCACAGGACAGCCAGCTGGATATTGTTCCCGGTCGTTCTCCCTCATTTCCAGCCGACTTTCAAAATTTAGGCCCTGGCTTCGGCCTAGTTCCATTCCACACGCCCCCCACCGCACCATTAGCCCCTCAGAGCCACGGACTCTTCCTAACCCCCTTTTTTTCTATCTAATCCCTGCTGTTTTTTCTTTTCCTCAGCGCAGGCTCTCTGTGCGCACTTTTTCGACTCCGTCCCCTCCTTTTCCCGCTGGCGCCATTACTCGCACGGCCTGCGGCCTCCATCTTGGCGCCTGCCGCAGCCGGGGTCACAGCTACAGACGCTGCCCGCGCCACAGCGCCAGCTGTGGCCTCCATCTCAGCGCCAACCGCAGCCCCTGTCACAGCGCTAGCCCTGCCGCGTATCCTTTCCAGCTGCGGCCTCCAATCCAATGCTAGCTGCGGCCTACATCATGGCTCTAGCCGCGTCCCCTTCAGTGACTGCCCCAGCCTCCGTCACAGCGCCAGCAGCGGCCTCCGTCACAGCGCCAGCAGCGGCCTCCGTCACAGCGCCAGCAGCGGCCTCCGTCACAGCGCCAGCAGCGGCCTCCGTCACAGCGCCAGCAGCGGCCTCCGTCGCAGCGCCAGCAGCGGCCTCCGTCGCAGCGCCAGCAGCGGCCTCCATCGCAGTGCCAGCCACGGGCTCTGGCACAGCTACAGCCATTCCCTCCGTCACCCAGCCGCAGCCTCTTTCACATCGGCTCCTGGCCCTCTTCAGCCTCGGATCCTGGCACTGCTTCAACCGTTAGCCCATGGGCAATCAACACCGAGGGTCCCCCACATAGGATAAGGTAGGCCCTGTCCTGGCCGTCGGCCCCTCGGGCCCAGTCCTCCTTTTTTTCTAAACTGTCCAAATAGTTTATGGGACATTTCATTCCACAACCATAGAGTTTGTTGGGCACTTCATTCCAAAACCACAGCGTTTGTGGGACATTTCATTCCAAAACCACAGCGTTTGTGGGACATTTCATTCCAAAACCACAGCGTTTGTGGGACATTTCATTCCAAAACCACAGCGTTTGTGGGACATTTCATTCCAAAACCACAGCGTTTGTGGGACATTTCATTCCAAAACCACAGCGTTTGTGGGACATTTCATTCCAAAACCACAGCGTTTGTGGGACATTTCATTCCAAAACCACAGCGTTTGTGGGACATTTCATTCCAAAACCACAGCGTTTGTGGGACATTTCATTCCAAAACCACAGCGTTTGTGGGACATTTCATTCCAAAACCACAGAGTTTGTGGGACATTTCATTCCAAAACCACAGAGTTTGTGGGACATTTCATGGGACATCCCAAAACTGTACAGATTGTGGGGCAGACCATGCTAAGACTTATGGTATGAGGGTACCAATATCCATAGGTCAGCAGGAATCTCCGTGCATCGACCACAACAACCCCAAGCACTCAGTTCTCTCCGGAGCTCCCTGCCACCAGGATCGAAAGCGGTATTCCAATGGTTGCTGCCTTATTGTATCCGGCACCAACCTCACCAACCTTTGGTAGAGGTCCCTTTGCGACTACCTAACAAGCCATCAGCCTCAGCTGCTCTGACTATTTCCCAAGATGTATCAGATGCATGCTTTTACAGCAGACCGCGCAGAGTTCCAGGGAGCGGGTGCCCTCCAGCTTTATGTCTGGACTCCCCTTGTTCCTACATAATCTAGGACTATTCCCATGCCTCGCTTCTCTTTCCCAGAGATAGTTTTAGAGTTGGACCTCTCCACCCTGCTACCCGAGCCGGATTCCGATCTAGACTCCAACCGGCCCCTCCAGGTCACAAGACATGATGAACAGCCCGGTATCAGCTGTCAAGCAAGCCTGAGTCAAGGACGACGAACCTCTTCCACAAAGACCATTCTCTTCTCGAGAGTGTCTCTCACCTCCAATCATGAAGAGATCTGATTGAGTGCCCCTTGCGAATGAGGTATACTCAGGAAATGGTGTTCAGAGCAGTTATCGTTCTAGAATTCTTCTGCAACCTACGGTTTCTGGTCATTTAACATTCTGATACCTGCAGGGTGCCTTGCCTATAGCAGGTTACCTTGTTTATGGTACACACAGGAGCTGTTTTATGCCTCTCCTTACGGACAGGTCCACAATTCACCAAGGTTGTGCCCTCACACTGTTCCTACTAGCGATAGTAAGTCAGAACCGAGATGTCTCCAGAGTTATTATTTTTATAACGGAGTGACTGTTCGATACTTTGCCAGTCTTGCAGTGTGTCAGAACACTCCATCCTCCGTGTCCACAGCTGTAGAGCTTCCTTTATGGAACATACCTGGTGTTCCACCAGCTCCACGACCATACCTATGGCACGACTACCCAGGCAAACCACTGCCAACTCCTGCCCACTTCCTAATGGCATCAGATCTATGTGGTTGCCTATCCCGCCAACAGTCCTTTCGGACTAAGGCGGGTCAGTAACAGAGTGTTACCTTGCCACTGCTATTTAAGAACATACATGCAACAACCTCCATTATCTCCGTTTCAGAGGTTTCTTATGCATCAACTGTCGGGTACTCTCTGCAGTTGGTCAGACCCACTAACATCTATGGCCACAGCTATACAGCTGTCTCTTTTCAACGGCATAAATCCATGTAGTGCTCCAGGCACTTATCTTATCTACAGTACAGACCAAAAGTTTGGACACACCTCATTTAAAGATTTTTCTGTATTTTCATGACTTTGAAAATTGTACATTCACACTGAAGGCATCAAACTATGAATTAACACATGTGGAATTATATACTTAACAAAAAAGTGTGAAACAACTGAAAATATGTCTTATATTTTAGGTTCTTCAAAGTAGCCACCTTTTGCTTTGATGACTGCTTTGCACACTCTTGGCATTCTCTTGATGAGCTTCAAGAGGTAGTCACCGGAAATGGTCTTCACTTCACAGGTGTGCCCTGTCAGGTTTAATAAGTGGGATTTCTTGCCTTATAAATGGGGTTGGGACCATCAGTTGTGTTGTGCAGAAGTCAGGTGGATAAACAGCTGATAGTCCTACTGAATAGACTGTTAGCTGTTTTTTCTTGCCATAATACAAATTCTAAGTAAAGAAAAATGAGTGGCCATCATTACTTTAAGAAATGAAGGTCAGTCAGTCCGAAAAATTAGGCAAACTTTGAATGTGTCCCCAAGTGCAGTTACAAAAACCATCAAGCGCTACAAAGAAACTGGCTCGCATGAGGACCGCCCTAGGAAAGGAAGACCAAGAGTCACCTCTGCTTCTGAGGATAAGTTTATCCGAGTCACCAGCCTCAGAAATCGCAGGTTAATAGCAGCTCAGATTAGAGACCAGGTCAATGCCACACAGAGTTCTAGCAGCAGACACATCTCTACAACAACTGTTAAGAGGAGACTTTGTGCAGCAGGCCTTCATGGTAAAATAGCTGCTAGGAAACCACTGCTAAGGACAGGCAACAAGCAGAAGAGACTTGTTTGGGCTAAAGAACACAAAGAATGGACATTAGACCAGTGGAAATCTGTGCTTTGGTCTGATGAGTCCAAATTTGAGATCTTTGGTTCCAACCACCGTGTCTTTGTGCGACGCAGAAAAGGTGAACGGATGGACTCTACATGCCTGGTTCCCACCGTGAAGCATGGAGGAGGAGGTGTGATGGTGTGGGGGTGCTTTGCTGGTGACACTGTTGGGAATTTATTCAAAATTGAAGGCATACTGAACCAGCATGGCTACCACAGCATCTTGCAGCGGCTTGCTATTCCATCCGGTTTCCGTTTAGTTGGACCATCATTTATTTTTCAACAGGACAATGACCCCAAACACACCTCCAGGCTGTGTAAGGGCTAATTGACCAAGAAGGAGAGTGATGGGGTGCTACGCCAGATGACCTGGCCTCCACAGTCACCAGACCTGAACCCAATCGAGATGGTTTGGGGTGAACTGGACCGCAGAGTGAAGGTAAAAGGGCCAAGAAGTGCTAAGCATCTCTGGGAACTCCTTCAAGATTGTTGGAAGACCATTTCTGGTGACAACCACTTGAAGCTCATCAAGAGAATGCCAAGAGTGTGCAAAGCAGTCATCAAAGCAAAAGGTGGCTACTTTGAAGAACCTAGAATATAAGACATATTTTCAGTTGTTTCACACTTTTTTGTTATGTATATAATTCCACATGTGTTAATTCATAGCTTTGATGCCTTCAGTGTGAATGTACAATTTTCAAAGTCATGAAAATACAGAAAAATCTTTAAATGAGGTGTGTCCAAACTTTTGGTCTGTACTGTATATCTGGGCTCTTTGTCCATTACCCCTAGCGGTTCAGACCTACTACCCCCCCCTTATTAGCAGCTACAGTGTTTTTATCCGTTTGCTGCTAACCCTGTAGTATTCGATCCACTATCCACAGCCTGTCAGTTTGTCGACACTCTCCTTTTTGTTTCCTCAGAAGAAGACTTGAAGAGGTCTGCAACAAATTACAGACATGCTATTACAGACCAGATGCTGTTACAGGCTCTGTTCATACCAGAGATCAGGTCTTAGTTCGTCACGAAAACAGATTCTTCTTGTCCTGCTCATCCTGACCACCCCGGTTCGCCCAGGCTTCGTGGGACCTACCTGTCTGATGCCTATACACGAGTTGTTGTCGAGTTGTTGTTCTGGTTTTCTTTTTCCCTACAGTTGTCGTCAACGCCTTTCATCAGTTGGATAATCGGCTGTTTGCGGCGCTCCTCTAGGGAGACTATTCCGCATACAGGTACTCGCCTTTTCTTCCGTCACATGTCAAGGACCGAAACAGACCTAGGGTCTCTAGACGCCTTGAGATGAAACACCTGATTACTGAGGTACCTGATCGGTAGGAGGTAATGTTGTGTCTCTAGCCTAATTTTCTCTTTCGACAAGAGAACTTCCGACTTTCAGGACATGGAAGCCTTTCCTCAAGCCGGCACTATCCGGCTTAACATTTGTCCAGTCAGAAGTTTCCACTTCCAGGGACAGTTGTTGGCAGCACCCAACATTTGCAGGATGAAGGGTTGGTAACGGAGCTCATCTCGGAAGACTCATCTTTGGATTCAGGATTCCGCATGCAGGTACTCTTCTTTTCTTCCTTCCTTTCGGGATTGCCACTTGTCTAGAATCAAGATGGACTATCGGTCTCCAGACGCCTTATGATGAAACACCTGATTCCACAACCTGAACCATTCTGCCGTCTACCTGACTAGGACCTCATTAATGCCATGTCTCTTACCATACCTTCTGTTTCGACGAAGAGAACTTGCGCCTAGCAGGATATGATGGCCCTTATTCAAGCCGGTCCTGTCCAGCGTAACACGAACCAGTGGGTCGTTTCCAGAGACAGGTAAGGTTCTCCTCAGAGCATTCCCTTCAGATAGGCGTTATTTCTGCGTGACATGTGTCATCATGATTAATCCTACCGTGGGTGGAATCCTCCCTCCGTTGGCGCCATAGTCTTTACTCTCACGATAAGAGTTCTCGATACTTCCCTTGGAGGGTTGGACTCTTTGGTGACCATCTTCCTGTCCTCTTTTTTTTGCCTTCTTCTCTCATCTCTACATAAGCGTGTTGAGTAAATTTGGGGGACAGTGTAACACATGGAACAGGGGAGCCCTTCCCCCAGATCGGTCCTTAATTCTTCCCCCCTGAGCGATGTTTTCCCTGTATGGGAGGGGCTATCCTCCCGTCTAGCCTGAGCCCTGCGCCTGTCGGAAGTGGGAAGTGTTCTGGGACACTTGTTCCCTGGCCGGGGAGCTGCCTTCTAATGCCCCCCCATTTCAAGGTCACAGGAAGTCCAGGACCTTTTCCTTTTTCCGACTCGCTTAGGTTTAGAGCCCGTCTTATCTGTTCTAGCCGTGACTTACATACAGGGTGGAGCGCTAAATTAGACCGTCTGGTGCTTCGGTCTGAACTCATTGTTCTGTTTTTTCCTCCACAGTTTCTCCCCTGAACGGGGGACACTTCCAGTTTATCCAGAATGTTCCTATCGCTCCATGGACTGTTCGTCCTTCCTGGTCTTCGGTCCACACCTTCTCCTTGTATTACACGGTATCTCCACTCGGCATCAGCAACGCCAATCGGTATTGGAAGGTCCCTCATGCAGTAGTGGACCAACCTTACTTTTTGAGTACTTGTCTTTTCCCTCCCTAGGGACTGCTTTAGGACGTCCCATGATTTCCTGTGTCCCCCAATGAAGCGATAGAGAAAAGAGGATTTTTGGTACTCACCGTAAAATCCTTTTCTCGGAGCCTTCATTGGGGGACACAGCACCCACCCTTATTTGTGCCATTTTTGGTTCATCTTAGGGTAATCTTTTATACCTCCTTTCCTACTGCTTTCTCACAAACTGGTTAGTTCACTCCCAGGGTGGGTGTAGCCTGCTGGGGAGCAGTTAGCCCTTTTTTCTGCCTAGTGTCAGCCTCCTAGTGGCAGCAACATACACCCATGGTTTCCTGTGTCCCCCAATGAAGGCTCCGAGAAAAGGATTTTACGGTGAGTACCAAAAATCCTCTTTTTTTATTTTTAGCTTTTCTTTTTTTCACCGCGTGGTAGCCGGGATCAAGAGGAGTTGTAGTCTCCTCTTCATCCTGGGTACCACACGCAAAGCGATTATGCTGCAAATTCGCGGCCATTGAATTTAATTGAAACGCAGCAAATCCACATATACCTGCGGGTTTGCTGCGTTTCAATGTTCCTCAATGGCCGCGAATTTGCAGCGTAATCGCAATGCGAATTCGGCGCGCTAATTAGCGCATCATGTGCACAGCACATCCGAATTCACATTGCTTTGCATGGCCGACTGTTTTACAAGCGTTTTTGCGGCCGTAAAAACGCTACGTGGGCACATGGCCTTATTCTTTCATTATCAATTCCTCGTGATTTCTGCACGCAGTCAATTAGCATGAAGAGCCAAGTATCTGCGTGATCATCGCATGACCGGGTCTGGTTCACATCTCCCCAAAATAACCAATGAGTTTTCCCACGCAGTGATCTTGACAGTGGCAATGCCTGATACAGTTACTTTAATGGAAAACTCTTACTTTGTGTTGAATACTGAATAACCTTTATCTGCTGAAGCTAGAATTCCCATGTAATTATTACACTATTATCACATTATATCGTAATAATTTATATTAATATTTCTCGCTTTCTTTCTTAGGAGCCAGGAGAAATCATTCCGTGTTATCGGAGCCTTGAACCACGTTTTTACCAGAAGTTTACCATTGGAGAACTTATCAGCCTTGCAAATAATCGAGAAGTTCACTTCTGTCCAGGATCCGCAGTGCATTGATGGGTGATTACATGTGATAACTTTTTTGGTTACCTTACATTAGTCTCAGAGCCTCCCATTTTTCCTTAACTCAACCGCAAGAGTAAAGAAAGTAAGAAATCGTACAGACATATCCCAGTCATTGTCTCCTGTAAGTGCTGGTGGTATTGTGTTTTGGTAGAGGGCGACCCTGACAGATCTTTATAGGAGTGCTAGATCTGGCCCTGTTATGCTGCAGGGGTCAGCAACCTGCAGCACGCCAGCAATTGTGAAACTGCAACTCTCAACATGCCCTGATAGGCTTTGGCCATTAGGACATGCTCGGAGTTGTAGTTTCACAACAGCTGGAGTGTTACTGAACAGCACCGGGGAAAATCTAATTTTTCGCTGGTGTTTCTTACTATAGCACACCTTTTCATTATTGCAAAATAGATTTGCAGTTTGCTTTTATTGCAAGTGTTTGGCTTGTAGAGCTTACAGGTAATACAGAACAGTGCAGGCTGCTCAATCCTATTCTGTCTCAAGTCCATGAGACAAACCATTTCTCCAGCCCTTCTCCGACGCACATTTTATCCCTTGCTGGTTGGGCAGAGCGCCCACAGCCGTGCAGTCCTCCCTGCCTTGTACTGATTGTACTGAGGAATGATGAGTGTTCACATGTTCAGCTTCTGTATTTATGTTGCCTTGGGTGAGTAAACCACTAGAATATCAGATATTATCCTCCATCTTATATCCTATTCTACTAGGGAATTTAATATTTAGTCCCTTCCTCTACCCTAGACCACCCTGGTAATTGAATATTAAAGGGGCTGTCTGAGGATTTAAAAAAAAAAAAAAAATGAATAAGATGAAAATAAACAATACTCCTCTACTCAATCTCCACCAGCCACATGGCCGACACTTTGGTGACTTCCATCGCTTGCTCTGGTCTCATGCCGTACATGCCTGTGTGACTGCTGATTCCCGCAGTGATGACGTGCTGTACATTTCACCAAAGGTGCACGAATTAGGAGCCTATGAACGGTAGACGTGATGTCATCACTGCCGGATCATAACGGTGGGGCTTGAGTCGCGTCACCACCGCTGAGAGCTCGGACTTTCTGTAAAAGATGTTACAGAAGTTAGGTTTCTTTGGAATTAGTGGGCAAGTAAAGTTTCATCCCAGAAAACACCTTTAAACTGTTTCCTGGACAAATCCTTTAAAGAGAATCTGTCATCACAAAATGACTGTTCAAACCAAGCACTGGTTCTCGGTGCATCCTTGGAGTTGCCAAACACTTTAATGCCTTTTTCCTTCTTTCTCTAGCCTCATCTGGCTCGTGTAAACCCAGAGCTGTCAATTAAGGAAGAGGGGGCAGAAATAGATGGAATAAAAGTAGGTGGCAAGGAATTGATTGGCCGTGCCAAGTTTGAACAGTCGTTTTGTGCTGACAGTCTACTCTAGACTGCTGAGGAGAAAGTCTGAATATTTTTTTTTTATCTGTCTAAATTTCTTATAAAATTCTTCTAAAAATGCAGTCAAAAAATTTGGTGTGAAAAATTATTTTTTTTTAATAATTTTCTAATAAAAATTCTGTATTTTTTTTATTCTTTCAGGGGTTTCTTAGGTAAAATATCTCGTCACCTCATCGGTGTAATATATAAAGAGCTGGTGAAGTGTTTTCGTCAGAAGCTTCAGGTGAACGTCTTGGAAGACACATTTCCGCTTATTTGTCGCGACGACTCTTGTTCTCCTCATTCCCCGCATTCAGCGGCTCACTCCAAACTTTACTTTGTGACTTGTGGTAAAGAGAAGGAAGGATCTGAGAGTTCTGGTGACTTCCACAGGACGCGCTTATGTTCAGTTGAGCCGGCTTTTCGGCAGGGAACTCACCAGGACAATAATCGGACATCAGGGCGGCATCATCTGAGACCGTCGCTGACTTGTTTTATCGACGATATTGCTCATAAATCCAACGTCAGAGCAGATCCTCTGACCGTGGTGAGCGGCCTCGTCTTTAGGAAGCGTCTGATATCTCCGCAGTCCATGCCGGTTTATCACGAGATGCTCATGTTGTTGGATTGCCGAGAACAGCTCCAACTGGTAATGGACACCATGAACACAGCCGTGGCGTCCATCATATCTACGGAAACTGTGAATAGTGAGAAAGTAAGACTCGGCTTAACATTTCATCAGGAAAAAGGAGATTATATCATCTGGATGTCACCTGCTGATCCTGACCGGATCATAGGGACGATCAAACAGGTCCCCACCGGAGATCGACATAACATACTCATAGTATCGCTGAATTTAGATTTACTCGCCATGTGTCTGCTCGGCATTGAAGACTGGAGACTTCTGTGGACGGAAGATGACCGATTCGAAGCCCAGTTCCATCATGGTGACCTAAAACCTTACCGGACCTTCTCCCTATATCCCCCCTGTTATATCCACGACGTTAGTTTTTGGGTGGAGGATGCCGGATTCGATGAAGTGGAGTTTCACACCATAGCGCTGCAAGTGTCAAAGGGAAACATTGTGGATATTCAGCTTCTGGACCAGTATAAAAATGCAGAAACTGGGAGAACTGGTCTGTGTTACCGGCTGAAATATCAGTCCTGTGACCGAGCGCTGAGTTACAGGTCGGCGCTGGCGATGCAGCTGCAGCTTCGGGATGAGCTGCGGAGGCGTTTACACCTCGTTCTCAGATAGCGGCTCGGAGGGGACATCCGGAAACCATTTCCGTACATCTGAGACCGCGTTCACACTGCGTATATGGCAGCGAGTATCTGCTGGTCTGAACATGCCCATATGAGTCCGTACAGGGACCGGAAGAGTCTGGCAATTAAATCCATTTTAAATTAAAGAAAATAATAATTTATTTTCATGTCGCCATATTCTGAGAGCCATTCCTTTTTTTTTTTTTTCCAACAATAGCTTATTTGTCACATCATAAGTTAAAATTCTCATTGGTGCATGTGTTTTTCTTTATTCTTTTTTATTTTATTTCAGCTTTTGGGAAGATGCAAAGAAAAAGCAGCAATTCTGCCATATTATTATTATTATTATTTTTTTTTTTTTATGGCATTCACCATCTAGGTTATCTAATCTTTTTATACAGAGTTGTAACTAATGTGGTGACTCCAGTTATGTGATTATTATTATTTAGTTTATTTACATATTGTAAAAACCAGTGAATGGGAAAAAGCCATTTAAAAATATGCATTTTCACTTATATATACAGTACAGACCAAAAGTTTGGACACACCTCATTTAAAGATTTTTCTGTATTTTCATGACTTTGAAAATTGTACATTCACACTGAAGGCATCAAAACTATGAATTAACACATGTGGAATTATATACATAACAAAAAAGTGTGAAACAACTGAGAATATGTCTTATATTCTAGGTTCTTCAAAGTAGCCACCTTTTGCTTTGATGACTGCTTTGCACACTCTTGGCATTCTCTTGATGAGCTTCAAGAGGTAGTCACCGGAAATGGTCTTCCAACAATCTTGTAGGAGTTCCCAGAGATGCTTAGCACTTCTTGGCCCTTTTGCCTTCACTCTGCGGTCCAGCTCACCCCAAACCATCTCGATTGGGTTCAGGTCTGGTGACTGTGGAGGCCAGGTCATCTGGCGTAGCACCCCATCACTCTCCTTCTTGGTCAAATAGCCCTTGCACAGCCTGGAGGTGTGTTTGGGGTCATTGTCCTGTTGAAAAATAAATGATGGTCCAACTAAACGCAAACCGGATGGAATAGCATGCCGCTGCAAGATGCTGTGGTAGCCATGCTGGTTCAGTATGCCTTCAATTTTGAATAAATCCCCAACAGTGTCACCAGCAAAGCACCCCCACACCATCACACCTCCTCCTCCATGCTTCACGGTGGGAACCAGGCATGTAGAGTCCATCCGTTCACCTTTTCTGCATCACACAAAGACACGGTGGTTGGAACCAAAGATCTCAAATTTGGACTCCTCAGACCAAAGCACAGATTTCCACTGGTCTAGTGTCCATTCCTTGTGTTCTTTAGCCCAAACAAGTCTCTTCTGCTTGTTGCCTGTCCTTAGCAGTGGTTTCCTAGCAGCTATTTTACCATGAAGGCCTGCTGCACAAAGTCTCCTCTTAACAGTTGTTGTAGAGATGTGTCTGCTGCTAGAACTCTGTGTGGCATTGACCTGGTCTCTAATCTGAGCTGCTGTTAACCTGCGATTTCTGAGGCTGGTGACTCGGATAAACTTATCCTCAGAAGCAGAGGTGACTCTTGGTCTTCCTTTCCTGTGGCGGTCCTCATGTGAGCCAGTTTCTTTGTAGCGCTTGATGTTTTTTGAAACTGCACTTGGGGACACTTTCAAAGTTTTCCCAATTTTTCGGACTGACTGACCTTCATTTCTTAAAGTAATGATGGCCACTCGTTTTTCTTTAGTTAGCTGCTTTTTTCTTGCCATAATACAAATTCTAACAGTCTATTCAGTAGAACTATCAGCTGTGTATCCACCAGACTTCTGCACAACACAACTGATGGTCCCAACCCCATTTATAAGGCAAGAAATCCCACTTATTAAACCTGACAGGGCACACCTGTGAAGTGAAAACCATTTCCGGTGAGTACCTCTTGAAGCTCATCAAGAGAATGCCAAGAGTGTGCAAAGCAGTCATCAAAGCAAAAGGTGGCTACTTTGAAGAACCTAGAATATAAGACATATTTTCAGTTGTTTCACACTTTTTTGTTAAGTATATAATTCCACATGTGTTAATTCATAGTTTTGATGCCTTCAGTGTGAATGTACAATTTTCAAAGTCATGAAAATACAGAAAAATCTTTAAATGAGGTGTGTCCAAACTTTTGGTCTGTACTGTATTTTAACCTTTTTATATCATTTTTTATTATTTTTATTCATGTACACATAAATATATATATTTTTTATTTATACACACATAGAAAAAAGAATATATATGCCGGTGTGTGTGTGTATATATATATATATATATTTTTTTTTATTTATATATTTTTTCTGTGTGCATAAATAAAATAGAAAAAAAAATGTATATATGTCTGTGTAAATATATATTTTTATATCATTTTTGTTATTTATTTACCAGTTACAGCTCTTTGTCTTTTCGGCCTGTACTGTGTGGCAAACGTGCATGGGTGCAATAATAGGGACCATGTGTCATTGGTTGGTTATGACCCATTTTTGGACATTTCCAGGAGGAATAACAGAGGAACAGGTGCTTCAGTATAGTCATTTTAATGAAAGTGTTACAAAAATGGTCATATCAGGATTGCTGGGAGCTCTTCTACAAAGGGTTGCTCTGGTGTCAGTCATTCAGGATATGAGCGGCACTGCTCGCGCGCCGTCAGGACACGGATACAGCCTTGTGCACACATCATATTTTAAATAATCGGACGGGTGTGTGATACCCGCCGGCTGTGCAAACGTCCTGGCAGCTACCCTGGCGGTGGTGGCGCTCACCTCCTGAAGCAGAAGTGGTGAGCGGCTGTGTAGTAACCTTTTACTGGAAAGCTATTGTGCAGAGCTGTAGATTATGTATTTGATACAGAAATATGTTGACCTTTTTTGCTATAAATATTTTTTAAACTATTCTGGTGTCTTTTTTGTGTCCATATAAAAATGTAAATATCCTGCAATATTCAGTTTTTTCCACTATTGGAGCACACAATAGAATACAATGTTCTGTTTTCTGCAGATCTTTTTTCAGGCTTGGCTGTGTAGCCTGGGACAGAGTCAACAGAAACATATATCCCGACCAATGGGTTGTAAACATCTAATTCAATCATGTATTCCCGGTGGGCCGTCTGTGAGACTGATTCACACGACGTGTGAATGTTTCATGGTGTTTGCAATATGGATGTCCCGAGCCGTATGTTTGTCACACATAGTGTACATATGGGGGACAACCCCTTTAAAGTTGTCCGAGTCCACAGATTTCAGAAGGCCATGATGTTGTGGAAGAGAAGGATGGCGTTCCTCACCTCTCCTGGATCCAGGGTTGGGTTTTGTGTCCTCCTCCTCCTGCTGCCGCAGGGTTCCTCTGCTCCTCGTACTTCTGTCACGGCACTCGCTTGTACTATATAGGTCGGTACAGGCAGCCGGACGCCAATGAGTATTCAGGTAGTTGGCATTCAGGCAATTACTGAGGATTTTCTCCCATGTTCAGTTCCTGCACCTCTACTGAACTCTGCATTGCTAAATTGCTGTCCTATGTGGAACTCTATTGCAAACTCAGATCTGCTACATTGCTGAATCAACTCTGTTGCAAACTCAGATCTGCAGCATTGTTGAATCACCTCTGCTGCCAACTCAGCTCTACTGCATTGCTGAATCAATTCTGCTAGCAAACTCAGCTCTGCTGCATTGCTGAATCACCTCTGCTGCAAACACAGTACTGCTGTATTGATGAGTCAACTCTGTTGCAAACTCAGCTTTGCTGCATTGCAGAATTAACACTGTTGCAAACTCAGCTTTGCTGAATTGCTGAACTAATGCTGTTGCAAACTGCTCTGCTGCATTGATGAATCAACTCTGTTGCAAACTCAGCTGTTACATTGCTGTGCAGACTCTGTTGTATTGCTGTGCCATCTCTGCCATACTGAGACCTCCTTTGCAATTCACTCCTGCTACTTTGATTCTTCATTGCTCAGTTAGCTCTGCTTCATTGCTGTGCCTGCTCCACTGCATTAAACCTACCACATAACTCAGCTCTACTACTCCGGTTCCTCCTTACTTTGATGGCTCTGCTGTATTGCGTTGCCAGTCCTGCCTCAGAACCCCCACGACAAATAAAACACAGCTACACCTGTTGCCATTTCTTCAACTCTGCCACATCGGCCTCCTTTGTTCCGAACAGATCTCTGCTGCGCCAGCGCCATCAGTCCATGCCGACTGCTCATCCGGGCCAAGGGTCCACGTCACCAGGTGAGACATAACACATAGGGCACGATGAATGCCATGTGTATGGCGGAGTCAGGAGCGTCCGGCCACAGCTGTCTGGGGTGTATGGGTTCCTTTAAAGGGCGGAAGGTTTAAACAGGTTTCCCCGTGTTATTGTTCTGGAAAATAATAAAGAGAAAAAGTGCCGCTAATAAACAGATATATGGTGTGACCGCCTAGATGCAGTGGCTACTGACTGCAGCACCTAAGGGGTTAAGCAGCATTTACAATAGTATCAGGGCTGCTATTACTGCGCCCCCTGAGGTCACCTGGAGGAACATGTAAGTCATGGCACAGAATCTACCACCTGTGATTTCCATTTTGATCACAAGCTATTAAAGGGTTAACTGCATTAGGTGTCAAATGTGAATAAATATGGGGAGAAGTAACTGAATAGAACAAGTATGTAATAACACAGCACAGGGAGGTGCAGAGACCAAGCAGACGATGCTCTGATCCACACACAACCTCCATGACGATCTCTGCCCCGTCCACCTCTCACCTGAGTGGTCACACGTCATTCTACACCGCGCGTGCGCAATAGAAGACCAAGGCGCCAGTAGTAAACATGGCGCCTGCTAAGTCTTCGCTCTTTACCCATACGCGGAAGTAAGTTCCCACTGCCCACAGTAGCAATGGCGTCCAAGGGAGCTCGACACCGATGGAAAGGAACCGGCGGAGAAAGGGAGGAAAACAGCGGAAAACACAAGGAAGAGAACCGGGGGCCGGAACAAAGAGCAGAGTGAGGGCAGCGCCGGGAAGAAGGGTGGTGGTCTGTGTATAGCGATGTGTATCGGGGGGTGACGTGTAATAAGGGGCTGCACACTAATGGGAGAGTAGTAATGGCTGCATGTCACAGATAGGACCCCGCATGTCTCGTCCCCTTGTAGAGATGGGACCCCGCATGTCTCGTCCCCTTGTAGAGATGGGACCCCGCATGTCTCGTCCCCTTGTAGAGATGGGACCCCGCATGTCTCGTCCCCTTGTAGAGATGGGACCCCGCATGTCTCGTCCCCTTGTAGAGATGGGACCCCGCATGTCTCGTCCCCTTGTAGAGATGGGACCCCGCATGTCTCGTCCCCTTGTAGAGATGGGACCCCGCATGTCTCGTCCCCTTGTAGAGATGGGACCCCGCATGTCTCGTCCCCTTGTAGAGATGGGACCCCGCATGTCTCGTCCCCCATAGTCAGCTATCCACCACATGTACAGGATATGTATATAGGACGCCCTATATCTGTGCTCCCATCCGCAGAGATCAGTTATTTGCAATTTGTACTTTTGCTTATTTGTGCATTACGAGGGTAAAATCTGCAGCAGAAATCCAGATGCAGGGGGTCCACATTCCACTCCCAGGTCGGGTTTTTCTGCAATGTGTGGATAAGATTTGGTAAATACCACAACGCTTTTAATTACTACCCAGATACAACCATTGGCTGCAGAAGCAGTTATCTGTAGTGTCGCCCTGTACAGGATCTCTATCGGGTTCTTTATTACTGGTGACGTCTTGTGCTCGTTCCCTAGGTCTGCGTGTACTAAGGCCGGCCAGGTGTGGGCGCCTGAAGGAGCCACCGCATTTAAATGCCTGATCTCCGCCCGCTTCTGTGCCGCATTGCTGAGCAACATCTCCGACTGCGATGAAACCTTCAACTACTGGGAACCTGTAAGTAACAGATGGAAGAGAATTGGGTCTAGTGGCCACAGGGTTATCAGCTAATGGCAGGTGTGCACGCTCATGTGGTGCCTGCCTGACAGCGGGCACAGTCTGGATAGACGCCGTGGCATCCGTCCACCAGATCACCCAATTGTAAAGAGATCTATTCCTATAGAGGAGGAAATGCTGGCGAGCAGCTGATGCCAGGTGCAAAACCAGGTGATAACGACCACTTCACTGACCACTGCGGGAAAGACACAGTCCCTATTTAAAAAACAAGGGTAGATTTGCCGCATGTAATACATGCTGATTTTGGTTTGGATTATTTCCAAAAATCTGTGGTGAATAAATGTATAACCTGTGTAGACCTGGCTTTAAAGAAAAGAGTTATAGAGAGGGGAGAAAGTATCTGCAGTCTCAAAGAAAGCAGAGAAAAGGGCTTCAAATAAGGAAGAAAGCACATTAAGAAGCTGTACGTGCAGGATAGAAGCTGTGTTGATATATGAGCAAATGAAGATTACAGCACCCTGTATACACACAGCTCACATTCAACCTATATTACTGGGAGAGACACAGACTTCACATCCGGCCTATATTACTGGGATAGACACATAGACCTCACATCCATCCTATATTACTGGGAGAGACACATAGACCTCACATCCATCCTATATTACTGGGAGAGACACACAGAGCTCACATCTAGCCTATATTACTGGGAGATATATACCGACCTCATATTCTGCCTGTATTACTGGGAGAGACACGCAGAGCTCACATCCAGCCTGTATTACTGGGAGAGACACGCAGAGCTCACATCCAGCCTGTATTACTGGGAGAGACACGCAGAGCTCACATCCAGCCTGTATTACTGGGAGAGACACGCAGAGCTCACATCCAGCCTGTATTACTGGGAGAGACACGCAGAGCTCACATCCAGCCTGTATTACTGGGAGACAAAGAGAATGACGGCACTTCCACTACAAAAGCTAGGTGTGAACAGGTGCTTACTAAGAGCAGCTACCTCCATGTATAATGAACAAATAAAGTAGCACACTGTAACACTGAGTATATAGATGTGAAATATGAATAGCATAACTGCTGTAAAAAATAGAAATAAATGAAAAATTTTTTTAAAAATTTTTTTAGCGCATGAAATATGAAGTATGGAAAATGAATAGCATTACTGCTGTAAATAAATGAGAAATCTTAGCGCATAAATTGGTTCTGTATTACTGGCAGAGACACGCAGAGCGAACCATCCAGCCTGTATTACTGGGAGAGACACGCAGAGCAAACCATCCAGCCTGTATTACTGGGAGAGACACGCAGAGCGAACCATCCAGCCTGTACTACTGGGAGAGACACGCAGAGCGAACCATCCAGCCTGTACTACTGGGAGAGACACGCAGAGCGAACCATCCAGCCTGTACTACTGGGAGAGACACGCAGAGCGAACCATCCAGCCTGTACTACTGGGAGAGACACGCAGAGCGAACCATCCAGCCTGTACTACTGGGAGAGACACGCAGAGCGAACCATCCAGCCTGTACTACTGGGAGAGACACGCAGAGCGAACCATCCAGCCTGTACTACTGGGAGAGACACGCAGAGCGAACCATCCAGCCTGTACTACTGGGAGAGACACGCAGAGCGAACCATCCAGCCTGTACTACTGGGAGAGACACGCAGAGCGAACCATCCAGCCTGTACTACTGGGAGAGACACGCAGAGCGAACCATCCAGCCTGTACTACTGGGAGAGACACGCAGAGCGAACCATCCAGCCTGTACTACTGGGAGAGACACGCAGAGCGAACCATCCAGCCTGTACTACTGGGAGAGACAATTCCACAAGAGAAAAATCTTAATTTTAGATCAGGCTTCAAACATCACATCACGGGTTGTAGATAGGCTATTGGTTTTTATCTTTTGCCCAAAGTATCACTTCATTGCAAATTCTTCAAAATAAAAGAAAATTTGCCAATTATGACTCGCGTTGATTTTAATACTTATTTCTTCATAACTTTTTTTTTTCATCTTTTATAGTCTCACTACCTTGTATACGGCAAAGGCTTCCAGACGTGGGAATATTCTCCAGCCTACGCCGTCCGCTCCTATGCCTACCTGTGGCTGCACGCTTTGCCCGCGTGGTTACATGCCAATGTCCTCCAGACCAACAAGGTAGCTGGGCGGGAGTAATTGCTTTTTCTTCTTTGTTCCTTTTATTTGCTCATAATATTAGACCTATTGGCGGAAAGTAATTTTTCCTCTTTCGTCTGTTAGGTTCTGGTCTTTTACTTCATCCGGTGCTTTTTGGCTTTTTGTAGCTGCATATGTGAGCTTTATTTCTACAAGTAAGTATCCAATTATCTAATAATTCTTATAAAGAAGCTATCCAGCGCCTGTCATGTTACGCCCTGCTGCGGTGGGGTCTGTCGGACACACACTAGGACTCGTGGACCCCCGGCAGGTATCATATCTTACTAATTATCATAGGATTCCTGCTGATATCTGGCAAGGGCTGGACAGACTCCACCTCAGCAGTGTCTCACCCCCCCCAGTGTGGAAGTGAAAGGCGCTGAGTAGCCCCCTTTATTTATTTGTATTAATGGGGTCTAATACTAGCCCCAGCTGCTGGAGAACCTCTTTAGCAACAATACAGAGCTTATGTTCATTGTTATGCATTGGAAATATCCTTTGCAAAAAGAAGGTCTGCAGCAGCTGTGAGTGTATAATGTTCCAATAATGTGTAACCGGTTGCATTTATATATGTCTCTAGCACTGGGGTGTTGTAATGTGATATATATATATATATATATATATATATATATATATATATATATATATATATATATATATATATATATATATTGTAGTGCCGGCGTCCCTGCCCTCTGCTAGGCAGGGACGCTGTTCCCCTCACCGCTCTGCTCCGTGCCCGGCGTCCCTCTCCCGCTCTGCTGGCAGCGCGCGCTCCTTCCCGGCCACTGTGCTTAGGGCGCGCGCGCCCTCCCTCCCTCTTAAAGGGGCCGCGCGCGCCGTCCTAAGGAGTCCCCGGCCAATGGCCGGAGGACTTTACCATATATAAGGCACCTCCTCCAAAATGGAGGTGCCCGAGCAATGTTGTTGCACTGTTCACTACTCTGCTTCAGCCCTCAGGTCCCGTTGCCAGTTACCTGCCAGTTACCTGCCAGTTACCTGCCAGTTACCTGCCAGTTACCTGCCAGTTACCTGCCAGTTACCTGCCTGATTATCTGCTACCTGTCTGCTAGTCTGAGGTCCGACGGTCTGCCTTGCTACTCCTGTCAGTCTGTCTAAGGACCAGCCTGCCCGCTCACCTGGGAGCACACACCAGCCACCTGCCTGCTTGCCTGAGGTCCGACGGTCTGCCTTCCTACTCCCGTCAGTCTGTCTATGGACCAGCTTGCCCGCTCACCTGGGAGCGCTCACCTGCTACCTGCCTGCTAGTCTACCTGGAGGCTCCGCCGTCACATGCTGTGACCACCTGCCTGTCCAGTGACTCCTGCTCGCTCACCTGGGAGCGCTCATCTGCTGCCTGTCTGCTAGCCTACCTGGAGGCTCTGCCGTCACGTGCTGTGACCACCCGCCTGTCCAGAGACTTCTGCCCGCTCTCCTGGGAGCGCTCATCTGCCGCCTGTCTGTTGGTCTTCCTGGAGGCTCCGCCGTCACATGCTGTGACCACCCGTTTATCCAGAGACTCTCGCCTGCTCACCTGGGAGCTCAAGTCTACCATCAGCCGCCACAGGTCGTACCAACCCTTTACCCAGAGACTGCCCCGGTCACTTGCCGTGACCACCTGCCCGTTCACCCAGAGACTGCCCCAGTCACTTGCCGTGATCTCCTGCCCGTTCTTCCAGAGACTGTCCCGGTCACTTGCCGTGACCATCTGCCCGTTCACCCAGAGACTGCCCCAGTCACTTGTCGTGATCTCCTGCCCGTTCTTCCAGAGACTGTCCCGGTCACCTGCTGTGACTGCCTGCCTGGTCGCCACCTGCTCCCTTACAAGGACTGCCCCCTTGTATAGTAGCTCAGAGGTTCCGCCTCCCAGACCCGTTACAGTTTGCTCGGGCCATGGAACCCGGTGGCACCCAAGCTCCCTCGCTCTCGGACCTCTGTCATGAACTGTCCCGTCAGAGGTCCCAACAGGAGTCCATCCTGGGTCACCTGCGGAATGTCAATTCTCGCCTGGACACTCTGACTGCTCCACCAGCAACCACCGCCAGTGCCATGACTCGCAACCCGGCAGCTCCGCTGCCCACCAATACCATGGTATCCTACCCCGGACCCCGGCTTTCTGCACCTCCTTGCTTCGGAGGCGACCCCGCCCAGGCTCGGGGCTTCATTAATCAGTGCACCCTGCACTTTGAACTATTGTCCCACCAGTTTAACTCCGACCGGGCCAAAATTGCCTTCATCATGTCCCATCTCACCGGGGAGGCCCTGGCCTGGCTAAATCCTCTATGGGAGAGAGGAGACCCCCTGGTGTCCGACCTGCCTGCCTTCCTCACGGCTTTCCGGAAAGTCTTCGATGAACCCGGACGGAAGACCTCATCCTCCTCGTCTCTGCTACGCCTCCGTCAGGGAAGTCTCACCGTGGGCCAATATGCCATACGGTTCCGTACCCTTGCCTCGGAGCTGGCCTGGGATAACGACGCTCTGGTATCCGTCTTCTGGGAGGGTCTGTCCGGCCGTATTAAAGATGAACTTGCCGGTCGGGACGTTCCTACCACTCTTGATGATCTAATAACTCTTGCCACCCGGATTGACCTACGGTTCCAGGAGCGTGCCAAAGAGGTCACCCGTGAGAGGAGGTTTCCACGTCTAGCTCCTACTTTTCAGAAACCCGTCACTCCCTCCGTCTCTCCCCAGGTACACTCTCCTGAGCCTATGCAGGTCGACCAGACCAAGATGGTCAAAACCCGTCAGGACTTACGCCGTGCCGAGGGGAGCTGCTTCTACTGTGGCAGTAAGGAGCACCGGATCCGTGCCTGCCCAGAGAGGTCGGGAAACGCCTGTGTCTAGGTTCGCTCAGAGAGGTCGACCTAGACAAGAATAAATCCTCTCCATCTCTGCTGCTGTCAGTTTCAATCGTCTGCGGGGAGAACCGTTATTTCTAGCCCAACTGGACTCTGGAGCAGCCGGGAATCTTATTTCACAGTCCCTGGTAGAGAAGTACCGCATCCCCACCAAACCTCTGGCTGTACCCTTGTCTGTTGCTGCCGTGGATGGGGGTCTCTTACCACGCCCCATCCAACTCATCACCGAATCCATTACTCTGCAAGTGGGAATGCTGCATTCTGAGAGTATCTCCTTTCATGTTCTGCCTGGACTCTCTCACGCCCTCCTGCTAGGTCTACCTTGGCTCCAGAGACATGCACCCGTGCTTGACTGGCAGACCGGAGAAGTCCTTCGCTGGGGACAGGACTGCCATAAGACCTGTCTGGTTCCCGTCCATCCCGTCCGTCCTTCTCCTACCCCAGCTAATCTACCTGGACTTCCGATTCCTTATTGGTCTTATGCTGATGTCTTTAATAAAAAGGAAGCAGAGACACTACCCCCTCATAGACCATACGACTGCCCTATCGACTTGTTACCCGGTACTACTCCTCCCCGTGGGCGTATTTATCCATTATCCGCTGCTGAGACCCGGTCGATGTCCGAATATATTGAGGAGAATCTGGCCAGGGGATTCATCCGGAAGTCTACCTCCCCGGCAGGAGCAGGCTTCTTCTTCGTAAAAAAGAAGGACGGCTCTCTCCGTCCCTGTATAGACTATAGAGGCCTTAACCAGATCACGGTGAAAAATAAGTACCCCCTTCCGCTCATTCCGGAGTTATTTGATCGTCTGAGAGGGGCTAGAATCTTCACCAAACTGGACCTCCGTGGGGCTTACAACCTGGTTCGTATCCGTCAGGGGGATGAATGGAAGACGGCATTCAACACCCGGGACGGCCACTATGAATATCTGGTAATGCCCTTTGGCCTCTGTAACGCTCCTGCCGTCTTTCAAGAGTTGGTCAATGACATCTTCCGGGACCTTCTCTACTCCTGCGTAGTGGTGTACCTGGACGACATCTTGGTCTTCTCTCCGGATCTCCAGACTCACCGGAGGGATGTTCGTCAGGTCCTGCTCAGGCTCAGGCAGAACCATCTCTACGCTAAATATGAGAAGTGCCTCTTTGAGCAGACCTCGCTTCCGTTTCTGGGCTACATTATCTCTCACACCGGCCTACAAATGGATCCTGAGAAACTGTCTGCCATCGAGAAATGGCCCCGACCAGAGGGGTTGAAGGCTATTCAACGGTTCCTGGGCTTCGCCAACTATTACCGCCTCTTCATCCCGCACTTCTCTTCCCGGACTGCCCCAATTTCCGCGCTCACCCGTAAGGGTACTAATCCCAAAGAGTGGCCGCCCGAAGCAGAGGAGGCCTTTCTTTCCCTAAAACAGGCCTTCTCTTCCGCCCCGGTGCTGCATCGCCCGGACGGCAACAAGCAGTTCTTCCTGGAAGTTGACGCCTCCTCCTCTGGAGCCGGAGCGGTACTTACTCAAAAATCATCTTCCGGGAGAATGGTAACTTGTGGCTTCTTCTCCAAACTCTTCTCCTCTTCTGAGCGCAACTATTCCATAGGAGACCGAGAGTTATTGGCCATCAAGCTGGCGTTGGAGGAGTGGCGTTACCTACTCGAGGGGGCTCTTCATCCGGTAATAATTTACACTGACCACAAGAACTTGGCTTACCTCCAGCATGCCCAGAGACTTAACCTGCGCCAAGCCCGGTGGTCCTTGTTTTTTGCTCGCTTTGATTTTGTTCTTCATTTTCGCCCGGCTGACAAAAACGTCAAAGCAGACGCCTTGTCCCGATCCTTTCTGGTGTCTGATCTCGAGGAAGAACCTAAACATATCATCGATCCCGCCAGAGTAATGCAGGTGGCTCCCGTGAGTCTAAATCGTCTCCCTCCCGGTAAGACGTTTGTTTCAGTACCTGATCGGGAGAAGATCCTACACTGGGGCCATTCGTCTAAACTAGCTGGCCACGCCGGTCAGAAAAAGACCCTCCAGCTTATTGCCCGGCACTATTGGTGGCCTACCCTGCACCAGGACATAATAGACTTTGTTTCTGCCTGTGTGTCCTGCGCCCGCAACAAAGTCCCGAGACATCTGCCAGCCGGACGCCTCCTTCCGCTTCCTGTACCTGCTGCCCCCTGGCAGCATATAGCAATGGACTTTATAACAGATCTTCCCGTCTCTGCCGGTTGTACGGTCATTTGGGTGGTCGCTGACCGCTTTTCCAAGATGGCTCACTTTATTCCCCTGCCAGGCCTTCCGTCTGCACCCGAGCTGGCTAAAGACTTTATCCGCCACATCTTCCGTCTTCATGGCCTGCCCCTCCACATCGTGTCGGATCGTGGGGTACAGTTCACCTCACGTTTCTGGAGAGCCACTTGTAAACTACTAGACGTCACCCTGGACTTCTCTTCCGCTTACCACCCACAGTCCAATGGTCAAGTGGAGCGGATCAATCAGAACCTGACCAGTTACCTCCGGCACTTCGTTAATGCCCACCATTCTGACTGGGTGGATCTCCTACCATGGGCCGAGTTCTCTTATAATAATCACGAGAGCGAATCCTCCTCCAAATCCCCGTTTTTTGTAGTCTTTGGTCAGCATCCTCGGATTCCTTTTCCTGTCTCCACCTCTGTGGACAACCCGGCTGCGGAATCTCTCGTTAGCAAATTTTCCTCCATATGGGAGAGTACCCGGTCCGCACTCCTTCTGTCATCCGAGCGTATGAAAAGACACGCTGACAAAAAACGCCTGGATCCTCCACAATTTCGTCCAGGAGATAAAGTCTGGCTCTCATCTAAATATGTTCGACTCAAGATACCTTCTTACAAGTTAGGGCCTCGGTTCATCGGTCCTCTGGAGGTCATCAGTCAGATCAACCCGGTGGCCTATAAATTGAAACTCCCGGCCAACTTACGGATCCCTAACTCCTTCCATGTATCTCTCCTCAAACCCGTGGTGCTTAACTCTTTTTCCAAGTCTACAGGTACGCCTCCTGCTCCGGTTTCTGCTGAGGACGAGTTTGAGGTAGAGAACATTCTTGCCACCAAAAGGGTAAGAGGAAAGACCTTTTTTCTGGTAGATTGGAAGGGGTTTGGTCCTGAGGAGAGAACGTGGGAGCCCCGGGAGAACATCCATGCCCCTCTCATCCTAGCTAAATTTCTATCTGGCCTAAAAAAGGGGGGGCCTAAAGGGGGGGGTACTGTAGTGCTGGCGTCCCTGCCCTCTGCTAGGCAGGGACGCTGTTCCCCTCACCGCTCTGCTCCGTGCCCGGCGTCCCTCTCCCGCTCTGCTGGCAGCGCGCGCTCCTTCCCGGCCACTGTGCTTAGGGCGCGCGCGCGCGCCCTCCCTCCCTCTTAAAGGGGCCGCGCGCGCCGTCCTAAGGAGTCCCCGGCCAATGGCCGGAGGACTTTACCATATATAAGGCACCTCCTCCAAGATGGAGGTGCCCGAGCAATGTTGTTGCACTGTTCACTACTCTGCTTCAGCCCTCAGGTCCCGTTGCCAGTTACCTGCCAGTTACCTGCCAGTTACCTGCCAGTTACCTGCCTGATTATCTGCTACCTGTCTGCTAGTCTGAGGTCCGACGGTCTGCCTTGCTACTCCTGTCAGTCTGTCTAAGGACCAGCTTGCCCGCTCACCTGGGAGCGCTCACCTGCTACCTGCCTGCTAGCCTACCTGGAGGCTCCGCCGTCACATGCTGTGACCACCTGCCTGTCCAGTGACTCCTGCTCGCTCACCTGGGAGCGCTCATCTGCTGCCTGTCTGCTAGCCTACCCGGAGGCTCTGCCGTCACGTGCTGTGACCACCCGCCTGTCCAGAGACTTCTGTCCGCTCACCTGGGAGCGCTCATCTGCCGCCTGTCTGTTGGTCTTCCTGGAGGCTCCGCCGTCACATGCTGTGACCACCCGTTTATCCAGAGACTCTCGCCTGCTCACCTGGGAGCTCACGTCTACCATCAGCCGCCACAGGTCGTACCAACCCTTTACCCAGAGACTGCCCCGGTCACTTGCCGTGACCACCTGCCCGTTCACCCAGAGACTGCCCCAGTCACTTGCCGTGATCTCCTGCCCGTTCTTCCAGAGACTGTCCCAGTCACTTGCCGTGACCATCTGCCCGTTCACCCAGAGACTGCCCCAGTCACTTGTCGTGATCTCCTGCCCGTTCTTCCAGAGACTGTCCCGGTCACCTGCTGTGACTGCCTGCCTGGTCGCCACCCGCTCCCTTACAAGGACTGCCCCCTTGTATAGTAGCTCAGAGGTTCCGCCTCCCAGACCCGTTTTTTATATATATATATATATATATATATATATATATATATATATATATAATATATATTACACATGGTCAAAATTGTTGGTACCCCTCATTTAATGAAAGAAAACCCCACAATGGTCACAGAAATAACTTGAATCTGACAAAAGTAATAATAAACATTGGACTATTCTGAAGCGGCCTTCTATGAGCCCTGACCTAAATCCTATTGAGCATCTTTGGAAAGAGCTGAAACATGGAAAAGGCAACCTTCAAACACCAGACAACTGGAGCAGTTTGCTGATGAGGAGTGACCAAAATACCTGTCGAGAGGTGCAGAAGTTAAGTTAAGAAGAACCATCATTTCTGTCCAGGCCTATTTCATGAGTTTTATTTTTAAATTCTGTGGAAGCAGGGTTGAAAAGCAATGTCTGACTTTCATTTGTTCATTTTCATAGATTTTTCATTTATTATTACTTTTGTCAGATTCAAGTTATTTCTGTGACCATTGTGGGTTTTTCTTTCATTAAACGAGGGATACCAACAATTTTGACCACATGTTTACGTCTCTAGAACTGGGGCATTGTAATGTGATATGTCACTTAAAGGAAACTATCAGGCTTTAAAGCAAAGGGTTATGGAGAAGGGAGAAAGTATCTACAGTCTCAGAGAGAGCAGAGAAAAGGGCTACATATCATTAAGAAAGCACATTAAGCAGTAGTGAGTGCAGGATAGAAGCTCTGTTGATATATGAGCTAATTAAGACTGCAGCACCCTGGATACACACAGAGTAGTGTTGAGCAGCAGTCACACATGCAGGGATTGCCTAAAAAACAAGCAGCCGCGGCGGATCAAACAGAGAAGCCAAGTACACCGAAACTACTCGGCGAGTACCCGAGCGTGCTCATTTAAAGGGTTAAACGAGCATGCTCGCTCAACACTAACACAGAGCTCACATCCAACCTGTATTACAGGGAGAGACACCCCTACAAGAGAGAAATCTGTATTAAGTCCTGCTGGCAAATTCGTGTTTGCATGATTGCAACCATGTATACAGTTCCGGAATTTGCTCGTAAGAAAATATACTTTGTAGATTTGGAGGCCAGACTAGTCCGGTGACTTTTTCAGCTGATTCTTCCTGGTGCCACTTCAGGTGATTGATTGAGTTTCTCCCTTGCCTGCACCTGTCGGTCACCTGGAGCGATGCCAGGAAGAGGCATCCAGGGGCCGCGCCGGACTAGTCGGTTCTCTGGATATGATCCCCGGCCGGATCCTCAAAGTATATTTTCATGTTTCAGAGAATAGTAGACGTAGCTGCAATGGTGCAGCCAGACCGTGGCGGTTCATGCCGTCTATGGTTTGGTCCAGCAGGACTCAGCTGACAGATTTCCTTTGAGATGTTGTGAGATAGCACAAGGTACAGTTTGTATTATTATATCTGTGTAGTACCGACATACACCGCAGCGCTGTACAGAGATTATCACATCACTTACATCGCTTCCTGTCCCCATTGGAGCTCACAATCTGAATCCTATATTGACCTATCGGCCCTATTTCTTGTCGTCTTACCCTGTGATATGTGTGGGCCACAGTTTTACAACATGTATTATACTTTTTATCTCTCTCTAGAGCTGTATGCAAAAGATTTGGCCTCCATGTTGGGCGTCTGATGTTGGCGTTCCTTGTCCTCAGCACGGGAATGTTCTGCTCCGCTGCCGGTAGGTGATGATTACATGTTAGATATATTTCTTGGTGCGATGCTTAGCACTTGATTTTTCTTGTAGCTCATCAATAATAACTAGAGATGAGCAGATCGATCTGTTGGATCCTGGTACAGTGGCCACATTAGTAGTCCATGGCCTCCAGACCAGAGTCTTGCAAGTCTGATTAGTAGGACCTAAGACAAAATGTAATAATCAGAAGAGGTGCAGGTGGCTCTGGCAGGGAGATGGAAGTTTGCAGTTCTCCCACGTGTCAGCCACGGACTAGTGACATGGCCACTGGAACACGGTCCTGCGAATCGATTCGTCCATCTGTAGAAATAACTATTCAATCGCTTTTGGAAGGTTCACACGTTTCACATCTAGTGTGGATCATGCCATCGTATTGTCAGAGCCTGTCTGTGGCAATAAAGTGGTTAACAGCAGCATTGGCTGGGGCTGTCAGAACCTGTCGGTGGCATGAAAGTGGTTAACAGCAGCGATCAGAGGTACAAGTGCATCTCACTAAATTAGAATATCATTAAAAAGTTAATTTATTTCAGTTCTTCAATACAAAGAGTGAACCTCATATATTATATAGAGTCATTACACACAGTGGTCTATTTCACATTTGTGTTTTCATTGGCTGTAATCCATAATCATCAACATTAACAGAAATAAAAAAGTAATTATCTCAGTAAATTAGAATACTTTATAACAGCTTGAAAAATGTTTTTAAAATCCGAGATGTCCAACTGAAATGTATGTTCAGTAAATGCCCTCAATACTTGGTCGGGGCTCCTTTTGCATCAATTACTGCATCAATGCGGCAATGTGGCTTGGAGGCGATCAGCCTGTGGCACTGCTGAGGTGTCATGGAAGCCCAGGTTGCTTTGATAGCAGCCTTCAGCTTGTCTGCATTGTTGTGTCTGGGGTCTCTCATCTTCCCCTTGACAATACCCCATAGATTCTCTATAATAGATTCTCTATGGGGTTAAGGTCAGGCCAGTTTGCTGCCAATCAAGCACAGTGTTGTGTAAACCAGGTATTGGTACTTTTGGCAGTGTGGACAGGGGCCAAGTCCTGCTGGAGAATGACATTTCCATCTCCATAAAGCTTGTTGGCAGAGGGAAGCATGAAGTGCTGTAAAATGTCCTGGTAGACGGCCGCGCTGACTTTGGTCTTGATAAAACACAGTGGACTTACACCAGCAGATGACATGGCCCCCCAAACCAACACTGATTGTGGAGACTTCACACTAGACCTCAAGCAGCTTGGATTGTGGCCTCTCCACTCTTCCTCCAGACTCTGGGACCTTGTGGAGTGTCAATTACTGCCTTCTGGACATCTGTCAAGTCAGCAGTCTTCCCCATGATTGTGGAGCCTACTGAAACTGACTAAGGGACCTTTTTAAATGCATAGGAAGCCTTTGCAGGTGTTTTTTGTTAATTATTCTAATTTACTGAGATAATGACTTGTGTTTTCATTGGCTGTAAGCCATAATCATCAACATTAACAGAAATAAACACTTGAAATAGATCCCTCTGTGTGTAATGACTCTATATAATATATGAGTTTCACTTTTTGAATTGAAGAACTGAAATAAATTAACTTTTTAATGATATTCTAATTTAGTGAGATGCACCTGTAACTTTGGTTGCTGCTGTTAGAGGTGGGTGCCAGCTGTATAACACGAGCTCCTAGTTCGATGATGAACTAGACGGGAAGTGATTATAGGGGTATTCCCATCTCAGGCACTAATGACCTATCCACGAGTTAGAAGTAAAATCCGGTGACTGTTGGATGTGGTGCTTTTGCTAACGTTTCCTCCTTTCGTCCTGCAGCTTTCCTCCCCAGCAGTTTCTGCATGTACACCACGCTGATCGCCATGACGGGCTGGTACATGGAGAAGGTCTCGGTGGCGGTGTTGGGTGTGGCGGCCGGGGCTTTTTGGGGCTGGCCTTTTAGCGTAGTGCTGGGGTAAGAAGCACGGTTGCATCTTTCATACACTTACACAAGCTCGGCTCTCGGTTTTATGTACAACAGACTCCTTTGTTTCCGCTCCCGCTGCAGCGTATGTGCTGCTGAAATAATCCCCCACACACGTTGTCCATATGTTCCTCTTCGTGATTCTGCTGCGTAAGCTCACAATGAAGTCTACATCAAACACACAATGGACGTAGAGATCTCAGACCGGCAGGGCATTTATTATAGAGCGGCGGGAAAACTGGAAATCCCTTAAAGGAGGTTATCCCACCACCACTGGATAGATAATGTGGGAGGCTGACCACTAGGACCATCACCGATCCTGGGAATGGCGGTCTCGTGTCCCCAGTGTGAATGGAGCGATTGTGCGCATGCTTGTGTCTGAGAGGTGGTCGTACACATGCTCACCTAGACCCAAAGAAGCTGTGATCACTTACAGTTATATGAAAAAGTTTGGGCACCCCTATTAATCTTAAGCTTAATGTTTTATAAAAATTGGTGTTTTTGCAACAGCTATTTCAGTTTGATATATGTAAGAACTGTTGGACACAGTAATGTTTCTGCCTTGAAATGAGGTTTATTGTACTAACAGAAAATGTGCAATCTGCATTCAAACAAAATTTGACAGGTGCATAAGTATGGGCACCCTTATCATTTTCTTGTTTTAAATGCTCCTACCTACTTTTTACTGACTTACTAAAGCACTTTTTTTTGGTTTTGTAACCTCATTGAGCTTTGAACTTCATAGCCAGGTGTATGCAATCCTGAGAAAAGCTACTTAAAGTGGCCACTTGCAAGTTGTTCTCCTGTTTGAATCTCCTCTGAAGAGTGGCATCATGGGCTCCTCAAAACAACTGTCAAATGATCTGAAAACAAAGATTATTCAACATAGTTGTTCAGGGCAAGGATACAAATAGCTGTCTCAGAGATTTAACCTGTCAGTTTCCACTGTGAGGAACATAGTAAGGAAATGGAAGAACACAGGGACAGTTCTTGTTAAGGCCAGAAGTGGCAGGCCAAGAAAAATATCAGAAAGGCAGAGAAGAAGAATGGGGAGATCAGTCAAGGACAATCCTCAGACCACCTCCAGAGAGCTGCAGCATCAACTTGCTGCAGATGGTGTCACTGTGCATCGGTCAACTATACAACGCACTTAGCACAAGGAGAAGCTGTATGGGAGAGTGATGCGAAAGAAGCCGTTTCTGCAAGCACGCCACAAACAGAGTCGGCTGAGGTATGCAAAAGCACATTTGGAGAAGCCAATTTCTTTTTGGAAGACGGTCCTGTGGACTCATGAAACCAAGATTGAGTTGTTTGGTCATACAAAAAGGCGTTATGCATGGCGGCAAAAAAACACAGCATTCCAAGAAAAACACTTGCTACCCACAGTAAAATTTTGTGGAGGTACCATCATGCTTTGGGGCTGTGTGGCCAATGCCGGCACCGGGAATCTTGTTAAAGTTGAGGGACTCATGGATTCCACTCAGTATCAGCAGATTCTTGACAATAATGTTCAAGAATCAGTGACAAAGTTGAAGTTACGCAGGGGATGGATCTTTCAGCAAGACAATGATCCAAAACACCGCTCCAAATCTACTCAGACATTCATGCAGAGGAGCAATTACAATGTTCTGGAATGGCCATCCCAGTCCCCAGACCTGAATATCATTGAACATCTGTGGGATCATTTGAAGAGGGCTGTCCATGCTCGACGACCATCAAACTTAACTGAACTGGAATTGTTTTGTAAAGAGGAATGGTCAAAAATACCTTCATCCAGGATCCAGGAACTCATTAAAAGCTACAGGAAGCGACTAGAGGCTGTTATTTTTGCAAAAGGAGGATCTACTAAATATTAATGTCACTTTTCTGGTGAGGTGCCCATACTTATGCACCTGTCAAATTTTGTTTGAATGCAGATTGCACATTTTCTGTTAGTACAATAAACCTCATTTCAAGGCAGAAACATTACTGTGTCCAACAGTTCTTACATATATCAAACTGAAATAGCTGTTGCAAAAACACCAATTTTTATAAAACATTAAGCTTAAGATTAATAGGGGTGCCCAAACTTTTTCATATAACTGTATGTGCTATACTGTTTAATTTACATAAAGGCACGGGATCCTTGTTCTCGGGATTGATGGGAGTCCTAGCAGTCAGACCCTCATTAATGGGTCATAAATAGTGTTGAGCGAGTATGTTCCATCAACCCTTTCGCTGAGTATGCTCGGGCCAAGCTCCGAGTAGTTACAGCTGCTCAGTGATATGGTTGAATCGCTCCCGTGTGCATGATTTGCAACTGTTTGACAGCTTTAGTACATGTAAGGAATGCCTATTTCTTACACATTCCTCACATGTAATAAAACTGTCAAACCGTCGCAAATCATGCACACGGGAGCGATTCAACCATATCACTGAGCAGCTGTAAATACTCGGAGCTCAGCCTGAGCATACTCGGACAGAACATACTCAACCCTAGTCATAAACCATCAGAACATTTTGAGCTCAGTGACAATTCTGTTTTTCTATCCGTATTGTTCATTTGCAATTTTCCATGTAGTTTTCATTAAGATTTTCTGCTGTAGAGACTGTGCAGTTTCTTTACATAGCTAGCTGTCCTGCTGCTTACTGACACTTCTCCTGGTTGTGTTAGTTGTATCTGTTCTCCCCCCCCCCCCCCCCCCCCCACCCCACCCTACTATCAGTGTTAGGGAAGAGTCACACGGCCATATAACTCGGACGAGTATCACAATGCAATGCTCGGATTAGCCGTCTGATCTCCCCACCTGAGGTGTGACAGCATGTATTTTTATGCAGCCACGGGCCAGTCCGCACATGGCATTGCGAACCTCATCCTCATGACTCTTCCCTTAGAGATGCTATCAGGAAGGGGGTGGAGCAGAACCTGACAGAGCAGAGTGTTGAGAGGTAGGAAAGTATCCAAGTCATCAGGGAGGGCAGAAAATGAATATTGCAGACTGACACTTTTTTTCTGTTATTTTAGTGTACCCATTGCCTTTGATTTTCTTTTTCTGAAACACAAATGGAAGAGTTTTATCAATTGGTGTCTAGTGGCGATAATATTATTACTGGTGAGTACAGAAACTTTGTGAGTATGTAAAGAAGTCTAAACGTGTTAAAAAAAAAATAAAAAAATAATATATATATATATATATATATATATATATATATATATATATATATATATATATATATATATATATATATATATATATATATATATAATATTTTTTTTTTTTTTTTTTTTACATGTATCTGTAGTGCACCAAGCGCCTGATGTTGGCATTCACCCTGGAGCCATTTTTGCTTTACTTGATTGATCCCTTAGAGTGGTTGCCCACTTTAAAAATTATATGTGCAAAAAAAAATCTTTTGGAAGTATTTTTTTTTTACATAAAGCTCATAAAGAGTTGAGGTGCTAAGTTAAGGCTGATTAATGGAAACTTCGCAGCGACCAGAGAGAATTCATGTTCATTGTCGATAAAATCCTTTATGTGTAGCTAAAATCCGTCATTGGTCGGCCGCTCGTCCCATCAGGGAGATGCACATTGGACTTTTGCAGTAAGGATCGGTCACCTCCATACTTATTGCACAAAGTAATCATCAGATCTGTAGAGTCCAGGTCCATTGGTTGTCTGTGAGCCCTGATAACTGCTTCCTTCCTACCAGCATCCCCAGCGCTGATTATCGTCTGTACGGTATCATACGGCTCATGCGGTGCCGCCCTCCACGCTCTGTATTTTATGACTCTTTTTCTCTGCCCCAGGTGCCATTGGTGGCCATCGATAGTTATTATTACGGGAAGCTGGTGATCGCGCCTCTTAACATCGTCCTGTATAACGTCTTCACTCCTCACGGACCAGACTTGTACGGTAAGTACCTAACGCTCGCTGAGGAAAGCTCTTGGTGCACATGATCAATGTCTCCATAGGGGCCACCACTATTCCCTGATCAGGCAATGTCGGTGGCCCGTTTATTCTCTGCACGGTGGGAGTCCAGGGGGTTAGACCTTCACCAACGTCACTACTTTATAGACTCTCCAATCAAAGGCTGCAAAAAACCCTTTTGGGGGAAAAAAAAGTTCTAAAAACTTTTCAGGAAATAAAAAACTTCTCCAAAAGAGGAGCGTTTCCTGAAGTACTTACACTAGAAAACTTAAAAAAACACAAAAAACTGTCCAGCATTTTCCTGCAAGGCGACGTGCACCCTGAGATATTCAAGGCGATCAAAAATGAGTTTTCTAGTGTAAACCTCTCCATATTTTGGAGGAGTTTTTCTGTTCCTACATTGGTTTTAAAGAGTTTTTCAAACATTTTTGCACTTTTTCTTTTTTCCTGAAGCGTTTTTTTTTGCAGCCTCTGCTCGGACGGTGCCTAGTTTTGGAGCGGATTCCACCAGGAGACCCTACAAGGTAATGGCATGCATTGTATTTTTTCCCCACCAGGCGCTTTTCAAAACTGGAAGTGGAAAAAAAAAACCTTCAAAAGGTCGAACTTATGACCAGCAAAGAGGTTTTTCAATAGAAATGGAAGTCTTTCAAGCTATTTTTTTAGGAGTTTCTTAAAGCAAACTTGCTCCAAAAAACTCCTAGAAAAACCTGTGTGCACACCTAAACACCTCACTCTGATCGATGGTGCTGACGGCCACTAAGAGGCATTTCAATAACGTGACTATGGGTGCCCTTGTGCATCGGCTTCTATCATCATCCCCCGAAGAGTGCCAATGGTTTACCATGGGCTGATGGCCCACAGCGCTGCTATGCTGGTCATGATGTAGGCGATCAAGTGATCCATAGGTCAGTCATGTAAAATAAACCAAACAAAAACTTGGTTTCTTTTGTGGTTGCACCTGCTTTGTAGGGCCAGCAGGGGGCGCTCTTGTACCACGTGTATTGTGAAGTACGGCTGGATTACATGTTCGCTGGTAGACGTAATGGAGGGGACATTTATAAGTGCACCCGGCGCACCTGTAAAAATGATCTTTAGTCACTGCTCTCCTACATGGTACTCGGCGCCGAGCAGTCCGTTGCTTGGCTCCTGCAGTGCGCTCACTAACCCAGACCCTCTTCCTCTGATAGGACCTATGTATTCATCCTGATGTACTGTTAAAGGGATTGTCCATTACTCAGACAACCCCTTCTCAATTACTGTACTCTGCCATGTAAAATATTAGCCGGGACGCACGTCCTGCGCCAGCAATGTCTGCATCGGGGCTTGCGTGACGTTATGTCAAGTGAGCCCTGCAGCCGATCAGTGGCCGCTTCACTCTCTCTGACATCCGGAACAAGCGAGTACGGCCGCTGCACTCCCACTTTCTCTGGAGTGGCGACATAATGTCATGGCACGCCCGACGTTGCTGGAGCGGCGCAGGCACCAGGAGTGAGTATAAAGTGTTTTTATTCTACCTGGGGGAATATTGTAATTGAGTAGTGGACAACCCCTTTAAGGGAACAGCCAGATAGCAGTGTATTTCTCCAGCTTTAACAGAGCTTGTCTCATTAATAGCGCATTCCTCTCAGCGGGCCGTGTGGTTACAGAGCAGGAAGCGTTGAGAAAGTTGAAATATAGTAATATCCCATTAAGAACATTGGAGCAGTAGAGTCATCCCTTTAAAGCATGTGTTGAAAGTCCTGAATGCGCACATAAGGCCATACATGTATAACTGGTCCCCGGAGCACTACACTATATGATCACGGCCTCGTTGTCCTTGCTGACACGTGAATGCGGGCCGTGTGCCTTTAAAAGTGACTCACCGTGAACCTTCCTGTACTTTTTTTTTTCTGTCTCCTCTGCACAGACACCTTGCGTCAGCAGCCGCCCGGTCTGCTCTGCACTGACGCACGGTGTCCGTCCGTTCAGCTGTGACACACGCAGGGGCTGGCTGCAGAAGACAGCCCCGCGCTCAGATAACGGCTGCGTCTGCTTACTCTTAACGAGCTCACCGGGGAGAAGCCGTGGAGCGCGCTGACGCTGAGAAGCAAAAATCCAGCCCTGCGTACGGTGCAAACAAGCAAAGGAAAAGCGCTCACCGGGGAGCAGCCGTGGAGCGCGCCGACGCTGAGGAGCAAAAATTCCGCCCTGCGTACGGTGCAAACAAGCAAAGGAAAAGCGTTCACCGGGGAGCAGCCGCGAAGTGCGCCGACACTGAGAAGCAAAAATCCCGCCCTGCGTACGGTGCAAACAAGCAAAGGAAAAGCTCTCACCGGGGAGCAGCCGCGGAGCGCGCCGACGCTGAGGAGCAAAAATCCCGCCCTGCGTACGGTGCAAACAAGCAAAGGAAAAGCGTTCACCGGGGAGCAGCCGCGAAGTGCGCCGACACTGAGAAGCAAAAATCCCGCCCTGCGTACGGTGCAAACAAGCAAAGGAAAAGCTCTCACCGGGGAGCAGCCGCGGAGCGCGCCGACGCTGAGGAGCAAAAATTCCGCCCTGCGTACGGTGCAAACAAGCAAAGGAAAAGCGTTCACCGGGGAGCAGCCGCGAAGTGCGCCGACACTGAGAAGCAAAAATCCCGCCCTGCGTACGGTGCAAACAAGCAAAGGAAAAGCTCTCACCGGGGAGCAGCCGCGGAGCGCGCCGACGCTGAGGAGCAAAAATCCCGCCCTGCGTACGGTGCAAACAAGCAAAGGAAAAGCGTTCACCGGGGAGCAGCCGCGAAGTGCGCCGACACTGAGAAGCAAAAATCCCGCCCTGCGTACGGTGCAAACAAGCAAAGGAAAAGCTCTCACCGGGGAGCAGCCGCGGAGCGCGCCGACGCTGAGGAGCAAAAATCCCGCCCTGCGTACGGTGCAAACAAGCAAAGGAAAAGCGCTCACCGGGGAGCAGCCGCGGAGCGCGCCGATACTGAGAAGCAAAAATCCCATCCTGCGTACGGTGCAGACAAGCAAAGGAAAAGCTCTCACCGGGGAGCAGCCGCGGAGCGCGCCGATACTGAGAAGCAAAAATCCCATCCTGCGTACGGTGCAGACAAGCAAAGGAAAAGCGCTCACCACCCGGCTCTGCTCAACCTAACTGCACATTTATTAAAATCTTTACTATAAAATATTGAGCTTCGTGTCCAGCGCTCACATCCACGGTTAGAAACCTTCTGCAGCGTCACATATCGAAGGTTAATAGTTATAGGTTAAGGCTGAAAAGAAGAACGATAAGTGGAGAGAATATTTTTTTTTTATGCTTTCTTCTATTTTTTACATCTTTTTAACCACTTCGCGCCAGAGCCTGTTTTTGCCTTCGTGACCAGGCCAATTTTTTCAATTCTGTCCACTGTCACTTTATGAAGTAATTACTCTGGAACGCTTCAACGGATCCCCCTGATTCTGAGACTGTTTTTTTGTGACATATTGTACTTCATGATACTGGTAAAATTTCTTCGATATCACTTGCGTTTATTTGTGAAAAAATCGGAAATTTGGCGAAAATTTTGCAATTTTCTAACTCTGAATTTTCATGCCCTTAAATCAGAGAGATATGTCACACAAAAGAGTTAATAAATAACATTTCCCACATGTCTACTTTACATCAGCACAATTTTGGAACCAAAATTTTTTTTTGTTAGGAAGCTATAAGGGTTAAAAGTGGACCAGCGATTTCTCATTTTTCCAACAAAATTTACAAAAACATTTTTTTAGGGACCACATCATATTTGAAGTCACTTTGAGGGGTCTTTATGACAGAAAATACCAAAAAGTGACACCATTCTAAAAACTGCACCCCTCAAGGTGCTCAAAACCACATTCAAGAACTTTATTAACCCTTCAGGTGCTTCACAGGAATTTTTTGAATGTGGAAGAAAAAAATTAACATTTAACTTTTTTCACAAAAATGTTACTTTAGACCCAATTTTTTTTATTTTCACAGGGGTAACAGGAAAAAATGGACCCCAAATTTTTTTGTGCAATTTCTCTTGAGCGCGCTGATACCCCATATGTGAGGGAAAACCACTGTTTGGGTGCACTGCAGGGTTCGGAAGGGAAGGAGCGCCATTAGACTTTTTGAATGTAAAATTTGTCTGAATAATTAGCAGACGCCATGTTGCGTTTGGAGAGCTCTTGATGTGCCTAAACAGTGGAAACCCCCCACAAGTGACACCATTTTGGAAACTAGACCCCTTAGGGAACTTATCTAGATGTGTGGTGAGCACCTTGAACCCCAAGGTGCTTCACAGAAGTTTATAATATTGAGCTGTAAAAATAAATTTTTCACATTTTTCCCACAAAAACGTTTTTCATCCCTTAATTTTGTATTATCATAAGGGTAATAGGATAAATTGCACCATGAAATTTGTTGTGCAATTTCTCCTGAACACGCCGATACCCCATATGTGGAGGCAAACCACTGTTTGGGCGCATGGCAGGGTTTGAAAGGGAAAGGAGCGCTATGTTGGCTGGGATAGGCAGCAGACACCATGTCACATTTGAAGAGTCGCTGACATGCCGAAACAGCAGAAACCCCCACAAGTGACCCCATTTTGTAAACTACACCTCTCAAGGAATTCATCTAGGGAAGTAGTGAGTATTTTTTAATTTTTAAATTTATACCATTGGGCAGTGAAGAAAACATAATTATATTTTTACCACAAAAAAATGTTTTACCCTCAGATTTTACATTTTCACACAGGGCAATGGGTAAAAGTGTGACACATTTCGGCACCATAATTTCTTCTAAAAGTGGCAATACCCCATATGTGGCTGTATCGTACCGCTCAGCCATACGGCGAGATCTGGGGGAGACGGAGTGCTATTTGACAATTGGAGAACAACTTATTGTAGAATAGGCATTTGGATTTGGGAGCACAACATTTTCTGAATTTCTTTTGGGGGGCAAGGGCCATTTCGCTTTTCCAGAGCCTTTCTGCTACCAGTAACTTGGAAGTCCCTTATATTTTTAACAGATGACGGACCTGAGTGGGGACTAGCTTTTTTTGAGGACTGAGTTGAAGCTTTTATTGGGAGCATTTTACGTAACATTTATCCGGCGCTCTAGGCTGAGCACTTACATCGGGGTTTCCATCTAAATTTCCAAGTGATGTAATTCAGATGAAACCCCTGCAGGATCCATTCACTGTAATGAGGCAGCAGAGTTATTCTGGACTCCATCTGGCCTCTGTTTAGCGGTGTCCTTTTTTTCAGAAGTGCACAAAACTGTGGCCAACCGCGCTTTTATGCACGCCTAAAACAAACGACACCGTGGGATCACAGGCCAGATGGCATCCACAGTGGTCTATATCTGCCTCATTACAGGGAATCTTCCATCATGGGTTCCGGCTGAATCACATATTTCAGAGATTTACACGGAAACTCTGGTGTAAGTGCTCAGCGCAGAGCACAGGATAAATGTGAGCAGAGCCTTACTGCGATCTTTGGGAGACATAATAAACAAATCAGTAGCAGGTGAAGAATTGGTTTTATTTATTTTTTACGCCGCTCCTCGTGCGGTATAAGTGATTAGATTACTTTATTCTTCGGGTCGGTGCGATTACAGAGATACCAGATTTATATCGGGTTTTTATGACTGACAGCGGTCACACACTAAAAGATGCTTTTTTTTGCAAAATCTAGTTTTTGCATCGCCATATTATGAGAGCTATAATTTTTCCATATTTCGGCCGACAGTCATGTGATGGCTTGTTTTTTGCGGGACGAGTTGACATTTTTATTGGTACCATTTTTGGGTACGTGACATTTTTTGATCGCTTTCTATTCCGTTTTTTGGGAGGTAAAATTAACAAAAACCAATTCAGGAATTGTTCTTTGAGGTTTTTTTTTATGCTGTTCTGCGTGTGGTAAAAGTGATCAGGCAGCGTTATTCTTCGGGTCGGTACGTTTACAGAGATACTACACTTACTGTATATTTTTTTATGTTTTGGCGCTTTTACACAATAAAACAAATTTATAGAAAAAAATATTTTTTTTGCATTGCTTTATTCTGAGCACTATAACTTTTTTATTTTTCGACTGAGCTGTATGGCGGCTTGTTTTTTGCGGAACAAGATGACGTTTTCAGCGGTACCATTTTTATTTCCATTTTGCTTTTTGATCGCATTTTTTTCCACTTTTTGTTTGGCGATATGAGGAAAAAGCATAGTTTTTTGCTCCTTTTTTTATTTATTTTTATTACGGTGTGCACAGAAGGAGTTAATTAGTGTGACCGCTTTATAGCTCGGGTTGTTTTGGACGCGGCGATACCAAATATGTGTTCTTTTTTTGGTTTTGTAAAAATATACGGATTTATTGGTTTAATATTTTATTTATTTATTTTGTGATTTTTTTTTTTAACAGTTTAAAAACATTTTTTTTACATTTTTACTTAGTCCTGTATGGCACATTAATTTTTATTTTTCTGATCACTGATCTCATGTAATGTAATAGACATATATTACATTACATTACATTACATGAGATCTTCCCTGTTTCAGTCAGTCTCCTGTCTGGCTCAGCTTGCAGGCTGAGCCAGACAGGACACCATATATGGCAGAGCTGGAGGCGGTCATGTGACCTCCAGCTGCCATAGCAACCCCAGGTCCTGGAAGGACTCGGAGGTCTTCGGAGAGGTAAGTTGACGACCCCCTCTCCTCCTGCTGTCTCCTATATGCCGCGATCACTATAGATCGCAGCATATAGAAGACAGCAAAGGGTTAACATCACTGGGACCTGATCCAATCAGGTCCCGATGATGTTCCCTGTCAGAGCTAACGCTCTGCACCGGAATCGCAGTGCTTGCAGGACCCTGGGGGTCCTGAGCGCTGCGAGACCACCCACCATTTTTAAACGTCTGCGCTGCACAGAGCCCAGGCAGCGTGGACGTTTATGTACAGTGGGCGGTCGGGAACCGGTTAAAATATATTTTGCATTTTTTTTATATATATTTATTTTTTTTTAGATATGTTATACTTTTTACTATGTTTAATATATTTTCTAGATGTAAAAAGTAAAACAATTGTGTATGTATATATGTGTGTAATGTAATATATATATATATATATATATATATATATATTTTATACATACATACACTGCTCAAAAAAATAAAGGGAACACTCAAATAACACATCCTAGATCTGAATGAATGAAATATTCTCATTGAATACTTTGTTCTGTACAAAGTTGAATGTGCTGACAACAAAATCACACAAAAATCATCAATGGAAATCAAATTTATTAACTAATGGAAGCCTGGATTTGGAGTCACCCCCAAAATTAAAGTGGAAAAACACACTACAGGCTGATCCAACTTGGATGTAATGTCCTTAAAACAAGTCAAAATGAGGCTCAGTATTGTGTGTGGCCTCCGCGTGCCTGTATGACCTCCCTACAACGCCTGGGCATGCTCCTGATGAGGTTGCGGATGGTCTCCTGTGGGATCTCCTTCCAGAGGAGTTGTCTATTCCATTTGCACAACAGCATGTGAAATTGATTGTCAATCAGTGTTGCTTCCTAAGTGGACAGTTTGATTTCACAGACATTTGATTTACTTGGAGTTATATTCTGTTGTTTGTGTTCCCTTTATTTTTTTGAGCAGTGTATATATGTATGTATATGTGTGTGTGTGTGTGTGTGTGTGTGTGTGTGTGTGTGTGTGTGTGTGTGTGTGTGTATATATATATATATATATATATATATATATATATATATATATATATATATATATATATATATATATATATATATATACAGACTCCTTTAAATTTCTCACTCTCTTTCTTTGCAGCCATTTGGTAAAGTCTAAATTTTTTTCTCATTAAAGTACACTCTGCACCCCATCTTGACTGAGAAAAAACAGAAATGTAGAAATTTTTGCAAATTTATTAAAGAAAAACTGAAATATCACATGGTCATAAGTATTCAGACCCTTTGCTCAGACACTCATATTTAAGGTCACATGCTGTCCATTTCCTTGTGATCCTCCTTGAGATGGTTCTACTCCTTCATTGGAGTCCAGCTGTGTTTAATTAAACTGATAGGACTTGATTTGGAAAGGCACACACCTGTCTATATAAGACCTCACAGCTCACAGTGCATGTCAGACCAAATGAGAATCATGATCTCAAAGGAACTGCCCAAGGAGCTCAGAGACAGAATTGTGGCAAGGCACAGATCTGGCCAAGGTTACAAAAGAATTTCTACATTACTCAAGGTTCCTAAGAGCACAATAGCCGTCCAGCCAAACTGAGCAATCGTGGGAGAAGAGCCTTGGTGAGAGAGGTAAAGAAGAACCTCAAGATCACTGTGGCTGAGCTCCAGAGATGCAATAGAGAGATGGGAGAAAGTTCCACAAAGTCAACTATCATCGCAGCCCTCTACCAGTCGGGCCTTTATGGCAGAGTGGTCCGACGGAAGCCTCTCCTCAGTGCAAGACATATTAAAGCCCACATAGTTTCCTCAAAAACACTTGAAGGACTCCCAGACTATGAGAAATAAGATTCTCTGGTCTGATGAGACAAAGATAGCGCTTAGAATTAGCACCAAAAAGTTCTATGTGTGGAGAAATCCAGGCACTGCTCATCACCTGTCCAATACAATCCCAACAGTGAAACATGGTGGTGACAGCATCATGCTATGGGGGTGTTTTTCAGCTGCAGGGACAGGACGACTGATTGCAATTGAAGGAAACATGAATACGGCCAAGTACAGAGATATCCTTGATGAAAACCTCTTCCAGAGTGCTCTGGACCTCAGACTTGGCGGAAAGTTCACCTTCCAACAAGACAATGACCCTAAGCACACAGCTAAAATAACAAAGGAGTGGCTTCAGAACAACTCTGTGACAATTCTTGACTGGCCCGGCCAGAGCCCTGAGCTAAACCCAACTGAGCATCTCTAGAGAGACCTGAAAATGGCTGTCCACCAACGTTCACCATCCAACCTGACGGAACTGGAGAGGATCTGCAAGGAAGAATGGCAGAGGATCCCCAAATCCAGGTGTGAAAAACTTGTTGCATCATTCCCAAGAAGACTCATGGCTGTACTAGCTCAAAAGGGGGCTTCTACTCAATACTGAGCAAAGGGTCTGAATACTTATGACCATGTGATATTTCAGTTTTTCTTTTTAATAAATTTGCAAAAATTTCTACATTTCTGTTTTTTCCAGTCAAGATGGGGTGCAGAGTGTACTTTAATGAGAAAAAAAAATGAACTTTTTAGAATTTACCAAATGGCTGCAATGAAACAAAGAGTGAAAAATGTAAAGGGGTCTGAATACTTTCCGTACCCACTGTAAATGATACTTTTTTTTTTTTAGATGTTTTACTATTCTATATATATATATTTTTTTTAGGTATGTTATAATACTTTTTACCATATTTTACATATGTTATACTTTGTAGATGTTTTATTTTTATTTTACTTTTTAATATTCTTTATATTGTACTTTTGTAGTTTTAAAGTCGAATGAAGACACAAGACAGTCGTTCAACCTATAACCTGACATGTTAGATAGATAGATAAATAGATATACAGTATATGTGTGTGTGTGTATGTGTATATATATATTATCTACATATTTATTTTTTAAACCCTATAATTTTATACCCATTACTGAACCTATTTATGGATTATTTCTATTTCCCCAGTCCTGGGGAAAATAAAAGATCATGCCAATTCTTAGGTGGTCTTCCACTCCTTACTGTTCAAGAATACTGCAGGGGTTAATATTTGATTTCTCCCACCCACCTTTTCCTTGTGAGTCTACAGGATCACTCCCCTCCCCAGGCTGAAGTAATGTGGACAGCAGCACAGATCAGGCAGAGCGATGAGCAGTCAGCCCCATCATCAAGTAGTTTTGCTTTTTTTTGCAATTTCTTTTTATTATATAAAAGGCTTTTTTTTTTTTTTTTTTTTTTTTAAATAATGCTGCTGCTGGTTGAGTAGAATGAATCGTTGCGTCTGGGTTTTGTAGTATGGCGTCAGTAATATGTGGTCGCTCAGTGAAAATAAATATATATATATATATATATATATATATATATATATATATATATATATATATATATATATTTAACAAAAAAGTGTGAAACAACTGAAAATATGTCTTATATTCTAGGTTCTTCAAAGTAGCCACCTTTTGCTTTGATGACTGCTTTGCACACTCTTGGCATTCTCTTGATCAGCTTCAAGAGGTAGTCACCGGAAATGGTTTTCACTTCACAGGTGTGCCCTGTCAGGTTTAATAAGTGGGATTTCTTGCCTTATAAATGGGGTTGGGACCATCAGTTGTGTTGTGCAGAAGTCAGGTGGATACACAGCTGATAGTCCTACTGAATAGACTGTTAGCTGCTTTTTTCTTGCCATAATGCAAATTCTAAGTAAAGAAAAACGAGTGGCCATCATTACTTTCAGAAATGAAGGTCAGTCAGTCCGAAAAATTGGGAAAACTTTGAAAGTGTCCACAAATGCAGTTGCAAAAACCATCAAGCGCTACAAAGAAACTGGCTCACATGAGGACCACCCCAGGAAAGGAAGACCAAGAGTCACCTCTGCTTCTGAGGATAAGTTTATCCGAGTCACCAGCCTCAGAAATCGCAGGTTAACCCTAGAACGCATGACCATAAAAATCTACTTTTTCACATACCTGGGGCCTTTTAGGCCCGTGTGCAAATAACATGGAATAACGCAAACAAAAATGACAAACAACTATATACCTGAGGAATACCTAGAGTTTCAAAATTCTAATTAAAGTAATCTTGCAGAAAATAGAAAACAATTAACAGGGCGGGCCTGCGAGGCCCCAGGTATGCGTTCTAGGGTTAACAGCAGCTCAGATTAGAGACCAGGTCAATGCCACACAGAGTTTTAGCAGCAGACACATCTCTACAATAACTGTTAAGAGGAGACTTTGTGCAGCAGGCCTTCATGGTAAAATAGCTGCTAGGAAACCACTGCTAAGGACAGGCAACAAGCAGAAGAGACTTGTTTGGGCTAAAGAACACAAGGAATGGACATTAGACCAGTGGAAATCTGTGCTTTGGTCTGATGAGTCCAAATTTGAGATCTTTGGTTCCAACCACCGTGTCTTTGTGCGACGCAGAAAAGGTGAACGGATGGACTCTACATGCCTGGTTCCCACCGTGAAGCATGGAGGAGGAGGTGTGATGGTGTGGGGGTGCTTTGCTGGTGACACTGTTGGGGATTTATTCAAAATTGAAGGCATACTGAACCAGCATGGCTACCACAGCATCTTGCAGCGGCATGCTATTCCATGCGGTTTGCGTTTAGTTGGACCATCATTTATTTTTCAACAGGACAATGACCCCAAACACACCTCCAGGCTGTGTAAGGGCTATTTGACCAAGAAGGTGAGTGATGGGGTGCTACGCCAGATGACCTGGTCTCCACAGTCACCAGACCTGAACCCAATCGAGATGGTTTGGGGTGAGCTGGACCGCAGAGTGAAGGCAAAAGGGCCATCAAGTGCTAAGTATCTCTGGGAACTCCTTCAAGATTGTTGGAAGACCATTTCCAGTGACTACCTCTTGAAGCTCATCAAGAGAATGCCAAGAGTGTGCAAAGCAGTCATCAAAGCAAAAGGTAGCTACTTTGAAGAACCTAGAATATAAGACATATTTTCAGTTGTTTCACACTTTTTTGTTAAGTATATAATTCCACATGTGTTAATTCATAGTTTTGATGCCTTCAGTGTGAATGTACAATTTTCATAGTCATGAAAATACAGAAAAATCTTTAAATGAGAAGGTGTGTCCAATCTTTTGGTTTGTATTGTGTGTGTATGTACAGTCATGGCCAAAAGCATTGAGAATGAGACAAATAGTAATTTTTCCAAAGTTTACTGCTTCATTTTTTGTAATGGCAATTTGCATATACTCCTGAATGTCAAAGAGTGATCAGCTTAACCGCAATTACTGTACTTGCAAAGTCAATATTTGCCCAGAAAATGAACTTTAACCCCCAAAACACATTTCAACATCATTGCAGTCCTGCCTTAAAAGGAGCAGCTAACATCGTTTTAGTGATTGATCCATTAACACAGGTGTGGGTGTTGATGAGGACAGGGCTGGCGATCAATCAGTCATGATTAAGTAAGAATGACATCACTGGACACTTTAAAAGGAGGCTGGTTCTTGGTATCATTGTTTCTCTTCAGTTAACCATGGTTATCTCTATAGAAACACGTGCAGCCATCATTGCACTGCACAAAAATGGCCTAACAGGGAAGAGTATCACAGCTACAAAGATTGCACCTCAGTCAACAATCTATCGCATCATCAAGAACTTCAAGGAGAGAGCTTCCATTGTTGTCAAAAAGGCTCCAGGGCGCCCAAGAAAGACCAGCAAGCGCCAGGACCGTATCTTAAAACTGTTTCAGCTGCGGGATGGGACTACCAGCAGTGCCGAGCTTGCTCAGGAATGGCAGCAGGCTGGTGTGAGTGCTTCTGCACGCACTGTGAGGCGGAGACTCTTTGAGCAAGGGCTGGTTTCAAGGAGGGCAGCAAAGAAGCCACTCCTCTCCAGAAAAAACATCAGGGACCGACTGATATTCTGCAAAAGGTAGAGGGAGTGGACTGCTGAGGACTGGGGCAAAGTAATTTTCTCTGATGAATCCCCTTTTCGATTGTTTGGGACATCTGGAAAACAGCTTATTCGGAGAAGAAGAGGTGAGCGCTACCACCAGTCTTGTCTCATGCCAACTGTAAAGCATCCTGAAACCATTCATGTGTGGGGTTGCTTCTCAGCCAAGGGAATCGGCTCACTCACAGTCTTGCCTAAAAACACAGCCATGAATAAAGAATGGTACCAGAATGTCCTCCAAGAGCAACTTCTCCCAACCGTCCAAGAGCAGTTTGGCGCCCAACAATGCCTTTTCCAGCATGATGGAGCACCTTGCCATAAAGCAAAGGTGATAACTAAATGGCTCATGGAACAAAACATAGAGATTTTGGGTCCATGGCCTGGAAACTCCCCAGATCTTAATCCCATTGAGAACTTGTGGTCAATCATCAAGAGACGGGTGGACAAACAAAAACCAACAAATTCTGGCAAAATGCAAGCATTGATTATGCAAGAATGGACTGCTATCAGTCAGGATTTGGTCCAAAAGTTGATTGAGAGCATGCCAGGGAGAATTACAGAGGTCTTGAAGAAGAAGGGGCAACACTGCAAATATTGACTTGCTGCATTAACTCATTCTAACTGTCAATATAACCTATTGGTACTCATAATATGATTGCAATTATATTTCTGTATGTGATATAAACATCAGACAAACACTAATAAAAACCAGAGGCCCGCAGATCATGTGAAAATATAATTTTGGTGTCATTCTCAAAACTTTTGGCCATGACTGTATGTGTGTGTGTGTGTATATATGTGTGTATATATATATATATTTATTTTATTATTTTTTTCATTTATTGCAATGAATTTGTCTTTTTGACACCCGTAGATGAGAGCGTTGATATTCCCGATCCCCCCACACGTCTCGGTGTCTCTCCCCTCTTCTTGTTCCCCTCTGTTCTCGCTTTCCCCTCCCCCCACCTCTTCTCTGTGCTGTACCCTTTTTAAGTGGCATTGATTGCAGCAAATTGCCGTAGCTGGTAGCAGCTGTCACAACAGTGCGGTGATTAAGAGCAGCGCTTGTGATTTCCCGGCTGATTGCATCGATCAGATAGAAGGGGAGCAGGGGGAGCGGATGTACGAAGGAAGGTGAACTCCCGCTGCCGGCATCGGCACGGCTGTGATGTTTGTTGTCTTAACTCTGTTGATGCCAGCGCTTGTAACGTAATGTATTGTCAAGTGGGCACGGGACCGCGTTCACCCCCCCCGCATCCTTGACTTGGATTCCTATGCATGTGCAAAACTGCGTAATAAAAAAAAAATGCCTTCTTAAACCTACTTGAAGTCAGAGTCAATTAATGCTTCAATGATGTGACTGTATTGTTGTCTAAAAATAATTTTTGCCATAGGGTTTCATCAAAAATTTTGTACCATTTTTTTTGTCTTCTACATCCTCTATGTATCACAGTACATACAATGAGTTAACGGTGAATATGTCAGTGAGCTCTTTCTGATAGCGGGGTCTGTAACTAGAGGACAAAAAAAAACCGAGCTACGTCCAGTTTGGTCCAGGGCAGTGTTCACTTCTGTGCCCAGCCAGCAATCCTGGGCTCCTCTGACACTTTCCCAGGATTTTGGGTAGAGCATTTCCAAAGCCGAAATTAACTATTGTCCTTGTCCGGGTACGAAAGAGATTAGAACTGGACACAAAACCAAATTAGTTCCACTTCTTTTTGCTCATCTTTATCTATAACTCTTATCTCTCTTCTCCCGAACCATCTTTTTTTTTTTTTTATAACCAAATCAAACTTCAACTTTCATTTGGACATAAATTGACTTAGAAGATAATTCAGGAGAAGAGAGCTGTGGATGACTCCCTATCGGATTCACTGACTCATTCTGCAGCCTGCTATGTACTGTGATACATAGAGGCTGTAGAAGCGAAACCATCCAATTTTTTAATGAAGCAAAATCTATTTGTAGCCCCAAAAATTGAAGTGAGGTCCAAAAAAAATTTCTGATTTTAAAACAAAACTAAATAAAAGGAGGCAAAGTCTCTTGTTTTTTTAACTCAAACAGGCAGGTAAACCCTATGTGAACCGGGTCTTGGGCTGACCGCCGTCACCACCGTTCTATTTAATCATTGACTTTTTCTTCCTGCTGCAAATAATTTCCCTTCTTTTGAAGTGTGAAGCTGTTACTTCTGCTTGTCCCATTCAGCGAGCTCTATCATTCACCTGGAGCAATTATTCACCACGGCGGAGAAATGACAGGTTTATCGTCAGCGCCGCTCTCAGAAAGTTTGTTTTCTATAGGAATGTTAAGTGGCTTGTGTCTGTCTGACGCATGTTGTCAGTCACACGTCCGGCCGTCCGCTCGCTGATGAGAGCTCGCTTTCCACCGGCGGCTGATTAGACTGTGATCCGTCCTTTGTTCTTCACTCCAAGGAATTCTTACTCGTGCGTTCAGGTCGTTATTGATTTACTTGTATCCGCCTAATCAATATTGTCCATAAATCAATTGTAGCCAAGGTGCCGACGGTTTACATTAAAGGGTCATTCATGTGGCTATCGGCTTTTTTTCTGCGAGTCAAACAGTAAATGTCGTGCATCGCACAGAGGAGAAAAATGCTAATTTTCAGGATTCCAATAGCAATGAATGGAGAGGGCTGCGCATGCACAGCAACTTTCAGGACTCCCGTAGCAATGAATGGAGAGGGCTGCGCATGCACAGCAACTTTCAGGACTCCCGTAGCAATGAATGGAGAGGGCTGCGCATGCACAGCAACTTTCAGGACTCCCGTAGCAATGAATGGAGAGGGCTGCGCATGCACAGCAACTTTCCGGACTCCCGTAGCAATGAATGGAGAGGGCTGCGCATGCACAGCAACTTTCAGGACTCCCGTAGCAATGAATGGAGAGGGCTGCGCATGCACAGCAACTTTCAGGACTCCCGTAGCAATGAATGGAGAGGGCTGCGCATGAACAGCAACTTTCAGGACTCCCGTAGCAATGAGTGGAGAGGGCTGCGCATGAACAGCAACTTTCAGAACTCCTGTAGCAATGAATGGAGAGGGCTGCGCATGAACAGCAACTTTCAGGACTCCCGTAGCAATGAATGGAGAGGGCTGCGCATGAACAGCAACTTTCAGGACTCCCGTAGCAATGAATGGAGAGGGCTGCGCATGAACAGCAACTTTCAGAACTCCTGTAGCAATGAATGGAGAGGGCTGCGCACGAGCAGCAATTTTCAGAACTCCCGTAGCAATGAATGGAGAGGGCTGTGCATGAACAGCAACTTTCAGAACTCCCGTAGCAATGAATGGAGAGGGCTGCGCATGAACAGCAACTTTCAGAACTCCCGTAGCAATGAATGGAGAGGGCTGCGCATGCACAGCAACTTTCAGGACTCCCATAGCAATGAATGGAGAGGGCTCTGCATGCTGAGCAACTTTCAGGACTACCATAGCAATGAATGGAGAGGGCTGTGCATGCACAGCAATTTTCAGGACTCCCATAGCAATGAATGGAGAGGGCTGCGCATGCACAGCAACTTTCAGGACTCCCATAGCAATGAATGGAGAGGGCTCTGCATGCTGAGCAACTTTCAGGACTACCATAGCAATGAATGGAGAGGGCTGTGCATGCACAGCAATTTTCAGGACTCCCATAGCAATTTAATGGAGAGAGCTGAGCATGCACAGCAATTTTGAGCACTCCCATAGTGATGAATGCAGAGGGCTGTGCATGCACAGCAATTTTCAGGACTCCCATAGCAATGGATAGAGAGGGCTGTGCATGCACAGCAATTTTCAGGACTCCCTTAGCAATGAATGGAGAGGGCTGTGCATGCGCAGACACTACTACGAGGGTAAAATTGCGGTTGAATTACGACCGATCAATGAGTTATCAATTATCCTGTGCATAGATGTTAACTTGTTTTCTCCAGACAACCCCTTTAAAGGTTATGGACACTTTTCATACTTAAAGGCGTATCCCCTTCTCCCAAGATCCTAGGTGTAATAATAATATTCACAAATTCCTCCAATTAGAAATCTAGTATAGTTCTTCTGATTCGCTATGTTGCTTACCCCTTGTGCAAGGCATTGCAATAGCTAAGGTATCCATGGTTTCGACCATGCATATAGTGACATTTAGTTCCTAGTGGTCGTAACCATGGATGGATACCGAAGCTATTGCAATGCCCTGCACATGGGGTAAGCGATGTAGCAAATCAGAAGAACTATGCTACATTTCTAACTGGAGGTATTGATGAATATAATTATTATTACACGTACTACATATTGGAATAGGATCTTGGAGATGGGAATATACCTTTTAAATACATGTAATTTTGCTAAAACGTCTTTGAAACCCGTCTTCATTAATAATGTTGTCCTCTCTGTATTACAACACACAGCAGGCTGCAGAATGAGTTGTCAGTGAATCCACCTTTTCTTGCTATTTTTATAATAAATTTTGGAGTGTTTTCTCTTCTACATCCTCTATGTATCACGGTACATAGACTGAGGAAGCTATAAATCCATCAGAGTCCGTAACACTTTTTTCTCTCTTCTCCAGAAACCGCTCTTAAGCTAATGTATTACTAAATGAAAGTTGAACTTTGATGTGATCATAAATCATCTTAGAAGACCGCTCCGGAGAAGAGAGAAAAGTGATACGGACTCTGATGGATTTATAGCTTCCTCAGTCTATGTACCATGATACATAGAGGATGTAGAAGACAAACACTCCATGTTTTATAATAAAACCTTATTGCAAAATTAGTTTTTTATCCAAAAAATACATTCACTTAAAATAAAATTGTTCCCAAAGGTGTCCATATTGTAACATCCCTAGCGGCATGCTGGCATGGCTTACCACCTCCCACCATGCAAGACCGCCATCTTACCTTTCAGTCCAGGCTGCACACTTTGCTCCAGTACCTGCTGTGTCCATGTCTCTTGTCTGATTGCTTAGGGCGGCGGCGCGGTTACTGCCTGATTCTTATAGTTTCAGTGTGCGCACTCCTAATGCGTCCCCAGCCTTTTGTTGTGAGTCACTGGATACTTAAGCCCCCTCCACCAAGTAGGAGGTGCCTGAGCAACACTTTCTTTCAGTATGTTCTGTGCAACTGAGTTGCCAGGTCCTGTCCTGTATCTAGTCTGTTCCGCCACCCTGGGGGCTGTATACCCAGACCCGTTATCTGTGACTTCTAGTCTGTTCCGCCACCCTGGGGGCTGTATACCCAGGCTCGTTCCTGTATCTTGTTCAGTTCATGTCTGAACTGTGTCCTAGCCCGTTACCTGTTTGTCTCTATCTGTACCTGCCCTTTTCCTGCAGTGTCTGAACTTGCACCTAACTCCAACTCGTTGTCTCTGTACTTCTGTTTGTGAGTTTTGTCTCCACTCGCTACTTCATTGTAAGTACCTTGTGTGTATCTGGTTCTGCTTGTCCAGTTTCCATGCCTCCGTATCTACCTCCTGTGTTCTAACTATCTTCCTGTATTTTCCAGTCTGTTCCATGTGAACAGAGCCCTGTTCTGTCTGCCTGCACCTTCTGCTCTGTTCTGCTCTGCTTGTCCACCGCACCTGCGGTTTCGCTCTGCTCTGCTTGTCCACCGCACCTGCGGTTTCGCTCTGCTCTGCTTGTCCACCGCACCTGCGGTTTCGCTCTGCTCTGCTTGTCCACCGCACCTGCGGTTTCGCTCTGCTCTGCTTGTCCACCGCACCTGCGGTTTCGCTCTGCTCTGCTTGTCCACCGCACCTGCGGTTTCGCTCTGCTCTGCTTGTCCACCTCACCGGCGGTTTCGCTCTGCTCTGCTTGTCCACCTCACCGGCGGTTTCGCTCTGCTCTGCTTGTCCACCTCACCGGCGGTTTCGCTCTGCTCTGCTTGTCCACCGCACCGGCGGTTTTGCTCTGCTCTGCTTGTCCACCGCACCGGCGGTTTTGCTCTGCTCTGCTTGTCCACCCCACCGGCGGTTTTGCTCTGCTTGTCCACCCCACCGGCGGTTTTGCTCTGCTTGTCCACCCCACCGGCGGTTTCGCTCTGCTCTGCTTGTCCACCCCACCGGCGGTTTCGCTCTGCTCTGCTTGTCCACCCCACCGGCGGTTTCGCTCGCCTTTGCTTGTCCACCGCACCGGCGGTTTCACTCGCCTTTGCTTGTCCACCGCACCGGCGGTTTCACTCGCCTTTGCTTGTCCACCGCACCGGCGGTTTCACTCTGCTCTGCTTGTCCACCGCACCCGCTGCTCTGTTCCTGTATCCCAGTCTGTACTGGTTCCTATCCAGCCTGCGTTCCTACCTGCCGGTACCCGCCTGTCTGCATACCAGCCGTGCCTGCCAGTACCCGCCTGTCTGCATACCAGCCGGGCCTGCCAGTACCCGCCTGTCTGCATACCAGCCGTGCCTGCCAGTACCCACCTGTCTGCATACCAGCTGTGCCTGCCCGTTCCTGCATTCCCCGGTGTGGGTCAACAGCTGTGACCGGGGTCTGACCTGCAGTAGCACCTGGTCCCTCTGCTCGGTTCCTCCCTGGTTCACCGAGGCGACTGAGCTGCCGTGCGACCTTGGTCGGACCGAGTTGATACTTAGTCACGCCCCTCCAGGCACTCATCGGTTCATGTTCATGGTCCAGTGGGATCACTAACCACGCTCACGTCAGTCAGTCTGGGCGTGTGCGTAACACATATTATTAAGAGTTGTCAAGCTAGAAGAAAAATAACTTCCAGCATGATTAAAAAATACAACTTGCTCGTATACTTTCATTACCCATCACCTGCACCAGTCTGGACTTTTGGCATGTTACCATTGCTGTGACATAGAAGGGGGCTGGCTTGGCTATTAAAATGACAGTCAGCCAGCCCCTTTCATACACCGCTCCGGACACTGGAAGCTCATATTGCATCCATCTTTCCCACATCTACCTCACCTATTCCACTTGTCTTCACCGCACATGAAGCTGATGCCAAAGTTAAATCTCCGTTCCAAAACTGTTGCGAGTGCAATGATCAGGGTCGTGTTTCTCCCATCACTGCTCGTCTCGGAAGAGCTGAAGTGATCGTCGAGAGCCCTCAGGCGCTGAACAGCGGCATTCAAAGTTAATGAAAACCTGCAAGCGATTAAATGGTATGAAACGCGGATACGCGGCGTCCTGTCCGCCTCCGGTGAGGACACTTGACGTGTTCCATCACAGATGGAGTGTTTAATCACCAGGAGTGCGCGGACACCGCGGAGGATCTCACTGTGATTGGAATAAAACGGAAGAGCCATCCGTGCAGAGAAATGTCTCCGGCACCGAGCTGACAGCCGCTCACTTCAGCTCCTGCTGAATTATCTCGGGGAGTTGGATAATCACATCCACCTCGTTTCCTCTCTGGAAATTTGGTTTGTAGAAACCGAAGCCAAGAAAATTCCCATTTTTCTACTGTGCATCTCGGATGACATCTTGGGTACATGTCAATCAAGCTGATGGCATTTCTTATTTTTGGATTTTTTCTGACGACTCCTGGTGCACTATAGTGGAATCGCAACTAATGGCACTTGAAGTTTGCGCAGAATATAATATGCATCGAAAGTTGCCTTACTTAGTAGTTCTGTGGAATGAGGCGTTTCGAGGATGATGTGGAGCCACTGGGTTGCTCTGGGCTAAATCGAGAAGAAGAGACTAAGCATTCTTATCCTTTACCCACTGTTTGGAGATTTGGACTTCGCTGCAGGGATTGTACCAGGTCGCTGCCCCCCAGAGTAGTCGTTAGTAATGGCTGATGTATAGAAGACTCCAATGTGTAATACAAAAGCGTTGTCAAAGTGACTGAGGTCTGGGCAGGCGAGGTCCTTTTGTAATGGTGGATGGGCAGAGGTTCAAGTTAGGCAGAGGTGAAGGTCAGGGTAGATAGGTGGATGGGTCAGAAAATTGTCCCGGCAGGCGATGTCCTTTCGTAACAGTGGATGGACAGAGGATCAATTTAGGCAGAGGTGAAGCACAGGGCATGCCGCAGACAGGTGGATGGGTCAGAAAATGGTCCGGGCTGGCGAGGTCGGCAGTCCAGGTCCTTTATTAATGGTGGATGGGCGGAGGTGAAGGTCAGTGCAGGCCGCAGACAGGTGGATGGTCAGAAAATGGGTCTGTGCAGGCAAGGTCATAACTATGGATGGGCAGAGGGTCAGGTTAGGCAGAGGTGAAGGTCCGGTCAGGAAACGGTCCACAAAGATTGACGTAACAAACACCATTTCAAAGTGTGAGAACCTATTGGACTGCTCCTCGGTTCTCCCTTGTGCCGATTGGACGACCTGCTCGTTAGTTGTGTAATATCTTTTGCCTTTGGGACCTGACCAATAACCTTCTTTTCCATTCAGGCACAGAACCTTGGCCTTTCTACTTCATCAATGGCTTCCTGAACTTCAACGTCGTCTTCATCATGGCTCTGTTTGCTTTGCCGTTGACGTGGCTGATGGAGCATCTGCTGCAGAAAATTAACAGTAAGAATTTTCCAAATATTTTTCTAGAAAGTGCAAGTACTTGCATTTTGACATCAACCCCCCCCCCATTGCTGGTGTATTTGCTCAATTTGGGCAACCACTTCCACCATTGCAGTCAGTTCCTGCACGGCCTGCGTCTTCTCCTCGATGTCTTAGATGGGGACTGCTGTTCTCATGAACCACTGGGGCCTCCACCGATCACGAAAACAAGGGTTCTCAAGATCGAAGCAGTAGTGTGAGCAGTGACCACCGCTCTCATAGATAGTGGATGAAGCGGTGATCATGCAAGAGCTCTACTGTCCCATTCACGAGATTCTCTGGCATTATTACAAGACATCCAAAAATTTCTCCGCACCCCACGATGCCTCCTGCTGACCCCATTATTCTTTGCTCCAGCAGTTCAGAATCTCGGCAGACCATATTGGCTTACACTGGCGCCAATGTACATCTGGATTTTGATTTTCTTCACTCGGCCACATAAAGAGGAGAGGTTCCTGTTCCCCATCTACCCGCTCATCTGCCTGTGTGGGGCCGTAGCCCTCTCTGCTCTGCAGGTAATATAGCACTTCGAGTTTACACTAATATTAGTTCTCGGTGCACCAGTCATTCTCCATTATTGACCCGCCGCCGAGCGCAGGAGGGTGTGCCGGCGGCGCGCAGGAGGGTGTGCCGGGGGAGCGCAGGAGGGGTTCTGTATGGGGGACAGAACGATCATATTAACGATTGTTCTGCCCCATACACTCTTGTTCTCCTGTGTGATTGGACACTGATACCAGCGCTGATTGACTTGTGTGTAATCAATAAGCCTCATTTATGGGCAGTAATCGGCCCGTGTAACAGGCTTTTATAGAGTTGCAGGTGTGAATGAATGATTTGAGATACAGATCTAAATAAAGTGGTAAGAGCACAAAACCGGACATAAGTCCGCCAAAGGAGCAGCTCTTCTTTGATGCATTTTTGGAGTTTGTAATCTGGTCGGGGAACTCACTCCCTACTGACATTGGGCTTCTTGTATTTAACAGTCTGTTTCATTAAGTGTCTCCTTTCTGTGTAACTTGCTGTCCGCTGCCTGTTTTCAAGTATAATCCAACTTTGGCAGCTGAAACTGAACAGAAAATGCGGAGTTAGTGGGGGCGGGTCTTTGTCTCGCTACAGTTAGTGGGGGGCGGGTCTTTGTCTCGCTACAGTTAGTGGGGGGTGGGTCTTTGCCTCGCTACAGTTAGTGGGGGGTGGGTCTTTGCCTCGCTACAGTTAGTGGGGGGCTTGTCTTTGCCTCGCTACAGTTAGTGGGGGCGCGTCTTTGTCTTGCTACAGTTAGTGGGGGGTGGGTCTTTGCCTCGCTACAGTTAGTGGGGGGTGGGTCTTTGCCTCGCTACAGTTAGTGGGGGGTGGGTCTTTGCCTCGCTACAGTTAGTGGGGGGTGGGTCTTTGCCTCGCTACAGTTAGTGGGGGGTGGGTCTTTGCCTCGCTACAGTTAGTGGGGGGTGGGTCTTTGCCTCGCTACAGTTAGTGGGGGGTGGGTCTTTGTCTCGCCACAGTTAGTGGGGGTGGGTCTTTGTCTCGCTACAGTTAGTGGGGGGCGGGTCTTTGCCTCGCTACAGTTAGTGGGGGGTGGGTCTTTGCCTCGCTACAGTTAGTGGGGGGCGGGTCTTTGCCGCGCTACAGTTAGTGGGGGGCGGGTCTTTGCCTTGCCACAGTTAGTGGGGGGCGGGTCTTTGCCTCGCTACAGTTAGTGGGGGGCGGGTCTTTGCCTCGCTACAGTTAGTGGGGGCAGGTCTTTGCCTCGCTACAGTTAGTGGGGGGCGGGTCTTTGCCTCGCTACAGTTAGTGGGGGGTGGGTCTTTGCCTCGCTACAGTTAGTGGGGGGTGGGTCTTTGCCTCGCTACAGTTAGTGGGGGGCGGGTCTTTGCCTCGCTACAGTTAGTGGGGGGCGGGTCTTTGCCTCGCTACAGTTAGTGGGGGGCGGGTCTTTGTCTCGCTACAGTTAGTGGGGGGGCGGGTCTTTGCCTCGCTACAGTTAATGGGGGGCCGGTCTTTGTCTCGCTACAGTTAGTGGGGGGTGGGTCTTTGTCTCGCTACAGTTAGTGGGGGGGCGGGTCTTTGCCTCGCTACAGTTAGTGGGGGGGCGGGTCTTTGCCTCGCTACAGTTAGTGGGGGGGCGGGTCTTTGCCTCGCTACAGTTAGTGGGGGGGCGGGTCTTTGCCTCGCTACAGTTAGTGGGGGGGCGGGTCTTTGCCTCGCTACAGTTAGTGGGGGGCGGGTCTTTGCCTCGCTACAGTTAGTGGGGGGAGGGTCTTTGCCTCGCTACAGTTAGTGGGGGGAGGGTCTTTGCCTCGCTACAGTTAGTGGGGGGCGGGTCTTTGCCTCGCTACAGTTAGTGGGGGGGTGGGTCTTTGTCTCGCTACAGTTAGTGGGGGCGGGTCTTTGCCTCGCTACAGTTAGTGGGGGGCGGGTCTTTGCCTCGCTACAGTTCGTGGGGGGCGGGTCTTTGCCTCGCTACAGTTAGTGGGGGGTGGGTCTTTGCCTCGCTACAGTTAGTGGGGGGTGGGTCTTTGACTGGCTACAGTTAGTGGGGGGCGGGTCTTTGCCTCGCTACAGTTAGTGGGGGCGGGTCTTTGTCTCGCTACAGTTAGTGGGGGCGGGTCTTTGTCTCGCTACAGTTAGTGGGGGCGGGTCTTTGCCTCGCTACAGTTAGTGGGGGCCGGTCTTTGCCTCGCTACAGTTAGTGGGGGCCGGTCTTTGTCTCGCTACAGTTAGTGGGGGGCGGGTCTTTGTCTCGCTACAGTTAGTGGGGGGCGGGTCTTTGTCTCGCTACAGTTAGTGGGGGCGGGTCTTTGTCTCGCTACAGTTAGTGGGGAGGCGGGTCTTTGTCTCGCTACAGTTAGTGGGGGGACGGGTCTTTGTCTCGCTACAGTTAGTGGGGGCGGGTCTTTGTCTCGCTACAGTTAGTGGGGGGCCGGTCTTTGTCTCGCTACAGTTAGTGGGGGGTGGGTCTTTGTCTATCTACAGTTAGTGGGGGGGCGGGTCTTTGTCTCGCTACAGTTAGTGGGGGTGCGGGTCTTTGCCTCGCTACAGTTAGTGGGGGGGCGGGTCTTTGTCTCGCTACAGTTAGTGGGGGGGGGCGGGTCTTTGCCTCGCTACAGTTAGTGGGGGGGCGGGTCTTTGCCTCGCTACAGTTAGTGGGGGGGGGGCGGGTCTTTGTCTCGCTACAGTTAGTGGGGGGGGGCGGGTCTTTGCCTCGCTACAGTTAGTGGGGGGGCGGGTCTTTGCCTCGCTACAGTTAGTGGGGGGGCGGGTCTTTGCCTCGCTACAGTTAGTGGGGGGGGCGGGTCTTTGCCTCGCTACAGTTAGTGGGGGGGTGGGTCTTTGCCTCGCTACAGTTAGTGGGGGGGCGGGTCTTTGCCTCGCTACAGTTAGTGGGGGGGCGGGTCTTTGCCTCGCTACAGTTAGTGGGGGGGCGGGTCTTTGCCTCGCTACAGTTAGTGGGGGGGGCGGGTCTTTGCCTCGCTACAGTTAGTGCGGGGGGGTGGTCTTTGCCTCCCTGCAGTTAGTGGGGGGCACAATTTTTAGGAGGGAAAAGTATTGTCCACCAGAAGTGTAGTGGGGCTTTACAGCTATGAAGGATGTAATGGAGGGTCTATATTGACAGATAGGTAGGTATTTGTACCTCTACAGTCTTTGTTTCTCTGCTCCTGTTTTTTTGTTCGAAAGGTGTAACAGAGAGATGAACTTTTAGTTTGGGGTAGGTAAGCCATTGAACAATGGCAGGAGCAATACAGTCTGGGAAGTGAGGGAAAGGAGGTTCCAGCTCTTATAGTCCTGACCGAATGCTGATGAAGAGAAAAAAAAGTGGATGGAAATTGGAGCCTGAGACTTGGGACAGTTTCTAGACACATTAGACTAGCTGTCGGGGATGAGGGCAGTAAAACTACACTTCTCTACATACTTGGTGTAGCCTTTGTAGGGTATGACGTTACAGACCTGTACGGGCATCAGATCAAATACGTTTCCAGAACAATAACTTTTCTGAAATGAAACATAAGACGATGTTCTGCCTCGGTGTGTAGATCGTTTGTATTGCAATTTTCCATCACCCCAGTGAAATTGCCGCACGCTTTCTGCACAGAGGAAACATCGAGCTGAACAATACGATGTCCCCCATTACAATGGAGAATGAGCGTCTGGTGCAGCGAGACAATCATCTGCTCCGCTGTGAGGCTCGTGCAGAGCTCGCTGACTGTGGACAGAGAACGGATCGTTCACTTCATGGACGTGAATTTCTTGTACTTAAAATATGTTTCTGTAAAAAGTCTGATAATCTGGTAGTGTAGGAGTGGTTAAAGGGATTGTCCAGGACGCAGATCTTAAGGACCTATTCATGTCAGATCTGTGGGGATAAAAAATTCGTAGTCTCCCTGCTCATAGTGAAGAATCCATAGTCTCACTGCTCGGACAATAAAGAGTCCATGGTCTCACTACTCATAGTGAAGAATTCATAGTCTCACTGCTAGTACTATAAAGAGTCCATGGTCTCGCTGCTCGGACAATAAAGAATCCATAGTCTCACTGCTCATAGTGAAGAATTCATAGTCTCACTGCTAGTACTATAAAGAGTCCATGGTCTCGCTGCTCGGACAATAAAGAGTCCATGGTCTCGCTGCTCGGACAATAAAGAGTCCATGGTCTCGCAGCTCGGACAATAAAGAGTCCATGGTCTCGCTGCTCGGACAATAAAGAGTCCATGGTCTCGCTGCTCGGACAATAAAGAGTCCATGGTCTCGCTGCTCGGACAATAAAGAGTCCATGGTCTCGCTGCTCGGACAATAAAGAGTCCATGGTCTCGCTGCTCGGACAATAAAGAGTCCATGGTCTCGCTGCTCGGACAATAAAGAGTCCATGGTCTCGCTGCTCGGACAATAAAGAGTCCATGGTCTCGCTGCTCGGACAATAAAGACTCCATGGTCTCGCTGCTCGGACAATAAAGAGTCCATGGTCTCGCTGCTCGGACAATAAAGAGTCCATGGTCTCGCTGCTCGGACAATAAAGAGTCCATGGTCTCGCTGCTCGGACAATAAAGAGTCCATGGTCTCGCTGCTCGGACAATAAAGAGTCCATGGTCTCGCTGCTCGGACAATAAAGAGTCCATGGTCTCGCTGCTCGGACAATAAAGAGTCCATGGTCTCGCTGCTCGGACAATAAAGAGTCCATGGTCTCGCTGCTCGGACAATAAAGAGTCCATGGTCTCGCTGCTCGGACAATAAAGAGTCCATGGTCTCGCTGCTCGGACAATAAAGAGTCCATGGTCTCGCTGCTCGGACAATAAAGAGTCCATGGTCTCGCTGCTCGGACAATAAAGAGTCCATGGTCTCGCTGCTCGGACAATAAAGAGTCCATGGTCTCGCTGCTCGGACAATAAAGAGTCCATGGTCTCGCTGCTCGGACAATAAAGAGTCCATGGTCTCGCTGCTCGGACAATAAAGAGTCCATGGTCTCGCTGCTCGGACAATAAAGAGTCCATGGTCTCGCTGCTCGGACAATAAAGAGTCCATGGTCTCGCTGCTCGGACAATAAAGAGTCCATGGTCTCGCTGCTCGGACAATAAAGAGTCCATGGTCTCGCTGCTCGGACAATTAAGAGTCCATGGTCTCGCTGCTCGGACAATTAATAGTTGCCGTATCTGATGAAGATAAATGTCTCTTTTATATATTTATGTTGATGAAATGTACTTTTTTTTTTTCTCATTTTAGAAATGTTACCATTTTTTATTCCAACGGTACAGACTAGAACATTACACAGTTTCTTCCAACTGGCTTGCCATCGGTACTGTCCTGCTGTTCGGTCTCTTGTCCTTCTCTCGCTCCATCGCCTTGTTTAGAGGTGAGTCCATGCTCCTAGTTTCAGTTCTTTCTATGATCGGCGGCGTCCTTCAAGCAGTGTCTTATCTGCAGAGATGGTGACATTAGTGGGTGCCTTTTTAAGGGGGTTGGCCCCTCAGTGGAGAACCCTTTCTTAATAGCTCAACGCTGCAGCAATACTTAGGGGAACAGTAAGTTTATTTATCTGTCAGCATTCTCACAGATACTATACCAGCCTGTAATAATAGCGAGACGACTCTGCTCATTCTGTCCCAGTCTATACAGCAAATCCAAGCTACTGAAAAGGCCTATTATATCCTCTCTAGCGGCCAGTTTGAAAAATGAAAAAGTTACAGTGGGTTCGGAAAGTATTCAGATCACTTTAAATTTTTCACTCTTTGTTTCATTGCAGCCATTTGGTAAATTCTAAAAAGTTCATTTTTTTTTCTCATTAAAGTACACTCTGCACCCCATCTTGACTGGAAAAAAACAGAAATGTAGAAATTTTTGCAAATTTATTAAAAAAGAAAAACTGAAATATTACATGGTCATAAGTATTCAGACCGTTTGCTCAGTATTGAGTAGAAGCCCCCTTTTGAGCTAGTACAGCCATGAGTCTTGGGAATGATGCAACAAGTTTTTCACACCTGGATTTGGGGATCCTCTGTCATTCTTCCTTGCAGATCCCCTCCAGTTCTGTCAGGTTGGATGGTGAACGTTGGTGGACAGCCATTTTCAGGTCTCTCCAGAGATGCTCAATTGGGTTTAGGTCAGGGCTCTGGCTGGGCCAGTCAAGAATGGTCACAGAGTTGTTCTAAAGCCACTCCTTTGTTATTTTAGCTGTGTGCTTAGGGTCATTGTCTTGTTGGAAGGTGAACCTTCGGCCAAGTCTGAGGTCCAGAGCACTCTGGAAGAGGTTTTCATCCAGGATATCTCTGTACTTGGCCGCATTCATGTTTCCTTCAATTGCAACCAGTCGTCCTGTCCCTGCAGCTGAAAAACACCTCCATAGCATGATGCTGCCACCACCATGTTTCACTGTTGGGATTGTATTGGGCAGGTTATGAGCAGTGCCTGTTTTTCTCCACACATACTGCTTAGCATTATCACCAGAAAGTTCTAGCTTAGTCTCAACTGACCAGAGAATCTTATTTCTCATAGTCTGGGAGTCCTTCATGTGTTTTTGAGCAACCTCTATGCAGGCTTTCATATGTCTTGCACTGAGGAGAGGCTTCCATAGGGCCACTCTGCCATAAAGGCCCGACTGGTGGAGGGCTGTAGTGATAGTTGACTTTGTGGAACTTTCTCCCATCTCCCTACTGCATCTCTGGAGCTCAGCCACAGTGATCTTAGGGTTCTTCTTTACCTCTCTCACCAAGGTTCTTCTCCCACGATTGCTCAGTCTGGCTGGATGGCCAGGTCTAGGAAGACTTCTGGTGGTCCCAAACTTCTTCCATTTAAGGATTATGGAGGCCACTGTGCTGTTAGGAACCTTGAGTAATGCAGAAATTCTTTTGTAACCTTGGCCAGATCTGTGCCTTGCCACATTTCTGTCTCCGAGCTCCTTGGGCAGTTCCTTTGAGCTCATGATTCTCATTTGGTGTGACATGCACTGTGAGCTGTGAGGTCTTATATAGACAGGTGTGTACCTTTCCAAATCAAGTCCTATCAGTTTTATTAAACACAGCTGGACTCCAATGAAGGAGTAGAACCATCTCAAGGAGGATCACAAGGAAATGGACAGCATGTGACTTAAATATGAGTGTCTGAGCAAAGGGTCTGAATACTTATGACCAGGTGATATTTCAGCTTTTCTTTTTTAATAAATTTGCAAAAAATTCTACATTTTCTGTTTGTTTTTTTTCAGTCAAGCTGGGGTGCAGAGTGTACTTTAATGAGAAAAAAAATGAACTTTTTAGAATTGGCTGCAACGAAAAAAAAGAGTGAAAAATTTAAAGGGGTTTGAATTCTTTCCGTTCCCACTTTATAATAAAATCATATGCAATTTTTCAATACTACTCCCCCCTTTGACAACTTTTCTGTTTTTCAGGTTACCATGCACCGCTAGATTTGTACCCTGAGTTTTACAGAATCGCCAAGGACCCAGTGATTCACACTGTCCCGGAGAGCAAGACTGTGAATGTGTGCGTGGGGAAAGAGTGGTATCGATTCCCAAGCAATTTTCTTCTTCCCGACAAGTGAGTCCTATCATTGCTTCACCTTGTACTGAACATGGGGGTGCTTTAAAGGGGTATTCTGAACATTGGGACAGGTGATAACTTCCTTATCATTGAGAGTCTGGCCACGAGGACCCCACCCCAAGTTCTAAAATGTTCCATCAGAATGGCCGCGCATGCGCAACACTAAGCTATGCTCTCTCTATGTACTGTAAGCGCATGCTTGGCCATTGTGCCATTCCAACGATACATTTTAGAACCCAACCCCCATTCTCGAGATCAGTTCTATTTCAAGTCCCCAAAAATGTAGATATTTACTTTATTGATTAGTTAAATGTCTGCCAAGATAACTCATTTTATCGGTGCCGATTTTGCATCTGTTGTGTACGTGGGAAGATGGCATTGAGAGGTCGGATCGGGCATGTTGGATTTCAACATGCCTGATCGTTTATTCAAAATGGAAGATAGGCTGCTAATAGAGGAGCCTGCAGAATTTGTGCTTGCTTGGCTGAGCTTGCGCGTGTTATGGGAGGTCATATAAAATGTAGAGTTGTGCCCCTTTAATGTAGTTTATTTTTTTTTATTTTATACTGGCTCTCTTTTTGCACATTTTGGCTGCAGTCTGTATGGACGGGGTCACAGCCACCCGAGGACCTGCACACTCCTCTAATGCTTCTCTTGTTTTGATTCTTATCTCTAGTTGGCAACTTCAGTTCATTGAATCGGAGTTCAGAGGACAACTCCCGAAACCGTACGCCAAGGGTCGGCGAGTGACGAGGACGGTCCCCAAGAACATGAATGATCAGAATCTGGAAGAGACGTCTAGATATGTAAGTTGAGTATGGCAGTAGTGGTCTGTCATGTCATAAGCTGCCCCCATAGATGTGAGCAGAGCGGAGGTCACACATGCCCCGACTACTGCCCACATAGAAGTGAGCAAAGTGGAGGTCACAAGTGCCCCCATTACAGCTCCCGTGAAAGTGAGCAGAGCGGAGGTCACACATACCCCCACTACTGCCCCCATAGAAGTGAGCAGTGCAGTGGTCACACATGCCCCCATAGAAGTGAGTAGTGCAGTGGTCACACATGCCCTCACTGCTGCCCCCATAGAAGTGAGTAGAGGGGAGGTCACACATGCACATTACTGCTCCCGTAGAAGTGAGTAGAGCGGAGGTCACACATGCCCCCACTACTGCTCCCATAGAAGGAAGTATAACGGTGGTCACACATGCACACTACTGCTTCCATAGAAGCTGCTCCCATAGAAGTAAGTATAACGGTGGTCACACATGCACTACTGCCCCCATAGAATTTAGCAAAGCGGAGGTCACACATGTACTACTGCCCCCATAGAAGTGAGCAGAGCGGAGGTCACACATGCACTACTGACCACATAGAAGTTAGCAAAGCGGAGGTCACACATGCACTACTGCCCCCGTAGAAGTAAGCAGAGCAGTGGTCACACATGCCCGCATAGAAGTGTGCAGAGCGGAGGTCACACATGCACTACTGCCCCCATAGAAGTGTAGAGAGCGGAGGTCACACATTCACTACTGCCCCCAAAGAAGTGAGCAGAGCAGAGGTCACATATGCACTACTGCTTCCATAGGAGTATAGCAGTGGTCACACATGCCCCCATAGAAGTGAGCAGAGCAGAGGTCACACATGCACTACTGACCCCATAGAAGTTAGCAGAGCGGAGGTCACACATGCACTACTGCCCCCATAGAAGTGAGCAGAGTGGAGGTCACACATGCACTACTGCCCCCATAGAAGTGAGCAGAGCGGTGGTCACACATGCACTACTGCCCCCATAGAAGTGAGCAGAGCAGAGGTCACACATGCGCTACTGCCCCCATAGAAGTGAGCAGAGCGGAGGTCACACATGCACTACTGCCCCCATAGAAGTGAGCAGTGCGGAGGTCACACATGCCCCCACTACTGCCCCCATAGAAGTGAGCAGTGCAGTGGTCACACATGCCCCCATAGAAGTGAGTAGTGCAGTGGTCACACATGCCCTCACTACTGCCCCCAGAGAAGTGAGTAGAGCGGAGGTCACACATGCCCTCACTGCTGCCCCCATAGAAGTCAGTAGAGGGGAGGTCACACATGCACATTACTGCTTCCATAGAAGTGAGTAGAGCGGAGGTCACACATGCACTACTGCCCCCATAGAAGTGAGCAGAGTGGAGGTCACACATGCACTACTGCCCCCATAGAAGTGAGCAGAGTGGTGGTCACACATGCACTACTGCCCCCATAGAAGTGAGCAGAGCGGAGGTCACACATGCACTACTGCCCCCATAGAAGTGAGCAGAGCAGAGGTCACACATGCGCTACTGCCCCCATAGAAGTGAGCAGAGCGGAGGTCACACATGCCCCCACTACTGCCCCCATAGAAGTGAGCAGTGCAGTGGTCACACATGCCCCCATAGAAGTGAGTAGTGCAGTGGTCACACATGCCCTCACTACTGCCCCCAGAGAAGTGAGTAGAGCGGAGGTCACACATGCCCTCACTGCTGCCCCCATAGAAGTGAGTAGAGGGGAGGTAACACATGCACATTACTGCTTCCATAGAAGTGAGTAGAGCGGAGGTCACACATGCCCCCACTACTGCTCCCGTAGAAGTGAGTAGAGCGGAGGTCACACATGCCCCCACTACTGCTCCCATAGAAGTAAGTATAACGGTGGTCACACATGCACTACTACCCCCATAGAATTTAGCAAAGCGGAGCTCACACATTCACTACTGCCCCCAAAGAAGTGAGCAGAGCATAGGTCACATATGCAGTACTGCTTCCATAGGAGTATAGCAGTGGTCACACATGCCCCCATAGAAGTGAGCAGAGCAGAGGTCACACATGCACTACTGACCCCATAGAAGTTAGCAGAGCGGAGGTCACACATGCACTACTGACCCCATAGAAGTTAGCAGAGCGGAGGTCACACATGCACTACTGCCCCCATAGAAGTGAGCAGAGCAGAGGTCACACATGCACTACTGACCACATAGAAGTTAGCAAAGCGGAGGTCACACATGCACTACTGCCCCCGTAGAAGTAAGCAGAGCAGTGGTCACACATGCCCGCATAGAAGTGTGCAGAGCGGAGGTCACACATGCACTACTGCCCCCATAGAAGTGTAGAGAGCGGAGGTCACACATTCACTACTGCCCCCAAAGAAGTGAGCAGAGCAGAGGTCACATATGCACTACTGCTTCCATAGGAGTATAGCAGTGGTCACACATGCCCCCATAGAAGTGAGCAGAGCAGAGGTCACACATGCACTACTGACCCCATAGAAGTTAGCAGAGCGGAGGTCACACATGCACTACTGCCCCCATAGAAGTGAGCAGAGTGGAGGTCACACATGCACTACTGCCCCCATAGAAGTGAGCAGAGCGGTGGTCACACATGCACTACTGCCCCCATAGAAGTGAGCAGAGCAGAGGTCACACATGCGCTACTGCCCCCATAGAAGTGAGCAGAGCGGAGGTCACACATGCACTACTGCCCCCATAGAAGTGAGCAGTGCGGAGGTCACACATGCCCCCACTACTGCCCCCATAGAAGTGAGCAGTGCAGTGGTCACACATGCCCCCATAGAAGTGAGTAGTGCAGTGGTCACACATGCCCTCACTACTGCCCCCAGAGAAGTGAGTAGAGCGGAGGTCACACATGCCCTCACTGCTGCCCCCATAGAAGTCAGTAGAGGGGAGGTCACACATGCACATTACTGCTTCCATAGAAGTGAGTAGAGCGGAGGTCACACATGCACTACTGCCCCCATAGAAGTGAGCAGAGTGGAGGTCACACATGCACTACTGCCCCCATAGAAGTGAGCAGAGCGGAGGTCACACATGCACTACTGCCCCCATAGAAGTGAGCAGAGCAGAGGTCACACATGCGCTACTGCCCCCATAGAAGTGAGCAGAGCGGAGGTCACACATGCCCCCACTACTGCCCCCATAGAAGTGAGCAGTGCAGTGGTCACACATGCCCCCATAGAAGTGAGTAGTGCAGTGGTCACACATGCCCTCACTACTGCCCCCAGAGAAGTGAGTAGAGCGGAGGTCACACATGCCCTCACTGCTGCCCCCATAGAAGTGAGTAGAGGGGAGGTAACACATGCACATTACTGCTTCCATAGAAGTGAGTAGAGCGGAGGTCACACATGCCCCCACTACTGCTCCCGTAGAAGTGAGTAGAGCGGAGGTCACACATGCCCCCACTACTGCTCCCATAGAAGTAAGTATAACGGTGGTCACACATGCACACTACTGCTTCCATAGAAGCTGCTCTCATAGAAGTAAGTATAACGGTGGTCACACATGCACTACTGCCCCCATAGAATTTAGCAAAGCGGAGGTCACACATTCACTACTGCCCCCAAAGAAGTGAGCAGAGCATAGGTCACATATGCAGTACTGCTTCCATAGGAGTATAGCAGTGGTCACACATGCCCCCATAGAAGTGAGCAGAGCAGAGGTCACACATGCACTACTGACCCCATAGAAGTTAGCAGAGCGGAGGTCACACATGCACTACTGACCCCATAGAAGTTAGCAGAGCGGAGGTCACACATGCACTACTGCCCCCATAGAAGTGAGCAGAGCAGAGGTCACACATGCACTACTGACCACATAGAAGTTAGCAAAGCGGAGGTCACACATGCACTACTGCCCCCGTAGAAGTAAGCAGAGCAGTGGTCACACATGCCCGCATAGAAGTGTGCAGAGCGGAGGTCACACATGCACTACTGCCCCCATAGAAGTGTAGAGAGCGGAGGTCACACATTCACTACTGCCCCCAAAGAAGTGAGCAGAGCAGAGGTCACATATGCACTACTGCTTCCATAGGAGTATAGCAGTGGTCACACATGCCCCCATAGAAGTGAGCAGAGCAGAGGTCACACATGCACTACTGACCCCATAGAAGTTAGCAGAGCGGAGGTCACACATGCACTACTGCCCCCATAGAAGTGAGCAGAGTGGAGGTCACACATGCACTACTGCCCCCATAGAAGTGAGCAGAGCGGTGGTCACACATGCACTACTGCCCCCATAGAAGTGAGCAGAGCAGAGGTCACACATGCGCTACTGCCCCCATAGAAGTGAGCAGAGCGGAGGTCACACATGCACTACTGCCCCCATAGAAGTGAGCAGTGCGGAGGTCACACATGCCCCCACTACTGCCCCCATAGAAGTGAGCAGTGCAGTGGTCACACATGCCCCCATAGAAGTGAGTAGTGCAGTGGTCACACATGCCCTCACTACTGCCCCCAGAGAAGTGAGTAGAGCGGAGGTCACACATGCCCTCACTGCTGCCCCCATAGAAGTCAGTAGAGGGGAGGTCACACATGCACATTACTGCTTCCATAGAAGTGAGTAGAGCGGAGGTCACACATGCACTACTGCCCCCATAGAAGTGAGCAGAGTGGAGGTCACACATGCACTACTGCCCCCATAGAAGTGAGCAGAGTGGTGGTCACACATGCACTACTGCCCCCATAGAAGTTAGCAGAGCGGAGGTCACACATGCACTACTGCCCCCATAGAAGTGAGCAGAGCAGAGGTCACACATGCGCTACTGCCCCCATAGAAGTGAGCAGAGCGGAGGTCACACATGCCCCCACTACTGCCCCCATAGAAGTGAGCAGTGCAGTGGTCACACATGCCCCCATAGAAGTGAGTAGTGCAGTGGTCACACATGCCCTCACTACTGCCCCCAGAGAAGTGAGTAGAGTGGAGGTCACACATGCCCTCACTGCTGCCCCCATAGAAGTGAGTAGAGGGGAGGTAACACATGCACATTGCTGCTTCCATAGAAGTGAGTAGAGCGGAGGTCACACATGCCCCCACTACTGCTCCCGTAGAAGTGAGTAAAGCGGAGGTCACACATGCCCCCACTACTGCTCCCATAGAAGTAAGTATAACGGTGGTCACACATGCACACTACTGCTTCCATAGAAGCTGCTCCCATAGAAGTAAGTATAACGGTGGTCACACATGCACTACTGCCCCCATAGAATTTAGCAAAGCGGAGGTCACACATTCACTACTGCCCCCAAAGAAGTGAGCAGAGCATAGGTCACATATGCAGTACTGCTTCCATAGGAGTATAGCAGTGGTCACACATGCCCCCATAGAAGTGAGCAGAGCAGAGGTCACACATGCACTACTGACCCCATAGAAGTTAGCAGAGCGGAGGTCACACATGCACTACTGACCCCATAGAAGTTAGCAGAGCGGAGGTCACACATGCACTACTGCCCCCATAGAAGTGAGCAGAGCAGAGGTCACACATGCACTACTGACCACATAGAAGTTAGCAAAGCGGAGGTCACACATGCACTACTGCCCCCGTAGAAGTAAGCAGAGCAGTGGTCACACATGCCCGCATAGAAGTGTGCAGAGCGGAGGTCACACATGCACTACTGCCCCCATAGAAGTGTAGAGAGCGGAGGTCACACATTCACTACTGCCCCCAAAGAAGTGAGCAGAGCAGAGGTCACATATGCACTACTGCTTCCATAGGAGTATAGCAGTGGTCACACATGCCCCCATAGAAGTGAGCAGAGCAGAGGTCACACATGCACTACTGACCCCATAGAAGTTAGCAGAGCGGAGGTCACACATGCACTACTGCCCCCATAGAAGTGAGCAGAGTGGAGGTCACACATGCACTACTGCCCCCATAGAAGTGAGCAGAGCGGTGGTCACACATGCACTACTGCCCCCATAGAAGTGAGCAGAGCAGAGGTCACACATGCGCTACTGCCCCCATAGAAGTGAGCAGAGCGGAGGTCACACATGCACTACTGCCCCCATAGAAGTGAGCAGTGCGGAGGTCACACATGCCCCCACTACTGCCCCCATAGAAGTGAGCAGTGCAGTGGTCACACATGCCCCCATAGAAGTGAGTAGTGCAGTGGTCACACATGCCCTCACTACTGCCCCCAGAGAAGTGAGTAGAGCGGAGGTCACACATGCCCTCACTGCTGCCCCCATAGAAGTCAGTAGAGGGGAGGTCACACATGCACATTACTGCTTCCATAGAAGTGAGTAGAGCGGAGGTCACACATGCACTACTGCCCCCATAGAAGTGAGCAGAGTGGAGGTCACACATGCACTACTGCCCCCATAGAAGTGAGCAGAGTGGTGGTCACACATGCACTACTGCCCCCATAGAAGTTAGCAGAGCGGAGGTCACACATGCACTACTGCCCCCATAGAAGTGAGCAGAGCAGAGGTCACACATGCGCTACTGCCCCCATAGAAGTGAGCAGAGCGGAGGTCACACGTGCCCCCACTACTGCCCCCATAGAAGTGAGCAGTACAGTGGTCACACATGCCCCCATAGAAGTGAGTAGTGCAGTGGTCACACATGCCCTCACTACTGCCCCCAGAGAAGTGAGTAGAGCGGAGGTCACACATGCCCTCACTGCTGCCCCCATAGAAGTGAGTAGAGGGGAGGTAACACATGCACATTACTGCTTCCATAGAAGTGAGTAGAGCGGAGGTCACACATGCCCCCACTACTGCTCCCGTAGAAGTGAGTAGAGCGGAGGTCACACATGCCCCCACTACTGCTCCCATAGAAGGAAGTATAACGGTGGTCACACATGCACACTACTGCTTCCATAGAAGCTGCTCCCATAGAAGTAAGTATAACGGTGGTCACACATGCACTACTGCCCCCATAGAATTTAGCAAAGCGGAGGTCACACATTCACTACTGCCCCCAAAGAAGTGAGCAGAGCAGAGGTCACATATGCAGTACTGCTTCCATAGGAGTATAGCAGTGGTCACACATGCCCCCATAGAAGTGAGCAGAGCAGAGGTCACACATGCACTACTGACCCCATAGAAGTTAGCAGAGCGGAGGTCACACATGCCCCCACTACTGCCCCCATAGAAGTGAGCAGTGCAGTGGTCACACATGCCCCCATAGAAGTGCGTAGTGCAGTGGTCACACATGCCCTCACTACTGCCCCCAGAGAAGTGAGTAGAGCGGAGGTCACACATGCCCTCTCTGCTGCCCCCAAAGAAGTGAGCAGAGCAGAGGTCACATATGCAGTACTGCTTCCATAGGAGTATAGCAGTGGTCACACATGCCCCCATAGAAGTGAGCAGAGCAGAGGTCACACATGCGCTACTGCCCCCATAGAAGTGAGCAGAGCGGAGGTCACACATGCCCCCACTACTGCCCCCATAGAAGTGAGCAGTGCAGTGGTCACACATGCCCCCATAGAAGTGAGTAGTGCAGTGGTCACACATGCCCTCACTACTGCCCCCAGAGAAGTGAGTAGAGCGGAGGTCACACATGCCCTCACTGCTGCCCCCATAGAAGTGAGTAGAGGGGAGGTAACACATGCACATTACTGCTTCCATAGAAGTGAGTAGAGCGGAGGTCACACATGCCCCCACTACTGCTCCCGTAGAAGTGAGTAGAGCGGAGGTCACACATGCCCCCACTACTGCTCCCATAGAAGTAAGTATAACGGTGGTCACACATGCACACTACTGCTTCCATAGAAGCTGCTCCCATAGAAGTAAGTATAACGGTGGTCACACATGCACTACTGCCCCCATAGAATTTAGCAAAGCGGAGGTCACACATTCACTACTGCCCCCAAAGAAGTGAGCAGAGCAGAGGTCACATATGCAGTACTGCTTCCATAGGAGTATGGCAGTGGTCACACATGCCCCCATAGAAGTGAGCAGAGCAGAGGTCACACATGCACTACTGACCCCATAGAAGTTAGCAGAGCGGAGGTCACACATGCACTACTGACCCCATAGAAGTGAGCAGAGCGGAGGTCACACATGCACTACTGCCCCCATAGAAGTGAGCAGAGCGGAGGTCACACATGCACTACTGCCCCCATAGAAGTGAGCAGAGCGGTGGTCACACATGCGCTACTGCCCCCATAGAAGTGAGCAGAGCGGAGGTCACACATGCGCTACTGCCGCCATAGAAGTGAGCAGAGCGGAGGTCACACATGCGCTACTGCTCCCATAGAAGTGAGCAGAGCGGAGGTCACACATGCGCTACTGCCCCCATAGAAGTGAGCAGAGCAGAGGTCACACATGCACTACTGCCCCCATAGAAGTGAGCAGAGCGGAGGTCACACATGCACTACTGCCCCCATAGAATCAAGATTTTGAAGTGTAAAATGTCAGCACCTTTTCCTTTGATCATTCCATTCCTCTGTTATGCCTCTTGGAAATTCATGAATAAATTAGCAACTGGAAGTTCCAATTCCCCTTGAGAATAAGGCGCATCCCTACACACGATCAGTCCATCATGCTGAACAATATCAGCATGTGTGTGAACGTACCCCTTACCTTAAGTGACATGGTAACATCCAGTTGTCAGTTTCCGTTTAGACTTTTCCAGGAGGTATAACAGAGGTACGGCACAACAATGTTGTATTCCATGGGTAAGTACTTGCTAAGTAAGATGTTAGGAAAACCGCCGCATCCGATCCAATGTCCTAATACCGAAAAGAGTGGCCTGATTTTTCGAACTTGATGCACCCGAGTCTCTTTCCAACTCATGATTGTCGCCCCTGGACTGTGAGCGCCAAAGTCATTGCTTATGTTTGGATTCTAGTGTGCCTGGTATAACAGACATGAGGATAATCCTGACCATTTCTGGTAGTGTCTCGTGTTCTGTACATTTTATATGTTTTCCCCTTTTTTTAGCAGCTTGATTATCGCGCATCGCCGATTTTAGGGGGCATCACATTGAGGTTCTTGATTTCTTTGTACATGCAGAACTGCGGTTCTTGTTGCGTTCACAATCCCGAAGGTTAATTTGTGGTGACGTCAGTAATTTTTTTTAGATGACGTGCTGCTGTGATCCGCACGCTGGGCACGATTCCTTGGTAATCAATCAGCATCAGCCCCTTCTGTTTGCAGACCTGACTCAGAAGCCATTTCTATTTCTGACTGCATAGGCTGATGTCATCGCACCGTGAGCCGTCTGCCCTCACACTTCTTCTACCAGTGTAAAAGCAGGAATTTTAATTTTTAGATATTAATATAAAGATCTAGACAAATATATAGAGATGTGGAATTAGTTGAAAGGTCCTTGTTTCAGATGATTTTATAGTGAATATACAGACAATCTGCAAATCACTTTATTTAAAAATTACTCCAAAGAGTCGGCCACCTGGTGTTTGTCTTTCTTCTTACTGTCTTTATGGGAAGTAGGGGCGGGTCTTTGTCTCTTTACGGGAAGTAGGGACGGGTCTTTGTCTCTTTACGGGAAGTAGGAGCGGATCTTTGTCTCTTTACGGGAAGTAGGAGCGGATCTTTGTCTCTACGGGAAGTAGGAGCGGATCTTTGTCTCTTTACAGGAAGTAGGGGCGGGTCTTTGTCTCTTTACAGGAAGTAGGAGCGGATCTTTGTCTCTTTACAAGAAGTAGGGGCGGGTCTTTGTCTCTTTACAGGAAGTAGGAGCGGATCTTTGTCTCTTTACAGGAAGTAGGAGCAGATCTTTGTCTCTTTACAGGAAGTAGGAGCGGATCTTTGTCTCTTTACAGGAAGTAGGAGCAGATCTTTGTCTCTTTACAGGAAGTAGGAGCGGATCTTTGTCTCTTTACAGGAAGTAGGGGCGGGTCTTTGTCTCTTTATGGGAAGTAGGGGCGGATCTTTGTCTCTTTACAGGAAGTAGGGGCGGATCTTTGTCTCTTTATGGGAAGTAGGGGCGGGTCTTTGTCTCTTTACGGGAAGTAGGGGCTGATCTTTGTCTCTTTACAGGAAGTAGGGGCGGGTCTTTGGCACTCATCAAAAGTTGTACCACTTCTGGGTACTAGACATTTCCGAGAACACTTTATAGGACCTGCCATGTACTTGGACCGCCCCACTAGACCCGCCTACTGGGACCGACCCACTAGACCCGCCGCCTACCGGGACCGCCCCACTAGGCCCACCACCTACCGGGACCGCCCCACCAGGCCCGCCACCTACCATGACCGCCCCGCCAGGCCCGCCGGCCTACCGGGACCGCCCCCGCCAGGCCCGCCGGCCTACCGGGACCGCCCCCGCCAGGCCCGCCGGCCTACCGGGACCGCCCCCGCCAGGCCCGCCGGCCTACCGGGACCGCCCCCGCCAGGCCCGCCGGCCTACCGGGACCGCCCCCGCCAGGCCCGCCGGCCTACCGGGACCGCCCCCGCCAGGCCCGCCGGCCTACCGGGACCGCCCCCGCCAGGCCCGCCGGCCTACCGGGACCGCCCCCGCCAGGCCCGCCGGCCTACCGGGACCGCCCCCGCCAGGCCCGCCGGCCTACCGGGACCGCCCCCGCCAGGCCCGCCGGCCTACCGGGACCGCCCCCGCCAGGCCCGCCGGCCTACCGGGACCGCCCCCGCCAGGCCCGCCGGCCTACCGGGACTGCCCCCGCAAGGTTTGCCGTACAGCAGAAAACACCTGCTATTTTGGTGATTGTTACGTGAGACTCACTCAGTTCTTTACCATTGCTAATTTTTCCTGCTTCCAACACACAGTTTAATCGAGGGTTTTGGAAGAAAAAAGTTTTTTTCTGTTTCCTGATTTGTAGTAATATAGTCACAAGTGAATTGATCTGGCACATAACTAGTTAAGTTTGCGGTATTATATATAGATCTTACATCCTTACGATTTTCTTTTGCCAACCACTCACTTAGTTAATTGTGGTATGTTGTAACAAGAAGTGCAGCTAATGAGTCTTTAATAAGCTCGCTGGTGGGGACAAAAGAAGCCAAAAAGTATCAGTGTGATTTTTTTTTTTTTTTGGCCGGCGGTCCCCGCTCGTAAACGGGGCTTTGTCTTTCTTCCATCCATTGTGATGGGTAATAACGCAGCTCTTGTCCTATCTTCCAACAACCCCGTTTCCCAAAGGGTGGGCTGCGCGGGGAGAAGCCGTGCTTGTTACCATCCTATTCAGGAGCCGTTTTGCGAGCCTAGTACGGAGCGCCGCACGTTGCCATCAGCAGCACATTCAGGCAAAATCAGCGCGGGCCGCGGCTGTGAAAAGCTCGTCAGCTCTATTGTCAGCGGCTATTAGAGGAATGCTACAGATTGGATCAACGGGGAAGGGAGAGAGGGGAGTAATAACAACGTGCGCTTTTTGGCGTGAAGTCTGCCGCGCAAACGATGCAGAACAAAAAATTTCCAGCAGGTTGAAAAATTCCGAAACAATTTTAACTGTTTGATTCCTTGTCTTAATCTGCAGCTTGTCCTCATGGCATTACATTTTTTTAATATATGCGGAACGCAGAAGTTGATGAATGCAGGTAGATCCCTTGCACATCTTCCAAGGAGAACTCAATCTAGGAACGACTGATGAAATTAAACAAGAAATACAGTCTTCCGCACCGAAATCTCCTGGTGTGATCCATTCCATCCTTGGCTGGCGGATGGATAAAGCCCTTTCTAATCCAAGGGGGAGGGGTTTGCCTATTGTCTGTCGCGAGAGGGGGGAGGATCCTGCTGCAGCTGGTTGTCTTACAGCGACACACCGGATAGAGAAGAGGAAAAACCCAGAAATGACTGAGTCAAAATTATGTAAAAAAAAATATAGTTGTCCTCACTGCTGCCGCTTTTTCTGAATGATAAATAATGTAGAAAAATCCCACAGGGTTCATCTCCTGCTCATCTGTTACTTTCTACACCCTCTGAGTCAAGGGGGCGGAGCTTACCGACCTTTTACCTGCAGAGTGGGGAGAGGCTCCTGCTGCAGCTATCTGTCTATCTGTTACACACAGACTGGTGAAGAGGAGGAAAGGGGAAAACCTCGAAATGAATGATGAAATGAAACAAGAAATATAAGTTTTGTTATGGCCCCCCATACATAGTAATGACTGTTGGCCGCATGCTCTCCCATACAGGAGCACTCTTTCATTGTTATCTATGAGAAAGCCGCTGACTGACATCTCTGGAGGCAGCTTATCTGTGGGAGAACAAGGCAACCGGCAGTCCCAAATCGGACTTAATTGATCGACATCTCTCCCTCCCCCGATAATCAGTTGGCCGGCGACACCATACACGTGAATCTAGGAAATCCCGCATTGGACAGGAGTTAATCTTTTGTTCGTTAGTTACAAATTATCTGGACAAATCTTTTGTCTTCAGACAATGGGGGGAGGCTTCTGCTGCAATGAGTTGTCTTACAGCCACACACAGGAAAGTGAGGAGACGACATGGCTGAGACACAGAAGATTTACCATCTCATTATAAATTGTAACATGAGACAAGGGAGTAGGTCCTGGGATGAATTATTTTTATTTGTAGAGTATACCCCCACGTTATAGTCAGTGGGAGAGGACGACCTTCTCTGTCTCTTATAGATCCTAACAATTAGGAGGATATAGCCTGGTTCCCTTCTTAAATTCCCATGCATTCAGTACAAGACGGATCCCGACACAGACCATTAAAAGTTGATGGGGTCCGCTGAGCGCCGTTTTGCCATGCAAGGTGAGGGAAAGACTAAGTGCAACACAAAGGGAAGAGGGGGAGGAAGACCAAACACTAGGGAAAGGGGGAGTGAAGACCCCTAGGCTGATCTAATAACATCCTGCCTACCCTACCGTCCCTATATAGGTTCCACACCTATTGCCGAGCAGAACCTTAAACCCTGTGTGTCCCTAGAGCTTGGGCCTAGATAGGGAGAGGGAGGGGTGAGCGCTGGTCAGGCCCCACTACAAACTAAAGACAACAAGGTAGACAAACAAAGGAGATGAACTTAGCTTGAGCAGACACCAGAGGAGTAACGCCAACTGTCCTCCAAGGGCACCAGGGAAGAAGTCGGCCAACAGCTAGTGCTCCAAACATGCACAAAAGAACATAGAAGTATCAGTTTCTACCTCCTATGCAAGGGTGTGTCAATAAGCAGCATGAGGGAGGTCGCCACTGGGTCTTAAAGGAAGAAGGATTAAGAAGGTGTCTGCAATGCCAAGCGCAGTGACCTTCTACAGCCAGATCCAGAGCGACTGTCTATTACCCCTGACAAACCCGTGACATGTTGGTGTCAATCATATGACCGATCCTAAAACCAGAAATGACCATGCACCTCCAGAATGCTCCAATTACTATGGGACCATCTGCACATTTTCTTACACTTTCGGAGTCCATCTAGAAATGTTCACAATTGGATTATTTCTTGTTTTCTTTCGCTCCGACTGTTTAAAATTGCCAAAGCTATTAAAAGAAGTCACCAGAAGCCAGAAAGCTTGGAAAGCTGCAAAATGGGATGAAGACTTGGTCTCCAAATTGAATGTAATTGCTTCTTCACATCACGCAGGTTCTCCTTTTGTGCTGATCTCGGCTCGGTGCAGCCGAGTAATTCAGGCATGTGATTTATTTCTTCTGAGCCCTGCGTGAGACATATTTATAGGGAAGATAATATCCCCGGCTGGAAATGGCCTCCGTGACGTCAATCCTCAGTTTGTTTTGTCCCTTGGAGAAGCGTCCCGCTTGCACACACTGCCTCGCTTTGTGTCTAACCTGCCGCCGTGTAGATGCTGTTTTGGGAACGGACATGGGGAGGTGGAATGGTCAGTGACACGCCAAATCCAAGAGAATGAGACTCCTCTAGCAAAATGGCAAATTGCGATTTCAGAAAACGTGTTCTGCTTGGAAAACGTTGCATCGGCTGACAAAACGCACAAGGACGGCATTGTCCTTCCTCACACTAATGCACTGGACACTTGGACGTGGGTGCAAAAATCGAGCTAGCATGAAGGGGCAACCCAACGTATGTTTTTGGGGTAAACAAGGATTCAAATCTTTTCCCTTTTGTCTATGGTAATATAAATGCAGATTTCTTTGATTTAGCAGATAAATGCGTTGGTAGCGATCTGCGCAGGGTCTCTGACCCTTATTCAAAAATTGGTAGATCTGCACAATCTCTTCATCCACCATATACTGCAACTTCTAATTTTTGCCTCATAGGTGGCGCTTTCTATGCATCATGGATGACTGGGGGTTACTGTTGAGACCCCCACCTGCTGTAGGAAGACTTATAGGTTATAAAAAGGGAGGAAGAAAGTTGGATCTCCAATACCATTATATCCAGCCCTTATACAAGCACCAACCACTGGATATTTAGCCAAACCATTTTCTTCTCCAAAAAAGGAAAAGCCCCTCCCCCCATCTCATCCACAAATAGTAGGGTACAGTTTGGCTGGTTAAGAAGCTCTTGACGGAGATCTAGAAGAAACTGTCTGAAGCAAGAGTGTCTCCCCAACCTTCTCAGGAGGTCTCACCCAGCCAACCAGTCCCTTGTTCTGCACTGATGAGGGGCATGAACCCCAAAATAGCTGCTTTCAGTTGGGTGCTCTTTACTTTTGGAGAAGACTTTGGTTTGGCTAAATATCCCTCATTAAATGGTCAGATATGGACTTAAAAATGTACAATCCTATATGTTCTATCCTTGCACTTTTTGATCCTCCCAGTACTTTTGCTTCCTGACCCCCTGGAAAGACTTTTTCCAGTTCTCTGAAGAGCAGGTGTGCATCCCGTGTTGGCTGGAGCGGTCATCTGTATGCAGCCCTGAGCTACTTTCCCTCATTTCCCTACAATGCATTGCAAAAGTTGGGTTACAGCAGCTGTTTCAGAGCGAGCATAGCTGCTGTAACCCAGCTTTCCCACTGCGCAAAACAAACAAATATGCAAGCTAAATAAAGATGGGGTGGGAGACAGTAGACGTTTAAAATCAGTCCTAGGGAGGAGGATTAGAACTGGGCAGCTTAATCTGTTGTGAAAGATGAACCGTAAATTGAACGACTGATATAAACAAATCCAGACCAGGTAACAGTTCAGCCAAGTTCCTACTCCGTGCTGAGGTCCTGTGTCTGGGCAGGAGCCCCCCCCCCAATGGGAATGAGGCTTGTGAGGACAGCCCCCCCAATTCCTGTAATTCGTCTTGTCTGTAACTATAGACAGATCAATCTTGACAGCAGGCAGTAGCTCAGATGGGAGACACTTAGCCGTCATACATATTGGGCAATTTTTCATCTTAAAAAAATAATTTTTGGTAATATTTTATTGCACTTTTGTTCGTGGCTCCATTGACAATCTAATAACCATAAGTTTGCAGAAAGGACAGAGCAGTCATCAAGAAAATTACTGGTGTACGTTGTATCTGGAATCTATGCCAGCCGGGGTTCCAAAGTTTCCTGAACCCAAATTGAGCGTGTGTCTTTTTAATAAACTTGGCACACTTTACCTCAGGGGTGCGGTAGGTATATGAAATCCCAATATTTCGTGTTTTGCCCAATGAACCTTGGATTCAGCAGTCGCGTAACCGTAATCCCTCAGCCGCTGATAATTTCTCCGGGTTCAGAGGGAACAGATTACATGATACATCAGAGCAGATCGTGCCGAGGTTTCGCCCGAGGAGATTGTAAGGAGATAATTGGGAATTTATTGTTTCAAGCAGAACTCTTTACTCCGGACCCTCACGGCTTCTGGAATGATGATCATTTCTTCCATCTCGTTGGCTCTTACTTCCCGCGAGTTCTTCTTTGTCTTCCATCTACCAGCAAGCCAATTATTTTGTTGTTTTGTGCCCATTATAACTTGTGCTGTCTTTCCCCGGAAGCGTCCTTGTAGGTTATGACTTAACTGTTTAGTAGCCGCTCGCATTACTTACGGCGCGCTTACCCATGTCTACACAACAATCCGCGCAGAGCTTTCCAGCGTGACATTATTGGATGCTGTGTGGCCTTTGCCGGTGACGATGCCCTGAATGCGGCAGCGAATTTCTTCTGTAGAGCGGCAAGAAACATAATGAGTTGATATACAGGGATTGTCTCCCACGTGCTAAACATTGTAGAGGCTTACACAAGTTATTAACCATTTAATGGGGTTTCTATCCCTTATCCTAAGAACTGGTAACTTATAGATTGGTGGTGATCGGCAGAACAGGGAACTTTTATTCCCCTCATTCCCGACCACCACTCCATTCACTATCCATGGGACTGCTACTTTTGTCGGCGTGGCGATTGGGCATGTGCACTGCCTGGCGCCACTGTAAGTCCAGGGGCTCACGTGTGATATATTTGCTAGACATGTTTCCTTATTCCTTGTGGTTTATCTTACTTTCGATCAATATTTTTCTGCCAAAACGTTCGTGCAGTTTGGCATCTTATAAAGACAGACTGTTACTTGCCATACTTTTTTTTTTTTTTCTTTTTCCCCTGGTCCCCAGTGTAAATGCCGCTGTTCTCCTGAATCCGGCATTGTTTTCTTTTGTTCCTGTGCCGATCCATTCCTGAGATATGGATTCTTCATTCCCTATATAGAAATTTAGTCTCTTTCACCAAGCAGGCGTGATCCTCAGCGGCTGCTCTGTGCGGGCGCGGTCCTCGGCGGCTGCTCTGTGCGGGCGCGGTCCTCGGCGGCTGCTCTGTGCGGGCGCGGTCCTCGGCGGCTGCTCTGTGCGGGCGCGGTCCTCGGCGGCTGCTCTGTGCGGGCGCGGTCCTCGGCGGCTGCTCTGTGCGGGCGCGGTCCTCGGCGGCTGCTCTGTGCGGGCGCGGTCCTCGGCGGCTGCTCTGTGCGGGCGCGGTCCTCGGCGGCTGCTCTGTGCGGGCGCGGTCCTCGGCGGCTGCTCTGTGCGGGCGCGGTCCTCAGTTGGGACTTTTAACTGTTCTTCATGGGCGTCTTCTTGAGAAACAACGCCCAGTTGGATAAAATTACTACATTTATATCCTGGGAAGAAATGGCCATATCTCAGGGACGGAGAGGCGCAGGGAGAAAAGAAAATTGTTACTGGAATCAGCAGAACAGCGGCATTTTGCACCAAATGAAAAAAGATACATATTTACAACAAGCTGTAATTCATTTTTTAGACACCACTCAAAACTGTTTATTTAATAAGTATCTAAGCCACATAATAAATCTGCTGCTGATCGTTTAGTAGATCGCACCCATCGTCTCCAAGAAGGTGCCAACTTCTCTGCCCCCTGGCACTCGATGATGTACTTGGTGCACTCACGTCCTGGCAGTCGGTGCTCGTACGTCTTGCAGATGACATTCGTCTTTATCAGGAATCTTTATACTCTCGGCTAAATCAACAACTGATCTGTTATCTTGGAAGAGCTGACGTTCTCCCTGTCGCTGCCTGAGAACGATCGGTGTTTGAGCTTTGTCTATTTTTTTATTTTCTATCTGAAGACAGACAAGGCGAGAGCGTCCTCATCCGTCACGCTTCATTTAGAGGATAATTTGTTGCTTCGTCTTCAGGTTTATAGACATCAGAGTCGTCGTTTATAGGAGACGGTCTGATTAATCCCAGGAACTGATGATGGTTTGTCACGTTCCCCCGAGACCCGGATTACTCCGCTCCCGAGGATTTATGATGACGCCGGAACAACATCCTTGTCTAAATTGATATTACTTATTACTGTTCATATAAATTGTCATCAAAGGAAGAAATATCCGCTGCGTTCACCTTCAAAGTCCACAAAAACTAAAAACTTTACTAAAGGCTAAAATATAATGCAAGAAGTAAATTTTTCTGGGCTACAGACGATGGCCGCTTGGGGTGCACAGTGCATTTTTTTTTTGCAGGTCCTGACTGAATAATCCAATTAAAACCTCACTTTTAGGCCATGTTCACACGTTCAGTGTTTGGTGAGTTTTTGCTGCAGTGTAATGAATGTCGCCCTTTGTTTTTTTGTAGGTGGACATTGCCAAGTGTCACTATTTGGTTGATTTAGATACGGCAACTAAGACGGCACGGGAGCCGCGGTACTCCGCAAAGGAAGAGTGGACGGTTATAGCTTATAAGCCATTCCTGGATGCTTCAAGGTAAGAACATCTGGGAGAAACCACCATGCCAGAAGCGGCAAAAACTAGAATAGTCGTGGCCCTTTACTTTAGATTTTATGGTCAAAAATTTGCAAAATTTGTTGCATGCGGCACATGAGCAAAGCTTTTCGCTTTTTATCCCCAGCGCTGGCACTTATCTAAAAAGTGGGTGTGAAGATTAGCAAAAGGGCATAGCCTGGCAGTATGCAGAAAACTGTGGTACATTGCAGCTGAGATCTACAGCAGCTTATGGATGGTATAGCCTTCATTTTTTTGGCACACGGGTAACCCATGGCCCGAGACAACCAGACTGGGGTTTTGTACCCCAGTGTCTATAAAGGCAGGTTCCTCCTAATGAACGTGACGCATCTTTCAGATGCAAGAAATGTGCTGCAGTCTGTGTCGGATTTTACGCCACCTTTGAGGCGTAAACTATGATGAGCATGTGGGTTGTGGTTGTGCTCAACCTCACCCCGTTCTCGCAAAACACTGGCTCCTTTCCCAAAAGTTGCCAGGTTTGGTGTAAAAATTAAGATATTTCAAATTGTTTTCAGCCTCAATTCTGGTGCAGACTGATGAATCGGGGTCCAATAAATCTTTTCCTCTCCATGACTGGCTGTTAAATCTATGCAATTCCTGAAAATGAACATACTTGTGGGCATCACACGGTGATGGGGATGTGGAGCCATTCAGAGGTAGCAAAGACAGCCAAGATTATTATTATTATTATTATTATTATTATTTATTATTATAGCGCCATTTATTCCATGGCACTTTACATGTGAAGAAGGGGTATACATACAAGAACAATTACAATAATCTTGAACAAAACGTGACGGCGACTGGTACAGGAGGAGCGAGGACCCTGCCCTTGAGGGCTCACAGTCTACAAGGGATGGGTGAGGATACAGTAGGTGAGGGTAGAGCTGGTCGTGCAGCGGTATTGGTGGAGTGGTGGTTGCTGCAGGTTGTAGGCTTGTCGGAAGAGGTGGGTATTCAGGCTTTTTTTGAAGGTTTCCACAGTCGACGAGAGTCTGATGTGTTGGGGTAGAGAGTTCCAGAGTAGGGGGGAAGCACGGGAGAAATCTTGTATGCGATTGTGGGAGGAGGAGATTAGAGGGGAGTAGAGAAGGAGACCTTGTGAGGATCGCAGGTTGCGTGCGGGTATGTAGCGGGAGACTAGGTCAGAGATATATGGAGGAGACAGGTTGTGAATGGCTTTGTATGTCATGGTTAGAGTTTTGAACTGGAGTGTCTAGGCAATGGGGAGCCAGTGAAGAGATTGACAGAGAGGAGAGGCCGGGGAATAGCTGGGGAACAGGTGGATTAGTCGGGCTGCAGCGTTTAGGATGGATTGGAGGGGTGTGAGCGTGTTGGAAGGGAGGCCACAGAGCAGGAGGTTGCAGTAGTCAAGGCGGGAGATGATGAGGGCATTCACTAGTGTTTTTGCGGATTCATGGTTGAGGAATGTACGGATCCGGGAGATTTTGAGTTTGAGTCGGCAGGAAGTGGAAAGGGCTTGGATATGTGGTTTGAAGGAGAGTTCAGAGTCCAGGGTTACCCTAAGGCAGCGAGCCTAAGGGACTGCGGAGAGTGGGCAGCCATTGACTATGATGGATAGGTCAGTTGGGGGGGTTGAATGAGATGGCGGAAAGATGATGAATTCTGTTTTGTCCATGTTAAGTTTTAGAAATCTATCAGAGAAGAAGGATGAAATAACAGACAGACATTGTGGGATTTTGGTTAGTAAGGAGGTAATATCGGGTCCAGAGAGGTAGATCTGTGCGTCATCAGCATAGAGGTGATAATGAAAGCCATGAGACTCTATGAGCTGTCCCAGGCCTAAGGTGTAGATGGAGAAGAGCAGGGGTCCTAGAACTGAACCTTGGGGGACACCGACAGATAGGGGGCGAGATGAGGAGGTGGTCTGTGAGTGAGAGACACTGAATGTCCTGTCTGTTAGGTATGAGGAGATCCAGGATAGAGCCAAGTCTGTGATGCCGAGAGATGAGAGAGTTTGTAGTAAGAGGGAATGGTCCACTGTGTCGAAGGCAGATGACAGGTCTAGGAGGAGGAGGACAGAGTAGTGTCGCTTAGATTTGGCGGTTAGTAGGTCGTTGGTGACTTTAGTCAGTGCAGTTTCAGTAGAATGGTGTGGTCGGAAACCAGATTGTAGGCAGTCGAAGAGGGAGCAGGAGGAGAGGTGGGAGTACAGCTCAGAATGGACGTGTTGTTCCAGTAGTTTTGAGGCATAGGGGAGAAGTGATATGGGGCGATAGCTAGTCAGAGAGGATGGGTCAAGGGAGGGCTTTTTGAGGATGGGTGTGATTGAGGCATGTTTGAAGCATGAGGGGAAGACACCAGTTGTTAGTGACAGGTTGAAGAGGTGGGCTAGGGGTGGGATGAAGATAGTGGTAAGGTTTGGGATGAGGTGGGACGGGATTGGGTCAAGTTTACAGGTGGTGAGGTGTGATTTGGAGAGTAAAGAGGAAAGTTGATCTTCCGTAATGGTGGAGAATGTGGTTTTGGAGGAGGAGTGTTGAGTAGGTGTGGGGAGGGGCTGAGGGGGCTTTAGGCAAAAGCTTTGTCTGTTGGTGTCAATCTTCTGCTTGAAGAATGAGGCAAAGTCTTCGGCTGGAATAAGAGGAGAGGGAGGAGGCACTGGGGGACGGAGGAGAGAATTGAAGGTGTTGAATAGTTGTTTAGGGTTGTGAGACAGGGAGGATATGAGAGATGAGAAGTATGTGTGTTTTGCTGCAGTGAGTGTGGACTTGAAGGTAGTGAGGGACTGTTTGAATGCGATGAAGTGCTCATTGGAGTGGGACCTTTTCAATCTACGCTCAGCAACCCTGGAGGGCCATCGCAGTTCTTTAGTTAGGCTGGTGTGCCAGGGTTGTCTGTTGATTGTGCGAGCTTTGGTATGTGTGAGGGGGGGCGACTGAATTGAGAGCTACAGCTGTTGTGGTGTTGTATAAAGTGGCAGCAACATCTGCATCATGTAAGGATCTAATGTCTGTAAGAGGGAGAAGGGATTCAGAGAGTGAGTGTAGGTCAAGGTGTTTGAGATTTCTGCGAGGGTATGCAAGTTTGTGGAGTGGGGATTGTTGCCCTGGAGAGGAGAGGGTAGAGAATGTAAGTAGGTTGTGGTCAGAGAGAGGGAGAGGTGAGTTAGAGAGGTTAGATAGGGAACAGAGGTGGGTGAAGATGAGGTCCAGCGTGTGGCCGTCTTCGTGGGTGGGTGTGGAAGACCACTGGGTAAGACCGAAGGAGGAAGTGAGGGATAGAAGCTTAGAGGCAGCTGAGAGGGAAGTATCAATGGGGATGTTGAAGTCGCTCATGAGGATAGTGGGGATGTCAACGGAGAGGAAATGAAGTAGCCAAGTGGTGAAGTGGTCAAAGAAAGTGGTGGCTGATCCTGGGGGGCGGTAGATGACAGCCAGTTGGAGGTTGGAGGGGCAGTAGATGCGCACGCAGTGCACTTCAAAAGAGGGGAGAGTATTTGAGGGTGGCAGTGGGATATGGGTGAAGGAGCAGTTATCTGAGACGAGGAAACCTATTCCTCCTCCGTGCTTGCTGGTGGGGCGGGGGGTATGGGAGAGGTGGAATCCGCCATACGAAAGTGCAGCAGGAGAGGCCGTGTCGGAGGGGGTGGGCCAGGTTTCAGTGATGCGGAGGAAGGAAAGCTTGTTAGTGATGAAGAGATCTTGTAGGAAAGTTTGTTGCAGACAGAGCGAGCGTTCCATAGAGCTCCTGTTAGAGGGACTAGGGAAGCTGGGGCTGGGCGGATGGGTATAAGGTTAGAAGGGTTACGAGAGTTTGGAATAGATCATGGGTAGGAGGTGGAAGTGATTGTAGGGATGTGGTGAGGAGGGCCGGGATGTGGAGAGATGTCGCCGGCAGTGAGGAGGAGCAGAGAAAGCGTTAGTAGGTGGGAGCAGGAGAGGGCATGAGGTGGCTGTCTGTTTGGAGGCAAAGGATTGCATGTTGCGGAATAGCTCTGAGGAAGAGGTGAGATGGGTGGGAAGAATGGAGGGAGAGATGAAGAATTCGTTACCAGGTGTAGGGATTAGGGGTGGTTGGAAAAGGTGAAGGATTAAGGGGGTGAGAGTGAAAACAAACACAAACATTGTTTACTGTGTCTTAGTATCCAGTTACCTTCAGTTCACTTCAGTTCCCTTCAGGATTAATTCATGTTTCTCACACTTCAGCTAATGGCCACACTTAAGGTGATGGAAACAGACTAAAGTCTGACACAGACTCCTGGCCCACAATATATTTATAACAGAATGCATTCAGCTGTGAACCAGAGGGGAGTGGTCTGTGCTCATCTTGATCAGCTGATTAAGGCTGAACCAGATGCTGGATACTCAAAGGTTGAGTAAACAAGGTCATAAATGAAAGTGGGGGGTAGCTGGTGTAACTTGAAGAACGTACCATTTTTAAATAGGAGCAGAGAGGTATAGAGAAGTCTGCAAGGAAATCAGGATGGGAAAGTTGGGTCACGTACCATTAGCAGATAGGAGCAGAGAGGTATAGCGAAATCTGCAAGGAAATCAGATTGGAGATAACTCCGATCTCTTGACATTCAGACTGGGGTTAATGTGGACCATGACTTCTCGCTGACTGCATACATAGGTTGGGGGCTCCTACTTGCCAACCCATGAGCCCCCGGCATCTCCACCTCAAGTAGTAAAAAGGCATCCTCAGGCTTTTCAGTAACTCCGGGATCTGCCGTTTAGTACGCCTACATTAGACTTTGCCAGTGTTAAGCCTCAAAGCCGAGTGCCACCTCCGCCAGTCCTATAGACAATGAATGGCGCAGTGGCGCACATGTCTCCGATGTAGCATTACGGGTGTATTTTAGATTGGCGACAACTTTTCATAATTGGAGTATTAATCCCTTATTGCAATGATGCCAATGGAGACTCCAACTAATCCTGCAAAAACAAAATTATTCGAACGGCTACAAAAAGTTTAGACTTTCTCCCGGTGTCGGTTTTATCACGGCATCACACAAGATATTAATAGGGACGGCATTGCACGGCTGAACGCTTCTGTTTTCCCCAAACCTGTTCTCTCCATAAAAGGCACCTTAACATATCTCTTCTCTGACGGAGATAGCCGCAGAAAGTTATCATGCCTTACTGTCACCGTAGACTTATCTATCCCCCCAAGGACGTCATTAAAAGCAAAGCCGTCACCTCCCCCCTCTCGTACGCTTTTTTTTTCCTGTCTTCACTTGCGTCATTAGCAGCCCCTCAGGTGGAAAGGACAGGATTCACAGTGCCAAGGTTAGGACATTATCATCCATTACATATGTGCGTCCCAATACGTAGACGGCTCCGCGTTCTCCTCCAGAGATCAGACACTAGTGGGGTTTTTTTTTTCTTTGCTTTCTAGTCCCAAGGGCTCATGGAAATAAAAAAAAAAAAAAAAAAAGCGCTTGGCTCAGCACGGCAGTCATTGTTCTGCTGCCATTTGTCAGGTTAAGTCATGCGCATTGACGTCAAAGCCAATGTCTCCACTTAGGCCAGGATGTGAGGCTGACGGCTTTTCGGCTGCAAGGATTCCATCAGTCCCCCTGCTTCACTCCATACGGCCGCGTGCAGCGCTAACTAGCCAGATTAATTCATTTTCTCTGCCTTGTTGCAGCCCAGGGCTTTTCATTACTACAATAGAGAGAGAAAAAAAAAAAAAGTTTATGACCGTAATAATTTGTGCCATATTTTTCTACGCCCCACTGTGCACGGCCTATGGCTTGTAAATCTGTATCTGGATTTAATGAACTCGAGGCATTGTGTAGCCCCCTGTAAGAAGAAATCGCATCACGAGCAGCAGGAGCCAATGATAGAAGCCATGAATGCCTTCATATATATAGATATATGTTTAATATATAGCTGCTAAAATCAATCCTGCTCAAGACTAGACTGTCGGCTTACTGGGGGATTAGATTACAACTGCTTATGGAAGTCTACGGAGATATAAGTTGTGAAGAGCAGACTGAGAGGCAAACAGATGGTACTGCTTTCTAGTAATGTTTCTTATCCCAGTGTTGGATTCACATCTACACTGCTCAGGACTGCGGTATCATGTCCTCCATTCTGCTGCTTTCTAGTAAGTGTTTCTTATCCCAGTGTTGGATTCACATCTACACTGCTCAGGACTGCGGTATCATGTCCTCCATTCTGCTGCTTTCTAGTAAGTGTTTCTTATCCCAGTGTTGGATTCACATCTACACTGCTCGGGACTGCGGTATCATGTCCTCCATTCTGCTGCTTTCTAGTAAGTGTTTCTTATCCCAGTGTTGGATTCACATCTACACTGCTCACTACTGCTGTATAATGTCCTCCATGCTGCTGCTACTTTCTAGGAAATCATTATTTCACTCCAATGCTGGATTCACAGTTACACTGCTCAGTAATACTGAAAAATGTCCATGCTGCTACTGCTTCTAAACAGAGCAGGAATTTCTCATGTCTGTGTGCTGTGCATGGGAGACATCATAGCAACTGATCTCCACTCTCTAGCTCAGAGACGACTGAAAATTGAGAAAGACCTGCAGCTGGAAAAATGCAGGATACAAAATGACAGGTACGCTTTAAAGAGTATCCGTCATTCTAATTCTTTTTTAATAAATCAATAGTACACATGAAAATAAGAAATGTAGTAATATATCTGATCAGAGAAATCTACTTCCTGCGCCTCCTGGACTGATAATTCATTTCATAGGTAAAATCTGTATTCATTGAAGATAGATTTTTCTATTACTGAGATAGCAGAGGATAGTTGGTGCTTTTAAAATTCTATGCAGGGGGAGGAGATAGTGGAGCACACAGGCATTCTCCTGGAATGATAGTTACAGTTCTCCATAGAACATTATAAGCACCAGCTTTCATCCCCTATCTCCGTTATGGGAAAATCTGTATTTAATGAAGACACATTTAACTCATCAATTGAGAATAATCATCGGGCTGCGCAGGGAGCTATGAGTCTCTTCACTATACAGTGAGCGTGGCACATTGACAGCCTTCTCTGCAGCGTGCATGCTCAGCCAAAGAGGCATGCTCAGCCGAGCAGGCATTGTGCAAGTGTCCTATGATATCTGCCGGGTGTAGGATGTTTGCTTCGGGCAATAATACCGCCTGTTGTGCGGAGGTGGAGAGGCGCTGCAGAAGCTCTTTAAGAGCTGCATCGCTCCAAAGGCTTTGAAGTGAACATTTGTGAAAACACCAGTGTATTCAGACCACAATCGGGTCCCAAGCAGTGTGAAATCTAATATTCCTATAGTCAGCAGTGAGCCGAGCAGTAAAGAGAAGTGGGCGAGCTTCCCCTCGTAGCAGGTGATTAGCGAGCCTGGCGCTCACCTCCCCAGCTAGCGCTGTCGGGGCGCACACCACCGCTAATAGGATTGGGTTGTAGACTGCGCCGGTCCGGTCAAAACACAAACCAGCAGATATTAATATGTGAAAATGGGATTAGCACACATTCCGGGGTCACATTGATTGCGGCTAATGAGCGCGGCTGCAGCTGTGCCAGCTGATGCTATAATGAGCTGCAACGCCAGCGACTTCTTGGATACCTCTGCTCGTTTCAAGTCTTATTATTAAAGAGAACCTCTCTGGCTCCTTTTACTACTGACACTAGTGATACGGCTGCATAGGTCCTAGTACAGCAATAAAAATGATACTTGTCTTGTAGTAACCCGATGTGCCAGCGCTGAGAAATCAAGCTTTTAAGCCACATGCATATTAGCTTTAAACCCAATGGGGCTGATGTACTTGCCATGAAAATCCATGTCGGAATGACTGTGTAAGATGATCGTTTTATGATTCCTGCTAAAGAGTGATGATAGATCTCCTATGTATTCAGTCTCTGTCCACCCTACCGAACAGCTGCAGCTTGTACTGAGCTATGTGAGATTGCAGGGAGGAGGGACACTGAGGAGCTGTTGCTCAGGTTAAGTAGGCGGAGATTGAGTTTTCACAAAGCCATTTTAATAGGGATTTTCAAAGTAAATACACCAGCCTCATCTGGTCTAACAGATTTTCTCTATATATATTTTTTTAATATAATGAATACAGTTTGTATTGTGAAATCTCGTGACCGATTACCTTTTAATGAGCCTTGCACCATGGCTGGGGATCTTAAGATTTATTTGACTGGTCTTATACCCCTCAAATCTGTGTCAAATGCATCTCATTCAGCCGGCCGCACCCTACTGTTCACTGATGAGGGGCAAACACCCCAAAACAGCTGTGTGTAGATGGGTGTGACTTGGCTTGCATCGCTGTGTCCTCTAGGTGGCACTCTTTCCTCCTGGAGCTGGTTTGCACGGAGTCCATAAATGAAACCCACCCAGATTGCAACCAGGGACCCCAGCACTGCAAGTGCAAGCTACGGAGGCTGTGTGCAGCGACGGCGAGATTCTGCATTAAACCTCGGATTGTCCTACAATTACCTTTTGTTGCTCACACTGATAACTTAGGCCATTACCCCCCCCCAAACAAGCGGACACGTGCGCCCGAAGCCGGCAAGTTCAATTAACGTATGAGAGCCGCTATCAGGGAGAATCGAGCCGTAAAAAGTGTGTGAAGTGGGTCCCACGGCGGCGCGGCAGCGTCATTAAGTGCACTTCAGCTCCTCTTTGATGATGATTTTTATCGCGTCGGCTCGATGCTGAGGGATCACTGTCAATAAACTCAAAAGTTTAACACGTGGATATTGATCCAGCGCCGCTCCCCGGAGACCCCTCCAAACTGAATTCATCCAGTACAACTTGGTTTCACATTTTCCCTAGCCACAAGTCTACTTAGTGGCATCTCCCAAGAATTGCTCAGTAGATCCCGGATTTGTATTTTTCTGCATATTTTGGATGCAAATCCCAGAAAAGTATAAAAGCAATAAATCCATCTTGATCTGCACCATTATTCCTACCAAAATGCTGGCGTAAAGGGAACGTATCATCAGAAAAGGATCTGTTCTTTACATCAGGTTTTAGTGTTGCATTTATTTTTTTTACTGTAAATGTTGGCAATCAGCCTTATTAAAACACAATTGGCAATCTTGCAGTTTTCACACTGGTCACTATGACTATTTATACTCATATTTCCTGTCCTCTAAGGAAGAGTTTTCAGCAGTTTCCTAATCAGAGGCAGGACAGGTAATACCGCTATATACAGCTAACAACACAGGATCCACCATTCACAATAGGTGATGTCACAGCTCACCTCCTCCCCCTCCTGTACAATCACTGATAACACCTCTATATACAGCAGATATCACCTATTGTGAGTGGTGGATCCTGTGTTGTCACAGCTCACCTCCTCCTCCTCCTGTACAATGACTGATAACATCTCTATATATAGTAGATAACACAAGATCCACCATTCACAATAGGTGGTGTCACAGCTCACCTCCTCCTCCTCCTGTACAATGACTGATAACATCTCTATATACAGTAGATAACACAGGATCCACCATTCACAATAGGTGGTGTCACCGCTCACCTCCTCCTCCTGTACAATGACTGATAACATCTCTATATACAGTAGATAACACAGGATCCACCATTCACAGTAGGTGATGTCACAGCTCACCTCCTCCTCCCTTCACATGGATTTTTGCACACGCTCATTAGATGCTTCAATACATAATATAGACTCAGTCTGCTCATTGCTGATGTCTTGTTTTTATTTTTATGAAATATTGTGATACGAAAAAATAACATTGCATTTGACCTTTGAATAATGTTATGTTCTGATGACACATTGCTTTTATAAGGTTTCTATCATCTTGTTCAATGATTAAAATTGCAAGGTGCTCGTAAAAACCAGCAACTTATGATTTTTGATTCTCTATTGTTCAGCTCGTTACCTCGGTTACTGGTCACCGCTGCAGTCTGTCAGCAGTGGCCGGTCTGCTAGTCAGGGAGCACAGTGATTACAAGCTCTTTATTTTAGAACTTGTAAGTACTGGGCTGTTGTTGGCCAGGTTACTAGATTTAGACATTTTCAGTGCATCTGCCCTCCTGTCTCTGCTTGCAACGCAAGAGCTCACGCGCCGGCAGCACACTCGTAAACCTAGATGACTGGATATTTCAAGAACTGCATAAATTTATACTACAAGTAACAATAAGAAACTTTTGTACCTTATCAGCTTTTTCCTCCATTTATGAGCCACTTCTTCTCCCCTTGCATCCTGAGCCCCAATGGGGACAGGATGACAGTCTATAAAGCGCTATGGGACATGTTGGCACTTTATATGCAAGCAGAATAAACAGTAATAAAATAAGTGCCGAAATCTGTCATACCTGAGACAGGACCGACGGCCAGATCACTGAGAGGTCAGATTACAGCTGCCCATTGAAGTCTGTGGGGAGGAGAGAAGCAGAGAAGCAGGTAGACGAAATACGGATGGTTCTGTTGTTTCCTAGTAAGCGTTTTATCTCATCCCTGTGCTGGTATCCTGCTACAAATGAAATGCTAGATCAGAAACATGAGCGTACAGACACAGAAAAACACACAGCGTGCTGCTGCTTTCTAGTCAGTGTTTTATCTCGCCTCAATGCTGAATTAACAGCCACACTGCTAAGTACTGCTAGATAATCTCCTCAATGCTGATGCTTTTTAGTAGGTGTTTTATCTTGCCTCAGACCTGCATTCAAATCTGCAGTGCTGTATAATCTCCCCCATGCTGTTGCTTTCTAGTAAAGTGTTTTATCTTGCCTCAGAGCTGGATTCACATCTACACTGCTCAGTACTGCTGTATAATATCCTCCATGCTGCTGCTTTCCAGTGGGTGTTTTATTTCACCTCCGAGCTGGATTCACATCTACACTGCTGTATAATCGCCTCCATGCTGTTGCTTTCTAGTAGGTGTTTTATCTTGCCTCAGAGCTGGATTCACATCTACACTGCTCAGTTCTGCTGTATAATCTCCATGCTGCTGCTGCTTCTGAACATGGGCTACATGGAGACAGAAGAGCAGGAATCCCTCATGTTTGCGAGTTGGGACCTTGGCCCCATTCACATTTCTGAAGCTGATCTGCTACTGAAAAAAAAAAACAGACCCGTCTTTCTCATTTCAATCTTGCCCTCTAAACGGGATCTGTCCGCTCCACTGACTGGTCTGTGTTTACAACCACTTGCAATTCCCATAATAAAAAATTGTTTTAGATCTCTGCATTGTATCATTCCTCTGTTGCACCACCTGGAAATGTATTGGACAGCGTGATGGCCGCCGTACACCTTAATGTTGGCCGAATCCTCCCGTTTTTAGCTGGACGGGCGACAGATCAGGTTGGGAAAGAGAAGTTTTGGGCAGGTTAGAGGTGTCCAACAGCGGCTTTCTCTGCTCTCCCCATTGAAACAATGTGCTCGCTCAGCCGTGCACATGTATGGGGGGAGTCCGGAGAGCGAACATTCGGCCTACTGCTATATGAGGGGCATGGGTCCTTTTAGTGTTTGGATTCATTCCCTTTTGACCAAAAGTAATGGTCACATCAAATTGTGAATTTGGTAAATCCTAATTTACCAGGAGGTGCAATAGAGGAATGGTACAATGCAAAATTAAAAATGCATCCATAATATGGCATCCAAACCGTGCGCCTACCATACAGTATGGTGACCTCTTTGGAAGACCTAATGATGCATCTAGGCTTTGATGGCGTCAGTAAGGTTTTCTCTGAGCGGCGAGCGGAGCGCACAAGCATTCGAGGTTTTGTGCATTGACATCAGTCAGCGATGCACTAATATATATGGTGTGTGTTACTCATAGCCCCTTCAGCATTAAACCATAAGACACACGTCTGCAGACGGCCCATGCTTCATTAATCACTTGTCACAGTCGGGCTCCCTCCCAGGCTTTGTGCTGCAGCACCACAAGATGCCCCTGCGTTCTCCAGCCTCTGCAGGCAGCTGCGCTCCCTAATCCCTTCTGACGCACTTGCTTACGTACACTCGTTCCATGGAGGAGACAAACTCTTACTCTAGGCTGCTCTCAGCAGAAAAAAATAAAAGCCGTCCTCACATCAGACAGATTTAACCTCTAGTTTTGCTCCGTTGCTGGAATTTTGCGTTAATTTCCGAAAGTGACCTCCGTTTCCAAGCGCTACTTTCAGAGACTTTAGGAACTGATGCTCTGCAGATTTTCTGCAGCGGTAAAATTCTTACCAAATTGTGCATTAATTTTTTGGGGCTTAGAAATGCTGCCAATTTCACCCCTCTCCCCTGCGTTGCAATAGGCAACAAAAAGTCATCAATTGCTGCAGATTTAAAATCCTGGTCCGTTTTTGGTTTTGAATGAGATTCTGGAAAAAATTCCGTCCACCGTGCTGGGACTGTGAAACAGCGTAGTCTCCGCACTCCATTCCAAGGCTGTAAATCCTCAGCGTATCTGTCTTGTGGCAACATAGCCTTAAATATAGCGGCGGAGGATTAATTAAAGGGTTAGTAGCTAGTTTGTAAATTATGAATGAAGCAGAGATTGAACTCACAAATCGCAGCTCCAGAGCTTATATATGAAACTGCAAAGGGTTCCCAGGTATCTCTGATAGCCCCATGGAGATTGAGCTCACAAACGGCTCCAGAAATTGTGTATGAGACTGCAAAAGAGACCCCAGGTATTTCCAATTGACCCATGGAGATCGAGCTCACAAACCACAGCTCCAGAAATTGTGTACGAGACTGCAGAAGGCATGCCAGGTATTCCCAATTGACTCATGGAGTTAGAGCTCACAAACGGCTCCAGAAATTGTGTATGAGATTGCAGAAGAGACCACAGGTATTTCCAATTGACCAATGGAGATCAAGCTCACAAATAACAGCTTCAGAAATTGTGTAGGAGACTGCAGAAGGCACCCCAGGTATTCCTAATTGACCCATGGAGATCGAGCTCACAAACCACAGCTCCAGAAATTGTGTATGAGACTGCAGAAGGGTTCCCAGGTATCTACGATAGCCCCGTAGAGATCAAGCTCACAAACCACAGCTCCAGAAATTGCGTATGAGACTGCAGAAGAGACCCCCGGTATTTTCAATTGACCCCTGGAGATCGAGCTCACAAACCACAGCTCCAGAAATTGTGTTTGATACTGCAGAAGAGACCCCCGGTATTTCCAATTGACCCCTGGAGATCAAGCTCACAAACCACAGCTCCAAAAATTGTGTTTGAGACCGCAGAAGAGACCCCAGGTATTTGCAATTGACCCAAGGATATCGAGCTCAGAAACCGCAGCACTAGAAATTGTATTAGACTGCAGAAGGGACCAGATGCATCTCTGATAGCCCCATGGAGATCGAGCTCACAGCTCCTGCAGTTGTGTATGAGACTGCGGAAGGAACCCCAGATATCTCCAGTTGACGCATTGAGATCAATCTTTTGAACCGCAGCTCCAGAAATTGCATGAGACTGCAGAAGGGAGCTGACGTACTCCACTTTCTCTGCCAGCCCCATGGACAATGAGTGGAGCTGTGGTATGTATGTTTGACCTCCATTCCATCTGTTTTCAGGATCATTGGGGGTCCCAGTGGTCAGACCACCAACAATCAATAAGTTTTTATCTGGTCAACAGCCTGTATCTGCAGCACGACGACAGAGTACAGACTGCCATAAGCAATGTCTGTATTCTTTCACAAGCAGTTTTGTAAATACCCCTCATACGCACATTAGGGAACTGTTTAGACAATCTCCTTATATCAAATGGCTTCAAAATGTATCTTTAAGGTCCCTTTTTATTGCATTTTGTGTTTATTACATATTCACTTTTTTTTTTTTTTTTTTTTTTTTTAAGCTTTTCTCGAGCAACTAGAACAGGGTAAAGAGACTTTAAATGTCATCTGTTGGCCAGAAGCTGTGCAGCATAGAAAAGGTTAATGACGGAGGTGATTCGGCAGGCACAGCGGCCCGACTTGATCCTCTGGGGGGTTTTCATAGAGCTCCATTGACGTCAGGTCCTGTACCGTCGGAGATGAGCTCCTGATACTCGGAGATGGTAATTGAATTAGAGAGCAGCCACCTAATTACAGCGAGCAGACACTTCATTGTCAGGAACCATTTCATTACAGATAAGGCGAGAGCTCGGATTTCAGCAGATCATGGAGGGGACGGTTCTGCTCCCGGCTATGACACACTCTTCTCTTGCGTAATTGGTCTCATGAGACGCAACTACTCCAACCACCCCGGCTCCTTGGCAGAGCTGTAGACATTACCGGAGATATATCGGTCTTTCTTCGCCTTATCGTGAGGATGGTAGGAGGCGTTTCGTTGAAGATTACCGGGATAATATAAGATTTATGACTTTTTACTGCAAAAGAGACAGGGCTTATAGTGGAATCAAAAGTTTACAAAATTGGCTTGTGATCATCTCCATCATAAGGAAGTTGTAAATCTAACCTACAATGTCCAATGTCACCGGCCCTCCATGGAGAAATATCGTAGCTGCTCATCTGCAAAACTTAGTTTTACATTATGCAACTATCTAATATTCTTCAGGTGCCATGATCTTCAGCTGTGAGCACTGGGCAAGGCAAGTCCTTTTCCAGTTTGTGTCCAACACCTTGTTAGAGATAAAAGCCAACCCTTTCGAGGAGGCCAAAATAGATGTTGACCTCCAATGGCCAGTCCCGGCAGGTCCTCTTCTTGTTTGTGTCCAACACCTTGTTAGAGACAAAAGCCAACCCATTCGAGAAGACCATGACAAATGTTTACCTCCAATGTCTAGTCCCGGCATCTCCTCTTCCAGTTTGTGTTTGATACTGCACAGTGAATCGGTACATGATCGGAGCTGTATATGAAGGAAGCTGGCTGAGTGCTCATTTCAAGAGCTCAGCCAGCACCCTTCTTTGTAGAAACCAATATATAGTGGGGAAGCAGGGTGGCTCAGTCGTTAATACTGTTGCTTTGAGGTCGTGGGTTCAAATCCCACTAAAGACAACCTCTTCAAAGAGTTTGTATGTTCTCCCTGTGTTTGCGTGGGTTTCCTCCCACAATCTAAAGATATAATGATAGGGAATTCAGAGAATTTCAGCACAGTCTGTACTATGTGGCAGCTGTATTAAGGCGGTCTTCTCTTCTACCGCCGGCATCCTGGGTGTCTCTTGCACTTACGAGGTCTAGCAACTGGTGGGTTTCACATGTCAAGGGGCCTAGTGGATACGACCAGCATGCTGGATGCAGAAGACTGCTATGGTTCGGTCCTCCATGACAGCTGGAATAAGTCGGTCTTCACTTCTGCATCCAGCGTCCTGCTGTTCTTTTTGCTCAACCCCACTCTTTAATTACTTTTGTCTCCTGGAGTATTTTTATTCTGATTTGTGTTAACCGTCTCCTCATCCTTTTTCAGGTCTTCCAAACTGTTTCGAGCCTTTTTCGTCCCGTTTGTATCCAGTTGGCACACAACATACTGCAATTATACCATTCTGAAGGCCCGTCGGCCCAAGCAGATTAAGAAGAAGAACTTGGGATAAGAAAAGTCCCGGTGTTACTGTGAGATGTCCTAATGTTCTCCTGTTCCAGCCATGGGACCTTTCATGGTGGATATGTTTGGTCAATATATCCGAACCCTGTGGCTTCCTGACTGTATAGAACGGTCATACAATATGTTCTGCACAAAGAAGTTATACACAGATATGAATTTTGGTGCCTTCACCGGGAATTGTGAAGGCTGTCTCCATTCCTGATAGGGGTGTACATATGATAAATGACATATTCCGTGTTGTCCATCAGCCCATGTGTATATAAGTCTGACGTCTGTCCATGGGGGTAGGAGGAGAGCTCTTGGATCTACCTGCTACGGGATTTTTTTTTGGGGGGGGTGGGTATCTGAAGAGTTCTTGTCATCTTCACTGGAGCTTGGACATTTCTTCTCAGGTTGGGATTGTTCCTTATCTGGAAGATCCCCACCAATTGATCATCTCATTTACCTTGGTCATTTCCACAGGGGGCTGTTATGTGTGTTTGGTCTGTGCGAGTTGTATGAAGAATGTTTCGTCAGTGTTTTACATCCAAAATTGGATTAGTCCATAAACTGGATTTGGTTTTGCCATATCTCATCTCAACTTTGTTGAAATTGACGTCTGCCGATTTTCTGCGATGCATGGAGCAAAATCGATTTTAATGTGGATTTGTAGCAGAAAATTTATACATGCAAGGGAAATATTGCTTCAGATTTCCTGGCCAAAAAGATGCAGATTTTCTGCACATTCCACCCGGTGCATCGTCCACTTCTGACTCTACATCTCTTCGGTTCACAAGAAGGTCGACTCCACTCGCCCCATCCTCCGTTTTGTGCCTGTGTTTGGCACAACCTGGGTCCATGAATGAATGCTCCATAGATTGCACACAGCAACAATCAAGGCTTATAAAATTATACTGTTTTTTTTTTGTTGTTTTTTTTTTTTATTCGTTTGCATCCTAAAATGCAAAATTCTCAACTTTCGAAATCATCCTAGTTAAAAAATTTGCCAGGATTTTGCTTATATTGTGAGCTAGCTAGCTGCTCTGCAAATTGTGACCCTAAATCTCTGCACTGTACCTGGTCCTGACTGCTCCTTCTGCTCCCCCCATCCCTTCTCTCTGTGTTAGGGTACGTTCAGACAGCTGTTGTAAAACTCGGTCCAGTCAGATCCACAAATTGCGGAGGTGACTGGTTCCATGTGCTCATCAGATGGGTGCAGGAGCGGCCTACTGTTTACATGACCTTGTCGCATGTGGAAATTGAATAAGGCTCTCACACACTGCGTTATCTTTTTCAAATGTACTTTAAGTCTTTGCCAAGCTGGACAGGGGAAAGCATTCAAGTTATCAGGGTGGGCAGATCACTCAGACTGAAGAAAAAGAACAGTGTGCAATGCTTCTTAAGATGTAGAAGTGGAAATCACTTGAGGAAAGAAGCTGTACATTGGAGCTAGTGACGACTGAACATACCAAGACACCTGATCACTCAGGCTGTAGCTAGGGAGGACAGTGCATGATGCTTCTCGAGATGTAGAAAGGTAAATCACTTGAGGAATGAAGCTGTGCTGAGAGCTAGTGACAACTTCAACATACCTATCCACTCATGCTGTAGCTAGGGAGGACAAGGCTAGTGCATGAAAGCTAGTGACAACTACAACATACCTGAACACTTGATCACTCAGGCTGTAACTAGGGTGGACAGTGTGCGATGCTTCTCGAGGTGTGGAAAGGTAAATCACTTGAGGAATGAAGCTGTACTGAGAGCTAGTGGAGATCACAACACACCTGAATGCCTGATCACTCAGGCTGTGGATAGGGAGGAAAATTCTGGATGCTTTTTAGGATGTAACAGTGGAAAATCACCTTGAGGAAAGAAGCTGTGCTGAGCTAGTGCATGAGAGCTAGTGAACACACAAACCTTATATTCAGCATGTATTACAGACAGACACAAATCCACATGGAAAAAAAAGTCATAAACCAGGAGCAGATTGACAAATGCCAATGAAGGGGTCTGAAATTGAGTAAAAGAAGATAGTCTACAATCTATCACTTAGTGACACTTTTTTGTCCAACACTATGTAAAAAATAACTTTTTCCATGTGAAAGTCGATCGTTGATTTGCCAACTTATTGTGTTGCGCGTAACTAATGGACTACATCATTGAAACCACTCGTCACTTAGGGGTTGTAGTAGCAATAGTCTGTTATTTCTTTTGTGAGCACCACAATTTGGGAGCTGAAAAAAACCCAAAAAAACTTCTAAAGGTTGGGTTAATCCATGGTTCATATTTGGGTGAATTACAGATTTCTTGTTCTTGTTTTTCTGAATGAAGGTGTTTTACGCTATATTCATCGATGGTCGGCGTCGGCTCGGCTCCCAGCTTTACTACACAAGCTTTTCCCGCAGTTGTGTAATGTTGATTGGACTTATCCCGAAAATAATAAATAGGGATTTATGAAGAAGTGGGTTATGTTATTCATGCTGACGTTTGGTGTTCTCCATCAGCATCACAACTGATACAGATCTGATCTAAGTTGGACAACAGTCTACCTACATTTTATTTTTTAGTATGACCGCAAATGTATTGATGTGAGAAAGGATAACTATAACATTATTTTATGTGGTTGGGTCTTAAAAATGGTACAAATGAAGTGATTTTTGTGCAATACACTGTAGGCTCATCAACATGGTGGACTTAAGACCCTCAAATAAAACCCGACGATTTCAGGGGAACCATCTAATGGGTATGTATATGAGGACCTTCCGATTCCTCAACAGATGATGTCATGAGACAGAAAGATCAGGCATGTTGAATTACAAAACTAATCCTTCTATTTAGCCGGAAGATGAACCTTTCTCAAAAAGGTCTCCCCATTGATAGGACATGCGTATTCAGTCGAGCCAAGCATGCAGATGTATATAAAGTATATAAAAAATGTGTATGGGAGAGTTGGGAGAGAACGGTTGGCCAAATAATACCTTCTGTCAAGTGCTTATTGGGTAATTTAAAGGGGTTGTCCATTTATCAATTATCCAGAAGATGGGTGAACAGTTGGAAGTGCATCGGGGAATTTTGTCCTAGTTACAAAATGGTACAGCAGCCGGACGCCTGACCGTATCTTCATTCATTCAGCTTTCTCTGGAGGCTCAAAAGCATAGCTCAGCAGCCCCATCGGGAAGGTATGGAGCAGTGGTGGAGCATGCACACGGCCGGGGGTAAAAGTTACCCATTCTGCCGATCGGTGAAGATCCCAACCGTCAGAGCCTCACCGATAAATAAGTTATCACCAACTATCCTGTGCGTAGGTGTTAGCTTGTTTTTATTGGACAAACTCTTTAATTACAGACTGGTTTACACTGTAATGATCTGGAATTCTGACTTGTGTTCTTGAATTGTATTTCTGTTAATATTGTGTAATATATGGCTGCCATACACAACCGGATTCTGGTCTGATGAAAAAAAGATAAGTTAATAACTTGGTTCTATCTGGGAAACATGAGTCCGCCTGTTCAACCGTGACAAAAGTTGATGAACAAACAATCTTTCTAGCTGACCGTCACCATCTGGACGTTGGGAATTTTTTCGATGTCTAGTCGGGTGAACGTTCTTCCATTCTTAGAACGATCTTTGGTCCATAAACGATATTTCATCTTTTGCCCGGTGTCATCGAATACTTTATGGTCTGGTTGGACATCTGGTCCGATCGACATGGACTAAAATATTTGTGGCTGCGTTGGCGAAACAAACGTTCACCAGACAATCAACCACCAACCTTCTTCTGGTGGCCACACGCTTTATACGTGTTGGTTGATTGTTCCATCAAAACCGTACACATTTTAGTTGATATTGTCAAGTATTGATGCTCCAAGCAGCCATACATATTCGATGGCACTGGAAGAGCAAGGAATGACCTTTTACTTGTAGGAAACATTTTTTGCAGCATGAACAATCGGTTGTGTAGCGAAAATATTTTTAAAGACCAACCATGAGGTCATGTCTTAATTAAATTCCTCCCGAATCAGTTATTTTCATCAACTTTAGTCTGTACGGGGGCAAATTTGCTTGAAGTGGAAATTGTGAAGATCAACCGTGACTATTGAGGTTTCTTCCCATTCAAAACCAAGACCAGATTCTTCTTCAAGGTGTTCAATCGTTCTTATCATGTCTCTTTCTCTGTATTTTTTTTTTTCATAAAGGTACATCTCATTTCTGTGTGATCTGATTTTTTTTCTGTTGCCAAAAATACTGGACTTATTTAGTTATACACTGCTCAAAAAAATAAAGGGAACACTCAAATAACACATCCTAGATCTGAATGAATGAAATATTCTCATTGAATACTTTGTTCTGTACAAAGTTGAATGTGCTGACAACAAAATCACACAAAAATCATCAATGGAAATCAAATTTATTAACCAATGGAGGCCTGGATTTGGAGTCACCCCCAAAATTAAAGTGGAAAAACACACTACATGCTGATCCAACTTTAATGTAATGACCTTAAAACAAGTCAAAATGAGGCTCAGTATTGGGTGTGGCCTCCACGTGCCTGTATGACCTCCCTACAACGCCTGGGCATGCTCCTGATGAGATTGCGGATGGTCTCCTGTGGGATCTCCTCCCAGACCTGGACTAAAGCATCCGCCAACTCCTGGACAGTCTGTGGTGCAACATGACGTTGGTGGATGGAGCGAAACATGATGTCCCAGATGTGCTCAATCGGATTCAGGTCTGGGGAACGGGCGGGCCAGTCCATAGCTTCAATGCCTTCATCTTGCAGGAACTGCTGACACACTCCAGCCACATGAGGTCTGGCATTGTCCTGCATTAGGAGGAACCCAGGGCCAACCACACCAGCATATTTTCTCACAAGGGGTCTGAGGATCCCATCTCAGTACCTAATGGCAGTCAGGCTACCTCTGGCGAGCACATGGAGGGCTGTGCGGCCCTCCAAAGAAATGCCACCCCACACCATTACTGACCTATTGCCAAACCGGTCATGCTGAAGGATGTTGCAGGCAGCAGATCGCTCTCCACGGCATCTCCTGACTCTGTCACGTCTGTCACATGTGCTCAGTGTGAACCTGCTTTCATCTGTGAAGAGCACAGGGCGCCAGCGGCGACTTTGCCAATCCTGGTGTTCTGTGGCAAATGCCAAGCGTCCTGCACGGTGTTGGGCTGTGAGCACAACCCACATCTGTGGACGTCGGTCCCTCATACCACCCTCATGGAGTCGGTTTCTAACCGTTTGTGCAGATACATGCACAGTTGTGGCCTGCTGGAGGTCACTTTGCTGGGCTCTGGCAGTGCTCCTCCTGTTCCTCCTTGCACAAAGGCGGAGGTAGCGGCCCTGCTGCTGGGTTGTTTCCCTCCTATGGCCCCCTCCACGTCTCCTGGTGTACTGGCCTATCTCCTGGTAGCGCCTCCAGCCTCTGGACATTACGCTGACAGACACCGCAAGCCTTCTTGCCACAGCTCGCATTGATGTGCCATCCTGGATGAGCTGCACTACCTGAGCAACTTCTGTGGGTTGTAGAGTCCGTCTCATGCTACCACGAGTGTGAAAGCACAACCAACATTCAAAAGTGACCAAAACATCAGCCAAAAAGCATTGGTACTGAGATGTGGTCTGTGGTCCCCACCTGCAGAACCACTTCTTTATTGAGTGTGTCTTGATAATTGCCAATAATTTCCATCTATTGTCTATTCCATTTGCACAACAGCATGTGAAATTGATTGTCAATCAGTGTTGCTTCCTAAGTGGACAGTTTGATTTACTTGGAGTTATATTCTGTTGTTTAAGTGTTCCCTTTATTTTTTTGAGCAGTGTAGTACGTCAAAGTCAACCGGACTAGCCTTGACTTTGCAGATGGATTTCACTTTGCTGGTGGTTCTCCTGTAAGTCAACGTGTTGACTTCTTCAAGGCTTGAACACTGACTTTCAAGGTGGCTACCATCTCGCTGGTGCCTGTTGTAGGTTTTCTTTCCTTCCGGGACAGAGCTAATTTGCAAGAACAAGTCTACAAAGAAAATAACTGCAGGTCAGATTCCTAAGAGCCAAGTTACAGATGAACCTTACATTACAGTTTGTGTTTGATTCCTGAAGATTCAGTAGGTTTTCTTGGAAGACTTCATGAGGTAATTTCTCTGTCTCCATAAAAATGCAGCTGGCGCCTTGGTTTGGCTGCCGGGCTCGTGGATTTTGCATTGTTTTGTCTGTTCTCGGTTTTTATTTTAAACAGTGGCTTGATAAATAATGTGGACACGGACAAGACTACTAATTGTAATCAAACGAGCTTTCATTTTCTCCATCGCAATGACTATTAGAAGCCACTACTGGGATTGCAGCTTAGTCTCACAATTACTTATTCACTGGATTCCCATTTTCTCTACAATAGACAGATTTCAATGGAAGAAGACTGAAAATACTGGAGCTCTCTACAGCAGACCTGGGCAAAGTGCGGCCAGCAATTCACATCCGGCCCTCAGGCTATTCCAGACCGGCCCTCGACCTATAAATGGCTGGAAACAGTGGCCACTGTTATCCGCATCCTCAGGATGCAGACAGTGGTGAATGAATTGGTGGAGGACGGTTTCATCTTCCACCAATCAGCGTGAGACAGCAGTCGCGATGACGTAATTTCATTGCGTCAGCTGTGTACCGGAGACAGGAGCAGAGTGTCGGGGGAACGGGAGTGAGGTATGTTTTGTTTTTTTCATGTGTATATGATATTTGTATGTATATAGGAGGCTGTGTGGGGCTCTCACTGTATATAGTGGGCTCATGCCGTGTAGAGGGGGCTATGTGAGGCTCATGCCGTGTAGAGGGGGCTATGTGGGGCTCATGCCGTGTAGAGGGGGCTATGTGGGGCTCATGCCGTGTAGAGGGAGCTATGTGGGGCTCATGCCGTGTAGAGGGAGCTATGTGGGGCTCATGCTGTGTTGGGGCTCATGCTGTATATAGGGGGCTGTGTGTGGGCTCATAGGGGGATGTCAGCATACTTAATTCTGCTCAATATTAAGTCATACAATTAATATAAAATAATTATAATTAATATGTTAATATTGAGTAGAATTAACTTTGGCCTATTGGTTCAGCCCTCCACAACAGTCAAATTACCTGTACTATTGGGCAAACTTTGCAAGAGGAAAAGAATATAAAAAAATTCCAAATTTGTAAGAAAATGACTGGCCGTGGGTTAAGTCCAAAATTTACATCCCTGTTCCTATAAATATCCAACTGGAGGGAACTGGTGAATCTCGCCTGGATCCTAACAAAAGCTCGTCTGGAATAAGAGCTGAACTCCAAGAAAGACTAGAACTGGTCTTAGAAGAAATCTTGAAAACATAAACTTCCTACATTATAGGGGGTAAAAAATATAACATCATCTTATCACCTGCTATCTTCGAAATATCAAATGTTTAAAAGTGTGAAGAATTTCCTGGCCGATTCATCAATACTGAGACAGTGCAAAGTCAAGTCCCCCATACACACTAGACTAAAGTCGGCCGAACCCACTAATTACGCCAACATGCGTATGGAAGTTTCCCAACACTCATATGTCAGGGAAGAGAAGGATCCGATTTTGCACTGATAATTCTTTTATCGGCTTTGGGATATGCCACAACCAGAGAAGTCCGTCAGCGGCTCTCTCGTAGAGATCACAGGAGTGCTCAGAAGAACGAGCGCTCTCTTGTAGGGAGGAGTTGAGAGAGATGCTGGCCGAACTATCGGTAGAACCATTGTCCACCCGACAGCTATCTGTTATGTATGGGACGCTTTAAACAAGACAGTCTGAAAATGCCTCAAAATTATCAGAGGGGCTCCTGCTGGATAATAACTTTGGTGCCTTTTTGGACACTTTTTAAACCTCCTTTTGATTTGAGACACCTTTTTGTGCCTAACCTCATGTTGAACGAGGCACTAAAGGTGTCTAAAACACACAACCGATAAGTCTAAAAATTATCGCAATTGTGCTCTAAAATCTAAATTCTGGCAATTATCAATAGTAAAGCCTAGCACGAACACATTAGTAAATTTATCCCCTTGTGTTTTGAGAATATTTCCTGGTGGCAGGCGCACATTGGTGCAGATTTACTAGTCTAATATGGTCTTATTTTTAGACAGTGTGGGGCGTGGATTTATCAGGACTCTTGCACAAGTTTTCTGGCATCAAATAGTAATAAACTTTTTGGAATTTACTCTCAAAACTTTTGAAAGGTTGGGGCATGGTTAAGCTATGTAAATAGGCAGAAGTCAAATTTTTGCATTGTGAGTCTTTAAAAAGTCACAAAAAGTTGCTATTCTCATTCCAGTTGGGACTTGGTGGAAAGTGTTATATAGAAAGATGCGCCAAAGTGACACAGATGTGATGTTTTTATTATGTTATACGCCTTGGACGCACGTCATGTCCTAATTGTGCCCAAAAATAATCGGCCTAGTGACACTTTGTATAAATGTGAACATTGTCTGTACACAGAGTCCAGGATTGAAGCAGTTAATTATCGGTGCTGTCTCCGACCCTTGAGTTGCAGGAAGCCTCTGCTGTGCATTTATCCAGGAAAACCATGTAAACCGTGTGTAATAATTAGATTCACACCTCAGGACTCGTCTCGCCCCTGTCGTTGCCGTCTTATTTATTTCGAAGCTCGCATTGTCGGTTTGTTCCCTCGTTTGGACTCTAATGACTGCCATAAGCTCAATAATTAGAGCACAATGACAGCGAAACGAAATTATACACTTCCAACAATAGGGTTACACAGGCTTTGCTGGAGGGAAAAAAAAGGTTGTGCAAGGACATCTGCGCCAACAATCTGGGCTTGGAATCACAGCCTGTTACAATGACAGCTTTGTATCTAGTTTAATATAAAGCGGACACGGCTGGAATCAGTTTGCGTTGCATGTGACGGATTATTACAAGCTGGAGTATGTACATATAATGGTGATTACGTACATTGCTTAAAAAATCAAGATGCATTGTCCGGTAGTTAGAGAGCAATATAGTACATATAGTGCTGGTAGAGAGTAGTACAGTACATATAGTACGGGTAGAGAACAGGACAATTCATTTAGCACATGTAGAAAATAGTACAGTAGAGAACAGTACAGTAAATTAAGTAGAAGTAGTGCTTTACATATGGTGCAGGTAAAAAACAGGACAACATGTGGTGCAGGTAGATCGTACCATACTTGTAGTGATCAGTACAATACATGTAGTATGTGAATAGGATAGTACATGTAGTGCCGATAGTAGTACATGACAGTTCAGGAAGAGAGTAGTACAGTATGTATAGTAAAAGTACAAAATAGTACAATAAAGAACAGTACCGTAAATGAAGTATAGATAGAGAACAGGGCAGTACATTTAGTGCTGGTAGAATCACATATTACATAAACATGTAAAGAGGAGTGCAGTAAATGTAGTAGAACTAGTACTGTACATATGGTACAGGTAAAAAACTGGACTCCATGTGGTGCAGGTAGATCGCACTATATTTGTAGTGATCTGTACAATACATGTAGTATAGGAATAGGATAGTACATGTAGTGCCGATAGTAGTACATGACAGTTCAGGAAGAGAGTAGTACAGTACATATAGTAGAGGTAGAGAACAGGACAATTCATTTAGCACAGGTAGAAAATAGTGCAGTAGAGAACAGTAAAGTAAATGAAGTATAGAGAACAGGGCAGTACCTTTAGTGCTGTAAAGTTACATATAATACATGTAGAGAGCAGTACAGTAAATGTAGAAGTAGTACTGTACATATGGTACAGGTAAAAAATAGGACTCAGTGTGGTGCAGGTAGAACGTACCATACTTCTAGTGATCTGTACATGTAGTAGAGGAACAGGATAGTACATGTAGTGCCGATAGTACATGACAGTTCAGGAAGAGAATAGTACGGTACATACAATACAGTAGAGAACACTGCTGAAAGTGTAGTGCACTACTTTTAGTACAGGTCAGTACAGTACATGTAGTGCCGATAGAGTAGTACACTACATATAGTTTAGGAAGAGAATATTGTACTTGCACTGTATAGAACAGTACAAGAATTGTAGTACACTACATATTGGACACGGAGAGGTCAGTACAGTACATATAGTACATGAGAAAACAAGACAGTAAATGCAGCCAATTAGAAAGCAATACAGTACATGTAGTGCTGGTAAAGAGCAGCACAGTACATGTCGTTTAGGTACAGGACAGTATAGCACATACTGTGTAGCACTAGTAGAGGGCAGGCAGTAAATGTGGTGCAGGTAGACAGCAGTTCAGTACATGTAGTACTGGCAGAACGCTTAGTGCAGGTAATAAATAATGAGCAGCTCCAAATCTAAGTCCTAAATGCATTTGGTGGTAACTAATAATCTCTGTTTCCTGGGATCTGAGCCTCACTGGAGGCTTCTGTAGGAAGTATATGGATTTACATGGATGGACTCGGAGTACAGAGCAGAGTACGGCATGGATGATAATAAGGCTGCAGTGCTGGGCGCATCGGCCTGCGGAGCTGCTAATGGTGGCTCATCTGTTACTGTCATCAGCCACAGCTGTGGCTTCATTCCACAGTCACCCCAGAAACACTGATCACGGCTGGAAGATGCCTGATGGCCGAACTGTGGGGTCTGCACGGCTCCTATTATAGAGGCCGCTGGTTAATGAAATGATCTAAGTAGCCAAATGGTCAAAACTTAAAAGAGATGTATAATAACGTTTTCAGCAGTTTCTTTATATCGCTGTAGTCTGCAAAAGAGTAACTTTGTAAATTTACGGTGTGTAGTGATCCTGGGGCACAGCCTGCATTATACTCCAGAGCTGCACTCACTATTTTGCTGGTGCAGTCACTGTGTATATACATTACATTACTGATCCGGTACTGATTGTAACATCGGCGTCTCTGCCTCCAGCCGGGCAGAGACGTCGTTCCCCTCATCGCTGTGGTGCAGGTCCGGCGTCCTCCCGCTCCCCTGCTGCTGTGGTACGCTCTGCACGCAGATTCCCAGGCTCTGTGCTTAGGACACACGCGCGCGCTCCCTCCCTCTTAAAGGGGCCGCGCGCGCCGTCCTATAGAGTCCCCGGCCAATGGCCGGAGGACTTCCCCTATATTAGGCCCCTCCTCCAATATGGAGGTGCCTGTGCAAGGTTGTTGTTCCCTGTGCTAAACACTTGCTCCAGCCCTCAGGTCCCGCTGCCTGTTAGTCCTGCCTGCCAGCCTTCTGTCAGTCCAGCCCGCCAGCCTGTCTAACAGTTCTGTTCTCCAGTCTGTCTACAGTTGTGCCCGCCAGCCTGCTTACCTGGAGCACCTGCCTGTTACTTGTCGTGCCCGCCAGCCAGCTTACCTGGAGCACCTGTCTGTAACCTGCCGTGCCCGCCAGCCTGCTTACCTGGAGCACCTGCCAGTTACCTGCCGTGCCCGCCTGCTCACCTACCCAGAGCACCCATCTGGCTATCTGCCGAACCAGCCTGCTTATCTACCCGGTCCACCCGTCAGCCTTCCTGCTGTGCTCATCCGCTGTGCCGGTCAGTTCCTGCCATCTGACCCGTGGGAGTCAACTGCTCTCACACAAGGTCAGTCCCAGAGTGGCACCTGGTCCACCTGCCCGGTCCCTCCCTGGTTCACGGAGTCGATTGAGCCCCCGTGCGACCTTGGTCAGGCCGTGTAGGCACTTAGTCACGCCCCTCTGGTCCCTTCTTGCACCGAAGCACAGATGTTCCACCACCTGGACTCGTAACAGTTTGCACAGGCCATGGAACTCGGTGGCTCCCAGGCTCCTTCACTCTCTGACCTGTATCTGGAGGTCTCACGTCAGAGATCCCAACAGGAGACTATCCTGTCCTATCTGCGGACTGTCAACTCCCGCCTGGACACGCTGTCCACCCCGTCTGTGTCCGTCTCTAGCCGAGCGCCACCTGCTCCGGCGGCACCTCAACCTACTGGCGCTATGGCACCCGGCTCTGGACCCCGGCTCTTTGCGCCTCCACGTTTTGGTGGTGACCCCGTCTTATGTCGGGGCTTCTTATATCAGTGCACGCTGCACTTTGAACTCCTGGCACATCAGTTCCCCTCCGTCTGGGCCAAGGTGGCGTTCATCATGTCTCACCTCACCGGGGAGGCATTGGCATGGCTAAACCCTCTGTGGGAAAGAGGGGATCCCCTGGTGTCCGATCTTCCGGCTTTCCTCGCTGCCTTCCGGAAGGTCTTCGATGAGCCCGGACGAAAATCTTCTACTGCCTCCTAACTTCTCCATCTCCACCAAGGGAGTCTCTCCGTGGGCCAGTATGCCATACAGTTCCGAAACCTCGCATCTGAGCTTGCCTGGAACAACGAGGCCTTGGTGTCCACCTTCTGATAGGGTCTTTCCGGATGGATCAAGGATGAGCTAGCCGCTCGTGACATCCCTTCCACCCTGGACGACCTGGTGTCATTAGCTACCCGGATTGACATCCGTTTTCTGGAACGTGCTAAGGAGACTACCCAGGAGAGAAGATTTCCGCGTCTCGCTCCTGTATTCCAAAATCCAGACTCGCAACCAGCAATTCCCCGGGCATGTTCGCCTGAGCCCATGCAAATTGACCAAACCAGGATGGTCAAGTCTCGCCAGGAGACGCGCCAAGCCGAGGAGAGTTGCTTCTACTGTGGCAGTAAAGAGCATCTGATCCGTTCCTGCACGATGAGGCTGGGAAACTCCAGTGTCTAGGACCTCTCGGAGAGGTCATCCTAGGCGAGAGTAAATTCTCTCTGTCCTTGACTCTGTCTGTTTCCATTTCCAGTGGTGAGACCTGCTTCTTCGAGATTGCCCATCTGGATTCCGGAGCCGCTGGGAATCTCATTCAACAGGCTGTTGTGGAGCGGTTTCAGATTCCTACTGTACGCCTGGCTGAACCGTTGGCGGTTGATTCCGTGGATGGGAGGTTTCTTCCGGAGACCATCTTACTCGTCACAGAGCCTGTAACCCTTCAGGTGGGAATGCTGCACTCGGAGAAGATCTCCTTTCATGTGCTGTCCGGTCTCTCTCACCCCCTCTTGCTTGGTCTACCCTGGTTACAAAGAAATGAGCCCATCCTGAATTGGAGATCTGGTGAAGTGCTCTGTTGGGGTCAGGAATGCCATGAGTCCTGGCTGGTTCCAGTTCGTCCAGCTCGACCCCCGTCTACTCTGGCTAATCTACCTAGTCTGCCGGCACCCTACTGGTCCTATGCGGACGTCTTCGACAAAAAGGAAGCGGAGACACTACCACCTCATAGGCCATATGATTGCCCCATCGACCTAATACCTGGTGCTTCTCCACGTATCTACTTATGGGCGTATCTACCCCTTGTCGCTGGCTGAGACCCGGGCCATGTCTGAGTACATAGAGGAGAATCTTGCTAGGGGATTTATCCAGAAATCCACCTCTCTGACTGGTGCAGGATTCTTCTTCGTCTTCTTCCGCTCCGTGGCAACACAATGCAATAGACTTTATTACGGATCTCCCTGTTTCTGCCGGTTGTACTGTTATTTGGGTGGTCGCTGACCGCTTTTCTAAAATGGCCCACTTCATCCCTCTGCCTGGTCTTCCGTCTGCATCTGTGCTGGCTAAGGACTTCATTCATCACATTTTTTGTCTCCACGGCCTACCCCTCCACATTGTGTCTGATCGCGGGGTTCAGTTCACTTCACGCTTCTGTAGCATCAGCGTCTCTGCCTCCAGCCGGGCAGAGACGCCGTTCCCCTCACCGCCGCTGTCCAGGTTCGGCGTCCTCCCTCTCCCCTGCTGCTGTGGCACGCTGTGCGCGCAGCTTCCCAGGCTCTGTGCTTAGGGCGCGCGCGCTCCCTCCCTCCTTCTTAAAGGGGCCGCGCGTGCCATCCTATGGAGTCCCCGGCCAATGGCCGAAGGACTTCCCCTATATTAGGCACCTCCTCCAATATGGAGGTGCCTGTGCAAGGTTGTTGTTCCGTGTGATAAACACTTGCTCCAGCCCTCAGGTCCCGCTGCCTGTCAGTCCTGCCTGCCAGCCTTCTCTCAGTCCAGCCTGCCAAACAGTTCTGTTCTCCAGTCTGTCTACAGTTGTGCCCGCCAGCCTGCTTACCTGGAGCACCTGTCTGTAACCTGCCGTGCCCGCGAGCCTGCTTACCTTGAGCACCTGCCTGTTACCTGTCGTGCCCGCCAGCCAGCTTACCTGGAGCACCTGTTTGTAACCTGCCGTGCCCGCCAGCCTGCTTACCTGGAGCACCTGCCGTGCCCGCCTGCTCGCCTACCCGGAGCACCCGTCTGGCTATCTGCCGAACCAGCCTGCTTATCTACCCGGTCCACCCGTCAGCCTTCCTGCTGTGCTCATCCGCTGTACCGGTCAGTTCCTGCCATCTGACCCGTGGGAGTCACCTGCTCTCACACAAGGTCAGTCCCAGAGTGGCACCTGGTCCACCTGCCCGGACCCTCCCTGGTTCACGGAGTCGATTGAGCCGTCGTGCGACCTTGGTCAGGCCGTGTAGGCACTTAGTCACGCCCCTCTGGTCCCTCCTTGCACCAAAGCACAGAGGTTCCATCACTTGAACTCGTAACACTGATCTTGAGTTACATCCTATATTATACTCCAGAGCTGCACTCACTATTCTGCTGGTGCAGTCACTGTGTACATACATTACATTACTGATCCTGTACTGATCCTGAGTTACATCCTGTATTATCCCCCAGAGCTGCGCTCACTATTCTGCTGGTGGAGTCACTGTGTACATACATTACATTACTGATCCTGTACTGATCCTGAGTTACATCCTGTATTATCCCCCAGAGCTGCACTCACTATTCTGCTGGTGCAGTCACTATGTACATACATTACATTACTTATCCTGTACTGATCCTGGGTTACATCCTGTATTATACTCCAGAGCTGCACTCACTATTCTGCTGGTGCAGTCACATTGTACATACATTACATTACTAATCCTATACTGATCCTGAGTTACATCCTGTATTATACTCCAGAGCTGCACTCACTATTCTGCTGGTGCAGTCACTGTGTACATACATTACATTACTGATCCTGTACTGATGTAACGTATGTGCACAGTGACTCCACCAGCAGAATAGTGAGTGCAGCTCTGGAGTATAATACAGGATGTAACTCAGGATCAGTAATGTATTGTATGTACACAGTGACTGCACCAGCAGAATAGTGAGTGCAGCTCTGGCAGGTCCGTCTATAGACAGCTGTTTTGGGGTTCTTGCCCCTCATCAGTGCAGAGTAAGGCACTGGTTGGCTGAGCGGTTGTCATGTCCCTCACTTCATACACATTGCCTTGTAGGGGGCGACAATGAGCGAGTGTTTTCCTTATGGTTCTCGGGTGCAGCCTGTTGCTTTGGCCGCTTCTCCCTTGGATTGATGTTGTGATGTGACATTCGATGCGGCCGCTCCACCCAGCAGTCTCATCTCTGCCATCTCCTGACATTATCTCGCTGTCAGCAGCCTCATGTGCGGATGAATCAGCAGCGACTGTGATGAGCGCAGAGTTAATTCCGACTGTCATTGTCAGCCATTACCAGCTGCACATTGTGCTCATTTTGCACTTTTGCTAAGAACTGGTTGCTTTGTCAAATCTGAATTGGGTTCAATTTCGTACTGAAGGAAAGCTTAATTGTCTTAGCCGTCTGACCGGGGAAAATTTCACACATCTGAAGTCTGTTTGCAAACAGGCTGTGTATCTGGTGGATCGCTGAGCGAGAGGTTATCGCAGGCGCTTAGTGGGGATGCCTCCTCCGCTTCTCTGCACTCAGGAGAAATTGCAAAAATGGCACGTAGACCCAGGCAGCTGCGATGTGGACAACACAGGTCTGAACTGCGCCCACATTCTTCTATAGGATCCAAAGCGATAAGGAGATATCTCCAGCGAAATGGCACAATTAGCTACAAAAAGAAACTGCTGAACGGAAAAGGAGTAATATATATATCCAGACACACAGGACAACTTCTGGTGCTGGGAGCCGAAGGGAGACCTCACTGGTAAGAGCACTGAGTGTGAACGGGGGCGGAAAGCTGCGGACTCCGACTGTCCTCCTGGAACACAACGTAAAATCATAACGGTGAAAGGAGGTTCCATCTCTTCATCTGGAGCGCTTCCTAAAAGTTTTGCTTAGACAGATACAAAAAGGAAAATCGGCTGATGCAAAAGTTTGGGCGCCCTTGGAGATTTGTGCTCAGATAACTTTGTCCAAGGTTTCAGACCTTAGTCTGTTAGGTTATGGCTTGTTCACTATCATCGTTAGGAAAGGCCAGGTGATGAAAATTTCCCAGCTTTATAAAAACCCAGCCTCCTCTAACCTTGTGTCAAAAAACTGCAGCCATGGGTTCTTCTAAGCAGCTGCCGAGCACTCTGAAAAGGAAAATGGCAGAGGCCCACAAAGCAGGAGAAGTCTATAATAAGATGGCAAAGTGGTTTCAAGTTGCCTTTTCCTCAGTTCGAAATGTAATTTAAGAAATGGCAGTTATCGGGAACAGTGGAGGTCACGATAAGGTCTGGAAGACCAAGTAAAACTTCAGTGAGAGCTGCTGGTAGGATTGCTAGAGAGGCAAATCAGAACCCCCGCTTGACTGCAAAAGACCTTCAGAAAGATTTAGCAGACTCTGGAGTTGTGGTACATTGTTATACTGTTCAGAGACACCTGTACAAATATGGCCTTCATGGAAGAGTCATCAGAAGTTAACCTCCCCTGCATCCTCATCATAAAATTCAGCGTCAGAAGTTTGCAAAATAACAGCTAAACAAGCCTGATGCATTTTGGAAACAAGTCCTGTGGACCGATGAGATTAAAATAGAACTGTGACCACAATGATCAAAGGTAAGTGTGGAGAGAAAAGGGCACAGAATTTCAGGAAAAGAACTTATCGCCAACCATTAAGCATGGGGGAAGATCAGTCATGCTTTTGGGTTGTGTTACAGCCAATGGCACGGGGAACATTTCACGGGTAGAGGGAAGAATGGATTCAATGAAATTTCAACAAATTTTTGATGCAAACATAACACCATCTGTAAAAAAGCCGAAGGTGAAAAGAGGATGGCTTCTACAAATGGATAATGATCGTAAACACAAGTCAAAATCCACAATAGACTACCTCAAAAGGCGCAAGCTGAAGGTTTTACAATGGCCCTCACAGTCCCCTGATCTGAACTTCATTGAAAATCTGTGGCCAGACCTCAAAATAGCAGAGCATGCAAGATGACCAAGGAATCTCACACAACTGGAAGAATTCTCCAAGGAAAATGGATGAAAATCCCTCAAACAAGAACTGAAAGACTCTTGTCCGGCTGCAAAAAGCTTTTACAAGCTGTGATACTTTCAAAAGGGGGCGCTACTAGGTACTAACCATGCAGGGCGCCCAAACTTTTGCATCGGCCCATTTTCCTTTTTGTATTTTTTAAAATATAAAAGATGAAAATATATATATTTTTTGCTTAAAATACAAAGGAAATGTGTCATCTTTAACTTTAGCCTTTTTAGAGATCGTTTCATCTTCTACTTGCTGAACTATTCACAATAACAGTAATTTTGACCAGGAGTGCACAAACTTTTACATGGCAGTGTATTAAGGAAAACGTGGATCTCTCAGGAATAAGACATCGGATCGCAGATATCAAGGTATCATTTCATTCATCTTCCTATGACCTACATGCCATATAGACGGCTTGGGGGGGGGGGTTGATCCTATGGAGAGATTTCCTTTGAAGATCGCACTTGGAGTCAGTTTGAATTGGTTGAATAAAAATCCATGAGATGCAGATTTACATTTGTAAAAAAAAAAGAAAAAGTATGTGAACCCTTTGGAATCACCCAGATTTCTGTATTGAATACTAATAAAATGACATCTGATTGTTATGTCATGGATAATTATTAGATAATAACACACAGTTGGGAATAAGTAAGTGAACCTTTGTGTTACTGACTTCTCCATTTGCAAATGGTGTCTCAATGAAGGAGATGAGAGTGACACTGTGGGTTTCATAGGTGTTTTGTACACTATTTGGCAGTCGTCTTTGAAGACGAGCTCCAGGACTTTGAGAATGAGCAGATGTCCTTTGTTTTGGAGTGTGATCGCGTTGTGCAGCTTTTCTATTAAAAGTTAAAGAATAACTAAACTCTTATTATTTTTTATTGCAAAGTTATGAATAAATTTGTAATATACTTCATTCCCATATTTTGCTTCCTTCTCTGCCATGCTGCAGTGTTGTTTCAATGCCAAGTTTATGACCCTTTAAAAGCTGCTTTCGACTGCTGCTCAGAAACAATCCTACCCTATATACAGACAGTCTGTGTAAAGGAATTTTCCGTTCTCCTCTGCTTTCCACCCAGTATTCAGACAAGGGAATTCTTCTACACAAACCTATTGGATATAATGTACGGATGTTGAGCAGCAGATGAAAGCAGCTTCGAATGGGCATTGAAACAACTCTGCAGCGTGATGTTTGGGAGAGGAGGAAGCAAAATAAAATAATAAAGTATATTAAACTATTTCAGAACAATATCTAGAGGATCATAAAATTACAACAAAAAATAAAAGTTTAGTTAAGGAACGTGTCCATTTTACCACTTTGAAACCAAAATTAATCTGCCATAGAGATGCATGAGACATGCACAATACCTCCCTACTCCTCGGGTTTCATATGAATTGACAGAATGGAAGTCCGTACATATGAAGAGTATCTGCACATACAGAACCCGTCAAAACCCCTTTCTCCATGCTATGATCATGTTTGCATGCAGTACCCAAAGTTACCACAGGGTGTCTCGCATCATCTGTGAGAAAAGTGTCGAACATGTTGCTTTACAGGAGCGATGCAAATATGTCATGTAAGTGCAGTGCATTGTGGGTAATAATTGTATTTGGACAATTCAGTTACTGATGTATTTCATGGAAGATTTATAATAGTTATTGACATTATATTAGATCTAACACTAATTAATACATTACAATATATAGAAATACAAATTACTATTACACTTGCTCCTAATTGAATTGTACAAACTGTATGTGATACAATATGTGTCAGTGAATGCAATGGACATATTATAATATATATATATACACATACACTACCGTTCAAAAGTTTGGGGTCATTTAGAAATTTCATTATTTTTGAAAGAAAAGCACATTTTTTTTCAATGAAGCTAACATTAAATGAGTCAGAAATACACTCTATGCATTGTTAATGTGATAAATGACTATTCTAGCTGCAAACGTCTTGTTTTTATTGCAATATCTACATAGGTGTATAGAGGCCCATTTCCAACAACCACCACTCCAGTGTTTTAATGGTACATTGTGTTTTCTAACTGTGTAAGAAGGCTAATGGATGTTTAGAAAACCCTAGAAAACCCTTGCACAAGTATGTTAGCCCAGCTGAAAACGGTTTGGCTGATTTGAGAAGCTATATAATTGACCTTCCTTTGAGCTAGTTGAGAATCTGGAGCATTACATTTGTTTGTTCTATGAAACTCTCAAAATGGCCAGAAAAAGAGAACTTTCATGTGAAACTCGACAGTCTATTCTTGTTCTTAGAAATGAAGGCTATTCCATGCGAGAAATTGCCAAGAAACTGAAGATTTCCTACAACGGTGTGTACTACTCCCTTCAGAGGAGAGCACAAACAGGCTCTAACCAGAGTAGAAAGAGAAGTGGGAGGACCCGCTGCACAACTGAGCAACAAGACAAGTACATTAGAGTCTCTAGTTTGAGAAATCGACGCCTCACAGCTCCTCAACTGGCAGCTTCATTATATAGTACACACAAAACGCCAGTGTCAACGTCTACAGTGAAGAGGAGACTCCGGGATGCTGGCCTTCAGGGCAAAGTGGCAAAGAAAAAGCCATATCTGAGACTGGCTAATAAAAGGAAAATATTAATATGGGCAAAAGAACACAGACATTGGACAGAGGAAGATTGGAAAAGGTTTTATGGACAGACGAATCAAAGTTTGAGGTGTTTGGATCACACAGAAGAACATTTGTGAGATGCAGAACAACTGAAAAGATGCTGGAAGAGTGCCTGACGCCATCTGTCAAGCATGGTGGAAGTAATGTGATGGTCTGGGGTTGCTTTGGTGCTGGTAAAGTGGGAGATTTGTACAAGGTAAATGGGATTTTGAATAAGGAAGGTTATCACTCCTTTTTGCAACGCCATACAATACCCTGTGGACAGCGCTTGATTGGAGCCAATTTCATCCTCCAACAGGACAATGACCCAAAGCACACCTCCAAATTATGCATGAACTATTTAGGGAAGAAGCAGGCAGCTGGTATTCTATCTGTAATGGAGTGGCCAGCGCAGTCACCAGATCTCAACCCCATTGAGCTGTTGTGGGAGCAGCTGGACCATATGGTACGCAAAAAGTGCCCATCAAGCCAATCCAACTTGTGCGAGGGGGCTTCATGAAGCATGGGGGGAAATTTCTCAAGATTACCTCAGCAAATTAACAGCTAGAATGTCAAAGGTCTGCAATGCTGTAATTGCTTCAAAGGGAGCATTCTTTGACGAAAGCAAAGTTTGAAGGAGAAAATTATTCTTTCTAATAAAAATCATTATTTCTAATCTTGTCAATGTCTGGACTATATTTTCTATTCATTTTGCAACTCATTTGATAAATAAAAGTATGAGTTTTCATGGAAAACACAAAATTGTCTGGGTGACCCCAAACTTTTGAATGGTAGTGTATATGTATGTATGTATATATATATATATATATATATATATATATATATATATATATATATATATATATATATATATATATACATATACATACACTGCACATATCTGACTCATCTCCAGGAAACCTCTCCCGGCAGAGTGACTGACAGCTTTGGTTTCCATCTTCCTTTTTTTTTTAAATTGATGTGCCTTTAGCAATTTTGTATAAGCGTGGCATCATTTTATGGAGGAAATCATCTACTTCTCTGTGATTATCTCCATTCATTAGGACACCCACAGACAGTCAGAAAATTGCTGTGTTCAGTTTATGTAGATTCCCAGTGTCTGGGATTTTACGGGCAATTTTCTAAGAAATATAAATGCTACAAATGGATTTTTCTGTATTTTTATATAGTTTTCTTTGTACATGAGATATCTGATCAGATTTAAATGCATTTCTCTTTAAGATGAATTTCCAGAAGTGTACTCGTTGGAGCGGTGATCTCCAGCTTCTAGCATACCCCTGGACAGCTGTGAGTTCATAGTGGGAGTTGTAGTTTTATACTGCCTGGAGAACCCCACAAACTGTGTGTACATGAGGAATTAAACTATTTTTTGTCAGTACTTGACTTGTATCCTGCATTTGTCACCAGTTTTCCCATCTGCAGGCTCTATCTCTAACTTTCAGTTGTCTCTGAGCTAGTGGATGTAGACTAGCTGCTATGATGTCTCCCATACACAGCACACACAGACATGAGGGATTCCTGCTCTCCTGTCTCTAAGTAGCGCATGTTCAGAAGCAGCAGCAGCATGGAAGACATTATACATCAAGGCTGAACAGTGTAGATGTGAATCCAGCACTGAGATGAGATAAAACACTTACTAGAATGCAGCAGCACAATCTCTCACTCTGCTCCTCCACCCTCATTTTCTTTCTATAGACCTCAGTCTTGTCTTGAGTAGGACTGATGTTTGTATGTAAGGAGTGTGCAGGATCATGGGGTGAATTATGTCCCTTTAAATAGTATGGATACACTGTCTCTTGTTAGACAGAGAGCTTTCCACACTTCTTACAATGTAAAGGAAGTGCTGCTGAAGTGCTTGGCAGCAGACTGTCATAAGTATGAGCAAAGTGTCGCCCGTGTTAGCTAGTTGCTGTATACCAGCTATATACCTCTGTTCAGGTCGGTTACCTTATAAAGACACTTTTGAAACCATCTAGCTCGCTGCCTCCCAGTGAGTAACATCTACTTGAACTGTTGCTGATGTCTATCTGCGTTAATTTTGCTATCCCTAAGGGCTCCTTCATATGTCCCTGATTATTGGTCTGATCTCGGATCACAATGCACAGACTGGCCACGCATCTCCCGACTCTGAGCGTGACAGCCTCATAGAAATATATGAAGCTGCCACGCTCAGGGTCGGGAGACGCATGGCCAGTCCGTGCATTGCAATCTGAAATTGGACCGATGATCATGGACGTCTGATGGAGATTCCAGGGATAGCAAAATTAATGCAGATATACACCATCAACAGTTTTAATAGATGTTACTCTCTGGGAGGCAGTGAGCTTGATGGTTTCAAAAGTGTCTTTATAAGGTAATGGACCTGGACAGAGGTAAATAGCTGGTATACAGCAACTAGCTAACACAGGCGATACTTTGCTCATACTTATGAGAGTCTGCTGTCAAGTACTTCAGCAGCACTTCCTTCACACAGGCAAAAAAGCTTTGTTCACTGGGAAAAGCTTTGTGCACTCTGTACATTTTAAATTTTGGACATTTATTAAGCTACTCTTCCCCCTCTTTTCACTATAAAGATGGACATCATGTCATTAGGCACTGGAAAAATTTTGGAAACTCTTGTTGGGGGGCTTTAGGTGGCCTCCCTGGTGTTCAGGGAGAGTTAGCATATATGGTATGTATCAGAGGGTCCCACTTTTCGTACAGTTTACACTGGGTGGGAAGTCTGAGGTTGGAGGACCACTCTGGTGGACTAAGGAATGTACTCGATTCTGTTCAGTTTCATGCTTCTTTAAGTCATGAGGCACATGTGTGTATATATATGTATGTATATACTGTATATATGCTTCATGCACTCTGCGGCCCCCCAGTCAATCATTGCTTGGCATCTTTCCGCTATCTTCCTCCCAAGTGTTCTTCAGATACACCTGGCATTGATTTATATGCAGACAGATACGTCAGTGGGTAATAGTTTTGCACGCAGAGTTTTTTTTATAGGCAGTTGAGATAGGAAATCAGTAGTAATTATACGCTGCTGGCGTCAGCGAAGCTGAATCTGAGCAGAAAAAGCGCATTATCTTCAGTCCAATTTAACACAGTGCACTCAAAATGCTCTAAAAGATGGTACATTTAAACTGCACCTAATTGCGTAAAATGGAAGGTATGTGCTGATGGTATCAGCGCGGAAAGCTGAATATTCTTCCAAGCCACATGTGAAATGGAGACATTTTTATTCTAAATTAAAAGTCTTTTACTTTATTAAGCCCTTGAAGTATGACGCTGGGTTAAAAGGAACCTGGCAGAAGGTTTCTGACCCCACCAAATTGCCACCACTACCTGATAGAAAACCTTTGAAGGATGCAGGAGAACTAAGTAGCCCCAGTCAATTTTGCTAAAAATTTATTTTAACACACGCATGTGTCATATTTTGATTAGATCTTTTTAGTAGAGGTGAAGGAGACACTGCAGAGTCAAGACAAGCTGCCCTCACACTATGTGGGAGGAAGCATCCCAGAAAGCAAACCTACAAAGCGGAGCAAACCTTCCGCAAATCCGGGCTCAGACGGCCAAATTTAACTCATTGCAACACCTGGACTGAACCGAGGGTCTCTTGACGCCAACTTATAGCCTAATAGGCATGCTTAGAGTTGTGAGTTAGTTTCACGCAAGATGTGGGAAAGACTAAGTGCAACACGAAGAGAAGAGGGGGAGGAAGCCTAAACACTAGGGAAAGGGGGAGTGGAGACCCCTAGGCAGATCTAATATCACCCTGCCTACCCTACTGTCCCTATATAGGTTCCACACCTATCGCCGAGCAGGACCATAAGCCCTAGATGACCCTAGAGCTTGGCCCTTGATAGAGAGGAGGAGGGGTGAGCACTGGTCAGGTCCCACTACAAACTAAAGACAACAAGGTAGACAAACAAAGGGGATAGCTTAGCTTGAGCAGACACCAGAGGAGTAACGCCAGCTGTCCTCCAAGGGCACCAGAGAAGACGCTAGCCGACTGCTAGTGCTCCAAGCCCATACATAAAAGTATCACTGGCGATTCCCTGGAGCAAACTGAGTGTTTTTAACTCCAAGGCAAGGGTGTGTCAATCAGCAGCAGGAGGGAGGTCGCCGCTGGGTCATAAAGGCAGAAGGATTAGGAAGGCATCTGTAATGCCAAGCGCAGTGACCTTCTACAGCCAGATCCAGAGTGCCTGTCTATTACACCTGACACACCCGTGACAGTTAAGGTCAGGAAACTCACATTAAGTCAGTATATGGAACGTGAGATACATCTATCTGAACCTAGACGAATGCACCTGCCACCACTACTGAGAATTCAATCTGGAAAATCGGCACATATTTGCAGGTGTTGATAGACATGTTCACTACTGTGGTCCTCAGACACCTGAAAGGAGCAGAAATGGTCATGCACAACCATGTCCTTCCATTCCACCCCAACCAGACTGAGGAATAATGGGAGATCGTAACCCTAGTTCTTATGATCAGTGTGGGGTCTCAGCCAAGTTTTTCACCTCCGAACATCTTCATGGAGGTATAGACTTTGCTGCAAGAAGACATGGATATGATACCCAGGATGGTCTCACATTGGTAACACAGCAGGTGCAACAGCGTGGTCAAGGACTAAGCCAGGGTTGGTCAAAAGCAAGAAAGATTAAATGTAATGGACAAAATTAGAAACCAGGTGCGAACAAGACAGATATGTGATCAGAAACCAGGCCTAGATCAGAATCAAGACCAGAAGTCAAGAATGATAACCCGGGCTGGAGCCAGGAAAGTATCGGACCTTAAACACCAGGCAGAGGTCCTCTACAATGTTTAACCTGACCAAACGTCATCTAGAGACTTATGCCATCTTGGCAACAAAAATGGCCATGGGAAGCAGAAAGATATTGGCCGTGGAACCGCTGGAGAGGAACAGATGGGAAGAGAGTGAAATTGGTCAACAACTGTGACCGCAACCACATATGGAAACTTAGCTCTGAAAAAGAGAGGTGAGCGGAATTATTAAAAGATCCAGGTCTCCGGTGAAAAATTATCATATAACATCTGACTTTACCAACAGTCTCAATCCAAATTTCGAGACATTTAAGTTTAGCTCCCAGAAAAGCTTAAAGTGTCCTCTTTTGGGGATAGTTTTGTTGAGGCTTGGTACATGGACTAGTCCTGGCAAAATTGGGGCTGTTGGCAAATACAGTGACATAGACTCTATGGAGAAAAGTATGTGCCCCCTTTATATTCCCCTCCCGGAGCTTCTCTGACCTCTCATCCTACACCCATAGACATTAATATGGAGTCGACCATCTGCAGATATAACAGCTTTTACTCTTCTGCGAAGGATTTCTACAAGATTTTGGAGGTGTCTAGGGGAATTTTCTCCCCTTCATCCAGAAGAGAAATTGTGAGGTCAGACCCTGATGTTGGGGATCACAATCTCCGGTGTAGTTCATCCCAAAGGTGTTGGATGTGTGCGGCCGTCATGTTCCTCCCACCAAACTCTGTAACCATGTCTGTATGGACCTTGTGCACTGGACACAGTCGTGGGGAACAGAAAAGGGTCTTCTCCAATCTGTTCCCACAAAGCTGCAAGCCACAATTGTCCACAATGTCTTCTGCTGAAGCATTAAGATTCCAATTCATCTGAACCTCTACTTGTTATTGAAACTAATTCTGTAGGGAAAGGATTGGGAAGCTGCAATACTCCTTTGCCGATCAGACAAGACATCTTCCTGAAGACCACCCTCCCTCCATGGTTCACAATCACGTTTCAGACTTGTTGTAACATACCTGGCGGCGTCCTTGCATGGTGGTCCATCTCCCACTGTGCAAGAGCGCGCACTTGATCTCCAGTCCAGGATGTCTCTCTGGCTTCCCTCCTTGCTGTCTGTTTGTCTGTTTTGGCTGCATAGGGCGACGCCCGCTGAACTTCCCGTTTCTTGTACCTGCTGCGGACACGCCCCTGTTGCACCTTCAGCCTATTGCTGTCCATCTTTGGGTATTTATACCACCTTCTTCCTCAAGATGGCGCCTGAGCATTGTGTCCTGTCAGTCGGCTTTTTGTCTCTGACGTGCCAGGTCCTATCCTGTTTTCCTGCCTGTTCTCCAGTTCTGTGTCTGAACTGTGGTCTGTTCTTGTGTACACGCTTCTAGCCTGTTCTTTCGCCTTCTAGGGGCTGTATTCCTAGATCTGCCTGTCTGTGCCTTGCGGTATCTGTTCCCGTCTGAACAGAGTCCTGTTTGTGTCCCAGTCTTGCTGTATTTGTTCCCGTTCCTCTGTTCCCAGTTGTCTGTGCCTCGTTTCTACTTTAGCCTTTTATCCCTTTTCCCTCTATGTCTGTTTTCTGCGTCTTTCTGCGGAGTCTGAACTTGCTCCTAAATTCCTTCTCGTCGTCTCTGTACCTCTGTTGTGAATTTAGTGTACGCTCGCTACTTCTTTGTAAGTACTTTGTGTGCTTCTGGTTCTGCCTTTCCTTCTCCGTCTGTTCTTTGTGAACAGAGTCCTATCCCCTTGCCTTGTCTTGTTCGCCGCTCCGGCGGTTCTTGCTGCTCTGCGGATTCCGCTCTGCTTCTGCCTCGCCTACCGCTCTGCGGTTTCCGCTCTGCTCCTGCCTTGTTTTCCGCTCTGCGGTTTCCGCTCTGCTCCTGCTTAGCTTGCCGCTCTTGCGGTTTCTGCTCTGCTCCTGCCTTCTTAGCCGCTCTGCGGTTTCCGCTCTGCTCCTGCCTTGTTTACCGCTCTGCGGTTTCCGCTCTGCTCCTGCCTTGTTTACCGCTCTGCGGTTTCCACTCTGCTCCTGCCTTGTTTGCCGCTCTGCGGTTTCCGCTCTGCTGCGGCCTTCTTAGCCGCTCTGCGGTTTCCGCTCTGCTCCTGCCTTGTTTACCGCTCTGCGGTTTCCGCTCTGCTCCTGCCTTGTTTGCCGCTCTGCGGTTTCCGCTCTGCTGCGGCCTTCTTAGCCGCTCTGTGGTTTCCGCTCTGCTCCTGCCTTGTTTACCGCTCTTGCGGTTTCCACTCTGCTCTTGCCTTGCTTGCCGCTCCTGCGGTTTCTGCTCTGCATCTGCTCGCTGCTCCGGCAGTCCTGTCCTGCTCTGCTTCTGCTCGCTGCTCCGGCAGCCCCGTCCTGCTCTGCATCTGCTCGCTGCTCCGGCAGTCCTGTCCTGCTCTGCTTGTGCTCGCTGCTCCGGCAGTCCCGTCCTGCTCTGCTCTTGCCCACCGCTTCGGGCGTTCCCTCTCTGCTGTGTTTGGCTACCGCATCTGCGGTTCTGTTTCTGTGACACAGTCTGTACTGGGTCTTGTCCTCTCTGTGCTCCAGCCCGTCCTTTCGGCCAGCACCTCCCTGCCTGCATATTCGCCTGTATCCACCCGTCTGCATACCTGCCGTGTTCGCTTATATCCACCAGTCTGTGCCAGCCTAACCTGCCTGTTCCAGTAATCCCTGTGTGGGTCAACCCCCGTGTCCGGAGTTTGACCTGGAGTAGCACCTGGTCCCTCTGCCCGGTTTCTCCCTGGTGCACTGGCGTCGTATGCCGTCGTGCCATCTTGGTCGGATCGGCCAGATACTTAGTCACGCCCCTCCAGGCACTCTCCGGTTCATGGTCCAGTGGAACCACTTCTCCCGCACACGCCAGTCAGTCCGGGCGTGTGCATAACAGCATGCTCAGGCCATGGTTCCCGTTGAGCCCCACGGCCTTCGCTCTCTGAGAAGTTTTCCAGCGAATACATGCATTAAAATAAATAAATACATTTTTTTTTCTCAGCTGAGTTCCAGGCGAATTACGCACCCGTCCAGATGGATCTATCTGCTCTCGTTCCTGCGGATCCGCCACGTTACTATGGGGATCCAAGACAAAGTCGTGCATTTGTGGAGCAATGCATGCTACACTTCAAGTTCTACCCTCTATGTTTTCCCACCGATCGGGTTAAGGTGGCATTCATTATGTCTTACCTGGCGGGTGATGCCTTGGAATGGATCAACCCCCTATATGAAACACAGGATCCAATCCTCCTGGACCTAATGGCCTTCCTGGTGGCCTTTCTAATGGTCTTCGATGATCCTAACCCGGAGGCTCCTGCTGAAGCTTCACCTCCCAATATCCCGGAGCAGCCCCGATGGGTAATGTGTGTGGGTAGCGCAATAGTCCTCCAGCCCAATGAGACTACTGCCCACCCAGAATCCTCACAGGGTGACTACGCTTTCCGTAATACTTCTCCCAACCTCAAGAGGCAGTCCAGACGTGCTAGACGTAGAGGCAAGCCGTCACGCCAGGGTCTGTCCTCCCTGAGACCTCCTGACCCCAACCTTGAAGTCCCTACTGAAGCTTCATCTCCCTGTATCCCGGAGAAGCCCCAACGGGTAATGTGCGTGGGTAGTGCTCCGGTTCTCCTGCCCGAAGAGACTTCTGCCCATCCAGACTCCACACAGGAGAACTTCCTGCACCCGGCATCAGATGCGTCACCCACTTTAACCGGTGTGCATGTCCAAGGATGCTCCAAAGCTGTGGTTACCTCTGAGTCTGTGCACCTCTACTACCTGGCGGAGGACCCCCTGTTGCCTCCTGAATCCTCCAGGATACCACTCGATGACAAATGGAGAGAGACTTCTCTACACTCGGTACTCGATACTTTGTCCGCTTCGTCCTGTGAGCCTGACAATGGGTACCCCAAAGTGGTAGTTACCCCCGAGTCTCTACACCCCTCCGACCAGGCGGAGGACCTCCAGTTGTCTCCAGAACCCTTCGGGGTGCTACCTGGTAGCGAAAGGACTGAGACTCTCCTATACTCTGTACCTGATACCTCGCTCGCTTCGTCCAGTGAGTCCAACCTAGTGTACTCCGAAGCAGAGGTTACTCCCGAGTCTCTACACCCCTCCGACCAGGCGGAGGACCTCCAGTTGTCTCCAGAACCCTACGGGGTGCTACCTGGTAGCGAAAGGACAGAGACTCTCCTATACTCTGTACCTGATACCTCGCTCGCTTCGTCCAGTGAGTCCAACCTAGTGTACTCCGAAGCAGAGGTTACTCCCGAGTCTCTACACCCCTCCGACCAGGCGGAGGACCTCCAGTTGTCTCCAGAACCCTTCGGGGTGCCACCTGGTGGTGAATGGACAGAGACTTTCCTATATCCTGGATCTGATACCTCGCTTGCTTCGTCCAGTGAGTCCGACCTTGTGTACTCTGAAGCAGAGGTTACCCTTGAGTCTCTACACCCCTCTGACCAGGCGGAGGACCTCCAGTTGTCTCCAGAACCCTTCGGGGTGCCACCTGGTGGTGAATGGACAGAGACTTTCCTATACTCGGTACCCGATACCTCGCCTGCTTCCTCCAGTGAGTCGGACCTAGTGTACTCTGAAGCAGATGTTTTCCTTGAGCCTCTGCACTCTTCTGACCCGGCGGAGGACCTCCAGTTGTTTCCTGAATTCTCCGGGGTACCACCAGATAACAAAGAGACAGTGACTTTTCCTCATTATGTACCTGATAACCCATCTATTTCTTCCTGTGAGCTTGACAAGATGTACCTCGAAGCAGAGATTACCCCCAAGTCTCTGTCCCCCTCCAACCCGGTGAAGGACTTCCAGTTGTCTCCTGTACCCTCTGGGGTGCCACCTGAAAATATGTGGAGAGAGACTTCCTTGTGTGCTGTTCCTGGTACTCCACCCGTTTCGTCTGTTGCTAAGGATGGCTGGATAGGAGGTAGCATCCTAGCTAACCAGATGAGATCAATTTTTCCTGTGGACAGTGGAAGTGATCTCCTTGAAGTGAACGACTGGTCCTCGAATTCCCTGCGGAAGATTCTGGCAGGCCATGAAGATGAGGGGGCGTAAGGGGGGGGGTACTGTAACATACCTGGCGGCGTCCTTGCATGGTGGTCCATCTCCCACTGTGCAAGAGCGCGCACTTGATCTCCAGTCCAGGATGTCTCTCTGGCTTCCCTCCTTGCTGTCTGTTTGTCTGTTTTGGCTGCATAGGGCGACGCCCGCTGAACTTCCCGTTTCTTGTACCTGCTGCGGACACGCCCCTGTTGCACCTTCAGCCTATTGCTGTCCATCTTTGGGTATTTATACCACCTTCTTCCTCAAGATGGCGCCTGAGCATTGTGTCCTGTCAGTCGGCTTTTTGTCTCTGACGTGCCAGGTCCTATCCTGTTTTCCTGCCTGTTCTCCAGTTCTGTGTCTGAACTGTGGTCTGTTCTTGTGTACACGCTTCTAGCCTGTTCTTTCGCCTTCTAGGGGCTGTATTCCTAGATCTGCCTGTCTGTGCCTTGCGGTATCTGTTCCCGTCTGAACAGAGTCCTGTTTGTGTCCCAGCCTTGCTGTATTTGTTCCCGTTCCTCTGTTCCCAGTTGTCTGTGCCTCGTTTCTACTTTAGCCTTTTCTCCCTTTTCCCTCTATGTCTGTTTTCTGCGTCTTTCTGCGGAGTCTGAACTTGCTCCTAAATTCCTTCTCGTCGTCTCTGTACCTCTGTTGTGAATTTAGTGTATGCTCGCTACTTCTTTGTAAGTACTTTGTGTGCTTCTGGTTCTGCCTTTCCTTCTCCGTCTGTTCTTTGTGAACAGAGTCCTATCCCCCTGCCTTGTCTTGTTCACCGCTCCGGCGGTTCTTGCTGCTCTGCGGTTTCCGCTCTGCTTCTGCCTCGCCTACCGCTCTGCGGTTTCCGCTCTGCTCCTGCCTTGTTTTCCGCTCTGCGGTTTCCGCTCTGCTCCTGCTTAGCTTGCCGCTCTTGCGGTTTCTGCTCTGCTCCTGCCTTCTTAGCCGCTCTGCGGTTTCCGCTCTGCTCCTGCCTTGTTTACCGCTCTGCGGTTTCCGCTCTGCTCCTGCCTTGTTTACCGCTCTGCGGTTTCCACTCTGCTCCTGCCTTGTTTGCCGCTCTGCGGTTTCCGCTCTGCTGCGGCCTTCTTAACCGCTCTGCGGTTTCCGCTCTGCTCCTACCTTGTTTACCGCTCTGCGGTTTCCGCTCTGCTCCTGCCTTGTTTGCCGCTCTTGCGGTTTCCACTCTGCTCTTGCCTTGCTTGCCGCTCCTGCGGTTTCTGCTCTGCATCTGCTCGCTGCTCCGGCAGTCCTGTCCTGCTCTGCTTCTGCTCGCTGCTCCGGCAGCCCCGTCCTGCTCTGCATCTGCTCGCTGCTCTGGCAGTCCTGTCCTGCTCTGCTTGTGCTCGCTGCTCCGTCAGTCCCGTCCTGCTCTGCTCTTGCCCACCGCTTCGGGCGTTCCCTCTCTGCTGTGTTTGGCTACCGCATCTGCGGTTCTGTTTCTGTGACACAGTCTGTACTGGGTCTTGTCCTCTCTGTGCTCCAGCCCGTCCTTTCGGCCAGTACCTCCCTGCCTGCATATTCGCCTGTATCCACCCGTCTGCATACCTGCCGTGTTCGCTTATATCCACCAGTCTGTGCCAGCCTAACCTGCCTGTTCCAGTAATCCCTGTGTGGGTCAACCCCCGTGTCCGGAGTTTGACCTGGAGTAGCACCTGGTCCCTCTGCCCGGTTTCTCCCTGGTGCACTGGCGTCGTATGCCGTCGTGCCATCTTGGTCGGATCGGCCAGATACTTAGTCACGCCCCTCCAGGCACTCTCCGGTTCATGGTCCAGTGGAACCACTTCTCCCGCACACGCCAGTCAGTCCGGGCGTGTGCATAACACTTGTAACTTATTGAAGAAGTTTTCAAATTTGCTAAAAAAAAAATTGATGCACAAAAGCAACAAATTTTTCACCGCGAACAACTGGAGATATTTTTTTTTCTGTTTTCACTCGGATTTTGAGTATGTACTGAAAATATGCATAGAAAATAACCCTACACACTTGTGCAATGTTATTTATCCAGCTGGCCGTGTTGCCTGACTTGGATAAAATAATTGCAAATCCCCAGTGATTTACGGGCGCTGGACGTACGTCATAGACTTTATTGTGGTGGAGCCGCTATTGTAATGGCTGCGTGACTTCCTCCTCTTTGGAAATCCACTTATCTCCGTCCATCTCTCGGAGGCTATATTCTGTATTGCAGATTGTTATCCACGTCTGCCCGTCCTTTCCACGAGACGTTCCCACTGAGAAACCTATTAACTGTTCAGCGGATTCATTTCTATTATTGACCAGTTGCCAACAGCCAGGGACAATAAGGCTCCGTTCACACATTAAGGAATCCACGACCAGTCCACTTTCCATGCATGTGAAGAGGGTGTCTGCTTTCTGTGCACATTTTTTTTTCCGCCACCATCCGTGGCAATAATTCACATGTTCATCAGTGATGTAGCGCTAGAGAGGAAGCAATGAGAGGCACTGATCCCACTTACATGATGGGGCCTACCCAGATACCATTGGTATTTCTGCTGTACCCCCTTTCAGTCTTTTAGGTTGCAGGTCATCACCCTGACGTAAGTGGCGCAGTGCTGTCACCACATCACACCGCCTGCGCTAAGTCACCAAGAGAAAGAGTAGACTCGGCTGAGGGGGCTCATCAGGGACGAAGGGCTAGTCAAATATAAAGTTTTTTCGTTTTATCGAGGCATTTCTACATTTAGATAGGTTATTACTTTTTTGGGGGAATCAGTCAAGGGGCATTATTAATTGTTAAGGGGGCACTTAGAGAGCATTATTTGTTTTGGGGCCAATTAAGGAGCATTATTACTTTTTAGGGGGCACTTTTAACAATAATATTGATAAAGGAGCACTTAGGGCACTAATATTTGTTAAAAGGGCACTATTACTTTATGGTAACAATCAGCGTATTACTTTATAAGGGGGCACTCAGGGCATTGCTGCTGTAGAAGGGGCACTCAGGGCATTGCTGCTGTAGAAGGGGCACTCAGGGCATTGCTACTGTATAAGGGGGCACTCAGGGCATTGCTACTGTATAATTGGCACTCAGGGCATTGCAACTGCATAAGGGGGCACTCAGGGCATTGCTACTGCATAAGGGGGCACTCAGGGCATTGCTACTGCATAAGGGGGCACTCAGGGCATTGCTACTGTATAAGGGGGCACTCAGGGCATTGCAACTGCATAAGGGGGCACTCAGGGCATTGCTACTGCATAAGGGGGCACTCAGGGCATTGCTACTGCATAAGGGGGCACTCAGGGCATTGCAACTGCATAAGGGGGCACTCAGGGCATTGCTACTGCATAAGGGGGCACTCAGGGCATTGCTACTGTATAAGGGGGCACTCAGGGCATTGCAACTGTATAATTGGCACTCAGGGCATTGCAACTGCATAAGGGGGCACTCAGGGCATTGCTACTGTATAATGGGGCACTCAGGGCATTGCTACTGTATAATGGGGCACTCAGGGCATTGCTACTGTATAATGGGCACTCAGGGTATTGCCGCTGTATAAGGGGGCACTCAGGGCATTGCTACTGTATAATGGGCACTCAGGGCATTGCTACTGTATAATGGGCACCCAGGGCATTGCCGCTGTATAAGGGGGCACTCAGGGCATTGCCGCTGTATAAGGGGGCACTCAGGGCATTGCTACTGTATAATGGGCACTCAGGGCATTGCTACTCTATAATGGGCACTCAGGGCATTGCTACTGCATAAGGGGGCACTCAGGGCATTGCTACTGCATAAGGGGGCACTCAGGGCATTGCAACTGCATAAGGGGGCACTCAGGGCATTGCTACTGCATAAGGGGGCACTCAGGGCATTGCTACTGTATAATGGGCACTCAGGGCATTGCTACTCTATAATGGGCACTCAGGGCATTGCTACTGCATAAGGGGGCACTCAGGGCATTGCTACTGCATAAGGGGGCACTCAGGGCATTGCAACTGCATAAGGGGGCACTCAGGGCATTGCTACTGCATAAGGGGGCACTCAGGGCATTGCTACTGTATAAGGGGGCACTCAGGGCATTGCAACTGTATAATTGGCACTCAGGGCATTGCAACTGCATAAGGGGGCACTCAGGGCATTGCAACTGCATAAGGGGGCACTCAGGGCATTGCTACTGTATAATGGGGCACTCAGGGCATTGCTACTGTATAAGGGGGCACTCAGGGCATTGCAACTGTATAATTGGCACTCAGGGCATTGCAACTGCATAAGGGGGCACTCAGGGCATTGCTACTGTATAATGGGGCACTCAGGGCATTGCTACTGTATAATGGGGCACTCAGGGCATTGCTACTGTATAATGGGCACTCAGGGTATTGCCGCTGTATAAGGGGGCACTCAGGGCATTGCTACTGTATAATGGGCACTCAGGGCATTGCTACTGTATAATGGGCACCCAGGGCATTGCCGCTGTATAAGGGGCACTCAGGGCATTGCCGCTGTATAAGGGGGCACTCAGGGCATTGCCGCTGTATAAGGGGGCACTCAGGGCATTGCTACTGTATAATGGGCACTCAGGGCATTGCTACTGCATAAGGGGGCACTCAGGGCATTGCTACTGCATAAGGGGGCACTCAGGGCATTGCAACTGCATAAGGGGGCACTCAGGGCATTGCTACTGCATAAGGGGGCACTCAGGGCATTGCTACTGTATAAGGGGGCACTCAGGGCATTGCAACTGTATAATTGGCACTCAGGGCATTGCAACTGCATAAGGGGGCACTCAGGGCATTGCTACTGTATAATGGGGCACTCAGGGCATTGCTACTGTATAATGGGGCACTCAGGGCATTGCTACTGTATAATGGGCACTCAGGGTATTGCCGCTGTATAAGGGGGCACTCAGGGCATTGCTACTGTATAATGGGCACTCAGGGCATTGCTACTGTATAATGGGCACCCAGGGCATTGCCGCTGTATAAGGGGCACTCAGGGCATTGCCACTGTATAAGGGGGCACTCAGGGCATTGCCGCTGTATAAGGGGGCACTCAGTGCATTGCTACTGTATAATGGGCACTCAGGGCATTGCTACTCTATAATGGGCACTCAGGGCATTGCTACTCTATAATGGGCACTCAGGGCATTGCCGCTGTATAATGGGCACTCAGGGCATTGCCGCTGTATAAGGGGGCACTCAGGGCATTGCCACTGTATAAGGGGGCACTCAGGGCATTGCCACTGTATAAGGGGGCACTCAGGGTATTGCTACTGTATAATGGGCACTCAGGGCATTGCCGCTGTATAAAGGGACACTCAGGGCATTGCTACTGTATAATGGGCACTCAGGGCATTGCAGCTGTATAATGGGCACTCAGGGCATTGCTACTATATAAGGGGGCACTCAGAGCATTGCCGCTGTATAAGGGGGCACTCAGGGAATTGCTACTGTATAATGGGCACTCAGGGCATTGCTACTGTATAATAGGCACTCAGGGCATTGACACTGCATAAGGGGGCACTCAGGGCATTGCTACTGCATAAGGGGCACTCAGGGCATTGCTACTGTATAAGGGGACACTCAGGGCATTGCTACTGTATAAGGGGGCACTCAGGGCATTGCTACTGCATAAGGGGCACTTTGAAAATTTATTTTTGCAGTCCCCTAATTACTTCATCATTTAACACGATGAGGGCAGGATCCTGCTCAGAATTGGGGGGGCAGTGACAGGATAGGGAGTTGGAATAGGTGCTGGAATTGTGAGAAGTCAGATGCGGCTTTGTATCAAACTCTGCTACAAGTTATGGCCGGGAGAAGTCGTCATGACGGTCTGGGCCTGAAAGCAAAGACAGGAAAGTGATTGACTCCAAATAGAAAAGATGTCACCAATGTGTTACTGTATATACGTTTAATGTAACCACGTATGTGCTCTGCACTGGTGGAGTTGGTTTTGGTTTTACCTTCACACCTAGGTTGGGGGCACACTCAGATGTGTTTTGCCCCCTCCAACTGGTCCCATGCTTTTAAGCCTCTGGGGTTATTTCCATCCTATTATGTTATTACCCATCGATCTCGAGAATTGGGTTTTGGAAGTGCCCCATCGGAAAGGAGAGGAAACCTCTAGTAAAAAAAAAAATCATTATAGTCGCGCAATCATTTTTCTTACAGTCGAATAAACCATTAGTAAGATTCTGTAAATGAGCATTATATTAATGCATCTGCAGTCGTCTCGTTATATGGCCTCCCCTGCTGAAATCTAAATATTCGTAAGGACCGACCATTCCTTTTTAAGTCTTAATTTTTCCTTTCCTTTTTAGCAGAGACGCTTATGTAAAAAATGTATCCAGAAAGACGAAATTTACAGAAGAAAACTCTCAGCATATCTCTCCGCCCAAACATCCCATGTAAAAGTAGTAATGTGACAGCTGGAAGCGTGAACCTGTTATCGGGGCAGGACTATGTTCTGTGGATCGCACGATCCCCGCGGTAGAAATATTTACAGTGAATGCACTTAACTCTCCGACTTCCTCTGGTATTAAACAGTGCAGAGTAAACGCAGCGCCGGCTCCGAGGTCAATATTATCCTTCTGGAAGGAGCGGTTCCCATAGAGATCCGTGCGTTCGTGCAATGTGAATAGAAGGAAACATTAGAACCTTCCGGCAAAACGAATTTGGGTAAATCTGTCCCCATTTTATAAACTAAGGAATGTTCAAGATCGTAATCATAGAATTGCATAAACGGATGATTTACAGGACACTAAAGACACTTCAATCATGTGCATGTAGCCAGTGTTGGAAAGGAGTCAGCCACTTTTTAAAAAAAATGTTTCAAAAATATTTAAAAATATAATATAAGGTATACGAATAATATCTACAACTACCGATACACCGACCTTCATTCCTGCTCTGAGTGTCTCTGGCAGACATAAACCCACGCAACACCTTCATTCCTGCTCTGAGTGTCTCTGGCCGCCATAAACCCAAGCGACACCTTCATTCCTGCTCTGAGTGTCTCCGGCCACCATAAACCCACGCGACACCTTCATTCCTGCTCTGAGTGTCTCCGGGCCATCATAAACCCACGCGACACCTTCATTCCTGCTCTGAGTGTCTCCGGGCCATCATAAACCCACGCGACATCTTCATTCCTGCTCTGAGTATCTCCAGGCCGTCATAAACCCACGCGACACCTTCATTCCTGCTCTGAGTGTCTCCGGGCCATCATAAACCCATGCGACACCTTCATTCCTGCTCTGAGTGTCTCCGGCCGACATAAACCCACGCGACACCTTCATTCCTGCTGAGTGTCTCCGGGCCGTCATAAACCCATGCGACACCTTCATTCCTGCTCTGAGTGTCTCCAGGCCGTCATAAACTCACGCAACACCTTCATTCCTGCTCTGAGTGTCTCCGGGCCGTCATAAACCCATGCGACACCTTTATTCCTGCTCTGAGTGTCTCCGGGCCATCATAAACCCATGTGATACCTTCATTCCTGCTCTGAGTGTCTCCGGCTGTCATAAGTTTATACTCCCCGACTCTTCTGTCTCTCTGAGATTTGAAGTTTCCTTTCAATACTGGCAATTTCATGTCCATGACTCTATGATGCTGCAAAGATGTTTTGCCACAGGTAGATCTATTCTTTTTTCTTTTATTTTGTGACGATGAGAATTCATCCATGTTTTAAGCTTTTGCCCCGTCTCACCTATATACAGAAGGTCTTCATGGAACGTCTTCAGCTGCTGCTCAGACTCCGACCAGATGATTAAAGTATCGTCAATGTAATGGTGTTAGGACAGAGGCCGGATGGGACAAGAGGACAGAGAGTCATCTCCAAGCTTGGCCATAAAAAGATTTCCATATTGTGGAGCCATTTCACTTCCCATCGCTGTACCATCTCCTGTAAATATATATTGTCATCAAATGTAAAGTAATTAGGGGCGAGGATGAATTGTATAAGCTTCACCACAGAATCTGCATCAATTCCTGGATTTTCCATGAAGATTTTGCAGGCATTTAATCCATTCTGGTGTGGGATATTCGAGCACAAAGACTCCACATCCATGGTGGCCGGGACGGGTCCTTCTGTTGGACGACCTACTGCTGCTAGTTTACTCCATAGGTCAGTTCTGTTCAAGACACAACTTCATTTTCTTTTCTTAATGGCTTTCACCTTATTACTTAAATCCTTTTATATTTTGGAAGGTCAGACTTTTACAGACCCAGCGACACCAAATAAGTTTTTCAAAGTTTTTTTTTTTTTCAATTTTAAAAACTTTCATTACTTTATAGTACTTTATACTTTTTTTTATATACTTTATTAGATTGTCAGAAATCGCTCTGATCGCTGCAGTGACTAAAATGCGACTAATGTGGGACATTGGGTATGATACATAGCGGGAACGCTGTATGAGAGATGTGAGGGGGTGACTAGTTTTATGGGAAATAATCCACGGCGTGGAGGAGGTGGCGCTGGGAATAGGGCTGGAGTGACAGAGGCTTCAGATCTACCATAGTCCTTCAGTCTCATGCATATCAACTGCAAAGCTGATTTCTCAGTAATGGAGGAACGGATCATCCATCACTGGACTTATCTTTAAAAAGAGCTATATGCGCATATAAACAGTTTTCGGGGGTAAAATCCTGATGATTCTCGTTAAAGGGTGCGGTGCTTAAAGGGTTATTCCCAATCCATAGGCTAGAGGCTAATTTACTGATGGCAATCTCCCAACAGGTCCATATACAATGTGTAGGGTGGAGGATGAGCATGTGCACCTCAACTTCATTCAAAACGGGGCAAACTTGAGAGTAACCCTTTAAGCATGCGCAACTCTGTTCAAATGAAAGACTATAAAGTGTAAGACCCCTGTTCTGGCAATCTTTGGTTGAACCCCTCCTGATCTAGTAATCACCTATCCTGGAACACCCCTTTAATTGGCTATACCCCCGCCCATAGATAGTCAGGGAGCATGTGCAACCACTGCTTCTTTATGCAACCAATCACAGTGCAGCTGATATTTTTTCCAGCGTTTTAAAAAAATAAAAGCTGCTCTCTGACTGGTTGCTTCCCTATCTTTGGTTGCCTTGGCAGTAGTTTTCCTATATTTGCCCAATCACACAAGCATCCTCTCTGCCGCAGTAGTCACAACACGAGGCTTCCTGCAGATACTACGGTGAGCGAGGACCAAACTAAGAGATGACTACGTAATACAAGGCGTCCTGGTAGCTCGTGCGCCTGCGCGTTACAGCCTGGGCGAGGGGGCGTGGCTTTTACAGCCGCAGCCTGTCGTCACTTCCGGTGCTCGGCGCTCCGCTCCCGTTCCAGAGCGGAAGTAGGCCGAGAGTGGGCGAGGAAGACTAAGCCGCAGCCGGTGTCAAGATGGCAGGAGCCGACGGAGATGACTCTTTGTATCCTATCGCCGTGCTGATAGACGAGCTGAGGAACGAGGACGTGCAGGTGAGGAGCGGCCACTGAGGCGGCGGCGGCCTGAGAGCGGCCATCCTGCCGTGACAGGAGCCTGTGTCTGTACGTGACTCTCCTCAGTGATAGTGTTATGTGTCCCTGAAGAGCTGGGTGACCCCCCTCTATGGCTGCCACTCAGGATCAGGAAAAGCAGAGTGACGGTTACCAGGACGACCAGTGATGGCGCCTCGCCCATGGCACCTAGGAGCGTAATCGCCACCGGACACCCTCCACGATCGCAGCGTCTAAGGACGAGCACATCTGACCATTGTATGTGGTGGTTGGTCTCCTGCCCCCGAAACATAGGGTTAAAAAACGTCCTAGTCATCGTGTGATCGCCGTCTCCTGCCCCAGCCCCAGAGCCCCCGCCCGCTCCTCCAATCCGGCCTAGAGCCAGTCACCAAAAAAAATCGGATTTGGAAAGAATCGGGTTTTTTTGCGTAAAGTTAGAGGCTAAATTGAATTTTCCACCATCTGATTTGCTCATTTCTAGTAATCGGTGATTTTTGGCAAGGTGACGAGTGTTGCGGGGCAAGTCCCTGCTTTAAAGGGTCGTCCACTACTAGGACAACCCCTTCTTGATCGAAATGTTTGGCCCCGATAAAATATAAAAGCCAATCCGTTCCAGCAGAGTCAGCACTCGCGGTCCTGGAGGTGAGTATAAGCTTTTTTATTTTATCGGGATGACAAGGAGTTGTCCCAAGTAGTGGACAATTTCTTTAAAGATTTTACGTGGCGCTTCCGGCCACTGACTGAAGTAAGGGTTGTCCACTACTGCTCAATGGCCCCAGGAATTACTCATGGAAAGAAGTAGCGTGTCCAACATACAATGCGCATTAGATAAATCAGATGCTATTATAACATGTCCGACGTGCTATTGCTACACTAGGACTTGTGATTAGGTATGGGACAAATAGTCATTAAAGGATTCATGAAAGAGACAGAAAAGAATGACGATTAACAGTCCCAGGTATTGGCCAAAATTGGAAAAAAAAATTATTAGAAAAATGAAGGTAGAGGAAGAGGGGAGTATACACACGTGAGGGAAAAACAGGGACCCACAAGACAAGAGCATGAGCAAATGTATATGCAATATATCACATGAAGGATGGTGGAATATAAATATAACTCCTAATCCAATGCCCTACTCTGCAACAGAGCAATCAAGTGTCAAGACATGTAACTACCACTAATATATGTATTAGGAAAAGTTGTATGAAACACTTCAAGAAAAGTAAACTGTTTATTACCTAAAGATGACACCAGTATATGCAGGGGCTCCTGAATGCGTGTGCGCCCCCCCCAGGGTACAGCGGCCGCTGATGGACTGCCGCCCTCAAGCCTTTGTCTAAACAGAAGACTATTTCTACCTCTTGGGACAAAAACCGTTAAGGATGCATCTGATCAGTGGCCACTGATTGGCTGCAGCGGTCAAGTGACATTGTTTATGTCAATAACTAACAAAGTTGCACTCTGTAGCGCTATAGCATGCAAACATGAAATATATGAAATTGGAATTGCATTACTGCTCTAGAAAATAGATTAAAATGAAGATATTTAGTGCATAAATTGGCCAATTCGTGCATTTCCAGCAGCCATGACAAGGTGATCTTCTTTGCTGGGAACCCAATCTAGTGTGATTCCTCTGCTAGGCTGATAGCCTACATTTATATGGGCAGGTGGGACCAAGCTGTGAATAAAACCGCCCAGGAGAGGAATCACATTAGGTTAGGTTCCCAGCAAAGAGATTGCCTTGTCGTGGCTACTGGGCATGCATGAATTGGCCAGTTTATGAACTTAGTATTTTCTTTTTTCCTATTATCTAGAGCAGTAATGCAATGCCAATCTCATATATTTCATGTTTGCATGCTATAGCGCTACAGGGTGCAACTTTTATTTGTTATATATGGAGGTTACTACTCTTAGTACGCACCTGTACACACCTGTTCTCTGTTTGGAAATGACGGTCAGTCTTTCATAATTGTTTGTCAGGAGACCAGCAGGGAATGCAGGGCTGGGAGTGGAGCAGCGGCACTGGTCCAATGGGTTGGAATAGTTTTATTTAGCACAAGAAAACCAGCAGCTCACCACACGTGTAATGGCGTCATCCAGGGAGCTCGGCATCGTATCAGTATAGTCAAGTCAGAGAAAAGCCGTCACTCCGTCCTACCTGCGAAAGCTCCACGTTTATTGTAACGTTATTCCATAGGTGCTAAAGCCAGGGATCACAGGTCCTCAAACATCTGCGTCAGGTGGCTGAGAATCGGTGTTCTGTGGCTCGTGTGGAATAAAGTTATAATAAACACTGCGTTTTCTCTATAAGGACGGAGTGCCGGCTTTCTTTTACTTGATTATAGTTTTATTTTACTTTATGCACCAGCCTGGAGCCATTAATAAGGGGTTGTCCAGAAGTGAACAGCCCCTGTAATTATACAGTAAACACCCTCCCTACCATGTTACTAGACATGATATAGACTGGGCTACGCGGATGCAACACACCCTGCTCTGGCCAAGCAGTGTTTTGTTTTTTAATAGAGTATTTGCAGCTTGTAGTCATAACTGTATGATGGATATGAGATCTGTTGGTGGTCAAGAATGGGACCCTCATGCACGCCTCTGTCAATGGAGGGGAGGCCGGGCTTCCTGTGCACATGTCCATTCCTTTGCATTGGAAGTCTGTCCACCTCTCCACTGGCGGCTGCACATAGCAAGGCCCTGTGCTGGAGATTGATTCATGTCCCATTGGTGGGACCCTCTTACCATACATTTGTGGCATTTCCTGGGGATGTGCTATAAATGTATGAGGTGAGAATACCCCTGTGTGTTTGCAGTAGACTCTGATGCAGAAATCTGAGGCTGATTTGTATTTGGAGCCGCCATAGGTCTGCTAATCCAAGGGGCTAGTCCTCGTGTGGCTTTGCTGCAGTTTGCGCAGCACAATCCATGTGGAAACTGCTTCATATAATGGGTGTTTATTTATGCTTATCTGGATTTTGGTGCATTTCCAGAAATTTGCATAAAAAGTTGTGAGGGAGCGGGTAGTCTCTCCTCTCTAGCACAGGGGTGCACGGCATGTTGCTTGGGGGCTGAATGCCCCCTGCTATGTAATTCTGTGTAGTCCACAGGTATCTCTGGCGAACCCATATTCCCACTTCATATCCTCTGGTTGAACTTGATAGGCGGGTCTTTTTCAAGTAGCTCTATAATGGTAACATATCAGAATATTAGCTGCTCCCGTTCTTTGTTGACAGGTTGTAGCCTTGAAATCACAATTACAGCACGTGACCGCTGCAGCCAATCACTAAGTCTAGCAGTAATGTCAGTGCAGACAGCTTGAGACATTGAGTCCAGTGATGGACTGCGCCAGCGATGTCACGAGTACAGCACATATCACCACTGCAGCCAATCAACAAAGAGCAAGAACAACGCTGGACATGCAGAGCGTCAGTAACTCTGACTTTTTTTTCTCTAGAGTAAATCTATCCATACAGATGGATAAAAAAAAAGCAAAAATGCAGGAGCTCTCTGTGGTGTCAAGTAAAAAAAAGTAGACCATTTATTTGCCCCTATGAGGTGTCCATTTATTTGCCCCTATGAGGTGTCCATTTATTTGCCCCTATGAGGTGTCCATTTATTTGCCCCTATGAGGTGTCCATTTATTTGCCCCTATGAGGTGTCCATTTATTTGCCCATGTGTAAATAGGCAACGTGTCTGCTCAGAGGCAGTCTTAACCGGTTCCCGACCGCCCACTGTAGATAAACGTCGGCGCTTGCCGGGCTCTGTGCAGCGCCGACGTTTAAAAACGGTGGGTGGTCTCGCAGCGCTCAGGACCCCCAGGGTCCTGCAAGCGCTGCGATTCCGGTGCAGAGCGTTAGCTCTGACAGGGAACATCATCGGGACCTGATTAGATCAGGTCCCAGTGATGTTAACCCTTAGCTGTCTTCTATATGCTGTGATCTATAGTGATCGCGGCATATAGGAGACAGCAGGAGGAGAGGGGGTCGTCAACTTACCTCTCCGAAGACCTCCGAGTCCTTCCAGGACCTGGGGTTGCTATGGCAGCTGGAGGTCACATGACCGCCTCCAGCTCTGCCATATATGGTGTCCTGTCTGGCTCAGCTGCAGCTGTAGCCAGACAGGAGACTCTGACTGAAACAGTCAGGGAAGATCTCATGTAATGTAATATATGTCTATTACATTACATGAGATCAGAGATCAGAAAAATAAAAATTAATGTCCCATACAGGGACTAAGAAAAAATGTGAAAAAAAGTAAAAAAAAAGTTTTTAAACTATTAATAAAAAAATCACAAAATAAATAAAAATAAATAAATAAAATATTAAACCAATAAATCTGTATATTTTTACAAAACCAAAAAAAGTACACATATTTGGTATCGCCGCGTCCGAAACAACCCGAGCTATAAAACTGTCACACTAATTAACTCCTTCTGTGCACACCGTAATAAAAATAAATAAAAAACGGAGCAAAAAAATATGCTTTTTCATCATATTGCCAAACAAAAAGTGGAAAAAAATGCGATCAAAAAACAAAATAGAAATAAAAATGGTACCACTGAAAACGTCATCTTGTTACGCAAAAAAAAGCCGCCATACAGCTCCATCAGCCGAAAAATAAAAAAGTTATAGCGCTCAGAATAAAGCAATGCAAAAAAAATATTTTTTTCTATAAAATAGTTTTATTGTATAAAAGCGCCAAAACATAAAAAAAATACAGTAAGTGTAGTATCGCTGTAAACGTACTGACCCGAAGAATAACGCTGCCTGATCACTTTTACCACACGCAGAACGGCATAAAAAAAACCTCAAAAAACAATTCCTGAATTGTTTGTTTTTGTTAATTTTACCTCCCAAAAAACGGAATAGAAAGCGATCAAAAAATGTCACGTCCCCAAAAATGGTACCAATAAAAATGTCAACTCGTCCCGCAAAAAACAAGCCGTCACATGACTCTGTCGGCCGAAATATGGAAAAATTATAGCTCTCAAAATATGGTGATGCAAAAACTAGATTTTGCAAAAAAAGCGTCTTTTAGTGTGTGACAGCTGTCAGTCATAAAAACCCGATATCAATCTGGTATCTCTGTAATCACACCGACCCGAAGAATAAAGTAATCTAATCAGTTATCACACTAGGAACGGCGTAAAAAATAAATAAAACCAATTCTTCACCTGCTACTGATTTGTTTATTATGTCCCCAAAGATCCCAGTAAGGCTCTGCCCACATTTATCCTGCGCTCTGCGCTGAGCACTTACACCAGAGTTTCCGTGTAAATCTCTGAAATACATGATTCAGCCGGAACCCATGACGGAAGATTCCCTGTAATGAGACAGATATAGGCCACTGTGGACGCCGTCTAGCCTGGGATCCCACGGTGTCATTTGTTTTAGGCGTGCATAAAAGTGCGGTTGGCCACAGTTTTGTGCACTTCTGAAAAAAAGGACACAGAGGCCAGACGGAGTCCAGAGTAACTCTGCTGCCTCATTACAGTGAATGGATCCCGCAGGGGTTTCATCTGAATTACATCACTTGGAAATTTAGATGGAAACCCCGATGTAAGTGCTCAGCCTAGAGCGCCGGATAAATGTTACGTAAAATGTTCCCAATAAAAGCTTCAACTCAGTCCTCAAAAAAAGCTAGTCCCCACTCAGGTCCGTCATCTGTTAAAAATATAAGGGACTTCCAAGTTACTGGTAGCAGAAAGGCTCTGGAAAAGCAAAATGACCCTTGCCCCCCAAAAGAAATTCAGAAAATTTTGTGCTCCCAAATCCAAATGCCTATTCTACAATAATTTGTTCTCCAATTGTCAAATAGCACTCCGTCCCCCCCAGATCTCACCGTATGGCTAAGCGGTACGATACAGCCACATATGGGGTATTGACACTTTTAGAAGAAATTGTGTGACACATTTCGGCACCATTTTTACCCATTGCCCTGTGTGAAAATGTAAAATCTGAGGGTAAAACATTTTTTTGTGGTAAAAATATAATTATGATTTTTTCACTGCCCAATGGTATAAATTTAAAAATTAAAAAATGCTCACTACTTCCCTAGATGAATTCCTTGAGAGGTGTAGTTTACAAAATGGGGTCATTTGTGGGGGTTTCTGCTGTTTCAGCATGTCAGCGACTCTTCAAATGTGACATGGCGTCTGCTGCCTATCCCAGCCAACATAGCGCTCCTTTCTCTTCCGAACCCTGCCGTACACCAAAGCAGTGTTTTTCCCCCACATATGGGGTATCGGCGTACTCAGGAGAAATTGTACAACAAATTTCATGGTGCAATTTCTCCGGTTATCCTTATGATAATGCAAAATTAGGGGATGAAAAACATTTTTTATGGGAAAAATGTGAAAATTTTATTTTCACGGCTCAATATTATAAACTTCTGTGAAGCAGCTGGGGGTGCAAGGTGCTCACCACACATCTAGATAAGTTCCCTAAGGGGTCTAGTTTCCAAAATGGTGGCACTTGTGGGGGGTTTCCACTGTTTAGTCACATTAGGGGCTCCACAAATGCGACATGGCGTCTGCTAATTATTCAAACAAATTTTACATTCAAAAAGTCAAATGGTGCTCCTTCCCTTCCAAACCCTGCAGTGCGCCCAAACAGTAATTTGCCTCCACATATGGGGTATCAGCGCGTTCAGGAGAAATTGCACAACAAATTTCATGGTGCAATTTATCCTATTACCCTTATGATAATGCAAAATTAAGGGATGAAAAACGGTTTTGTGGGAAAAATGTGAAAATTTTATTTTTACAGCTCAATATTATAAACTTCTGTGAAGCACCTTGGGGTTCAAGGTGCTCACCACACATCTAGATAAGTTCCCTAAGGGGTCTAGTTTCCAAAATGGTGGCACTTGTGGGGGGTTTCCACTGTTTAGGCACATCAGGAGCTCTCCAAACGCAACATGGCGTCTGCTAATTATTCAGACAAATTTTACATTCAAAAAGTCTAATGGCGCTCCTTCCCTTCCAAACCCTGCAGTGCGCCCAAACAGTGTTTTTCCACCACATATGGGGTATCAGCACGCTCAAGAGAAATTGCACAAAAAAATTTGGGGTCCATTTTTTCCTGTTACCCCTGTGAAAATAAAAAAAATTGGGTCTAAAGTAACATTTTTGTGAAAAAAGTTAAATGTTAATTTTTTTTTTCCACATTCCAAAAATTCCTGTGAAGCACCTGAAGGGTTAATAAAGTTCTTGAATGTGGTTTTGAGCACCTTGAGGGGTGCAGTTTTTAGAATGGTGTCACTTTTGGGTATTTTCTGTCATAAAGACCCCTCAAAGTGACTTCAAATATGATGTGGTCCCTAAAAAAATGTTTTTGTAAATTTTGTTGGAAAAATGAGAAATCGCTGGTCAACTTTTAACCCTTATAGCTCCCTAACAAAAAAAAAATTTTGGTTCCAAAATTGTGCTGATGTAAAGTAGACATGTGGGAAATGTTATTTATTAACTATTTTGTGTGACAGCTCTCTGATTTAAGGGCATGAAAATTCAAAGTTTAAAAATTGCAAAATTTTCTAAATTTTCGCCAAATTTCCGATTTTTTCACAAATAAACGCAAGTTATATGGAAGAAATTTTACCACTATCATGAAGTACAATATGTCATGAAAAAACAGTCTCAGAATCAGGGGAATACGTTGAAGCGTTCCAGAGTAATTACTTCATAAAGTGACAGTGGTCAGAATTGAAAAAATTGGCCCGGTCACGAAGGCAAAAACAGGCTCTGGCGCGAAGTGGTTAAACATCTATCAACTGTGATCTCAGAACACGGCTGATACTGAGGTCCATAAATATGTTCGTATAATCAAAATTACGTCTTGGACACATTTGGAAGCATGCCACCCCTATGGACCGTTTCCGGGACAATTTTTTTTTTGCTTCAAATGCTCGTGTTTTGGGCTCAAAATCATTTTTTGCTGTTTTAGATTAAAAAAAAAGTTTGCATCGTTTGACTTTTAGGGCACATTCCCACAATCAGTGTTTGTTCAGGCTTTCACGCAGCTGAATTTCCGCATTAATCCTCCGCTCACTTGCGTTTTTCCTTGCGCTTTTGACCCATGCATATTTGCAGCGTTTTTGTCTCTATGTGAAAGATATGAATAGATGTTGGATAGCTATATATGGGGTAGATATCCGTAAGATATATAATTAGTGCCGTGCTTGTGTAGTTTACTATACTTGTATTAACCTATGTGGGATCCTCCTATTTTTGATAACCAGCCAAGATAAACCAGGCAGCTGCAGGCTTATATTATCAAGCTGGGAAGGTTCCTGGTTATTGGCCCTTTCTCGGCCTGAAAAAATACCAGCCCACAGCCGCTCCAGAAGTGGCGCATCACATTAGATGCACCATTTCTGGAGCTTTGCTCGGCTCTTCCAGATTGCCCTGGTGCGGTGGCAATTGGGGTAATATTTTTTGGGGTTGATGTCAGCTGGTATCAACACCAAAAGTTAGTAATGGAGAGGCGTCTGTCAGACACCCCCATTACTAACCTAGTAAGTAAAAAGAGAAAAAAACTGACAAAAACACTATTTTAATAAAGACTCCCCCCACACTTCCCCTCGTTCTCCATTTTCTTTAAAAAAAAAAAAATAATTAATTCCCATGAAGCTCCTCCGATGTAATCCTCAATGTCTCCGGTGTCTGTGAATAGCAGGAAAGTGCTGCTATTACAGGCGCCGGGTAGTGGTGACAACTCTCATCAGAGCCACTGGCTCTCATTAAGAGAGCTCTGATGAGAGTTGTTCTCACTTTCCTGCTATTCACAGACACCGGAGACATCGAGGATCATGGATTACATCGGAGGAGCTTCGTGGGAACGTTGTTTTTTTTTTTTTTTTTTTTTTTTAATGAATTGGATAACGAGCGCTAGTGTGGAGGAGTCTTTTATTAAAAGAAAGTGTGTTTTTTTATTTTTAATTACCGGGCTAGTGATGTCTGATAGACACTTCTCCATTACTAACCCCAGGGGTTGATGGTAGATGTGATTCTTGACAAATCACAGCTGCCATGAATACCAATGATGCTCCACTCTGGTATTTTTGGGCTGGGATGGGCCCAATAACCAGGGACTTTCCCAGTCTGATAATATAAGCCCGCAGCTGTCTGCTTTACCTGGGCTGGTTATCAAAAAATGTTGTTTAAAATTATTTCTGTTTAAATGCATTTTTTTGGGTGCGCTTATGCTGTGTAAATGCCTTTTTATAACTTTTTTTTCTAACTGCAGATTTACTGCATCTAATGCAAGTCTATGGGGAAATTCCGCACAGAAGACTGAGTGTTCCCTTAAGGCCATGGCCCCACTATCAGTATTTGGTCAGTTTTCAGTCAGTATTTTTTCTCAGGAGTGGGAGCCAAAACCAGGAGTGGGTGATAAATGCAGAATTGGTGACTTGTTTCTATTATACCTTTTCTCTGATTGTTCCTCACCTGGTTTTGGCTCCCACTCCTGAGAAAAAATACTGACGAAATACTGATAGTGGGGCCGTGGCCTTAGAGAAATTGACATGCTGCAGCTCGAAAACACGTGCATTTACGCAGCGTTAAAAAGAAGCACAGTGGGCATAGGATTTCTATTAATCCCATCCATTGTGCTTGTACTGTAAAACTCAACGTTTTGGACGCAGTGAAAATACATTGCGTCCAAAACGCTACTATTCCTGATCGTGGGCACGCAGCCTTACAGGTTGTTTACCTGCGCATTGCTGGCTGCAGAATGAGTTGACTGAGACCTGTCAGTGAGCTTGTTCTGTCTAGGAGTATGTAAGGCTTAGTCCACACTGGCTATGTGAACTTAGTCTGCACTATATGTATGGAGCTTTTACAGACGTACACTGTAACGGTCCCATCATCCCCCCATACACCAGGAGGCAGCCAAAAGTGAGGTCTTCTTGCCTGTGTGTGGCCAGAATGTGTCTGTATACCATTTGTTTTACTCTATAGGGAAGAGCAGCCGTCTGCTTCACTATCCACTGTGCTACTGCAAAAAAAAGTACTGTATACCATGCAGTACATGTTTTTTTTTTCAATGGGTCCCTATGCTGGACGGATATTTCTACATCCAACTTGACGGTGTCCACTGTACGGCACATAATGTCCTGACACAGTGGGCACAAGCACAGCCTGTATGTAGCCTTACTTTGTCTATTTCTAAAATTCTCTGTACTGATATATGACCACATGAAAGTTGAGCTGAACTTTGATGTGGCTTCCAACTTTTCATCTATCAAAAATGTATCTTTATCCAGATTGCCTCTGTTCTACATTTGTGTCGTTTTTTTTTCTCTAAGGTCAGATTCACACATCCATGTAGATAACAAGAAGCCGTCACTCTGCTATGAACGTGGTCGATAGGATAGGGATCCCGTGACACAAATGTAGAGAACCTCAGCACTGACACAAATGAGAGATTTTTACTGCTTGCAACAAAAATCAGATTTATTATCAGATCTGGCATCAAGGATAAGGAACAGATCGTGTCCAACGTTTCGACTTGCTTGAGGTCTTTATCGAGGACATCTGTCAAAGTACTGGCTGGCTATGCACAGGTTAACGGCAGCGGTGTGGACCATGCGTCGTGGTCCGAGTACGGACTGTCTGCAACTTTCTGGCCCTTAACTTGACAGCCTCATGTGTCTGTGAAGCTGTTGCGTTCAGGAGACCTGTGACTAGTCCGTGACAATGGATCAGTTAAAAATGGGTGGAAAAGAAGTCTTCTGTTATTAACAAATCCCCATAAACTTCCATGGCCGAGTCTGGTCCTCTGAATGGATAAGAAAGGCCGTTCTCCGAGTCACAGAGCAGACACACGGATCCTTTTTTAAAATGATGTGTGTACAGGTTAATGAAACTCAATGGCTCCTTACAAACTCCCCGTCACGAGCACTGACAATGTGCAGGGAACCAGAAAGCCAAACTGTGCAATACTTTTATTGAAATCCAATTAAAAAAATATATTTTTAACGTCAAATAAATGCATTCATGAGAAAAAACAAATGTCTCTGCAGGTGTCCAGATCCTGTAGCGTTTGCTTTGTGGTCAGGTGTATCTGTGTGGTGCCACAGTCGCCGGCGTACTCTATAGAAGTGTACCTTGTATCTCGTGTCTGTGGTCCGTCAGTATAGTAACTGTGGATTGTGTTTGGGTGACAATATTGACAGCGCCCCCTGTCTGTATATCAGCACATTGCAGTTTAAAGTGGAGCAGTGACTTACTGCAGCCGGTCAGATAGCGGCTTTTATTCTGCAGAGCTGTAATTGGATTTTTTATTTTTTTTTGCTCGTCAGATGTGCCCTGATATTTTCCTCAACAGCGTTCATGGAGGCCAGAAAAAATGGTCAGAGCTAAAAGGATGGAGTGCTCAGCTGAGCACTTGTCAGCAGATAGTAGGATCTCCGCCCTCAGTAATGTATAGGAGCCCCGCTGCTATAAACATTGTGTACAGATTTACACACAGGCACGCTGTCTTTAGAAAGGAATGCTGTATAATGCTGCCTGTCCGGATTTGCTTAATGTACATCTTAATATAAGACCATTTCAGTCGCCATCATCAAAGACTGATGGATCACGTGTTCCTCCCCCCTAGCTGTGTATACTCATTAGCACGTGTCCATTATGGCCCATCCTGGTGTAACGTCATCCCGTAGTCATAGCTGCAATCTGTGGAGTGTTCCTGTATAATGACTGTGTGTGAGCCAGTGACGCCCACGGTGCGGGATCTGATCCTGGAGCCAGATAGTGACATGATAAATTCAGGATCAGACTCATCCTCGCCTGGGAGGTGGTAAATCTGCCTCAAATGTGATGACTGGGGGTCTGTGGAGGAGTTGGAGCAACCCTGATTGCAATGTGTGGGCTCAGTAATGGCTCAAAAGGTTATTCCCAGCATTGCAAGCTGTTACCTATCCACAATATAGGCGATAACTTACTGAATGGTGGTGGCCTGACTGCTGGGACCCCACCGATCCCGAAAATGGGGCATGAAATGCGCTGTCGCCTTTGTCTGCAGCGGTGGCCGTGCATTTCCAGACCATATTCTTGGGATCCCAGCTGTCACAGAAGCCCAATTCTGCGGATAGGTAATAGTGAAAACTTGCAATGTTGGAATTAACCCTTTAAGTTACTGATATGTTGGGATGAAGATTTATTAAGCTAAATGTGCCAAAATGTATAACTTGCACCAAATTCATGTTTTTGGACAGTTTCTACACCTTGCCCAATAAAGGGGCATGTCCTCACTGGAAAGATGGCGTGACTATACTTCCAGCCAGCGTACTCAAAAAAAGAAAAAAAGCAGATATTTTCAAGCAAATTTTCTGGCTCAAAGTAAGCCAGCTCAGGTTTTCTAATTTTGTCAGCACAGGCACCAAATCATTGCAATCTAGTAAAATAAGAAAGCTAGGTATTACTCCCCCAGGTGCTGCTCTGGTCTCTAGCGACGTCTCCACCACAGCCAAAACACAACTACAGCTTCTACATTAGCAGAGCAGAGTGTTCAGTGACCGCCTCTAGTGGTGATGTCACCGCATCAGCAGAGCCCCCCGTGTTCAGTGACCGCCTCTAGTGGTGATGTCACCGCATCAGCAGAGCCCCCCCCGTGTTCAGTGACCGCCTCTAGTGGTGATGTCACCGCATCAGCAGAGCCCCCCCCGTGTTCAGTGACCGCCTCTAGTGGTGATGTCACCGCATCAGCAGAGCCCCCCCGTGTTCAGTGACCGCCTCTAGTGGTGATGTCACCGCATCAGCAGAGCCCCCCCGTGTTCAGTGACCGCCTCTAGTGGTGATGTCACTGCATCAGCAGAGCCCCCCCGTGTTCAGTGACCGCCTCTAGTGGTGATGTCACCGCATCAGCAGAGCCCCCCCCGTGTTCAGTGACCGCCTCTAGTGGTGATGTCACCGCATCAGCAGAGCCCCCCCGTGTTCAGTGACCGCCTCTAGTGGTGATGTCACCGCATCAGCAGAGCCCCCCCCCGTGTTCAGTGACCGCCTCTAGTGGTGATGTCACCGCATCAGCAGAGCCCCCCCGTGTTCAGTGACCGCCTCTAGTGGTGATGTCACCGCATCAGCAGAGCCCCCGTGTTCAGTGACCGCCTCTAGTGGTGATGTCACCGCATCAGCAGAGCCCTCGTGTTCAGTGACCGCCTCTAGTGGTGATGTCACCGCATCAGCAGAGCCCCCGTGTTCAGTGACCGCCTCTAGTGGTGATGTCACCGCATCAGCAGAGCCCCCCCGTGTTCAGTGACCGCCTCTAGTGGTGATGTCACCGCATCAGCAGAGCCCCCGTGTTCAGTGACCGCCTCTAGTGGTGATGTCACCGCATCAGCAGAGCCCCCGTGTTCAGTGACTGCCTCTAGTGGTGATGTCACCGCATCAGCAGAGAGAGCTAAGTGATGTCACTAATGCAGCCAGAACACAGTGGTGGGAAGCCAGGGGAGGGTGAGTACAATATGGGTTTTTTACTTTATTAAAATCGTTTGTCGTCCACTTTGTTAAAAATGGAAAACCCCTTAAAACTAGACAAACGCCATCTAGCACATTTTATAGTTGTCATGAACTGTCTAAAAATTACACTGGATAAATCGGCCCCATTGACCGGCGTTACGGGTGACAGAGCTGTGTGGGAATTTTCTGGTTTGCAGTGAGAAAATTCTGATAGAGGAAAAGCTTTATTATCGGTGTCTCTGCTTTACATCCCTGTGGTCTTCTCAGTACCCTGCCCCCACAATAATGCCCTATTCTTCTTGTTTTGCAGCTACGTCTCAACAGCATCAAGAAGTTGTCCACCATAGCGCTAGCTCTGGGGGTGGAGAGGACCAGGACGGAGCTGCTCCCATTTCTCACTGGTAAGTATATAGTGGTACGGCTATCATAGCAGTCTGGAGCGGACCCCCAGCTCTGTGTAGCCACACGTGTATGGTCCCATTTATCCCTGTATCCTGCTGTGTTGCTGACTTGTTAGGGTCCCCTCTGGATCCTAAATCCTGCTGTACTCACGGTGTATATTATATAGTACGTAGCTGCTCTCCCTATATCCTATGCCCAGAGATCCGCAACTTGCACTCCAGGAATCGTTATGGCCGATGTCGCAGTGCTGCTCAGCCTTAATGATCACTTGGGATCTGACCTCTCAGATGTCTGCCTAAACATTAAGGAGCTGCAGTCCTTCTATAACACTGCATCATATTCTAGGTTTGCACCTGCACAGCAGAACTAAGAAACAGCTATCTACCTCTCCTCTGGTAACACTAGTCCCCCCCCCCCCCGCTTCCGGCAATTACATGATGTGTGAATGCGCTCAGTAGCTCAAATCTGCTGCAGATAACCTGAAAAATCAGAACAATTTGGTCTGCAATAAATCCGACCTGTACGACGGACATGTATTTTTTATTTTTGTTTGGACTGCTGATGATGTAGAGCTTTTCAGTATTTTTTCTTCTTCTTTCCTAGATACCATATACGATGAAGACGAGGTGCTCCTGGCTCTGGCCGAGCAGCTGGGAAGTTTCACCACTTTGGTTGGCGGACCAGAATTTGTGCATTGTTTGCTCGTGAGTGTTTGGTTCTTTCTTATTATCGGGTCACCTTTGTAATTAAGTGATCAATATCTGGATCCTTTGTATCTGTTCTTTAAAGGGAAACTCCAAAAAAGCTAAAATGACCGCACTCGTTTTCTTTTTCTTTCTGGTTCTCTATTTTACACGATACACACTGTTTAGTCGGGCTTTGGTGACTTTTTCCTACTCTAGTCTCTAGAGTAGGAAACATCCTTCATTGTGAGAGTACATGGACTTACTTGTTGGGGTTTCTTGTGAAGGTTGCCAATTTGGACCAGCGGCATGATTGAACTATTAACCCAAAAATATTCAGTCTCCAAATCTGCAAACCGTTCTGCCTCTGTAGCACGGGAGACGTGCAGGGGGGTGGAGTCTGATCGGAGCCATCCATCTGGACAGCTTCAAAACACTTGTAAGCGCGCGCTCCTTGCCTAGGAAACCGGCCGCCTCGGAGGATAGTATTGTACAACCCATTTATGATGATGATGAGAGAATCCTTTTTAAGGACACACCAAAACATTTGCTCCCGATGAACGGGGGCACGTCAGACCTTGTTTTTACAAGCACTTTGCAACTTTACCCAATGTTTATTTTTTTTTTCTTTTGTTTCTTTTTTGCTTTTTCTTTTCTTCTTGCTGCATTTATCATTTGGGTTAAATAATTTTATTTCTTTATAGATCAGACTTTTATAAACCTGGCAATGCTAAATGTACTATAATACTTTTTTTTTTTTTTTTTTTGTTGGAATGGGAAAAGAGGGGGAAATTTAAACTACTTTTGGGGGAATTTATTTATTTTAAATTCATAAAAAAAAACAATAAGGTAAGGAATATAACCAAGGTCTGATTAATCAAAACTCCCCCTCTTTCCCATTAAAAGATAACATTTAGTTATCATAAATTAAAAGGAAAAAAAAAATTACAGAAGTTCCTGAAATATCCTAATAATGTTGGCCTGAGCAGTTTTATTATCCACTACTGTGCCAAATAAAGTACAGGACTGAGTAGATCAGGATACAAGGAATTGAAGGGACCCGATGCTTTCCCTAAAGGATGCCCTATCTGACTACGGAGGTTGGCACCCTAGATTGAAGCACACAAGATTGGCGCCCCCACTCACCGTCGTCTAGCCCTAGGGAGCCCTTTACTTTATACTCGAGACTACAGAGCAGGAGAAGGACTTGGGTATTCTGGTTACAAGTAAGCTGAGCAGCAGTACTCCATGTCAAGCAGCAGCCGCAAAAGCAAACAAGATATTAGAGTGTATAATAAGAGAGAATATCCCGTGATCCCAACATACTGATACCCCTTTATAAATCACTGGTGAGGCCACATCTGGAATATGGGATCCAGTTTTGGGCTTCACATTGTAAAAAGGATTTTCAGAAGTTAGTCAGTTCAAAGGCGGCAACTAGATTATTACAAGGGCTGGAGGCCTCTCATATGATGAAAGGTTGGAAAAGTTGGGTTGGTTACGCGTAGAAAAGCGACACTTCATAGGAGATCTCATTTTACATGTATAATATATGTGTGGTCAGTACAAAGGACGGTACATGACTTATTCCTTCTAAGGACCAGGGGGCACTCATTACGGGTGGAAGAAAGGCGATTCTGGCAGCTAAACAGGAAAGGGTTCTTTACAGTCAGAGCAGTCAGACAGTGGAATGCCCGACCACAAGAGGTAGTGATGGCCGACAGTATAACAGTTTTATACAGGGGCTGGAGGATTTCCTCAGTACATAACATTGTGGATTATTGATAATTTAGTGACAAAAAATGTACAATTGGTGGAGAAAGGTTGAACTTGATGGACCGAGGTCTTTTTTTTTTTTTTCCAACCTGTGTAACTATAATATAACAATCAAGCTGAAAATAGTGCTTGGGTGGTGAGGGTACCTGGTTACAATAAATGACCCCTGCTAGGTCCAATATACAGCACCGCATGATCAAAGGGGATATGTCACTCCATTAGTAAAGGGCCCACATTGCTGCCAGTTCACTGCGAGCTCGACGCGTTTCCCCATCCTTGATATTGCTTCATCAGGAGGTATTGGAGGGAGTCCAAAGCGGTTCCTTGGAGCCATGATGCCTAAATAAAAGCATGTCTGTCTGTGGGAAATATGCCCTCATGTCAATCAACAGGCACGAGGAGCATAGAGACCTTGTTAAATTATGTAATTATTGTTATTCTCTAATGTCTTTTATTGTCTGTCTAATTCCCATGTAAATGTAAAGTGTTACGGAATATGTTGGCATTATAGAAATAAAAATTATTAGTGCTAGTGTTCAGTGTGTAGTAAAACAGGTTTATCTGTAATAGAGATCCATTCAAACGGGAACAAATGTCTCCACAGTATACATCTGCATGCACTGGTCTTGGGCTACGGAAAGATGGCCGCCGCCGACCAATCAGATGTAGTTTCCAGTGCGTGTTCAGGCCCAATTCACAGCGTCATAGTGCGCGCATCCTTATTGGCTTCTGTGCTGGAGCGGGGTCTTAGATAATTAACCCATTCAGGCAGATAAGCCTGATAGTAAGCCGGCTCTCAGAGCTCACTTAGTACATAACAGTGAGCTCCTTTACATAGCTGTCTTCATACATGTATTCTGGGAGTTTGCCTGCTCAGATATTCCCCACCGGATACCAAGAGGGATGCACTAGGTATATCTGTAGTCGTCCCTCGTCATAACCGCACATGCCCCTAGATATAAGGCCCTTGTCTATGAACAGTACTCCGCCTATGTTTTCCCTAAGGAAAGGTGTAGTATAAAACCCCTATGCTGCCTCTATGGGCGACTGCTTCACAAACCTGACACAAGCAGTGTCCTGATCTACACAATCCTGTAGTTTATGTGGCCTAGTAGGAAATAACAAAACCACTCAGGCCGACATTATTAGGATATTTCAGGAACTTCTGTGATTTTTTTTTTTTTTTTTCCTTATTTTTTTATTGGGGGGAACTTGTATCTAGTAATGAGCGAATCCATTTCTTGGCACCTGGTCCAGCATTGTGAGCCTCCTCCTGCTCTCCAACTCCTCCTTTGATTAGCCGGCCTGGTGCACCGTGCCGCAGCACTGACGTTGTGCCAGAAGAGCCATGTATGCCGCTAGGTGGGAGGCAGCTCGCAGGTCTCCCTCCAGTGGTCAAGAAATACTGAACTGGCTGCTGGAACAGGCTCCTTTTCAGTCCCACAAGGGGACTTGACCCTGCAAACTGTTATAAGAATATAAGCATTGCAGTGTATTGTCCACCTACTGGCCTGTGTTTGTGAAAAGATGGCGGCGATGGGGACCTCCAGGGTGACCCCATCGGTACCACACGATTGCAACGTAACTGGGTCATACTGCTTAAATGCTGCTGTCGGCAATTGTCAGCTGCATCTAAGCGGTTAAACAGCAACTATCGGACCTGACTCCTGAGCGGTCAGTTCGTCCTGTGGCGATGTGACTCGCCTCCAGCTTTAGTTCGCACACCGTCGGCAGCCATGTTGGAGCCCATCCTTTGCACTGTTACTTTTTTCTTTCTTCCCGGCCTTAATTCCATCAAACATAAAAGTTGTTAATAGACTGCTGCCTCGTCCCGCTTTGTCCTCTATTGGCTCCAGCTACAAAGCTCGCATCTGGCTCCCCACTTCGCTGCCAATCTACTCTGTGCGTCAGCAAGTAAAGCTGCCAAAGTCTTAGATCTCTTCTGAGCCTTTTCCGCCTTCTGGAACGAAAGGCTTGCGAGCGGCGCGGGCATTGAGACACTAGGTGCCATCTGGGGGGCCCTACTCTCCTGGCTCCCGGCCCACACTCGCGTTCACTTTGGCAGCTCTTAAATATTTCTCTCGACGTCACCGGCTCAGTTGAAAGTAATTTATGTATGTCGGTAGCAGATGCGGCAGGAACATAACAGGCAGCTCCAGGTGGTCCTATAAGTGTGCACATAATAAGCTTATGGTGCCGCGGGATTAGTAGTCAGCGGCGGCTGCTCAGACTCGGTGCACATCGGAGGAAAGTTCCCGTAATCCGCGCACACCGACACTGCTCCTAATTGGCCTTGCCTCATTCTCCACGTGAGGCCTCGCGCTCCTGACCTGCATCTCTAGTTTGGATTTTCTCATTTGCTGGCGGATTATCGCACAGAGGTTCTCAGATCCTAGGATCAGACAAGAACCCGTCCTAGAAATCACCGGGTCACTGAGCACGCTCAGATATTAAAGAGAAAGTCATAAGCACTTGAAAAATGCCTAAAGAGCAGAGCTTTAATGTGTTTTTTTTTTTTTTTTTTAAAGGGGTATTCCAATCTCAGTCATTCTATCTGTAGAAGCCATCACTTAATGATTGCTGCAAGTCCAACACCCCGGGCTCCCACCGATCCTGAGAATGAGGGGACCAAAGAGATGCGTCCCTTTCACAGGGGAGCTCCCGGCTGCCCACTGGTTCCGGAAAATGCAGCTGGCCCCAGTCACTTGAATGGAGTCATGCTTCACTGACTGGGAATACCCCTATGAGGGGGGTCCGGCTCTGTGGCCCTTCATTGTCAGGATTAGAGGTGTTCCCAGAGGTCTTACGCACCCCCTCCCACCATCGATCATTAAAGGGTTATACTCACTTCTGCAGTGAGAGATGAGTGCAGCAGATGACTCACCCCCTCAAGGTACCCATACGTGTAAGATGGACATCGGCCAGGCCTATTCATTGTGGTGGCACCGTATGATCATATAATGTGTATGGAATGCGGAGGGGGTGGTCTTGATACTTGCCCTCATGACAGATGTTGAGGCTGGTTAGGCATGTTGGATTCAATATGCCTGATCCGAGCTGCACTTAGGAAGCAGGTGCCTGATACTTATATTAACCCTTTCACAACCTTGGGTTTTGTCGTTTTTGCTTTTTCGTTTTTTGCTCCCCTTGTTCCCAGAGCCATAGCGTTTTTATTGTTTGGTCAATATGGCTATGTGAGGGCTTATTTTTTGCGGGACGAGTTGTACTTTTCAACGCCATTACTAGTTTTACCATATTATGTACGGGAAAACGGGAAAAAAATTCCAAATGCGGTAAAATTGCAAAAAAAGTGCAATACCACAGTTGTGGTTTTTTTTTTTTTTTTTTTTTTTTTTTTTTACCACGTTCACTGAATGCTAAAACTGACCTGCCATTCTTATTCTCCAGGTCATTACGAGTTCATAGACACCAAACATGTATAGGTTCTTTTATATTTAAGTGGTGAAAAAAAATTCCAAAATTTAGTAAAAAAATAAAATAAAAAATAGCGCCATTTTCCGAGACCTGTAGCTTCTCCATTTTTCGTGATCTGGGGCTGGGTGAGGGCTTATTTTTTGCGCGCCGGGCTGACGTTTTTATTGATACCATTTTGGGGTAGATCCGCTGTTTTGATCGCCCATTATTGCATTTTATTGCAATTTTGCGGCGACCAAAAAATGTAATTCTGGCATTTAGAATTTTTTTCTCGTTACGCCGTTTACCGATTGGATTAATTCTTTTTTTATATTGATAGATCGGGCGATTCTGAGCGCGGCGATACCAAATATGTGTATGTGGGGTTTATTTTTTATTATTTTATTTTGAATGGGGCGAAAGGAGGGTGATTTAAACTTTTATTTTTTTTTTAATTTTTTTTATTTTTTTAAAAACTTTTTTTTTTTCACTTACTGCATGCTTCAATAGTCTCCATAGGAGACTAGAAGCAGCAGTTGTCTGATCGGCTCTGCTACATACAGGGGACCAGCAGATCCCCTGCATATAGCAGAATTGGTCCTGTGCTATGAGCGCCGACCACTAGGTGGCGCTCATAGCGACCAGATCATGACAACCACAGGCGTCTGCTGCAGACCCTGGGTTGTCATGCACGCCCATCGGCGACCCGCGATCACGTGACGGGGTCGCCGGTGGGCGGGGCTTAGGACGCGTTACCCGGAAGCGCACGTTAAATGCCGCTGTCGGAGATTGACAGCGGCATTTAACAGGTTAACAGCCGCGGGTGGATCGCGATTCCACCCGTGGCTGTTGCGGGCACATGTCAACTGTAAGAATCAGCTGACATGTGCTCGGTTCAGTGAGGGCTCAGCGCAGCAGCCCTCACTGAACGGGCTGTACGCAAATGTGCGTACTAATATGGCATGGGCTCTAAAGGGGTTAAATGACACGATGCACTGAGCATGTACATGTGGGATGGGGAGGAGTAGCCGGCAGCAGCTGCTATGGTCACTATCGGGGATTGGACATGTTGGGTTTTATCTGCTTTATTCTTTAATTAGAAATGTCGGTGACGCGGTCGGCTGCTATTTTGCAGTGCCCATGTCTTTCCAGTTGCTGTATATGATATGTGATGATTGCGATGGACGGCCTGCGCGGCTGTGATAAATGTATGATTAGTATCTGATTGATTGGCGTCTCCTGTGTTCGCAGCCGCCCTTGGAAAGCCTGGCCACCGTCGAAGAGACCGTGGTTCGTGACAAAGCGGTGGAATCCTTGAGGAAGATCTCTCATGAACACTCTCCTGTTGACCTTGAAGCTCACTTTGTGCCGCTGGTGAAACGTCTCGCCAGCGGTGACTGGTTCACATCCCGCACGTCTGCATGCGGTCTCTTCAGCGTGTGCTACCCGAGAGTGTCTAGTACTGTGAAGGCGGAGATCCGGCAGTAAGTGTCCTCACCACGCCGCAGAGATCGCACACACGAGCCTCCGGGGCCGACGACAGCACTGATTATTAACGGGGTTAATAATGAGCAAAGGTCTTAAAATGGGAGGAAAAATATATAAAGTGAAAGGACAGATATTTAAATATTTTATAATTTGTAGTTTTTTCCCCATTAAATGTTCCCGCTTCGGTCATTCATTAAGTCCGTGCCTCAGAGACTGCAAGCTGTTATTAAAGCCAGAGGTGGTGCAACAAAATACTAGTGATGTATTGGAGTGTTCTTTTGTGTGTTTGTTTTTCATGATTCCATAATTTTTTTCCTCAGAATTGAGTGATTCCATAATTTTTTCCCTCTGCTTGGTCTGAAAAAAATTACCCTTACTGAGTACCAAATTTTTTATCTTGATTTCTTTTAGTGTTTCTTAAAGCCCTAAAGTTGCCATTTGAAAGGACTTTAGTTTTGTGCCATGTCTGTGATCTGCTTTTTTTCAACAACATTAAACAACTGAATGAACATCCTCCGAGCCCGGTGATTCCATAATTTTTGCCAGGGGTTGTATAACTTGCTCTTCTTGTTGAAATTGTAATTCTTTTTTTCTATTTATTTTTTTCTTATAGACATTTCCGCAACTTGTGCTCCGATGACACTCCCATGGTCCGCCGTGCTGCCGCTTCCAAACTTGGGGAGTTTGCTAAAGTACTTGAACTGGAGTATGTGAAAAATGACATTATTCCTCTGTTTACAAACCTGGCTTCAGACGAGCAGGTAGGCGAGTGATGGGGTATGGGCTCAGTGATCAGCCGAGTGCGGTCCGATGTTTTCCACAGACTCATTGACTCGCTTGGCCAAGTGTGATCCGAATATCGAAACAAACACTGGCACGCTGCAAGAGTCTGTACGAGGGAAAAATCGGACATGTGCACAGCCCCATAGAATAACATTGGACCTAGTGCGATCCAATGCTTTGTCGGATTGCACTCGGTCTGATACTATGGTGGTCTGCATGAGCCCTAAAGGTTGTTTCTCTGTCCCTGCAGGACTCTGTCCGCTTGCTGGCAGTAGAAGCCTGTGTCAGCATCGCCCAGCTGCTTCCTGAAGAAGATCTTGAAACCCTGGTGATGCCCACACTCCGCCAAGCTACGGAGGACAAATCCTGGCGCGTCCGCTACATGGTAGCTGACAAGTTTTCTGAGGTAAACCTCCCGCTGATACGCATCGCTTTCTTTTGATTAATTTTCTTCTTTAAAAGTGTAAATATCACTTCTGAGAAAAACACAAGAAGGAACGGTAGATGAAATTATAAAAATACATGATACCCTATTTATCATGTATGATATAAGATGTCCTGTGTATTCTGCAGAGCTGCTAAAGGTAGAGGCCATAGCTGTTTATAAAGGGTTTATCTGCTAGTAGGAGGACACTGCTGCTTGTAAAGGGTTAGTCGGGTACAGGTAAATAATAAAGAGAAGGCTGTAGGATTTAGCTCTGCTCTCGTGTTTATGCGCCACGCTGTCCTGACTTAAGTAGACTTCAATCTTTCCTTAAAGGGCCAGAGCGTTATCACTAAATTAATGAGGAAATGGTTTATCATTTTCCTATGAAGATGCTGGGAAAATTGCTTTTTAGTTTAATGACTGGAGTTTCTTCAGTACATGCAATAAAAAGTAAAAACAAACTGGAGCTGATATCACGTTGTGCGCAAAAGTGCCGCCTGCCTTTGCTAAAGTAGACGATGGCACAGGGGGAACGTTGCGTCTCCACCAGTGCTGCCTGCGCCTCCTTTCCACCTGCGCCGCTTATGTTCTTTAATTGCTTAGTCTGTCCTGTAAACTATGATATGTAGTTTGCAACATGAAGGTTATTTTTGCAGTATAAACTTGATGAGTGAAGTCTCCCGGTGTCAGTAATCTGTATTATGTCTTATTTCAGCTCCAAAAAGCGGTCGGTCCAGAGATCACAAAGAACGACCTGGTGCCGGCCTTCCAGAACCTGCTGAAGGATTGTGAAGCTGAGGTCCGGGCTGCAGGGGCCCACAAAGTAAAAGGTGAGGATGTTAATAGACTTGTATTAAGCTAATAAATTTATCACTTATTGATTGCTGGGACCTCACAGACCCCGAGAACGTGACGCAGCAGAACCCAGTGTGAATGGAGCAGAGGCTGGGGATGTGCACCTCATTGTCTGCAGGGATGGCGGACCCCCATACTCATATCAAGAGTGAATAGGCCAGAGGTGCGCATATGGTGGAGAGCCCTCTTCTTGGGATCGTGGATTTATCTAATGATATTCAGGCTTGTTTTTCTTTCTAATACAATATTTTATTCTATGTAATGAATGAATAACATGGCCAATTCAGGAGAAAACTGCAATATGTATTCACACTGGTTGCTGCAGCTTCCATTTTTTTCAAGAATTTCACTTTTGTTCTTGAATTTACTTTAATGAAATTAAATCTTTTCTATTTTTTTTTTTTTTTTAAAGAATTTTGTGAGAACCTGCCTGCTGACGGGAGAGAGGCCGTAATCATGAACCACATTCTGCCCTATGTAAAGGTGAGAATTATTAACATACTCTGAAAAGGAGGTGCTCCGTTATTGGACAACCCCAGATTAATCAGTTCGGGACCTCGATTAAAATAAAAAAAAAAAATAAAAAAAAATGCTATACTCTCCACCTGCGATCACTGACTGTAGTCTGCGCTTGACAGACATCGGCCGCTCATCAGCTGCCGACATCTTGTCTTCTGCAGGGGTGGAGAGCGATGGTATAATTTTCTTTTAGCAGAGCAGCTTTGCATTGATCTCTAATGGGACATCACATATTCTGTGCATTGTAAGTGACCTTGTCTTCTCTTTCGATGGCCGCTCATCCCATCACGTTTCATGTACTGACGCATCGTCTACAGTCACTTCTCATATTGAATTATCCGGCTTCTCTGGAGAGCAGGATTTATTCACCAAATGCTCAGAACGGGATAAGAAATAAAACCAATACTCACCGTTTATGCTGCGGCACCATCAAGTTTTCCTTCCTGCTGCATGATGACTTTCTGACACGTGTTACCGCTGCAGCCAATCACTGACCACTGTGGATTTTACCTCTTAGAATGGGGTACAATTTTCATCACAAGCCATATAATTCCCCGTAACATAAAATCCTCTTATGTGCTTACATACTGCAAGCACAGACACGGCACAAGACTTATTTCCTTTTATCCTCTTCAGGAACTGGTATCAGACTCCAATCAACACGTGAAATCCGCCCTGGCCTCTGTAATCATGGGGTTATCCACGATTTTAGGCAAAGATAACACCATCGAGCACCTTCTACCTCTCTTCCTGGCGCAGCTGAAAGATGAGGTGATGTGGATAAATGATGATTATACCTATGGGATCATTGTCACTTTCTGTGAAATCGTGCACATCCTAAAATATTTTTTTTTTTTCTTCTCCAGTGTCCTGAAGTGCGACTGAACATTATATCTAACCTGGACTGTGTGAATGAGGTGATCGGCATTCGGCAGCTCTCTCAGTCCCTGCTGCCGGCCATTGTAGAGCTGGCAGAAGATACTAAGTGGAGAGTGAGACTCGCCATCATCGAGTACATGCCCCTGCTGGCCGGGCAGCTGGTAAGTCTGTGTGTTGTGTGTGTGTATATATCAGGTGATAGTATTACTGCTACACGTTCCTGCACTGATCATTCCTCCTCCTGTCTTCATAGGGTGTGGAGTTTTTCGATGAAAAGCTGAATTCTCTGTGCATGGCTTGGCTTGTTGACCACGGTAAGTGCTACAAACAAGCCGGAGATAACGGTATTAATTATGTCTCGTCTTGGTTCCTGCGGTGGCTTTAATCAGTCAGCAATTCTCTTATCATAATTAGGCATAGCAGGAGCGGCCACCGACATCACAGCGTTAGTTTGGATTACACAAAAGCACATTGATTTTTGGCAGATTTCTGCGATTTACGCCGTATGGCTGCTGGAGACTTCCACTCCTATAATGTAATGCTGAATTATTCAACTTAATAAATAAACCAGGGTGCAGAGTTCTGCCGGTAAAGCCCCACGTCTGGCACCACAAGGCGCCGTTTATAGACATCAGATTTTTACTTTTCGTATTTATTAGAGATGAGTGAATCGATTCACAGGAATATTGTGCACAGGGCCTGGTCAGTAATCTTTGGCAGCACACCTCCTCCTACCTGCCGGCATCTTATGGGACGCACACACGACGTTGTGCTGGGTAGGAGGAGGTTCGCTGGCTCCTGATGGTCGGGGGGCCACAGTGGACCGCAGTGCTAGTCCGTGCTGCCCCGCAACCATCTGGTCACACACATGCGGAGTACGAACAGGGGAGGAAGCGACCCCTCCATGCTCATGGTAGGTGCCAGCTGCCAACATTTGTCATATACGTTCTATTTTCCATAAATGTCTCGTATGGTAAGTTTTATTACAGCCCTTTGGATTGGTTCAGTTTGCCAGAAAAGTTTGTGCACGTCCTGATTTAGACTCTTAAAAGTCCTAGAAGCAATGTCTGCACACGTTCACACTCGCAGGACAACACTAGCTCATGGGAAAACTGTACTTACTGTGGTCTGCACAGGACACACTGATCAGGGCCAGTAATGCAGGCGTGAAATGCTGAGCAAACCATAATGTCTGCAATTTGTTTTCAGTCTATGCGATCCGAGAAGCCGCCACAAACAACTTAATGAAGCTGGTAGAAAAGTTTGGAGCAGAGTGGGCCCAAAATACCATCGTCCCGAAGGTCCTGGCCATGGCGAACGATCCCAACTACCTGCATCGAATGACGACTCTGTTCTGTGTTAACGTACGTGTTCTCTGCTGATGACCCGGACTAGGTGCAGCGTTGGTGAGAAATCTTTATTTCATTGCTTTTTATTTTTCCCTTCTACAGGCCCTTTCTGAAGCTTGCGGGAAGGAAATCACCACGAAACTGATGCTGCCTATTGTACTAAAGATGGCCGCTGATCAAGTGGCCAATGTCCGATTCAATGTAGCCAAATCCCTACAAAGGATAGGACCCATCCTGGATAGCAAGTATGTGCTGCCCCTACATACGGGGTCCTCATGTATGAATGATGCATCGCTCACTTCTGTAGTCTAAAACTAATGTAAAAAAAGAAAAAAAAAAAACGTCAAGTTTGGTTCCTCTATTTGTTTGTATTTTTAGAGCGGATTACGGATTCAATAATAAGTCTGAGCCTGTAACTTTCTATTGAATCTGTGCTCCGTTTTATGCGCTTTCCCCGCCCCCCTCCAGAGCCGAGCGCTTTCCCCGCCCACCTCTCCCCCCACATTACTACTGCTCTCACCATTGTTTTTGTTCAGGTTTATCCTATGTTTTGGCGAACATGGAACAAAATAAAAAAAAAACATCCCAGAAAAAGATAAAGCCTTACCAATGCACTAGCAGGATGCAGCAGACCCCCTGTCTTTGTGGGGTTTGCTTATATAGTGCTGCACAAGCCTACCTGATCTAATAGTATGGGCGTCATCAGTAGGCTGTAAGCCAGACACTGTGCATCACACGTATCTGTGTGACTGGCGTCCTATGCAAGCCCCATCTGTGTGCATGTATACACAGCCACCCCCTCCATGATCTGGTAGGTCAGTGAGTGGCTGTTTGCATCAGTATTTTGCACCTGTGCTGCTCCCGCCTTTATCATGGGGATCTTCTGCATTCTGCAGTGCATTGGTAATCTGACCTGGTGTTAGTAAGGCTGTGTGCCCACTATGCGTTTATCAAGCGTTTTTGCGGCGGAATTTCCGCAGTGAAAACGCTTGGTAATACGTGCCCCATGGTCCCTAATGATAATCCGCATGTGTTGTGCACATGCTGCGGAAATTTCCGCTGCGGATTATCATTGCGGAAAAATACGCAGCATGTCCATTAATTTTGCGAACATGCAGTGTAATTGCCACCAGTGACTTGCATTGAAACACATAATATCCGTATGACTGCACGTGCACACGCGGATATTAAGCGATTCAATGTGCGGATGGTACCCGGGTCTGGAGAGGAGGAGACTCTCCTCCGGACCCAGGTACCATAGTAAAAAGAATTTAAAATAAAAAATAAAGATGGCCCCCGGTCTCCTCAGCGATGCATCTGTCTCTTGTGCGGCTCGCGATGATCTAAAAGGACCTTCCATGACGTCATTTAGTTATGTGACAGGTCACGCGACTGCAGATGTCAGTGGTCGCGTGACCTGTCACATGACTAAATGACGTCATGGAAGGTCCTTTTAGACCATCGCGAGCCGTACAAGAGACGGACGCATCGCTGAGGAGACCGGGGGCCATCAGAAGGTAAGTATAATTTTTATTTTTTACCATTTTTACTCTTTTTTTTTTTTTTTTTTTTTTAACTATTACTTGGTCACTTTCCAAGTGATGCTAAAATCGCTTGGAAAGCGCTTCATAACCCGCATGCAGAAGTGCATGCAAAAACGCTTGACAAACGCTTCTACCTGGCGGGAAAAACACATGTAAAATCCGCATTCGTTTTTCCTGCAGCATTTCTGCATAGTGGGCACTTAGCCTATGGCTTTTTCTTTCTCTGTGATGTTTTTTTATCCTAGGTTTTCCATGACTTGGGATAAGTCTACCCCTTATTGTTTGTACAGACTCTGCTCCTAAAATGCTCATTTTAATAGGCAGCGTAGCAATCACAAAGGACAGTACAGCAATTCCTACATACATTTTCAAAGCATGTACACCAGCCCCATCAGCTGTAAGATCTATTTAATGATGTATTCAGTTTGTGAAATCTTTTCATAGATCTGCTTTAAAGGCTTTTTGCATAATTTTTTTTCTTAAAGTGCTGTAAAATGCTGCAACTTTATAATTGGTGTAAGAAATTCCTACCAGTTTGCTGCCGTAGTGTCTGTGTAACTCCTTCACATGGCAGGTTATCCTGCTGTTTTTGATACAGATTCCACTACAGACTGCTTCTGGCTTTATTGGCTTTGTACTGATGGGCATCAGATCTTGGGATGAGGCTGCTGTACTTACTTTGAAAATCCATGTCGAAATGGTTGTAAAATCCTCAAATTTAAAATGAGCATTTAAGAAGTCCAAGTCATCGTAATATACAGCAAATGTGACATAAAGACTTTTTGTGTAATCTGCTCTCGTCACCTTTTCTTTGATTGTAAAAAGCAGCAGCATTGAGAGGGTGGAAAGCATCCAAGTCCTCAGGGAGGGCAGATTACACAGGTTGCACTTAAAGCATAGATAGGCGCACACTGTAATTTGCAGGTGAGGAGGTGGATTGCAGACAATGTACAGACAGGATTGGATCTGTTGGGTTCTTTAGAGGGAAAGCGAGCAGCCGAAAATCTCAAACTTCCTCAGTGAAGTGATTTCTATGAGCTGTATAAGAAAAATTTGCTCCCAGAATAAAGCTGCACTGATATAAGAAAGCTAGTGAAGTGAGCAGCAGAATTCAGGGCATCCAGCATGTATTACTGGCAGGGATATGTCCACAAGACAAAAGTGGGAAACTAGGACTAGGCTACAAATGAAGTGCAGCTCCCTTTTCCATGCCAAAGAAGGTGGCTTGTTGTATTTTTTTTTTTTGTTTTGTTCATTTTTGCAGTTTGAATTTAATAAACTGTTTTGCTCTATTATTCTTCTTCAGGCTTTTGATTTTTCCGCATATTGTTGCCTACAAAATGAGTTGACTGATATCTGTCAGTGAGTTTGTCCGGTCATTTTGTTTGTGACTGTCTTATTCTGAGCTCCTGTCGGCTAACTTACGGCCATCATATTAAGGCTGCGTGCCCACTATGCATTTTTTAAGCGTTTTTTGCCGCTGAATTTCCGCAGCGAAAACACTTAAAAAACGCTTGGTAATACGTGCCCCATGGTCCCCAATGATAATCCACATGTGTTGTGCACATGCTGCGGAAATTTCTGCTGCGGATTATCATTGCGGAAAAATACACAGCATGTCCATTAAATTAGCGGACATGCTACGCAATCGCCGCCAGTGACTTGCATTGAAATGCATATTATCCGTGTCAGCACATTTGCACACGCGGATATTAAGCGATTCTATGTGCGGATGGTACCCAGGCCTGGAGAAGAGGAGACTCTCATCCAGACCTGGGTACCATAGAAACTGTAAAAAAAAAAAGAATATAAAATAAAAAATATACATTATACTTACCTTCTGATGGCCCCCGGCCTCTTCAGTAATGCATCCGGTCTGTTGTATACAGCAGACTGGACGCAGGGGAGTAAATACCAGGGGCCATCGGAAGGTAAGTATAATCTTTATTTTGTTTTTTACCATTTTTAGTCTTTTATTATTTTTTTTTAACTATTACTTGGTCACACTATATAAATCCATGCCGGTTGCATGGATTTATATAGTGTGACCAAGTTGTCAAGCACTTTCCAAGTGATGCTAAAATCTCTTGGAAAAGCACTTGATAACCCGCATGCAGAAATGCATTCAAAAACGCTTCACAAACGTTTCTACCTGGCAGGAAAAACGCATGCGTTTTTCCTGCCAGGGAGAAGTGGAAAAAATATGCAGCATTTCTGCATCTTGTGCACATTAGCCTTATACTGAACATTGAAAGCCGAACATCAGCTGAGGGAGCTCACTCATGGATTCTAAGTTGACTCATTCTGCAGCCACCAATGTGCATGGAAACAAAGATGAAATGCAATTTAAAAAATATACATTTGTTTTAGACTAAAATACATTTAAGTAAAAATAAAACTATATATACCCATTATTCTGCATTTGATCTGTTCTGTACGTAAATGGGCACTGGGTTAATTGAAGTGAACATTGATGGTTCTCTGTTTTATAATTTCAGTACATTACAATCAGACGTCAAGCCCGTACTTCAGAAACTGGGCCAGGATGAAGATATGGATGTGAAATATTTTGCCCAAGAAGCCATGACTGGTACGTTTTTTGTTTTATTTATGACTTGATTTTATACATCTTGAGAAGATGCCAAAGTGCTCTTAGCGGCATTTTCTACGTCTGTCTTGATGCGGCCGCTCCATTCATTTACCCCCCAAGAAAGTCAGAAACAAAGCACATTGCCCTTCACATAACTGACCTGCACGGTCGGTGTGTGTTGTGCATCAGTCTTACTCATTAGTATAGGGTGCACGCTCAGTACCTGCTAGTCTTACTGCAGCTCTGTGCAAACGCAACGTCATTGACGCCACTTGACTCCTCTACGAGCGGCATCAGACATTGGTTTTAAAGAGCACAGGAGCTTTTTCAAAATGTCCCACGCTATTACTTATTGATCAGTCTTTGCAAAGCTCTGAATCTTTGTAACATAGTCCGTGATGTTATTTTGCTTTCTTCTCTCTAACACCATGCTGAAAGTGCTGTTTTAACAGCCTGGTCCATGTGCTTTTACAAGCTGCTTTGATCTGCAGCTCCAGGAAGAATCTGCACTCAGACTTCTTACTAACACTCTCCCTTTGTGAGCGTTGCTGCTCCCTTGCTCTGTGTTTGAGTGCAGATTCTTGCAGAAGAGCAGGAACTAGGCCAGTAAAACGGCACTCTCATCTTGGAATGAAGCCAAGTAATGTAAGGGCGAATATTGCAAAGATTCATCAATAGTTGAAGTGTAAAGTTCCACAGCCTCAACATATTCTTGTTACTCTTTTAATCCTTCTCTCTGCAGTCCTCGCCTTGGCATAAGAAGTTGCAGCCCACCCGTCCCCTCCGTGTATGTTCAATATGTAGTAGAATGTTTTGAACCTGCGGAACAACCATCCAAAACCTCACAGGAACAAATGGCAACTACTGTTGGAAGACCACATTCCCTGCATATGTGCCTCTTCTAAAAAGACTTTTATTGCTTCTTATTTTACTTATTTTATTTATGCATTTCCAGTCTCTTTTTTTTATTTGCAGTACACAGGAGTCTTACTTGTTACTGGTGATGGTCGGTGTGTTACTGGGTATTGGTGTTTTTTTTTGGGTTAAGACACGGTTGTGGACCTGATCGTCAGACAGCACAGTCTTCTGCAGTGAGGTTTACACCCGGCACTGAGCACCTGATCTGTCGGGCATCTCCTTTTTAATCTTCTCGAAAACATCCGGTGCCAAAAAAATGGATATTTGATTGTGGCTATGCCCACTTTTTTGGCCTCCTTGGTCGTTGTGCATAGGTCCATAGTGGTGGGGATTTTGTAGAGGGGGTGGGTGAAGAAGAGATCCAGGAACTTGTGGAGGGGCTATTCTGGTCTCTAAAAGATTATCACCTATCCACTGAATGAGTGTTATTTGTTAAGTCACAACTCCCACCGAACACCAGAACAGGGGAACTTTTTCGTAGTTCACTCTTAGCGCAAGACTGTGGCCAGGATGTTACATAGAGCTGCGCAAGACCGCGGTCAGCGTGCGTGCACAACCTGCGCAAGACCGCGGCCGGCGTGCGTGCACGACCTGCACAAGACCGCGGCCGGCGTGCGTGCACGACCTGCGCAAGACCGCGGCCGGCGTGCGTGCACAACCTGCTGCTTCGTTAAACTCCTCTTGGCCTTTCATCCAGGAATAACGGAGGATGGAACAATTTTCACAGTGGATAGGTGATAAAGAGGTCGTCTGAGCTCCAAAAATTAACTGTTACAGATTAGATTCCTTTTCACGCTCTGTTTCCGTATCTGATATTGTAGCTCGGGCTTGATGTCTGAATGAAGACCCTCCCTCCCCACCCCCCAAAAAAAGTCTGCTCTATCCTTCTTACGTTTCGCTTTACCATCCTCTCCGTTGTTGCAGGCACTGGAATGACATAGCAATTGTACGGTGGCCAATATTTTTGCATGCCGGGCATGATTAGGGACAGTGCTTATCTACTGACGTTTTCTGGACTCGGGCTGTGTCCGTAGCATTCCATCTCTGTGGATTCTGTTTTTTATTATTTTTTTCTAAGCTGGTTGGCTTTGCACCCCAATGCCTGGGTGGAAGATGCACTCTTTTTAAGATAACCACCTCCCTATCTGTAAGCTGAGAGAGTCTGAATCGAATACAACCTTTTAAACTAAATGCAAAAATTAACTAAAGTCCCTTCGCGTCGAGACCCTCCTCGAAGGTTAACTCCTATATGACTGTAGAAATTGTCATGTGCTTGATTACGGAAATAAATGTAACAAATCATGCGCCTGTGTGGTCTTTTATTTTGACTTTTTCCTACTTTGTGGGGTCCATCACGAATGCTCGAGTTGCATTTCAGGCTAGAATCACACTTGCAATTTTTATAGTAGCCGTTCAGCAGACGACTTCTGATCTGTTGCCTTTTTATAGAGGTGCTTCAGAAGAAGAGTGCACACTTTGTACTGGACAATCGCTGTGACCAATAAAGTAGGCCTCCAACCATTTCAAGATATATACTTCTCATATATGACCTGGGGTCACCAGCAATTCCAAAAATGGGGCTCTGGAACCCGACTCTGCATTGTATGGAAGTGAGATGCGCATGCTCAACCTCCGCTCCATTCCTTGTCTTTAGGACTGCCAGAAATAATAACCAGGGCTTATTTATATTTTTTTAAGCATACTCCAAAAATCCTGAAAAATCACACTAGGGCTTATTTTCATAGTAGGTCTTATATTTGGGGAAACTGGATAATAGAAGTAGTTGGCAACCTTTTTCTACTCCTGGATAATACCTTCTTTAATTTTTTTTTCTCATGCAGTAACGAACTGTGTAATAGATGAATATGTCCATTCCTTCCCAGCAGAAAGTGTTAGTTATTCACTTTCATGTACCCAAAATGATGCCATGACTAAGAACCCTACATATTTCTGGGTTCGAAACGCATAGGATTTCTCGCAGGATGTCTGGTTTTTAAAATTGTGCATTTTATATGGATTAATAAAGCGCTTTTTTTGACTTGAAAAATTGGGAGGATTGAGTGCTAGAAAAAAATTACCATTTTTTCACGTGTACCCCAAAATGGTGCCACTGCAAAAATGCAGTGAGTCCGACAAAAAGAAAGCCCTCATAATCCTATAAAGACCATTCATGCATTTATTCCACTGGTCTACATCTTCTATGTATTGCTGTACATAGTTGGCTGCAGAATGAGTGAATCTGTTAGTGAGCTCGTTCTGAGTTATAACTTCAATTGCTCATCTGAACTCTTAGAAACGGATTCACATCCAAGTCCAAATTAAAATGAACGCTGATGTCATAAATTTGCTTTGAAGAGGTGCAGATTCTGCTGTTAAAATGAGCTCACTCATCTCATTCTGCAGCCAGCTACGGACAGTGATACATAGCTACTGTAGAAGCTGAATGGTTCAACATATTCAATGAAACCCAATTGCAAAAATTATCTTAAGTGTAATTTTGGCTAATTAAAAATGCCTATGAAGAAGATCTAAATCACCTGCAGTATTAAGGGGTTAATTCAGTTTGTATTTTTAACCCCTTCCCGACATTTGCAGTGTATATATACGTCATTGTCAGGAAGGACTTTCCGACCCATGCAGTATATATACACGTCATGGTGATCGCCTGCGCACAGGGGGCTGTGCGCGGGTGATCGCTGCTGGATCTCAGCTGATACTGACACCTGGGACACGCAGCATTTAGCGTGCAGGCAGAGGGAAGAAAGCCCCTGTGCCCTTTGATCGGAGACCCCACAACGTCATCGTGGGGTCCCGATTGTTGCCATGATGACATCTGAGTCACCAGAACTAGCAAAGTTGTTAGATCATGCGCAGTGCATGATCTAACAACTTTGTGTGTCAGTGCAGCAGAGGCATGCTCCTGCATCCCTATGCTTTATAAGCAATCAGGCTGAAAAAAGTGAAAGTCCCACCATAGTGGGACAAAGTGTAAAAAAAATATTATTTTTTTTTTAAAAAGTCACAAAAGAATAAAAAATATTGTACCCATAAACAAATTTTTTTATGGAAAAAAAAAAAAAAAAACACATTTGGTATCGTCGCATCCGGAACGACCTGACCTATAAAACTGTCCTACTATTTAACCCCCTCAGTGAACACCGTAAAAAAAAAAAAAAAGGCGAAAAAACAACTGCTTTATCATGAAACCGCTGAACAAAAAGTGGAATAAAACGCAATCACAAAGACTAATGTAAGTAAAATGGTATCTCTGAAAACTTCATCTTGTCCCGCAAAAAACAAGCCGCCATACAGCTCCATCAGCCGAAAAATAAGTTATAGCTCTCAGAATAAAGCGATGCAAAAATAATTTTTCTATAAAAGTTTGTGTAAAAGCGCTAAAACATAAAACAAATTAATGTGATATTTCTGTAAACGTACTGACCCAAAGAATAAAGCTGCCTTATCTATTTTACCACACGTGGGAAAAAAAAAAAAAATCCTGAATTGTTGTTTTTTCTTCGTGCTGCCTCCTTAAAATCAGAATAGAAAGTGATCAAAAAATTTTACATTTCCAAAAATTGTACTAATAAAAACGTCAACTTGTCCCGCAAAAAACAAGACCTTACATGACTCAGCCGAAATATGGAAAAATTATAGCTCTCAGAATAGGGCGATGCCCAATAAAAAAAAACATCTTAGTGTGTGACAGCAGCCAAACATAAAAACCCGATATAAATCTGGTATCGCTGTAATCACACACCGACCTAAAGAATAAAATCTTCAAATCACTTATACTGCATGAGGAACAGAGTAAAAAAACAATTCTTCACCTGCTGATTTGTTCATTCTGCCTCCCAAAGATTGCAGTATGACTTGGCTCACATTTATCCTGCACTCTGCGCTGAGCGCTTACACCGGGGTTTCCATATAAATCTCTGAAATATGTGATTCAGACGGAACCCCTGCCGGAAAATTCCCTATACTGAGGCAGATGGAGGCACTGTGGACACCGTTTGGCCTGTGATCCGGCGATGTCTGTATTTTTAGGGGTGCATAAAAGTGCCGTCGGCCTCAGTTTTGTGCACTTCTGAAAGGATAAAGCTGAACAGAGGCCAGACGGAGTCCAGAGTAACTTTGCTGCCTCATTATAATGAATGGATCACTAGGGGGGGTTTCATCTGAATCACGTCACTCGGAGATTTAGATGGAAACCCCGATGTAAGTGCTCAGCGTAAAGCACAGGATAAATGTGATCAAAAATGTTCCCAACAAAAGCTTCAATTCAATCCACAAAAAAAAGCCCCCACTCAGGTCCATCATCTGTTATCGGAAATATAGGGGCTTCTATGTTACTGGTAGTACAAAGGCTCTGGAAAAGCGAAATGACTCCTTGTCCCCCAAAAGAAATTCAGCACTCCCAAATGCAAATGCCCCCCTCCCTTCTGAGCTCCACAGTGTGCCTAAACCGTAGTTAGCGTCCACATGTTTGACATTTCTGTAGCAATGAGAGCCCGCCTAATTTACGGGTGCATGTCTTCAGAAGCATGAGCTGGGCACAACACACTGGTCACTACAACAGCAGTTTGCAATTTTCACTCTGCAACATCCATTGCTGCTTGTTTCTGGAAAAGACCCATGGAGTCAAAATAGTCACTACACTTGTAGATAAATTCCCAAAGGGGTATAATTTCCAAAATGGTGTGACATAAGGGGGGATTCTGCTATTCTGGCATTTCGGGGCTCTGTAAATGGAGTCTGCATACTATTCTATAAAAATCTGCGCTCCAGGAGGCAAATAGCGCTCCGTCCCTCCCGAGTCTCACCATGTGGCTAAGCAGTACTGTACAGCTACATATGAGGTATTGCCACGTTCAGCAGAAATTGTGGGACAAATTTTGGTGCCATTTGTACTCATTTGCCTGTGTGAAAATGTAAAATCTGGGGCTAAAACAAAATTTTGGTGGTAAAAATGTAATTATACTTTTCACTGCACAATACTTTTCACTGCCCAATGGCATAAAATTCTGTGACCCACCTGTGGTGTCAATATGATCACTGCACCCCTAGATGGATTCATTGAGAGGTGACGTTTGCATAATGGGGTGTTATGAGAGGTCTGCCAATGTGACATGGCACCCTCAAATCAGTCCAGTAAATCTGAACTCCAGTATGGCGCTTCTTCCCTTCTGAGCTTTGCACGGTGCCTCAAAAGTAGTTTTCGACCACATATGGGGTATTGCGGTACACAGGAAAAATTGCACAACAAATTTTGGGGTCCATTTTCTCCTGCTATTCTTATGAAAATGAAAACATATGGGGCTAAAACAACATTTGTGGGAAAAATATATTTTTTCATTTTTACAGATCCACGTAAAATTCTGTGAAGCAACTGTGGGTTCAAGGTGCTCACCACACATCTAAATAAATTCCTTGAGGGGTCTAGTTTTCAAAATGGGGTCACTTGTGGGTGTTTTTCCAAACGCGATATGACAGCCGCAGACCATTCCATCAAAGTCTGTGTTCAAAAACGTCACTCCTTCCTTTCTGAGCCCTGCCGTGCGCCCAAACAATAGTTTTCCCTCACATATGGGGTATCTGCGCGCTCAGGAGAAATTGCACAACAAATTTTGGGGTCCATTTTCTCCTGCTACCCCTTTGAAAATAAAAAAATTGGGGCTAAAAACTTTTGTGTGAAAAATCTTTTTTTTATTTTCACTGATCTACGTTATAAACTTCTGTGAAGCACTTATGGGTTCAAGCTGCTCGCCACACATCTAGATAGACCCCCCCAGGGAACTTATTTTCCAAAATGGTGTCACTTTTAGGCAGATTAGGGGCTCTCCAAATGCAACATGGCGTCCGCTAATATTCCAGCAAATTTTGCATTCAAAAAGTCAAATGGCGCTCCTTCCTTTCCAAGACCCTGCCGTGCGTCCACCAGACAGTGGTTTTCCCCCACATATGGGGTATCAGCACGCTCAGGAGAAATCGCACAACAAATTTTGGGGTCCATTTTTTCCTGTTACCCCTGCGAAAATAAAAAAAAAATTGGGTCTAAAGTTAAATTTTTGTGAAAAAAAGTTAAATGTTTATTTTTTCCTTCCACATTCCAAAAATTCCTGTGAAGCACCTGAAGGGTTAATAAACTTCCTGAATGTGGTTTTGAGCACCTTGAGGGGTGCCGGTTTTAGAATGTCACTTTTGGGTATTTTCTGTCATTTAGACCCCTCAAGTCAAATGTGATGTGGTCCCTAAAAAATTTGTAATTTTTGTTGGAAAAATGAGAAATCGCTGGTCAACTTTCACCCCTTATAACTTCCTTACAAAAAAATTCATGTTTCCAAAATTGTGCTGATGTAAAGTAGACATGTGGGAAATGTTATTTATTAACTATTTTGTGAGATATATATCTCTGATTTAAGGGGATAAAAATTGAAGTTTTGAAAATTGCAAAATTTTCCAAATTTGCGCTTGTTTACAAATAAATGCAAGCTCTATCGAAATTTTACCACTATCATGAAGTACAATATGTCACGAAAAAACATTCTCAGAATCACTTGGATCTGTTGAAGCGTTCCAGAGTTATTACCTCAAAGAGTGACAATGGCCAGAATTGTAAAATTTGACCTTGTCATGAAGGCGAAAACAGGCTTGGGTGTGAAGTGGTTAATGTTGGTTCTTTTTTTGCTCCAATGTGGATTAAAAATAATAGAAAAAGCATAAAGAAAAGCCCTAGTAGCTGCATTTGTTTTCACTCTTGTGTTCATCTTGAGACCCGCCACATAAACCACAAACCTCATAAAAGCGACCAGCGAGATGTAGATTGATCAGATTTCTTAGCCGAGGACTTGATAAAACATGTCGTCTCGTCAGGCATAAAAGGGACGGAAGGAATATTAAATAGTTAACCACAAGCGTAAGAATTAATCGCTTGTGATGTGAGATCTAATGACACAACCAGCCTCAACATTTTTTTTTCATATAGGTAGATTAGACAATTTTTGGGCAATTTTTAGAATTCTGACCCTTCATAGACTGCCAGTCCTTAGTCCAGTTGAGCGCCTATTTGCTCGTACAGATAGGCTATTCACTGCATGGGAAGAAAATTGTAGCATGTGTTAATCTGATCCAATTTAGGGCACCCGTCAGCGATGCGGAGAAGCTTGTGAACCCCGTCACTTCTGCGCTTGTGACTGGTCGGCAAAGTTCTGCGCCAGTCTAAACTTAACCTAAAGCGCAGTAAGGCGCGTGTGCCTCTTAATTCAGTGCATCATTGGGCTCTCTGTGCACCGGAAGATTGAAATCTACCCCAGCCCCGAGCTAGCCTCAGTTCACACCAACATTCTGGCATACATCATGGCAAAATGGGCATGCAACAAATTTACTAAGCCCTGATTTAGGTCAAGGGAAAAATATCACACATTTTTCAACCTTTTAACAGAAAACTGGCTTAGAGAGCACGCTAAAGTGTTACTATTTCTAGTAAAGCAATATAGGTGCAGAACATCTGAAACATCAAATACTCACTGTGCCGACATAACCTTAGAGGGGCTTTCCTCATCCCAAAGAAAAATTATATGCTAGAGGCGCATGTGACTTTTAAGCTGTTTGTTCCTCGGAAACCCCTAGCATATTGTACTAAACCGGATGGATATAGCTTTCAATAAATACACCTGTCTAAACTGTCCCTTTCAGGAAAAAGTATAAAATAAAGTTCTGATGTAGCCTATTATATTTTATTTCTCTGTGGAGTCATGTGGGCGGATCCTGACTTGTTCCGTGTCCCATAGGCTGGGCTACAACATTACAAGCCAGGTGAAGCCTTTAGTAAGTCACCAGCATGCGCTGGATTGTAATGACACATTCTGATCTGTGAGATGTGAAACTAGCCAGGACTCCTCAGGAGGCTAGGACCGCCCACTGGACTCTTCACCTGTAAGTAACATCCAATGGGTGCTACCTCATTTCATACTTTATATTGCGAGAAACAGTGCAGGATGCAGGACCCGCTGCTAAGACTCTCGTCTATCAGATAGTTATGGTGCATCCTTTGTATAAGCCATATATAGGAAAACCCCATTAATGGTCCTACAGTTTTGCAGGTTTACCCACCAAACAGCCATTAGTAATTTGTTTTTAACAGTTGCCTAAGTACCTTAATGGCGTGATGTGGCCGATGAGCCCTTGAATCTGTTGGATTGCGGGTGCCTGGTCTTAACTGCGACCCCTACTTACTTCAGACCCTGTCTTACGTGAAATATAAAACAGGAAATGTGTGCAAATCTGTACTATCCTGGGCTCTTCAGTAAAGGTGCACTATGGTTCCAGTATCTGTGTATACAGAGATCTGTCAATCACCGAGTAGGACCGCCCACTGGACTCCTAAGCCCAAAATGAAAAGGAATTGATTTGAAAAAATATACAGTAATGTTTTCACATCAATCTTTTAGTATATTGTAAATTATTCATTCCAATCCTCACTCATTTTGGACTCGGGAGTCCAGTAGGCGAGGCTAATCAGTGATTGACCTGTGTAGGTATATATACAATCACTGATTAGCCTCGCCTACTGGACTCCCGAGTCCAAAATGAGTGAGGATTGGAATGAATAATTTACAATATACTTAAAATATTGATGTGAAAACATTACTGTATATTTTTTCAAATCAATTCCTATTCATTTTGGGCTTAGGAGTCCAGTGGGCGGTCCTACTCGGTGATTGACAGATTTCTGTATATATGCACATACAGGGAATACAGTCAGAAGTCCAATGAGTTGTCCTATACCGTGAAAAATCTTAGCACCAAATGAGTAGGAATATAGATTGGTGTGAAAAGTCAATGGTATACTATTTATCAAGGACCGCACACTGGACTTCTGACAGTACTCCCTGTGTGTCTGTACATTTACATACATATGAATGTATATATACACACATTAATTATATATATATATACATATACAGTTGTGCTCAAAAGTTTACATACCTCTGCCGAATTTTTCCTTTCTTGGCCTTGTTTCAAATATTATGAATGATAACCAAAAAACTTTTTCTCCACTCATGGTTATTGGTTAGGTGAAGCCATTTATTGTCAAACTACTGTGTTTTCTCTTTTTAAATCTTAATGACAACCAAAATATCCAAATGACCCTGATCAAAAGTTCACATACACTGGTGATTTTGGCCTGATAACATGCACAGAATTTGACACAGATGGGTTTGAATGGCTAATAAAGGTAACACCCTCACCTGTGACCTGTTTGCTTGTAATCAGTGTGTGTGCATAAAAGCTGAGCGTGTTTCAGGGATCCAGAGAGACTCTTGCATCTTTCATCCAGCCACTGACGTTTCTGGATTGTGAGTCATGGGGAAAGCAAAAGAATTGTCAACCGATCTACGGGAAAAGGTAGTTGAACTGTAGAACACAGGAAAGGGATACAAAAAATATCCAAGAAATAGATAATGCCAGTCAGCAGCGTTCAAACTGTGATTAACAAATGGAAAATCAGGGGCCCTGTAAAAACCAAACCATGGTCAGGTAGACCAACAAAGGTTTCAGCCACAACTGCCATGAAAATTGTTCGGGATGCAAAAAAAACCCCTCAAATAACATCAGCTGAAATTCAGGGCTCTCTGAAAACTAGCGGTGTGGCTGTTTCAAGATGAACAATAAGGAGGCACTTGAAGAAAAATGGGCTGCATGGTCGAGTCACCAGAAGAAAGCCATTACTGTGCAAATGCCACAAAGTATCTCACCTACAATACGCCAAACAGCACAGAGACAAGCCTCAAAACTTCTGTAACAAGGTAATTTGGAGTGATGAGACCAAAATTGAACTTTTTGGCCACAACCATAAATGTTACATTTGGAGAGAGGTCAACAAGGCCTATGATGAAAGGAACACCATTCCTACAGTAAAGCACGGAGGTGGATCTCTGATGTTTTGAGGATGTGTGAGCTACAAAGGCACAGGAAACTTGGTAAAAGTTGAAGGAAAGATAAATGCAGCACGTTATTAGCAAATACTGGAAGCAAATTTGCACTCATTAGCCCGGAAGCTGCGCATGGGACGTACTTGAACGTTCCAACATGACAACGATCCAAAACACAAGGCCAAGTCGACCTGTCATTGGCTACAGCAGAACAAAATGAAGGTTCTGGAGTGGCCATCTCAGTCTCCTGACCTCAATATTATTGAGCCACTCTGGGGAGATCTCAAGCGCGCAGTTCATGTTAGACATGTTTACAGGAACTGGAGGCTTTTTGCCAAGAAGAATGGGCAGCTTTACCATCTGAGAAAATAAAGAACCTCATCCACAACTACCACAAAAGACTTCAAGCTGTCATTGATTAAGAACTGGGGTATGTGAACTTTTGATCAGGGTCATTTGGATGTTTTTGGTTGTCATTAAGGTTTAAAAAGAGAAAACACAGTCGTTTGACAATAAATGGCTTCACCCAACCAATAACCATGAGGGGAGAAAAAGTTTTTTTTGTTATCATTCACATTCTCTGAAACAAGGCCAGGAAAGGAAAAATTCTGCCGGGGTATGTAAACTTTTGAGCACAACTGTGTGTTTGTATAGATATATATATATACACAGTACAGACCAAAAGTTTGGACACACCTTCTTACTTAAAGATTTTTCTGTATTTTAATGACTATGAAATTGTACATTCACACTGAAGGCATCAAAACTATGAATTTACACATGTGGAATTATATACTTAGCAAAAAAGTGTGAAACAACTGAAAATATGTCTTATATTCTAGGTTCTTCAAAGTAGCCACCTTTTGCTTTGATGACTGCTTTGCACACTCTTGGCATTCTCTTGATGAGCTTCAAGAGGTAGTCACCGGAAATGGTCTTCCAACAATCTTGAAGGAGTTCCCAGAGATGCTTAGCACTTGTTGGCTCTTTTGCCTTCACTCTGCGGTCCAGCTCACCCCAAACCATCTCGATTGGTTTCAGGTCTGGTGACTGTGGAGGCCAGGTCATCTGGCGTAGCACCCCATCACTCACCTTCTTGGTCAAATAGCCCTTACACAGCCTGGAGGTGTGTTTGGGGTCATTGTCCTGTTGAAAAAGAAATGATGGTCCAACTAAACGCAAAGTGGATGGAATAGCATGCCGCTGCAAGATGCTGTGGTAGCCATGCTGGTTCAGTATGCCTTCAATTTTGAATAAATCCCCAACAGTGTCACCAGCAAAGCACCCCCACACCATCACACCTCCTCCTCCATGCTTCACGGTGGGAACCAGGCATGTAGAGTCCATCCGTTCACCTTTTCTGCGTCGCACAAAGACACGGTGGTTGGAACCAAAGATCTCAAATTTGGACTCATCAGACCAAAGCACAGATTTCCACTGGTCTAATGTCCATTCCTTGTGTTCTTTAGCCCAAACAAGTCTCTTCTGCTTGTTGCCTGTCCTTAGCAGTGGTTTCCTAGCAGCTATTTTACCATGAAGGCCTGCTGCACAAAGTCTCCTCTTAACAGTTGTTGTAGAGATGTGTCTGGTGCTAGAACGCTGTGTGGCATTGACCTGGTCTCTAATCTGAGCTGCTGTTAACCTGCGATTTCTGAGGCTGGTGACTCGGATAAACTTATCCTCAGAAGCAGAGGTGACTCTTGGTCTTCCTTTCCTGGGGCGGTCCTCATGTGAGCCAGTTTCTTTGTAGCGCTTGATGGTTTTTGCAACTGCACTTGGGGACACTTTCAAAGTTTTCCCAATTTTTTGCACTGACTGACCTTCATTTCTTAAAGTAATGATGGCCACTCGTTTTTCTTTACTTAGCTGCTTTTTTCTTGCCATAATACAAATTCTAACAGCCTATTCAGTAGGACTATCAGCTGTGTATCCACCTGACTTCTGCGCAACACAACTGATGGTCCCAACCCCATTTATAAGGCAAGAAATCCCACTTATTAAACCTGACAGGTCACACCTGTGAAGTGAAGACCATTTCCGGTGACTACCTCTTGAAGCTCATCAAGAGAATGCCAAGAGTGTGCAAAGCAGTCATCAAAGCAAAAGGTGGCTACTTTGAAGAACCTAGAATATAAGACATATTTTCAGTTGTTTCACACTTTTTTGTTAAGTATATAATTCCACATGTGTTAATTCATAGTTTTGATGCCTTCATTGTGAATGTACAATTTTCATAGTCATGAAAATACAAAAAAAATGTTTAAATAAGGTGTGTCCAAACTTTTGGTCTGTATTGTGTGTATATATATATATATATATATATATATATATATATATACAGTACAGACCAAAAGTTTGGACACACCTTCTCATTTAAAGATTTTTCTGTATTTTCATGACTTTGAAAATTGTGCATTCACACTGAAGGCATCAAAACTATGAATTAACACATGTGGAATTATATACTTAACAAAAAAGTGTGAAACAACTGAAAATATGTCTTATATTCTAGGTTCTTCAAAGTAGTCACCTTTTGCTTTGATGACTGCTTTGCACACTCTTGCCATTCTCTTGATGAGCTTCAAGAGGTAGTCACCGGAAATGGTTTTCACTTCACAGGTGTGCCCTGTCAGGTTTAATAAGTGGGATTTCTTGCCTTATAAATGGGGTTGGGACCATCAGTTGAGTTGTGCAGAAGTCGGGTGGATACAAAGCTGATAGTCCTACTGAATAGACTGTTAGCTGCTTTTTTCTTGCCATAATACAAATTCTAAGTAAAGAAAAACAAGTGGCCATCATTACTTTAAGAAATGAAGGTCAGTCAGTGCGAAAAATTGGGCAAACTTTGAAAGTGTTCCCAAGTGCAATTGCAAAAAACATCAAGCGCTACAAAGAAACTGGCTCACATGAGGACCGCCCCAGGAAAGGAAGACCAAGAGTCACCTCTGCTTCTGAGGAAACGTTTATCCGAGTCACCAGCCTCAGAAATCGCAGGTTAACAGCAGCTCAGATTAGAGACCAGGTCAATGCCACACAGAGTTCTAGCAGCAGACACATCTCTACAACTACTGTTAAGAGGAGACTTTGTGCAGCAGGCCTTCATGGTAAAATAGCTGCTAGGAAACCACTGCTAAGGACAAGCAACAAGCAGAAGAGACTTGTTTGGGCTAAAGAACACAAGGAATGGACATTAGACCAGTGGAAATCTGTGCTTTGGTCTGATGAGTCCAAATTTGAGATCTTTGGTTCCAACCACCGTGTCTTTGTGCGATGTAGAAAAGGTGAACGGATGGCCTCTACATGCCTGATTCCCACCGTGAAGCATGGAGGAGGAGGTGTGATGGTGTGGGGGTGCTTTGCTGGTGACACTGTTGGGGATTTATTCAAAATTGTAGGCATACTGAACCAGCATGGCTACCACAGCATCTTGCAGCGGCATGCTATTCCATCCGCTTTGCGTTTAGTTGGACCATCATTTATTTTTCAACAGGACAATGACCCCAAACACACCTCCAGGCTGTGTAAGGGCTATTTGACCAAGAAGGAGAGTGATGGGGTGCTACGCCAGATGACCTGGCCTACACAGTCACCAGACCTGAACCCAATCGAGATGGTTTGGTGTGAGCTGGACCGCAGAGTGAAGGCAAAAGAGCCAGCAAGTGCTAAGCATCTCTGGAAACTCCTTCAAGATTGTTGGAAGACCATTTCCAGTGACTACCTCTTGAAGCTCATCAAGAGAATGCCAAGAGTGTGCAAAGCAGTCATCAAAGCAAAAGGTGGCTACTTTGAAGAACCTAGAATATAAGACATATTTTCAGTTGTTTCACACTTTTTTGTTAAGTATATAATTCCACATGTGTTAATTCATAGCTTTGATGCCTTCAGTGTGAATGTACAATTTTCAAAGTCATGAAAATACAGAAAAATCTTTAAATGAAGTGTGTCCAAACTTTTGGTCTGTACTGTGTATATATATATATATATATATATATATATATATATATATCTGGGCTTAGGAGTCCAGTAGGCGGACCTATTTCCTGATTGTATACACACGTACCAATGGATCAGTTAGGAGTCCAGTGCTTGGTACTCCGAGGTGGTTAGCCGATATCTCTATATACACATATTCACAACAAAAACTGTCAATCATGAGTAGGACCGCCCAGTGGACTCCTAAGCCCAGAATGAACAAGAATTTATAGAATATAACATACATTTCTAGATTTGCATGAAAACATTACCATATATATTATTCACTTAAATCCCCGCTCATTCTGTGTGTAGGAGTCCAGTGGGCGGTCCTAATAATGACTGACGCATGTGCAATTACATAGGAAACAGTCAATCACTGAGTAGGACCGCCCAGTGGACTCCTAAGCCTAGAAACAGCAGGAATTTAAATGCATAATAATATTAGACTTAGGGCTTGATTCTGTTTTTAGCCTGTTTTTTTTATTTGTACCAAAGTCTTTTACTTTTTGCCTTTTTTAAAAAGTATTTTTTTTTGTGTTCGCCTGTTTCTGTTATTATGGATGAAGTTTGGGGTTTTCTAGATGTTTTTGGCCGATTCATTGTTACTGTTTAAAAATGTAATTTTTTTGCCCCTGTCCCCCCTCCCCAGCAGTGATTTTATGTACTTTTGATATGTTTGCTCAAGTTTTGTGCCATTTTAGCAACTTTTTGCAAAAAAAAGAGATCATTTTTGATGTGTGATGGGTTCCCTTTATATTTTTGTATAATTTCTTTAAAAAAAAACAACTCAATAGTTCCAAGTTCGGCGTATAGTCCGACACCCGCTGGTGACAGGTGGATCCAGTGAGTGACTGTTTTCTCCTCCGCCGTGTGCTGCCGACTTTGGACGGGTTGTACAGCTTCGCTCTGCTTTATACAGAACTCGCGCAGGATAAGTGCGGATTTAAATATCCACAGACAATAGAGACCGTGACGCATTATTCCATTCCTGCACACTGCTCCCCCTCTGCACCTGTCGGAATTATTACTCGCCTCTTGTTCCAGGTCGTGCTCCCTACAGCGAGAGAACAACGCGCTCTTTGTTCCCGTACAATAGGGCTCGGGGCGAGGCGGCAGGCGAGGAACAATGGCACATTTACCTGAGATCCTTAGATCAGCACGATCCATTTTCTTTTAAGCTTCTTGTCAAAAGGGAAAGCAAGGGCAGCCTTAAAGGAGCTCCATCGCCTATGTCACGTCTAAAGGAGACAACATCTTTATATTTGCAGGTTTGTAATAGCTTAAAGTGGATCTGTCACCAGATTTCACAGTGCAAACTGTATACATTACATAAATGTCCTGGTCCTAAGGAGGCTGGTGTACTTACTGTGAAAATCCATATAAGAATGGCTGTATAATCCTGATATTAACATATCAATTTAATGAGTCCAGCGAAAAAGTGAGAGCTCACGAGTCCAAATGTATTCAGTCATCTCCCACCCGGCCTGATTGACAGCTGCAGCTTCTACTCAGCAGTGTGAGATTTCAGCAGCAGCAGGGAGGAGGGACACTGAGGAGCTGTCAATCAGGTTAGGTGAGTGGAGAATCAGGAGAGAGGAGGGACACTGTGGAGCTGTCAATCAGGCTAGGTGAGTGGAGAATCAGAAGAGAGGAGGGACACTGAGGAGCTGTCAATCAGGTTAGGTGGGTGGAGAATCTGGAGGAAGGATGGACACTGAGGAGGAGCTGTCAATTAGGTTATTTGGGTGGAGAATTGGGAGGGAGGATGGGCACTGAGGAGCTGTCAATCAGGCTAGATGGGTGGAGAATCAGGAGAGAGGAGGGACACTGAGGAGCTGTCAATCAGGCTAGATGGTGATTCAGCAGCAGTAGGGAGGAGGGACACTGAGGAGCTGTCAATCTGGTTAGGTGGGTGGAGAATCAGAAGGGATACTGAGGAGCTGTCAATCAGGTTAGGTGGGTGGAGAATCAGGAGAGAGGAGGGACACTGTGGAGCTGTCAATCAGGCTAGGTGACTGGAGAATCAGAAGAGAGGAGGGACACTGGAGCTGTCAATCAGGCTAGGTGAGTGGAGAATCAGGAGAGAGGAGGGACACTGTGGAGCTGTCAATCAGGCTAGGTGAGTGGAGAATCAGAAGAGAGAAGGGACACTGAGGAGCTGTCAATCAGGTTAGGTGGGTGGAGAATCTGGAGGAAGGATGGACACTGAGGAGGAGCTGTCAATCAGGTTATTTGGGTGGAGAATTGGGAGGGAGGATGGGCACTGAGGAGCTGTCAATCAGGCTAGATGGGTGGAGAATCAGGAGAGAGGAGGGACACTGAGGAGCTGTCAATCAGGCTAGATGGTGAAGATTCAGCAGCAGTAGGGAGGAGGGACACTGAGGAGCTGTCAATCTGGTTAGGTGGGTGGAGAATCAGAAGGGATACTGAGGAGCTGTCAATCAGGCTAGGTGGGTGGAGAATCGGGAGGGAGGAGGGACACAAAGGAGCTGTCAATCAGGCTAGGTGGGTGGAGAATCAGGAGAGGAGGGACCCTGAGGAGGAGTTTGTAAATCAGGTTTTGTGGGTTGAGAATAAGGAGGGAGGAGGGACACTGAGTGGAGTTTTAGCAGCAGCAGGGAGGTGGGACACTGAGAAGCTGTCAATCATGTTAGGTGGGTGCAGATTTAACAGCTAGGCGGAGGAACACTGAGGAGCTGTCAATCAGGTTAGGTGAACAGAATGTATTTAAGTTTACATAAAGGATTACACAGCGATTTTGAGTTTCTTTCACATCAAGTACACCAGCTTCATCAGGTCAAAGATCTATTTAGTAATGTATGCAGTTTGTATTGTTACATTTGGTGACAGATCCAATTTCAAGGATCAGCCTTTTTCTCTTTTCCCATCTTGCAGACTCCCATTAATATCTCTAGAAGCATATGAATAAGATATTGAAAGATATTGTAAAATGAGAACATTGCTACACTGTAGCCCCGATTCATCAAGGGGTTTGCACTATAATTCAGGTTTTTGCGCTAAAATTTAGAGACCTTTTGTGTCACCCTGGCCTGGATGCCACAAGTGTAATTAAAGCTGTGTCTGAGAGCAAGGGGGAGGTTCTCTAGTCAGGGGAACATTAGCATGCAGTACCTCCTGTCTCAGGCCAGTAGGGGGAGCTGGCTGCCCCTATAAAAGCTGGTACTGGGGGCAGGGTTAGAGAGAACTTGAAGGCCTGTCTCAGCACTGAGACGTGTCCCGGAGCAGAGCAGGGACAGACAGTTTTGTATTGCACCTAAGAGGAAGTGTGGCAGGAGGAGAGCCACAAGCCAGAGACAAGAGGCGAAGCAAGCCTGTCTTGGCAGATAAGAGACTGACTTTACCAGACTTTGGTGTCTGAGGCTGGGAGGATTCTACATCCTCCAGCAGATAACCAGTCCGCAAGGAACTGTATATTCCTTGGCCTAAGAAGCCTGGAGGCCCTGCCACAACAGAAGGGACCAGCAAAGCCGTACAAGGCTGGGAGCAGAAAGGAACCCACGTCGCAGGCCATACAGGCGAGAATACACGGAAAGCTCGGAAACGTGGGCTGTTACCCTATAACGAGGAGATAGCCAGAAGGAGCACAGAAAGCACGGTAGGCCTACACCCTCACCCTGACCAGGGCCAATTTCCCCGTTGCTCTCAGACATCCAGGTCCCCTCCTAGCTGGGACTGTTTGTGGGTCAATTTACCTGTTCTAGTAAAGACCCTGGACTGCAACCTGTTGTCTGCGTGCTCCTTGCTCCTCCAGCACTATCAGCACTGGGACTCTCACTACCATCACTCCCAACATCCATTATACTGTCCTGGGGCCGCACTCTTCCCGTGGGGAGTCACACTATCCTAGCTGCACACCTCATCAGCCCCAGCGGTCTGCATGCAGCGGCGGTTCCTAATAACTGCAATCCACGGGTGGCGTAGTCGGACATAATCATCAACACATAACGGACTACCACTGGCCTGACCACCCTGAGCCACGGAACCGGGTTGCCACTACTACTCCCATCGTTCCCTATTGCCCGGATCCGAGTGCCCCACGGCCCAGGGGGCGAGTCAGCTTTGGCGTAGTCGGCAGGATTTCATGCCCGCAACCACCGGGTACTGCGTGCCTGAAAAAAGACTTTTGTAACTTACCTGTGGCGAAGTTTCCCGCCGTCCGGAGTCGTTTCCCGCCGTCCGGAGTCGTTTCCCGCCATCCGGAGCCGATTCCCGCCATCAGACGCCATCTTGGACCGTTTCCCGCCGTCTTCTGCCGTCTTCCCGCCATCTGCAGCTGTTTTCCGCCATCGGACGCCATCTTCAGGACGCCGCGCGGGAAGAAGAGGGGCGTGGACGTCAAAACCGCACGAGATCCGAAGCTCCGCCCCACGCACCGACGCTGCGCAAGGTCCTGGAAGGGAGAGAGAGCGACGCTGACGTCATCAGGACGCAACGCCAGGTCCTCATTCATAGCAGCAGCAGCGGAGCCGCGGCCTACAGAAGAGGATCGTCGGACGGTAGGCCACGCTTAACTAGGGGGGAGGAAGATGTCGGATACAGAGGCGCCCACTACCACCAACGCAGCTGCAGCAGCAGTGATGCCATTTTCTCTGCCCTACATCCCTGGAGCGGCCTGGCTGCCCAAGTACTCAGGGGAGCCCCATGCCCTAACTGACTTTAAGGAAAGGCTGTACAGTTTGTTCCAGGTTTACCCCCTGACAGAGGAACAGAAGGTCAGCATATTAACAGGGCAGTTAACTGGCGCAGCCCAGAGGGAGGTAAAATCATGGCCCACTGAGGAGAAAAGGACTGTGAAGGGTATTCTGGCCCGGCTGCGGGGTACCTTTGACACACGTACCTCCGCTGAGATTAAAATGAGGTTCTATGGATGTAAGCAGCGGACACAGGACAGCATCAGAGACTATGCCCTAAATCTGCAGGAAGCCTTGAGGGCTATCCAACAAACTGACCCTGGCAGTGTGCAGGAAACGGATAAGCTGCTAACAGAACAATTCATAGAAGGTCTGCTGTCTAGCGCCCACAGGGCCCAACTGCGCCTCATGTTCTTTCAGAACCCCGACCTGACCTTTGCCCAATTTATGGACAGGGCCATAAGGGTGCTCCGTGAATCTGCAACCAGTGGCGCTATAAACCCCCGGCGCCCTGCTCTCACCTACCACCAGGAGGCGGCGCCCTCCTCTATGGACCCCGTGGGGGCTGATGCACAGGCCCTGAACCAAGCCCCGTCGAAAGACCTGCACCACCAAGTCCAGGAGCTGACCAGGAGCGTCGCGGCGTTGACCAGGACCGTCCAGGCATTGCAAGTAGACCCGTCAAGACCCATCGAGCTGGCTTCAAGTCCGGAGGATGTCCCGTGGCGTCGACAGAGGAGGATCCCGTCGTTCCGAGGGAGGCCCACAGACCGCTACGCAGAGGATGGACAGCCCATTTGCCGTCGATGCAACCAGCCCGGACACATTTCCAGGTACTGTAATTTAAACGGGTCCAACCTGGGGCAGAGGGCCAACCCCCAGGCATAAGATCACCAGGCCCTTATAATTGGCGTGATAAGTACGTTGGGGGGCGCCCGGTTTTACCCGTGGTGCTGGACGGTATCCCCATGAGCGCCTTGCTGGATACTGGGTCGCAAGTAACCACTATCCCTTATGTACTTTTTAAGCAGTATTGGACTGATGCTGATATCACATGGTATCCAGACAGTAACTTGAGCATCATCGTCAGTAATGGCTTACCCGTGCCGCAGATGGTGTTCAAGGAGATGACCATTAAAATTGGTAAAGTTGAACTGCCGGCACAGGGAGTAATTATTGTGGACATTGACCGTCGTGAAAGTCACACTAAAATAACTGTGGGTGCTAATGTAATAGAAAATTGTCTTTCAGAGGTAATTGTAATTCTACAGCAGGTGGCGGTGAATGCTAGTTCCAGCCAACAGAGAGTCCTCAACAAGGAGATAAAAGCCCTGATGAGACGGCAGCAGGTAGAACTGTCTGGTGGTGAGATCGGTAGCGTAAGACTGAGTGACCCACTCCCCATTTCCATGCCTCCCAAAAGTGAAATGAATTGGGAGGCAGGTGGTCTTCTCATCCATCCTCCCAGTGGATGGCCATGAAACAATGAGGTGGAATAAGATTCTACAGGTGAACAACTGGCTACGTCGATGGTGCCGTCAACAAGGATTTGGATTTCTGGATCACGGAATGAATTACCTATACGATGGACTACTTGCTAGAGATGGGGTGCACCTTACGAAGACTGGAAAACATGTATTTGGAAGTCGCCTTGCTACACTCATCAGGAGAGCTTTAAACTAGAACAATGTGGGAAGGGAAGCAAAAGGCCAGAAAAAGCCATACAGCTGACAAATACTATTGAGATCTCTGCTACTGGAAGTGGAAAGGAAGAACAAAGACAAAACAATTTAAATAATAAAAATATGGGAGGAAGAGAAACCAATCACAAACTAAAATGTTTTTATACAAATGCACAAAGCATGGGCAACAAACAAGGAGAATTGGAACTACTAATGCAGGAAAAGAAATATGATGTCATTGGAATCACTGAAACTTGGTGGGACGATACACATGATTGGAATAAAAGGCTAAAAGGATACAACTTATTTGCAAGAAACAGACTTGATAAACGAGGAGGAGGTGTCGCACTGTATGTTAGAAAAGCGTATATCTGCACAGAGATTGAAGCTTCAGAGACTGGGAGTTCTGTGGAAACTGTTTGGGTAAGAATACAAGGAGAGAACAACAGAAAGGACACCATTGTAGGCATTTACTACAGGCCACCTGGGCAAGCTGAAGATATGGATGAACTCTTTATGTATCAAATGACCAAGTTCTCCAAAAAATATGACGTAGTGGTCATGGGAGATTTCAACTATCCAGACATTTGTTGGGAATCTCTCTCAAGTAAAACTAACAGGTCAAGCAAATTCTTATCCTCTCTTGCTGACAACTTTATCTTCCAAAAGGTAGGGGAGAAAACAAGGGGATCTGCTACTTTGGATCTAATCCTTATAAACAGGGAGGAAATTGTTGAGGAGGTAAAGGTGGCTGGGACCCTAGGAGGCAGCGATCATGCTATTATAGAATTTTGGATAACTAGAGGAGGAAGACATGTGAAGACTCAAACCTCAAGGTTAGATTTTAGAAACGCAGATTTTAAGAGACTCAGAAAGAGAATAGGAGGGATCCAATGGCTGGATGTCCTTAAGGACAAAAATGTCCAGGAAGGATGGGAAATTTTTAAAAATGAGATTCTCAAAGCACAATCGTTAACAATCCCGAAAAGTAGGAAGAATGGGAAGCATTTAAGGAAACCAGGATGGATGAACACAGAACTTAAACACATGCTAAAAAGAAAGAAAGAAATGTTTATTAAATGGAAAGAGGGAGGCATATCTAAAGAAGATTATAATGCAGTCTGCAGATCCTGCAGGGCACGTATCAGGTTAGCTAAAGCTGACAATGAATTAAGGCTTGCAAGAGATGTCAAAAGCAATAAAAAAGGATTTTGGGGGTATGTCAAAAGTAAAAGAAAAGTCAAAGATGCTATAGGATTTTTACAGGATGAAAATGGAGAAATGGTAAGAGAGGATGTTGAGAAGGCCGAACTTTTTAACTCCTATTTTGCATCTGTTTTCTCTCAGAAACAAAATGTAACATCAACTGATCTTCACTGTCCTTTTAAAGGAATAGAGGAATCCAAGTTATCTGTAAACAGAAAGATTGTGAGGGAATATTTAACTAACATAAATGAGTTCAAGTGTCCAGGTCCAGATGAATTACACCCCAGAGTACTGAAGGAGATCGTAGAAGAAATTTTAGAACCACTCTCCATAATCTTTGAAAATTCTTGGAGAACAGGAGAAGTCCCAGAAGACTGGAGAAGAGCAAATGTTGTTCCTATCTTCAAAAAGGGGAAGAAGGTGGACCCAGGGAACTATAGGCCGGTGAGTCTGACTTCTATACCAGGAAAGATCTTTGAACAAATTATTAAACAACATGTATGTAAGTACCTGGATAAGAATGAAGTGATTAACCAGAGTCAGCATGGGTTTGTAACTAACAAGTCATGTCAGACTAACTTAATTTCCTTCTATGACAGAATCACTGACTGGGTGGATCAGGGAAATGCTGTAGATATAGTATATCTTGACTTCAGCAAAGCATTTGACAAAGTATCTCACACCATCCTTATTGAAAAAATGACCAAGTATGCAATGGACCAGGCAACTGTTAGGTGGATTCATAACTGGCTTAGTGATCGGACTCAAAGGGTGGTTGTAAATGGCTTCACATCCAGCTGGATGAATGTCTCAAGTGGGGTACCACAGGGCTCCGTCCTGGGATCTGTATTGTTCAACATATTTATCAATGATTTAGATGAAGGAATTGAGGGTAAACTGATTAAATTTGCTGATGACACAAAGCTAGGAGGGATAGCTAATACTAGAGAAGAGAGAGAGAGGATTCAAAAAGACCTAAATAAACTGGAGCAGTGGGCAGCAACCAACAGAATGGTTTTTAACAGGGAAAAATGCAAAGTACTACATCTGGGCAATAAAAATGAAAAAAGCATATACAGAATGGGAGGAATAGAGCTAAGCAACAGTACATGTGAAAAAGACAGGTATACTAATAGATCATAGACTGAACATGAGTCAACAGTGTGATGCAGCAGCAAAAAAGGCAAATACAATTCTGGGATGTATTAACAGAAGCATACAGTCTAGATCACGTGAAGTCATTATCGGTCTTTACTCCTCTTTGGTCAGACCTTATCTGGAATACTGTGTACAGTTTTGGGCACCACATTTTAAAAAAGACATAGACAAACTGGAGCAAGTTCAGAGAAGAGCGACCAGAATGGTGACTGGTCTGCAAACCATGTCCTATGAGGAACGGTTGCAGGATTTGGGAATGTTTAGCTTGCAAAGAAGAAGACTGAGAGGAGACTTAATAGCTGTCTACAAATATGTCAAGGGCTGTCACATTGTAGAAGGATCATCTTTATTCTCATTTGCACAAGGAAAGACTAGAAGCAATGGGATGAAACTAAATGGGAGGAGACACCGATTAGATATTAGAAAAAACTTTTTGACAGTTAGGCTGATTAATGAGTGGAACAGGCTGCCACTAGAGGTGGTGAGTTCCCCTTCAATGGACGTCTTCAAACAGAGGCTGGACAAACATCTGTCTGAGATGATTTAGTGAATCCTGCTTTGAGCAGGGGGTTGGACCAGATGACCCAGGAGGTCCCTTCCAACTCTACCATTCTATGATTCTATGATTCTATCTTGTGTCGGACTGCAATCGGGTTGAGAGGTAGAGACTACCAAGCCATGGTAGAACCCGTGTACTCAGACAGCAGGCCCACCATTTTGACAGCCCGGGGGGTGGTTGATGTCCGTCATGGGAGGGTGCCCGTCCGCATCCTCAACATTGGGGAGAGGGAAGTACACTTACCCAGGTACGCTACACTCGCCAAACTGTTTGTTGTCGAACACAAAGCTATCAGGGCCGTGGAACCCTTGCCTCCATCTCCACAGGCGGAGGGTAATGGCTCCCAGAAACAAAAGGAGGACTGGTGGCAGAAACTCCATGTAGGTGCTGACTCCACTCCCATGCACCAAAATCAAGGAGTCTATCGGGTGGTACAGGAGTACGAGAGAGTCTTTAGTAAGCACACGCTAGACTTCGGCAGAGTAAAAGGGATAGAACACCACATCCCCACAGGGAGCCACCCACCAATAAAAGAGAGGCACAGACCTGTACCCCCTGCACATTATCAGAACGCAAAGGGCATGCTAAGAGAGATGAAAGAAGCTGGGGTCATTAGAGAATGTGCGTCGACTATAGACAAATCAACCGTATCACCCACAAAGACGCATATCCGCTGCCTAGAATAGAAGAGTCTTTAGCCGCACTAAAATCAGCTAACTTCTTTTCTACTTTGGACCTTACTAGCGGGTACTGGCAGGTTCCTGTGGCAGAGGCTGACAAGGAGAAGACCGCCTTCACCACCCCGATGGGACTGAGTGAGTTCAACTGTATGCCTTTCGGGCTCTGCAACGCACCAGGGACCTTCCAGGGGCTGATGGAATGCTGTCTAGGGCACCGAAACTTCGAGACGGTCCTCCTTTACCTGGACGACGTGATCGTCTATTCGAAAACCTACGAGGACCATCTAAAGCACCTGGCCGAGGTGTTCGAAGCCCTGGCAGGCTACGGCCTGAAGGTGAAACCATCGAAGTGTCACCTGTTGAAACCAAAGGTCCAGTACCTAGGGCACGTGGTAAGCGCGGAAGGAGTGGCCCCCGACCCTGACAAGGTCACGGCAATCAAGAGCTGGCCAAGCCCCTCGAACATCAAGGAGGTGAGACAGTTGCTCGGGTTGGTAGGCTACTACCGAAGGTTCATCCCCGGGTTCACTAAGATGGCAGCTCCTATGCAGGACCTCCTAATCGGACAGTCTAAGTCCAGGAGCCAAAAGCCGCCCTTCAAGTGGAATAAACCGGAAGAGGAGTCCTTCCGCCAGTTAAAGATGGCTCTCACAGGGGATGAGATCCTGGCCTACCCTGATTATGGCCAGCCTTTCATTCTCCACACAGACGCCAGTAATGTGGGACTGGGAGCCGTACTGTCCCAAAACCAACAGGGCAGAGAACGGGTGATCGCATACGCCAGCCGGAAGCTGAGGCCCACCGAGAGGAACCCGTAGAATTACAGCTCCTTCAAGCTAGAATTCTTGGCGGTGGTGTGGGCCGTGACGGAACGCTTCAAGCATTACCTGGCCTCCGCAAAGTTCACCGTGTACACGGACAACAACCCGTTGACACACCTGGACAATGCAAGACTGGGTGCCCTGGAACAGCGGTGGATGGCCCGTCTCTCCAACTATGACTTCGTGATCAAGTACCAGGCAGGCAAAACCAATGCCAACGCTGACGCCCTATCGAGGATGCCTCACTTACCTGAAGGTGACGAAGACCCAGAGGAGCTGGAAGAGGTAGAACTCCCTGCGTTTCACCAGTATGGAGCCGCCCAACACTCCCACCGTGTGAAGGAGGAAGATCTAACAACCGTGATGATCAATCCCCTACCTCACCACAGCTGGGCCGAGACCCAAGATAGTGACCCTGCCATCCGCCTGGTGAAAGATCTGCTGACCCAGGAAGACGCCCGCATGGATCCGGACGCCCCAGAGGAAGCCAAGCAGCTATGGAAAGAGAAGAGCAAGCTGTTCCTCTACGAAGGCAAGTTGTGCAGAAGAATTGTCAACCACCGGACGCACGAGCTGACCTGGCAAGTCGTGGTCCCAAGGCGAGATGCAGCTATGGTCCTGGGGGCTTACCATGACAGAGCGGGACACTTCGGTTGGAAGAAACTGGAGTTCCTGCTAAGAGGAAGGTTCTTTTGGGTCGGCATGAGAGGAGCTGTAGAAAAATGGTGCAGAGACTGTGGCCCTTGTCACCTAAGGAGGAAGGACCGTGCCAGCCAGAAGACACCCTTGAGGCCCATCGTCACCACGCAGCCTCTTGAGCTGGTAGCTCTGGACCATGTCAAATTGGCTCCCAGCCGGTCAGGATACATCTATGCCCTGACAATCGTGGACCACTATTCCCGTTTTCTAGTGGTGGTCCCGGTAAAGGACTTGACAGCCCAAACAGCGGCCAGAGCCTTCCAGCAATACTTCTGCCGTCCACACGGGTATCCGGAACAGGTCCTGACAGACCAGGGTCCAGCGTTCGAGGCTGAAATCTTCCAGGAGTTCTGCAACCTCTATGGCTGTAAGAAGATTCGTACAACGCCTTACCACCCCCAAACCAACGGGATGTGTGAGAAGATGAACAATATAGTCATTGATCTCCTGAAGACGTTGCCCCTGGAGGAACGCAGCCTGTGGCCAGAAAAACTGCCGGACCTGATAGACCTATACAACAATATCCCGGTGAATGCTACAAACTGCACCCCGGCTTACCTGATGCGAGCTAGACCAGGTAAGCTGCCCGTAGACCTGGAGATGGGAGTCCTAATACCTGAGGACACCTCCCCGGATGCGGACTGGGATACGGAAAGGCAACTGCAGTACAAGAAGGTACAGGAGAGTGTGGAGAAGAGCCTGGCCCAGGTGAGAGAGAGGCAAGAAAAACTCTTCAATCAACACGCCCCTGCTGGTCCCCTAGAACCTGGTGAACAAGTCCTAAAGCGAAAAAGAAGGCTACATAAGTTGGACGACCAGTGGGAAAGGGAACCCTACACCGTGCTGCAGTCTGATCACGACAACCCGAAGGTGTGCGTGATCACCAAGGACGGAGGAGAAACCACTAGTGTCGTCTCCAGAGACCACCTCAAAAGATGCCCCGAGCAACTCCATAGTGCAGAAGAGGATCAGAGTGACCTTGAACCCGCAGAGGACAAGGAAGAAATGATCAGCACCGTTCTCTGAGAGTTCCCTCAGTCCTGGATCGCATAAATGATGCCATAGTGGTACCTGTCCTGCATTTCCTGCAACCGGCACAGCAACAACCAACACCAGAGCCAGAAGGTGAAGAGGAGCAAGCGGTTCCAGAGGCAGAAGAGCCTGTACCAGCAGCCCAGGAGAGTCAACCCTCTGCTGACAGTGAGCCTGCCATGCCTGCGGTAAGCCAAAGGACCCGCAGACAGCTGCCTGCCCTACCTGTACACCCAGCTGGTAGCTGTACCCCTAACGCTAGTGGGGAAAGCCAGGTCAGTCCACCACCAGACAGTGGGCTACGTAGGTCAACCAGGAGCACAAAGGGGCAGATACCCGCTCGCTGGAGAATATAGAGTGCACTAAAATTGTAAATAACCCTGTTGCCAAATGTTGAAATGTTTGCCAAGTTACCTGCATTTTTATTAATAGTGTATTTCAGTTTCTTGCAGCTACCCTAAGGACTCAAAGGTTATGGACTTTTTATAACCGGGACCTTGTATGGACTGCGTTCGGAGCCTAACCAAGGAATGAACTAAGACTGTAAAGGACTTGGGGTAGGACAGACCCCCACCTGGTTAAGGCTCCCCATTGTATTGGACACCCGGTCACAGACCACACTGTGACCTTAGGAACTCAATCTGTGCGTCGTCTGTCTGTTAATGTTTTATGGTTATGCATATTGTCTTTGTTTATTGTTTAGTCCCGGAGTACTAAATTTCACTAGGGGGGAATGTGTCACCCTGGCCTGGATGCCACAAGTGTAATTAAAGCTGTGTCTGAGAGCAAGGGGGAGGTTCTCTAGTCAGGGGAACATTAGCATGCAGTGCCTCCTGTCTCAGGCCAGTAGGGGGAGCTGGCTGCCCCTATAAAAGCTGGTACTGGGGGCAGGGTTAGAGAGAACTTGAAGGCCTGTCTCAGCACTGAGACGTGTCCCAGAGCAGAGCAGGGACAGACAGTTTTGTATTGCACCTAAGAGGAAGTGTGGCAGGAGGAGAGCCACAAGCCAGAGACAAGAGGCGAAGCAAGCCTTGTCTTGGCAGATAAGAGACTGACTTTACCAGACTTTGGTGTCTGAGGCTGGGAGGATTCTACATCCTCCAGCAGATAACCAGTCCGCAAGGGACTGTATATTCCTTGGCCTAAGAAGCCTGGAGGCCCTGCCACAACAGAAGGGACCAGCAAAGCCATACAAGGCTGGGAGCAGAAAGGAACCCACGTCGCAGGCCATACAGGCGAGAATACACGGAAAGCTCGGAAACGTGGGCTGTTACCCTATAAAGAGGAGATAGCCAGAAGGAGCACAGAAAGCACGGTAGGCCTACACCCTCACCCTGACCAGGGCCAATTTCCCCGTTGCTCTCAGACATCCAGGTCCCCTCCTAGCTGGGACTGTTTGTGGGTCAATTTACCTGTTCTAGTAAAGACCCTGGACTGCAACCTGTTGTCTGCGTGCTCCTTGCTCCTCCAGCACTATCAGCACTGGGACTCTCACTACCATCACTCCCAACATCCATTATACTGCCCTGGGGCCGCACTCTTCCCGTGGGGAGTCACACTATCCTAGCTGCACACCTCATCAGCCCCAGCGGTCTGCATGCAGCGGCGGTTCCTAATAACCGCAATCCACGTGTGGCGTAGTCGGACATAATCATCAACACATAACGGACTACCACTGGCCTGACCACCCTGAGCCACGGAACCGGGTTGCCACTACTACTCCCATCGTTCCCTATTGCCCGGATCCGAGTGCCCCACGGCCCAGGGGGCGAGTCACTTTTACCATTTTTACACCAGCCCAAAGTGAGCATAGCTGAGACAAGGCGAGGTGAAGCCTGCCCGAAAAATGCTAAATAATTTACCTCCACAAAAGTGGCGTGAATTCCCCCTGAAATGTACGCAGCCAATGGCTGAAGTAAGGTTTATGGCGGAGGCGCACGGCAGTTGTAAGATGCGCCAGATTTGTTAAAGGAAAAAAAAAAATGTGTTAAAATTTGTCCCCAATTTTGCAGACTTTTTCATGACCCCTGTGACTTCTGGGAGGAAACCTCTTGACATGTCACTTATTGAAGTGGCTTTTAAACCACAGCTGAACAGTCTGGATTTCCCATTGCACAAAATGGGATTTGCAGAAAGGTTTGGTGTGTAATTGCTACTATTGAAAATTATGTGCCCCTTAAAGTTCCCATTGATTTCAGTTGTCACTTTAGAAGATTCAGTTTCAAAATTCTTTCAAGAAAATAATCTTAAAGGGGTTGTCCAGGACTTTAACCTTTATGGCCTATCCTTAGGATAGGTTGTCAATGTCTGTGGGGGGGGGATAGGTTGATCGGTGGGGGTGATGCACTCGGCACCCTGCTGATCAGCTGTTCTCAGTGTCGGTGGTGGTTGGAACTGCTCAGTTGCGGAGCGGCACAGCACAGCTCCGTCACCGGAATAGTGGCTGCGGTCGGGTACTGCACTTCCACCTTCTATTGATTTGAATCAGTGGCGGATATGCAGTATCCGACCGCAGCCACTATACAGTCAACGAAGCTGTGCAACTATGCAGCTGAGCAGTTCTGGCCACCGCCGACACCGGAAACAGCTGATCGGCGGAGATACCGGGTGCCGCACCCCCACCGTTCAGACATATATATATAAACACAATTGACTACCTACAAAACCTCGTATATTGCACTTTTTTTGTTTATTTTTTAGTTCCTCTCCATTATCTGTGCCGACAACTTCAAAGGAGAATTTGCCCTTTACTACTTGCTGAAAGTAAATCCAAAAAAAGTGCGCGCTCATCTACTTACAGTTATATGAAAAAGTTTGGGCACCCCTATTAATCTTAAGCTTAATGTTTTATAAAAATTTGTGTTTTTGCAACAGCTATTTCAGTTTGATATATGTAATAACTGTTGGACACAGTAATGTTTCTGCCTTGAAATGAGGTTTATTGTACTAACAGAAAATGTGCAATCTGCATTCAAACAAAATTTGACAGGTGCATAAGTATGGGCACCCTTATCATTCTCTTGTTTTAAATACTCCTACCAACTTTTTACTGACTTACTAAAGCACTTTTTTTTGGTTTTGTAACCTCATTGAGCTTTGAACTTCATAGCCAGGTGTATGCATTCATGAGAAAAGCTACTTAAAGTGGCCACTTGCAAGTTGTTCTCCTGTTTGAATCTCCTCTGAAGAGTGGCATCATGGGCTCCTCAAAACAACTGTCAAATGATCTGAAAACAAAGATTATTCAACATAGTTGTTCAGGGGAAGGATACAAAAAGCTGTCTCAGCGGTTTAACCTGTCAGTTTCCACTGTGAGGAACATAGTAAGGAAATAGAAGAACACAGGGACAGTTCTTGTTAAGGCCAGAAGTGGCAGGCCAAGAAAAACATCAGAAAGGCAGAGAAGAAGAATGGTGAGATCAGTCAAGGACAATCCTCAGACCACCTCCAGAGAGCTGCAGCATCAACTTGCTGCAGATGGTGTCACTGTGCATCGGTCAACTATACAACGCACTTTTCACAAGGAGAAGCTGTATGGGAGAGTGATGCGAAAGAAGCCGTTTCTGCAAGCACGCCACAAACAGAGTCGGCTGAGGTATGCAAAAGCACATTTGGAGAAGCCAATTTCTTTTTGGAAGAAGGTCCTGTGGACTGATGAAACCAAGATTGAGTTGTTTGGTCATACAAACAGGCGTTATGCATGGCGGCAAAAAAATACAGCATTCCAAGAAAAACACTTGCTACCCACAGTAAAATTTGGTGGAGGTTCCATCATGCTTTGGGGCTGTGTGGCCAATGCCGGCACCGGGAATCTTGTTAAAGTTGAGGGACGCATGGATTCCACTCAGTATCAGCAGATTCTTGACAATAATGTTCAAGAATCAGTGACAAAGTTGAAGTTACGCAGGGGATGGATCTTTCAGCAAGACAATGATCCAAAACACCGCTCCAAATCTACTCAGACATTCATGCAGAGGAGCAATTACAATGTTCTGGAATGGCCATCCCAGTCCCCAGACCTGAATATCATTGAACATCTGTGGGATCATTTGAAGAGGGCTGTCCATGCTCGGCGACCATCAAACTTAACTGAACTGGAATTGTGTATAAAGAGGAATGGTCAAAAATACCTTCATCCAGGATCCAGGAAATCATTAAAAGCTACAGGAAGCGACTAGAGGCTGTTATTTTTGCAAAAGGAGGATCTACTAAATATTAATGTCACTTTTCTGGTGAGGTGCCCATACTTATGCACCTGTCAAATTTTGTTTGAATGCAGATTGCACATTTTCTGTTAGTACAATAACCTCATTTCAAGGCAGAAACATTACTGTGTCCAACAGTTATTACATATATCAAACTGAAATAGCTGTTGCAAAAACACCAATTTTTATAAAACATTAAGCTTAAGATTAATAGGGGTGCCCAAACTTTTTCATATAACTGTATTATTTCCAGAACATTCAACATAAAATGTTTTTGACAAATGGCTGAAATATTTTCTGTGGGTCCGAGGCTCCCGCTGCCTTACTCAATTGTGATTTAATAGCGCTCGATGCATTAGACGCTCTCACGGCGGCCGATACTGCAGGATGTTTGTCATCGTGTGTAATCTTTCTGTTCTCATTGAACTCGTCCCCGAGTCTCGAGTTTTGCAGATTCCTTTTTGGTTCGTACATGGTAAATTGCACAGAGATGAAGGTTTTTTTTTCATTTTTAGTTGCACAGTGGACACTGAACAGTGTCGTTTAGCGCTGAATTGTGCAGTTAATTCGCTGCCAAAACTCTGTGGATTTTGTTTTTTCTCCTACACTTTATTATCTCTACCAAAAAGGGGGGAGGAATATTCTTAGAAGAAGAAGGAATCAAAATTGCTGAATGAATCATCAACGATCTTAAATGCACAGAGGATACAACATTGATAGTAACAAGCGTAGATGGAATGAAGGACTGATTACGGAGGGTCAAAATGGAAAGCTCGAGCATGGGACAGATACTCAACACACAGAAGACAAAGATATTGACTACTGTCAGGTACAACCGGGACACATATGAGATGGACGGCGATGAATTGGAACTTGTAAAAAACTTCAACCTACTCAGATCAATGATCACTCAAGATGTAGTGATGCCACCGGAAGTCAATAGAAGAATAGCTATGGGCAAATCATCAATAAAGTCACTGGACAAGGTCTTCAAAATCAAGGAACATTTCACTGGTGAAGAAGACACAGCTCATACATAGTCTGGTCTTTTCTGTAGCAACATATGGATGCGAAACCTGGATGATCAAGGAACAAGACCGTAGAAGAATCAACGCCTTCGCAATGTGGTGCTGGAGAAGGATGTTATCAATACCAAATCAATTTTGGAACAAATCAAGTCAGACATGTCACTGGAAGCAAGGATCACCAAGATATGACTTGTCTACTTTGGCCACATCATATGGAGACAGCGATCACTGGAGAAGGACATCATGGTCAGAAGAATAGAAGGAACAAGGCGAAGAAGAAGGCCAGCAACCCGATGGCTTGATGCTATCAATCAAGACAACGGCGGAGAAGACCCTGGTGGACCTATCTAGGCTTTCACAAAATCAATCTCCCTACAGAGCATTCATCCATCAAGTAACCATGGCTCAAGATTGAGCCAAAGGCTGTTAAAAAATATAATATATATATATATATATATATTCTTAGAGAGTCGCACTAACCTTCATGTGAAGCCAAAGGTACCCTGACTGCTGTTATGTACTGGGATGAAACCCTCAAAGTCATTGTCAGACCTGACGCCGGTGTAGTGGCCCTTGGTTCCTCCTGGTGTAGGACAACGTCCACCATCCAGGAGCTGCCGACAAGCTCCGGCCACATGAGGCTGAAGGCATTGATGCATTTGAGCCTTTTAGAATCGTCTAGATCCGATGTGTGGGTTTAGGTGTTCTCTTGCTTTTTTTGAGCAGTGTCTATATAATTGTGGTATTGCCGCATCGGAGTAATAAATGTAAAATATTATTTATTCTGCATGATGACAGCATAATAAAATCCTTCAAAACAATGGTGGATTTTTTTTTCATTGAGTTACAAATACATCCTCAAAATGATACCACTGAAAAATGTAACTAATCATGCAGCAAAATAAACGCGTCACGCTGCACTGAAGGAAAAGTAAAAAAAAACACGCAAAAAGGTTTTATGAAAAATGTTCTAAAAGAAGAAAAACCCAAAAACAATATATACTTTTTTTGGCATTGGTGGTAACATAATGACTTCTAGTTATAAAGTTTTTTGGTTTTTTTTTTTACACCGAAGCAATGAGTAATAAAAAAAATACCAAAAAATAATAAAGGGTTTTTTTTATACCATAGCAATGCGTAATAAAAAATACAATAAAATAATAAAGGGTTGTTTGTTTTTTTTTGTTTTTTTTTACACCATAGAAATAAAATAAGAATAGTATTAAAAAAATACTATAAAATAATTAATAATAAAACTTTTTTTTTATATATATACACCATAGCAATGAGTAATAAAAAAAATACAATAAAGTAAAATAATAATAATAATAATATATATTATGTATCCGGGGCTTTGAAATGTCCCATCAGTATAGAGCGGCGGCAACGCACCATTAATTTTTTATAGGGGTGCTGGTAATAAGCGAGCGCTCCATTTCCATGGGGTATTTCAGAGCCCCCGATCTTGTGGGGGTCCCAGCGATCAGTAAGTTATTGATCCTATGTAGAGACGTCTTTTTTAGGGTAAATGAGATTCATGATTTTTGGATAAATAGAGGGTTACGGATAGAAAAAGGCTCCAGAAAGCAAAATGTGGATGAGAGACCTCATATCTGTGGGATGGGGTGATCAAAAGTAGTGGGGGACGCGCTCTGATCCCTCGGGAGCGGACGGCGACCTCCCCGGGTGAATATATAGGGCTTCCGGGTAACGAGGGCGCAGATAAAACCAACAGGGTTAAAGCCCATTTGTTTATTGGATTACAGAAAAAAAAAGAGAAATCGGTGACACGACAGAATTTTTTTTTCTAAATCATAACACAGTCTCCATGGTAACAAAAGACGTCAGACTTGTTATTGCAGGAAGGAGCATCTGCGAGGACATTGCATTTAGCACAGAGTGGAAGCTGACAGCCAGGGAAATAGAAATACATTGATTTTTCTTTCTGCCGCGCGCAGAGTATAGGAAAATCCTGTGAGAAATCGGGTTCACAGTTACATCACTTGTGGCCTTTACACGACCCAGCGACTGTGACAGCTGGCCGACAGCGACAGCTGCCCGACGCCGGCAGTGACAGCGACAGCTGCCCGACGCCGGCAGTGACAACGACAGCTGCCCGACGCAGACAGTGACAACGACAGCTGCCCGACGCAGACAGTGACAGTGACAGCTGCCCGACGCGGACAGAGACTGCTGCCCGATGCCAACAGTGACAGCGACAGCTGCCCGACGCCGACAGCGACAGCTGCCCGATGCAGACCGTGACAATGACAGCTGCCCGACGCAGACAGTGACAGTGACAGCTGCCAGACGCCGGCAGTGACAGCTGCCCGACGCAGACAGTGACAACTACAGCTGCCCGACGCCGGCAGTGACAGTGACAGCTGCCCGACGCAGACAGTGACAACTACAGCTGCCCGACGCCGGCAGTGACAGCGACAGCTGCCCGACGCGGACAGTGACAGCTGCCCGATGCCAACAGTGACAGCTGCCCGACGCCGCCAGCGACAGCTGCCCGACGCCGACAGCGACAGCTGCCCGACGCCGACAGCGACAGCTGCCCGACGCCGACAGCGACAGCTGCCCGACAGTGACAGCGACAGCTGCCCGACAGTGACAGCGACAGCTGCCCGACGCAGACAGCGACAGCTGCCCGACGCAGACAGCGACAGCTGCCCGACGCAGACAGCGACAGCTGCCCGACGCAGACAGCGACAGCTGCCCGACGCCGACAGCGACAGCTGCCCGACAGCGACAGCTGCCCGACGCCGACAGCTGCCCGACGCCGACAGCGACAGCTGCCCGACGCCGACAGCGACAGCTGCCCGACAGTGACAGCGACAGCTGCCCGACGCAGACAGCGACAGCTGCCCGACGCAGACAGCGACAGCTGCCCGACGCAGACAGCGACAACGACAGCTGCCCGACGCAGACAGTGACAGCGACAGCTGCCCGAAGCCGGCAGTGACAGCGACAGCTGCCCGACTCTGACAGTGACAGCTGCCCAATGCCAACAGTGACAGTGACAGCTGCCCAATGCCAACAGTGACAGTGACAGCTGCCCGACGCTGACAGCAACAGCTGCCCGACGCTGAAAGTGACAGCTGCCCGACGCCGATAGTGACAGCTGCCCGACAGTGACAGCTGCCCGGCGCCGACAATGACAGCGACAGCGGCCCGACGCTGACAGTGACAGCTGCCCGATGCTGACAGCCCCATATACGATCACCGGGATTCCAGAGATCCACTGCAATCATATGTAGATGTGACTGGGGAGCGCAGAAGCCGGGACTTAGAGAACGGTCAGCACCCAACATTTTTGTAATAAGTCAGCTGAAAAGGAAAAATCCATCCCAAATCCCAAGTGGTGGACTGCAGGGTTTGATGCTAAATTTGAATGAAAAGCAAAAAAAAAAAAGTGTACTCCCCCCACATTATGAGTATGATGTCCCTGACAATTTGATGTTTAATTTTTTTCTAGAGAGTTTATCCAAAATCACGAACAGACAATATTTTTTACAGACAAATTGGAAAATCATAAATCGTGATTATAAGTGATACATGTCTGATCTGAGACATCAGCTGCAGTCACTGTAAAACTGTAAAATGATAATTACAATAAAAATAATCCATATAACTTTGTTCAGCTTAAAAATATCAACACGGATGCCTTAAAAAAAATTTACGCACAGGGCAAAAAAGTGATCAATTCTTACAAACTGTCCTGGAATTTCTGAACCCTGAACACAGTCCAGCATGGAGATACGTCTACACATGTGTATGTAATGTGTATAAATGTATATATAGGTGTGTGTGTATATAGTGTGTGTGTATATAGTATGTATGTAATGTGTGCGCATAAATTGTATATGTGTGCACAGTATAGTGTGTGTGTAATGTGCATAAATGTGTGTATGTGTTGTGTAAATGTGTATAGTGTGTATGTGTAAAGTGTAAATGTGTGTTATATATATATATATATATATATATATATATATGTGTGTGTGTAGTGTATGTGTGTAATATATATATACAATATATATAATGTGTAAAGTGTAAATGTGTTATATATACAGTACAGACCAAAAGTTTGGACACACCTTCTCATTTAAAGATTTTTCTGTATTTTCATGACTATGAAAATTGTACATTCACACTGAAGGCATCAAAACTATGAATTAACACATGTGGAATTATATACTTAACAAAAAAGTGTGAAACAACTGAAAATATGTCTTATATTCTAGGTTCTTCAAAGTAGCCACCTTTTGCTTTGATGACTGCTTTGCACACTCTTGGCATTCTCTTGATGAGCTTCAAGAGGTAGTCACCAGAAATGGTTTTCACTTCACAGGTGTGCCCTGTCAGGTTTAATAAGTGGGATTTCTTGCCTTATAAATGGGGTTGGGACCATCAGTTGTGTTGTGCAGAAGTCAGGTGGATACACAGCTGATAGTCCTACTGAATAGACTGTTAGAATTTGTATTATGGCAGGAAAAAAGCAGCTAAGTAAAGAAAAACGAGTGGCCATCATTACTTTAAGAAATGAAGGTCAGTGCAGTTGCAAAAACCATCAAGCGCTACAAAGAAACTGGCTCACATGAGGACCGCCCCAGGAAAGGAAGACCAAGAGTCACCTCTGCTTCTGAGGATAAGTTTATCCGAGTCACCAGCCTCAGAAATCGCAGGTTAACAGCAGCTCAGATTAGAGACCAGGTCAATGCCACACAGAGTTCTAGCAGCAGACACATCTCTTCAACAACTGTTAAGAGGAGACTTTGTGCAGCAGGCCTTCATGGTAAAATAGCTGCTAGGAAACCACTGCTAAGGACAGGCAACAAGCAGAAGAGACTTGTTTGGGCTAAAGAACACAAGGAATGGACATTAAACCAGTGGAAATCTGTGCTTTGGTTTGATGAGTCCAAATTTGAGATCTTTGGTTCCAACCACCGTGTCTTTGTGCGACGCAGAAAAGGTGAACGGATGGACTCTACATGCCTGGTTCCCACCGTGAAGCATGGAGGAGGTGGTGTGATGGTGTGGGGGTGCTTTGCTGGTGACACTGTTGGGGATTTATTCTAAATTGAAGGCATACTGAACCAGCATGGCTACCACAGCATCTTGCAGCGGCATGCTATTCCATCCGGTTTGCGTATAGTTGGACCATCATTTATTTTTCAACAGGACAATGACCCCAAACACACCTCCAGGCTGTGTAAGGGCTATTTGACCAAGAAGGGGAGTGATGGGGTGATACGCCAGATGACCTGGCCTCCACAGTCACCAGACCTGAACCCAATCGAGATGGTTTGGGGTGAGCTGGACCGCAGAGTGAAGGCAAAAGGGCCAACAAGTGCTAAGTATCTCTGGGAACTCCTTCAAGATTGTTGGAAGACCATTTCCGGTGACTACCACTTGAAGCTCATCAAGAGAATGCCAAGAGTGTGCAAAGCAGTCATCAAAGCAAAAGGTGGCTACTTTGAAGAACCTAGACTATAAGACATATTTTCAGTTGTTTCACACTTTTTGGTTAAGTATATAATTCCACATGTGTTAATTCATAGTTTTGATGCCTTCAGTGTGAATGTACAATTTTCATAGTCATGAAAATACAGAAAAATCTTTAAATGAGAAGGCGTGTCCAAATTTTTGGTCTGTACTGTATATTGAAGTCACATGTATTCACATCTGATTGCCATCATAAAAGAAAATTGTGGAAGTGGCTTGGAACAGTAGTGCTGGATCTGCCGGACGGCACTCGGAACAGCAGAGCTGGATCTTGTGGACAGCACTCGTAACAACAGAGCTGGATCTGCCGGACGGCACATAGAACAGCAGAGCTGGATCTGCCAAGTGCTGTCCGGCAGATTCAGCACTGTTGTTCCAAGTGACGTCCGGCAGATCCTGCTCTGCTGTTCCAAGTGCCGTCTGGTAGATCCAGCACTGCTGTTCCAAGTGCCATCTGGTAGATCCAGCACTGCTGTTCCAAGTGCCATCTGGTAGATCCAGCACTGCTGTTCCCAGTGCCGTCTGGTAGATCCAGCACTCCTGTTCCCAGTGCCGTCTGGTAGATCCAGCACTGCTGTTCCCAGTGCCGTCTGGTAGATCCAGCACTGCTGTTCCCAGTGCCGTCTGGTAGATCCAGTATGGGAGTTCCGAGTGCCGTCAGGCAGATCCAGCTCTGCTGTTCCAAGTTTATGAGATTGGCATCTTTCGCGGTGATTATATTGAAGTCACATATATTCATATCTTCTTGCCATCATAAAAGAAAATTGTGGAAGTGGCTTGGAAGTTAATATGAAGGGAAGAAATATTTTTTCTCAATCATCGTGGTCTGAGTGTGATTTCTTCTGTTGCCTCCTGACAGACCCAGCTCTGCCATACAACTGGGCTATGCTTTTCTACACAACTCCCTGTGCTATCCAGCAAATCCAACTCTGCTGTTCCAAGCGCCGTCCGGCAGATCCAGCACTGCTGTTCCAAGTGCCGACCAGCAGATCCAGCACTGCTGTTCCAAGTGCCATCCGGCAGATCCAGCTCTGCTGTTCCAAGTGCCGTCCGGCAGATCCAGCACTGCTGTTCCAAGTGCTGTCAGACAGGTCCAGCTCTGCTGTTCCAAGTGCCATCCGGCAGACCCAGCACTGCTGTTCCGAGTGCCATCCGGCAGACCCAGCACTGTTGTTCCGAGTGCCATCCGGCAGACCCAGCACTGTTGTTCCGAGTGCCATCCGGCAGACCCAGCTCTGTTGTTCCGAGTGCCGACCGGCAGACCCAGCTCTGCTGTTCGAAGTGCCGTCCGGCAGATCCAGCTCTGCTGTTCCGAGTGCCGTCCGGCAGATCCAGCTCTGCTGTTCCGAGTGCCGTCCGGCAGATCCAGCTCTGCTGTTCCGAGTGCCGTCCGGCAGATCCAGCACAGCTGTTCCGAGTGCCGTCAGGCAGATCCAGCACAGCTGTTCCGAGTGCCGTCAGGCAGATCCAGCACAGCTGTTCCGAGTGCCGTCAGGCAGATCCAGCACTGCTGTTCCGAGTGCCGTCAGGCAGATCCAGCACAGCTGTTCCGAGTGCCGTCAGGCAGATCCAGCACAGCTGTTCCGAGTGCCGTCAGGCAGATCCAGCACAGCTGTTCCGAGTGCCGTCAGGCAGATCCAGCACAGCTGTTCCGAGTGCCGTCAGGCAGATCCAGCACAGCTGTTCCGAGTGCCGTCAGGCAGATCCAGCACAGCTGTTCCGAGTGCCGTCAGGCAGATCCAGCACAGCTGTTCCGAGTGCCGTCAGGCAGATCCAGCACAGCTGTTCCGAGTGCCGTCAGGCAGATCCAGCACAGCTGTTCCGAGTGCCGTCAGGCAGATCCAGCACAGCTGTTCCGAGTGCCGTCAGGCAGATCCAGCACAGCTGTTCCGAGTGCCGTCAGGCAGATCCAGCACAGCTGTTCCGAGTGCCGTCAGGCAGATCCAGCACAGCTGTTCCGAGTGCCGTCAGGCAGATCCAGCACAGCTGTTCCGAGTGCCGTCAGGCAGATCCAGCACAGCTGTTCCGAGTGCCGTCAGGCAGATCCAGCACAGCTGTTCCGAGTGCCGTCAGGCAGATCCAGCACAGCTGTTCCGAGTGCCGTCAGGCAGATCCAGCACAGCTGTTCCGAGTGCCGTCAGGCAGATCCAGCACAGCTGTTCCGAGTGCCGTCAGGCAGATCCAGCACAGCTGTTCCGAGTGCCGTCAGGCAGATCCAGCACAGCTGTTCCGAGTGCCGTCAGGCAGATCCAGCACAGCTGTTCCGAGTGCCGTCAGGCAGATCCAGCACAGCTGTTCCGAGTGCCGTCAGGCAGATCCAGCACTGCTGTTCCCAGTACCGTCAGGCAGATCCAGCACAGCTGTTCCGAGTGCCGTCAGGCAGATCCAGCACAGCTGTTCCGAGTGCCATCAGGCAGATCCAGCACAGCTGTTCCGAGTGCCGTCAGGCAGATCCAGCACTGCTGTTCCCAGTACCGTCAGGCAGATCCAGCACTGCTGTTCCCAGTACCGTCAGGCAGATCCAGCACAGCTGTTCCGAGTGCCGTCAGGCAGATCCAGCACAGCTGTTCCGAGTGCCGTCAGGCAGATCCAGCACTGCTGTTCCGAGTGCCGTCCAGCAGATCCAGCACTGCTGTTCCGAGTGCCGTCCGGCAGATCCAGCACTGCTGTTCCAAGTGCCATCCGGCAGACCCAGCACTGTTGTTCCAAGTGCCATCCGGCAGACCCAGCACTGTCGTTCCAAGTGCCATCCGGCATATCCAGCTCTGCTGTTCCAAGTGCCACCCATCACTGCTGTTCCAAGTGCCATCCGGCAGGTCCAGCTCTGCTGTTCCAAGTGCCGCCCGGCAGATCCAGCACTGCTGTTCCCAGTACCGTCAGGCAGATCCAGCACAGCTGTTCCGAGTGCCGTCAGGCAGATCCAGCACAGCTGTTCCGAGTGCCGTCAGGCAGATCCAGCACTGCTGTTCCGAGTGCCGTCAGGCAGATCCAGCACAGCTGTTCCGAGTGCCGTCAGGCAGATCCAGCACTGCTGTTCCCAGTACCGTCAGGCAGATCCAGCACAGCTGTTCCGAGTGCCGTCAGGCAGATCCAGCACAGCTGTTCCGAGTGCCATCAGGCAGATCCAGCACAGCTGTTCCGAGTGCCGTCAGGCAGATCCAGCACTGCTGTTCCCAGTACCGTCAGGCAGATCCAGCACTGCTGTTCCCAGTACCGTCAGGCAGATCCAGCACAGCTGTTCCGAGTGCCGTCAGGCAGATCCAGCACAGCTGTTCCGAGTGCCGTCAGGCAGATCCAGCACTGCTGTTCCGAGTGCCGTCAGGCAGATCCAGCACTGCTGTTCCGAGTGCCGTCCGGCAGATCCAGCACTGCTGTTCCAAGTGCCATCCGGCAGACCCAGCACTGTTGTTCCAAGTGCCATCCGGCAGACCCAGCACTGTCGTTCCAAGTGCCATCCGGCATATCCAGCTCTGCTGTTCCAAGTGCCACCCATCACTGCTGTTCCAAGTGCCATCCGGCAGGTCCAGCTCTGCTGTTCCAAGTGCCGCCCGGCAGATCCAGCACTGCTGTTCCCAGTACCGTCAGGCAGATCCAGCACAGCTGTTCCGAGTGCCGTCAGGCAGATCCAGCACAGCTGTTCCGAGTGCCGTCAGGCAGATCCAGCACAGCTGTTCCGAGTGCCGTCAGGCAGATCCAGCACAGCTGTTCCGAGTGCCGTCAGGCAGATCCAGCACTGCTGTTCCCAGTACCGTCAGGCAGATCCAGCACAGCTGTTCCGAGTGCCGTCAGGCAGATCCAGCACAGCTGTTCCGAGTGCCATCAGGCAGATCCAGCACAGCTGTTCCGAGTGCCGTCAGGCAGATCCAGCACTGCTGTTCCCAGTACCGTCAGGCAGATCCAGCACTGCTGTTCCCAGTACCGTCAGGCAGATCCAGCACAGCTGTTCCGAGTGCCGTCAGGCAGATCCAGCACAGCTGTTCCGAGTGCCGTCAGGCAGATCCAGCACTGCTGTTCCGAGTGCCGTCCAGCAGATCCAGCACTGCTGTTCCGAGTGCCGTCCGGCAGATCCAGCACTGTTGTTCCAAGTGCCATCCGGCAGACCCAGCACTGTTGTTCCAAGTGCCATCCGGCAGACCCAGCACTGTCGTTCCAAGTGCCATCCGGCATATCCAGCTCTGCTGTTCCAAGTGCCACCCATCACTGCTGTTCCAAGTGCCATCCGGCAGGTCCAGCTCTGCTGTTCCAAGTGCCGCCCGGCAGATCCAGCACTGCTGTTCCCAGTACCGTCAGGCAGATCCAGCACAGCTGTTCCGAGTGCCGTCAGGCAGATCCAGCACAGCTGTTCCGAGTGCCGTCAGGCAGATCCAGCACTGCTGTTCCGAGTGCCGTCCAGCAGATCCAGCACTGCTGTTCCGAGTGCCGTCCGGCAGATCCAGCACTGCTGTTCCAAGTGCCGTCCGGCAGATCCAGCACTGCTGTTCCAAGTGCCATCAGGCAGATCCAGCTCTGCTGTTCCAAGTGCCATCAGGCAGATCCAACACTGGTGTTCCAAGTGCCATCAGGCAGATCCAGCAATGTTGTTCCAAGTGCCATCCGGCAGATCCAGCTCTGCTGTTCCAAGTGCCATCCGGCAGATCCAGCTCTGCTGTTCCAAGTGCCATCCGGCAGATCCAGCTCTGCTGTTCCAAGTGCCATCCGGCAGATCCAGCACTGCTGTTCCAAGTGCCGTCCGGCAGATCCAGCACTGCTGTTCCAAGTGCCGTCAGACAGATCCAGCTCTGCTGTTCCAAGTGCCATCAGGCAGATCCAGCACTGCTGTTCCAAGAGCCGTCAGGAAGATCCAGCACTGCTGTTCCAAGTGCCACCCATCACTGCTGTTCCGAGTGCCATCCTGCAGGTCCAGTTCTGCTGTTCCAAGTGCCGCCCGGCAGATCCAGTACTGCTGTTCCAAGTGCCGCCCGGCAGACCCAGCACTGCTGTTCCAAGTGCCGCCCGGCAGACCCAGCACTGCTGTTCCAAGTGCCGTCTGACAGATCCAGCACTGCTCAATTGCAAAAAGAGCTTCGGCACTCCATACATGAAAATATAAGAAATATTGTATCTGGACTAATGTCACTTTGAAAAATGAAGGTTTTTTGCGCATAATTTGGCCAATTTATGTGTGCCCATCAACCACAACAAGGTCACCTTCGTATGATGGGAAACTACGCTACACTACCACTGGATATGCCACTCTTGGGCTGTAAGCCTGTATGGACAATATGTCTCTGCTTGGGCTTTTAACCTACAATGTATGGGCTGGTAGAGCTAGTTAAAACCACCTGTGACTGAATGGGAGGGACACATGGTCAGAAAAAAGGCTGTCAAACTTCTAATAGTGTGAACACGTACCTGCTGCAATGCTCCAGGAGCGGGATCCCAAAAATGATTAATAGAAAAAAGAGAGGGGTCGCTCACTGGTCTATTCGGGTGCTCTGAAGAAAAAAGTAATCTCAATTGCAAAAAGAACTTCGGCACTCCATACATGAAAATATAAGAAATATTGTATCTGGACTAATGTCACTTTGAAAAATGAAGGTTTTTTGCGCATAATTTGGCCAATTTATGTGTGCCCATCAACCACGACAAGGTCACCTTCGTATGATGGGAAATCCAGCACTGCTGTTCCAAGTTTATAAGATTGGCATCTTTTCCGGTGATTATATTGAAGTCACATATATTCATATCTTCTTGCCATCATAAAAGAAAATTGTGGAAGTGCCTTGGAAGTTAATAAGAAGCGAAAAAAATTTTTTCTCAATCATCGTGGTCCGAGTGCGATTTCTTCTGTCGCCTCCTGACATATCCAGCTCTGCCATACCACTGGGCTCTGCTTTTCTACACAACTCCCCATGCTATTCAGCAAATCCAATTCTGCTGTTCCAAGTGCCATCCGGCAGATCCAGCTCTGTAGTTCCAAGTACCATCCACCACTTGTGTTATATGTGCCGTCCGGCAGACCCAGCTCTGCTATTCCGAGTGCCGTCAGGCAGATCCAGCACTGCTGTTCCGAGTGCCGTCAGGCAGATCCAGCACTGCTGTTCCCAGTACCGTCAGGCAGATCCAGCACTGCTGTTCCCAGTACCGTCAGGCAGATCCAGCACAGCTGTTCCGAGTGCCGTCAGGCAGATCCAGCACAGCTGTTCCAAGTGCCGTCAGGCAGATCCAGCACTGCTGTTCCAAGTGCCGTCAGACAGATCCAGCTCTGCTGTTCCAAGTGCCATCAGGCAGACCGAGCACTGCTGTTCCAAGTGCCATCCGGCAGACCCAGCACTGTTGTTCCAAGTGCCATCCGGCAGACCCAGCACTGTTGTTCCAAGTGCCATCCGGCAGACCCAGCACTGTTGTTCCAAGTGCCATCCGGCAGACCCAGCACTGTCGTTCCAAGTGCCATCCGGCATATCCAGCTCTGCTGTTCCAAGTGCCACCCATCACTGCTGTTCCAAGTGCCATCCGGCAGGTCCAGCTCTGCTGTTCCAAGTGCCGCCCGGCAGATCCAGCTCTGCTGTTCCAAGTGCCATCCGGCAGATCCAGCTCTGCTGTTCCAAGTGCCGTCCGGCAGACCCAGCACTGCTGTTCCACGCTGCTCCACAAGCATTACAGCATATCCAACTGTCGCTGCACGAGCGCCTCTGGTCTGTGTTGCACATCCAGACCTACAGCTTAGAGAATCTATATCACCATGTGGTAGAACATCCAAAAGTTTGGCTGCTGTAACTGTAAAGAACCCTTTCCTGCATTGATGATGGAACTGCCTTAAAACAGTGTCTTCTTGTCCAAAACTTTTGACGTCTTTTTTTTACTATAGATGAAGGCAACATTAATAATATGGAACATGATAGTAAGAGATATGGACATAAAATTGAAAATGTTGCCAATATTTGCAGTAATTCGAAGTCTGAATAATATATATGTTCTTTCTTGCCACAACTGATTGCAGTTTGTTTGTTTTTTTTTTTGTTTTTTTTACTACTTTTCTTCTATGTACTTTGCCTGCCCAGTGCTCATTAATCATGGTACCTGGAGCATGACAGGTAATTAGCGGGTGTCTTGCTCATGTGACTCAGGTAATTTCTAAGCTCAGGCAAGTAGAATTGAGTAGTGGAATTAGAGTCGCGAACGCCTATAATTATTACAGTGGATACACTTGCTAAGTACCAGTGTTCTGCTTTTTGAGAACATGTTTTCAAGGTCAAACTGTGCTCTTTCCTTCGGAACTAATCCCGGAAAGAAGGTATTCTTTTCTTATCTTCTTCTTTATAAAATGTAAAGATTATGGTGTAATGCTCAAGACCGGCTGGCTCTACACCAGGGATTCAATCATCTGCTTCACAGAAATGACATGTTGAAATCTGCTTTTGAGGATGCAACAAAGGACAGCAGGAAGCAGATATCAGAGAGACGTGCTTGAATAAGGGGGTCAAGCCCAGAAACACGCTGGAGCCAGGATTCAGGACAGCGAGCGCTACTAAAAGGTGGGATATCTTGCATAAATTAGTAAAAAAGAACACAAAAGATGTCCAGGTTTAGGAGGATAAGTGCGTTAGAGGCTGCCATCCTTCCGTGTGCGCCAGACCTATGGGCCTGTGATCATAGGGAGCCTACAGCCCCTTAGTCATTTATGCAAGGGGAGAAAAAAAAATGTGTAACTTCTTAACCAACTTTAAGTGTTTAAAGTCACATAATACCTGTAGAAAAGCATGGTCTTGCTCCCGTCAGCCCCCACAACAAGACAAATCTTCTTTTAATGCACATACCAGTCTAATATGTCCAGGAACTGTACCAATACTCATTCTAAGTAACTTGCCATCCACTCTTTTTGAGTAGGCGATTCTTCCTCATAAGCATTCTGCCAGCACTTTAGGTGTTGGAGCTTCTTTTAGCCAGGATAGATAGTTCCAACACATGGCAAAGGATTGCTAGATAGAAGAGCAGGAGCAGAGAGACAATGACCTATCCCCGCTTCCTGTAGGGAAGCAATGACCCATCCCCACTTCCTTTAGGGAGGAAATGACCCAGCCCCACTTCCTGCAGAAAGGCAATGACCCATCCCCACTTCCTGTAGAAAGGCAATGACCCATCCCCACTTCCTGTAGGGAAGCAATGACCCATCCCCACTTCCTTTAGGGAGGCAATGATCCATCCCCATTTCCTGTAGAAAGGCAATGACCCACCCCCACTTCCCGAAGGAAGGCAATGACCCATCCCCACTTCCTTTAGGGAGGCAATGACCCAACCCCACTTCCTGTAGAAAGGCAATGACCCATCCCCACTTCCTGTAGAAAGGCAATGACCCATCCCCACTTCCTGTAGGGAAGCAATGACCCATCCCCACTTTCTTTAGGGAGGCAATGACCCATCCCCACTTCCTGTAGAAAGGCAATGACCCATCCCCACTTCCTGTAGGGAAGCAATGACCCATCCCCACTTCCTTTAGGGAGGCAATGATCCATCCCCATTTCCTGTAGAAAGGCAATGACCCACCCCCACTTCCCGAAGGAAGGCAATGACCCATCCCCACTTCCTGTAGAAAGGCAATGACCCATCCCCACTTCCTTTAGGGAGGCAATGACCCATCCCCATTTCCTGTAGAAAGGCAATGACCCATCCCCACTTCCTGAAGGAAGGTAATGACCCAGCCCCACTTCCTGTAGGAAGGCTATGACCCAGCCCCACTTGCTGTAGGGAAGCAATGACCCATCCCCACTTCCTGTAGGAAGGCAATGACCTGCCCTCACTTACTTTAGGGAGGCAATGACCCTCACCCGCTTTCTGTAGGGAGACAAAGACCCACCCCACTTCCTGTAGGGAGGCAATGACCCGCCCTGCTTCCTGTAGGAAGGCAATGATCCTTCGCCCCCGCTTCCTGTAATCCATCTTGAAGACTCTGCTGTCAGAGGTGGATTACACTTGACAACAGGCAGTAGACAGTACGTTACACATAAGGAAGGCACCTAATGGCCAAACTTTGGAGGAATTTTTAGAAGGTAAGAAAACACAATTATTAAAGTATAAACATAGTTTCAATTTTATTTTCAAGCATTAATGGTACACAAGAATATAAGCAACTCTGTCAGATATTTTATTAGTGCAATCTGCTTCTCTCTCCTCCTGGACTGATCATTCATTCTCAAAACTCTCAATTCATGGATAAAATCTGCGAGTCACTTTATCAATAAAATGAGATCAAGTTGTCTGCAGGTGCAGAGACCATTTATATACTTTTTGCATTGCTCATAATTGCACACGTCAAACAAAACCGATTGGTTTTCTAATTTTTGTGCTACCAATGCCGCACTTGCCGGCCACGGCCACAGCTCAGCCATTACATGGTCTCTTCTATCTTTCCCTTTGTAGCAGCCGTGTGATCTCGCGATAATGAACACCGCAATTATCCCTTTTTTTCTGCATAACGACCATGCTCAAATTTGCTATTTTTCACACGATTCTTTTATTCTTCCCTATGATAATTCCATATTTACCAATATATAGACAATGGTTTTATGGCAGCTTATAGAATAGAAGGCAGCATTCTTTATAAATGCTGGTTGAGTGCGTTGGCTGCACCTTTCCTCCCGCTTCCCTTTATAGCCTCACATCCTTCCATTGTGTCTGAGGAGCTGAGAACTCAAGCCATTAACCTTGAGGTTTCTCGGTGCTCCGGAGCACTGCCCTGCTGGGATAAAAGCTTCACTCTGAAGCCCTGCCGGCGGGCGATAATTCTAACCTTCCGCGTTGTGATCAGCTGACACCTCGCAGCTGAAAAGCTGAACAACTTATTCTATAAGTGACTTTAAATACATGACGGCTTCCCACCCCTACACATTTCAGCAGTTTGTAACATTTCTACATAAACCTGCAGAAATGCAGAATAAAATATATTCCCGATGATGATAGTCCATGTCCTTTTTTGCAGCATTTTTTTTTTATTTCACCCATGCATCCTAGTGATTTTAGTAGAGATGAGCACATGTTTTGAAAGCCAGTTTTGTCAGATGTGACAAATTTTGTCAAGAAATTTGATTTGTAGTAAATCAAAAGTTCTCCAAAGCCTACAATTACTCTGAAAAGACAAATATGGTGCAGTGACTCTCCCGCCTCACAGGCACAATGCCTCTCCCGCCTCACCGACGCAGTGACTCTCCCGCCTCACCGACGCAGTGACTCTCCCGCCTCACCGACGCAGTGACTCTCCCGCCTCACCGACGCAGTGACTCTCCCGCCTCACGGGCACAATACCTCTCCTGCCTCATAGACACAGTGAACTATCCAATCGCTCTCTCCCTATGAAATCAATATTATTCTCTTCTCCTTAGACGCTAATCTTCTTCCCTGCTGTGCTGTCATACACTACCTGTACAGATTCTTCTGTGTTTTATCACTTTCTCTCCTTATCTCCAAAGCCAATCTGTGAATGTTAAGCTCACCTGGTGACGTGGATCCTCCAAGTCCAATGTCCGGGTGGGCACACGGGCCACAGGCGTCAGTGCAGCAGGCAGGGGAGGCACCCGAGAAACGGGTAGCAGAGATAGTAGAAGCTGCAGGCAGACAGGTAACTGAGGTACTGGACGCTGCAGGCAGACAGGGATCTGAGGTACTGGAAGCCGCAGGCAGACAGGTAGCAGAGGTACTGGAAGCCGCAGGCAGACAGGTAACTGAGGTACTGGACGCTGCAGGCAGACAGGGATCTGAGGTACTGGAAGCCGCAGGCAGACAGGTAGCAGAGGTACTGGAAGACACAGGCAGCTGAGGTACTGGAAGCCGCAGGCAGACAGGTAGCAGAGGTACTGGAGCCGTACGCAGACAGGGAGCTGAGGTACTGGAGCCACAGGCAGACAGATAGCTGAGGTACTGGAAGCCGCAGGCAGACATATAGCTGAGGTACTGGAAGCCGCAGGCAGACATATAGCTGAGGTACTGGAAGCCGCAGGCAGACAGATAGCTGACATATTGGAAGCCACAGGCAGACAGATAGCTGACATATTGGAAGCCACAGGCAGCTGAGGTACTGGAAGCCGCAGGCAGACAGGCAGCTGAGGTACTGGAGCCGTATGCAGACAGGGAGCTGAGGTACTGGAGCCACAGGCAGACAGATAGCTGAGGTACTGGAAGCCGCAGGCAGACATATAGCTGAGGTACTGGAAGCCACAGGCAGACAGATAGCTGACATATTGGAAGCCACAGGCAGACAGGTAGCTGAGGTACTGGAAGCTGGAAGCAGACAGGTGACATCCTGGAGACCATAGACAGGAAACTGTACACAGACAAACTAAAAGGCCCAGGCAGATAATCACATGGGATCACGCCAGGTCATCTGCAAATAATAACGTGAAGCACAACAGAGTTTAGCGGACGGGGGTAAGGGAAGCAAAGCCTGGATTGGAGACATGTGCGTAACAATGACGCCCTCTCACTATCTAGATTCACCCTAAAATGGCTGCTGCATTCCTTGCCTCAGCTTTTATACAAACAAGTATATACACAGTTCCTTTGCAGAAACTCACTGATTAGCCATGGCATTATAACTGTCTGGCTTATACTCTGTAGACCCTTCTCATGCTACAGTTGAGCTGGATCTATTGAGGCATGAACGCAACATGTTCCCTAAAAAGTCCTGCACAAAGACTAATAGTAGATCCTGTAAGTCCAGTAAGAATTGGGATTTTGACTCCATGGATTGGACTTGTTTTTCCAACTCATCCTCTAAATGAATCATCAGATTGAGAACTGGGAAATTCGGAGATAACACCTAATTTTGAACAAGTACATTGTGCACGTGATCTTCCTAATTCCCTATGTGTCATCACCTCTGATATCAAGAATATAGGCCTGCTCAAGCCTATGCGCATGGTACATTAGTGCATGAGCAATAACAGACTTCTAGTGAGTTGAAAGCGTACTGGGCAGATGCTACACAAGCAGGGATAGGAAAGGCGCTGCAAACCTGGACCTGTAGTTTATGGCTGAATTCACACTCCCCCAAACTGAAAGTTACCAGTGAAAAGAATTAGCGCACGCCAAGAGGGTGGGACCTAAATCCAGGGGCGGACTTATGATTAGTGCAACCTGAACTAAAGGGGCCATTTCCATCTCCAAAGTACGTGGAATAATTCTTTATGATGATTGCAAAGGGATCATAAAATGTTCTTGCACAGGGCCCCCCTCCTGCCTAAATCTCAGAGAAGGAAATGGGAATTATGGAAACAGTGTTACTCAGTAGCGCTCGGATGTTTCCATAATCCGGATCACTTTTGGATGCAGATATTCCCATCTCAGCCATAAAAATCCACAATTTTCTGCAGATTCACGGCTCATTTTTGCATTGCAATGGGTGAAATCCATTAGAGAAAATCTGCAGCGTAGACGGACTGTCATGCAAGGTGAGGGAAGGAACAAGTGTACAATGACGGGAAGAGGCGGAAGGGAGCCCAACAACTTGGGAAAGGGGGAGTGGAGACCCCTAGGCAGATCTAATATCACCCTAACTACCCTATCGTCCCTAAATAGGTTCTGCACCTATCGCCGAGCAGGAAACCTAATCCCTGAATGTCCCTAGAGCTTGGCCCTAGGTAGGGAGGGGGAGGTGTGAGCACTAGTCAGCCTCACTGTAACTAAAGACAACAAGGTAGACAAACAAAGGGAATACACTTAGCTTGGGAAGACACCAGAGAGATAACGCCAACTGTCCTCCAACGGAAGTCCAAGAAGAAACTAGCCAACTACTAGCACTCCAGGCATGGACAGAACTATCACCGGCGACTCTCTGGAAACACAGAGCTTTAAACTACCAAGAAAGGGTGTGTCAATTAGCAGCAGAAGGTGAAGGTTGCTGCTAGGTCATAACGGGAGAAGGATATCACTACACTACATAGATGAGAGGATCAAAAAGGTGTCTGCAATGCCAAGTGCAGTGACCTTCTACAGCCGGATCCAGAGTGACTGTCTGTCACACTTGATACACCCGTGACACTGACAGGCTGTTAAATCCGCTGCCCGAGTCAATTCAGGTTGTGGATTTTCCCCACCATTTGTGGATGAGAAGCTCATGCTTACCACCGATACTGTAATTCCCAGGACAGAGAATCTACTGTGCATCCAACCCAGTGTGTTAATAAGAGATCGACCCTGCAAAGTCAACACAACTCGATCCCATGAGAACTTTTTGAAGCAGAGGGTACACGGCCCTCTAGAATGCAGCCCTGCCAAGCTGTACAAAGGCGCCAGCTGCTCTGCCACCGCGCAGGATGCTCATCTCCGGGCACCTCTACCTACTAATGACGTCAGAACCAGTGGTCGCGGTGAATCATGCTTTCCTTTTTACTTTGCATCTCTGAACATATGTGCATTATAGGGCAACGCTGAAAAAAACCAAAAGAGCTCCAATTAGAGGTGCATAAATAACGACCCCATTCACGTCATTCGCTTAACCCTTTCACTGCACATTGCACACGGTAACGCAAGTTCCTCAGTCATCCGAAAGCAAAGATGAAATATTGGGTTAACTGGTAGAATATCAATCCTGAAATATTCTATGGAAATCAAATCCTTACTTTGCATACCCCTAATGAACACCATTCCTGTATTACAATAGAGGCCCACATTCTCGGCGTCACACTGCGGCTTTGTTGGCTCAGTAATTAAACTGAATCATTCATAGATCTCTCCGACAACGCTGAATGCGCGGCGGTGACACGGGAGCGCTCCACCTTGGAGATAAAGGTGTCCTTAAAACTACGCATTAAGAATGCTGAAGCTTCTGCAAGGTATTTTTTCCTGGCTGGATTTAAAGGGAACTTGAATATAACATCTAATCTGCAAGTAGTATATTATAGAGCAGGAGGAGACTGATATCCAGTTTTGTAAGAAAAGAATCAGTCAAACATGTTTTATTTGTTGAAATCTTCTTTTTCTATGCTTATGAGTCAGGTGGGCGGTCCTAATCAGTTGATCACTGGATAGGACCGCCCACTGGACTCCAAAGGCTAGAAAAGGGATTTTAATAAATAAAATACAAGTTAGACTAAATCTTTTCCTGGAAAGCTATATATCAATATGCTTCCATACTAGGTCACTTGCAGATTGAAAGTGGAACTGTACAACGCCATGACTTGTAAGTGGGAAGAGGGCTCATTGGAAGTGGTGTGTGGACCGGTGCTTCAGTGACTTTCCTGGGCAAAAATGACCATACCTGCCCCCTTGAGGAGAGGAGGAATAGAACTATTTAATACGCTCTACTAGTGAATTCTAAGTTAATAAGGGGAGTCCTCTGTTAAAAATCCTTATCTCTTCCCCAAAGTGAAGAGTGGTTAAAAAAAAGAGCGTCTTTCACCCTGGAGGATTTGTCCTGTCCTCTATTACACTGACCAATTGACAATTTAGAATGAAAATCATACAATGTTTCATTTCACCTGTGGAGGCGCTGCAGAGACATCAAACACTTGCTGCCAGATCTCACAGACCCCTGATGTGGGTTGTGAGCTTGCAAATATATTAGCCAAAATATTGACCAATACCTCATGCATTTTATACATGATCAGCCCTACACATTCCTGTTTGGTGTTTGCGTGGTTGTTTCATCAGTATTTTTCACCAGTGGGTTCTCCTGCATCCTGCAGTGCAATAATATTGTGTCTTGGTGTTGGTAAATGTGGCTGCCTTGTTTTTAATGTTTTATCAGATTTCAGCACAGATCATAACTGATCACCTTGGGCTCCTCCTAGCCTCATGTTCTTCCTGGAAACGTTTCTGTGGATCACTTTACGCTTGTTCCTTTGCTGCTGCATATTAACCACAAACACCCTGACCCCGTGAAGCACTACTCTACTCACGCTCCATCTTTCTGGGTCCATAGTGGTCACTTATAATCTCAATTTCAAGTGTCTCAATAAATCTTACCTTCCCTACTTCTTGCAAACTTTCATGGCACCTGTTGACATGACAAGACAAGACTTCTATTTCAAAAATTGTCACTCAACCTAAGGGACAAAGCTCTTTAAATTTTGACACCCCAAACATACAATTTGGGGAAAAGTTGTCATGTTAGGTATAGGAAGAACCCAGCATATGACGACGGGAAAAAGGGGGAAGCCCAGCTACTAGGAAAAGGGGAAGTGGAGACCCCAAAGCAAATCTAACAACACCCTGTCTCACCTATTGTCCCTAAATAGGTTCCGCACCCATTGCTGAACAGGATACCTTAGCCCTGGCTGACCCTAGAGTTAGGCCCTAGGTATGGAGGGGGAGGGGTGAGCACTAGTAAGCCCCACTGCAACTAAAGACAAACCAGGGAAGCAGACAAGAAGACACACTTAGCTTTGAGAAGACTCCAGAGAGATCACGACTACAATCCACAAAGGAACTCCAAGGAGAATGTAGTCGACTGCTAGAATTCCAGACCTGGACAGAGGAATTAACTCTATCACTAGCCCCTCTCTGAAGAAATGGAGTGAATTTAAAGATCCAGCAAGGGTGTGTTAATTAGCAGGAGAAGGTGGAGATCACCGCTGGGTCCTAGAGAGGGAGGGATGATGAAAGGATCAAGAATGTGTCTGCAAGGCCAAGCGCAGCGACCTTCTACAGCCGAATCCAGAATGACTGTCTGTAAAACCTGACACACCCGTGACAAGAGTGGAAGTATCACAGGAGAGTTATTATGGCTCCTCTGTTTTGGTCGAATGTCTCTTAAAAAGATTCAAGGAGTCAGGGCTATAATTTCCCTTTGCTAAGTAGGAGATTTGTTGATATTGGATGTCAACTTTGGAAAGTTTCTACTTATTAGAAGCGTTTCTTGATAGTAAGTTGTTGGAAAACCCTAGCGATCAGTTGTAATCGGAGAAGGAACCCTGCAGTAAGTGTTCCATTTCCCTACAGAGCCCCCACAGGAGAATAAAGGTATTACACAGTGTCCATTCTCTGATGCAGGACAGGACAGGTCCTCCAGAGAGACGCTCTTTCTTCCTACTCTCAAATTTGGCTAAGAGGGGATCCTGAATAAAGGACCCCTCCTCTCTCTAATATATGTAGTTAGATAATCACCTGCTTCTTTTAAACCAGTCACTTGAGCATAAAATGCACAAACACTCAATATCAAACCTAAATTCTATAATTCCTAAAAAAAACTGAAAAATAAATCATTTTTGGGGAAGAAAAAAAAAGAAAAAGGCTGTTGAATCCATCAATCGACTTGCTCCTCCATGTGTAATGGGAACGTGGGCATTTGGGTATAAAGCAATTAGTCGTTTACAGTAATGCCACCCGCCACCACGCACGAGATGCCTCATTAATATGTATTTAGTAAGTGACAATAAATAGGGTGAAATTTTCCTTTTATTCCCAAGAAAGTGGTCTAATTAAAATTTGGCATCAAAAATCTTCTTGTCAACTCCTTTAGGAAATGAGGTAGAGCGCGATAATGTATCAGAGAGCGGGCAAGGCGTGCCAGATGTTTGCAGCCAAGACACTCGACCTAGAAGGCGGCACGTGCCAACCACTTAGCAGCGTATGGATGTGAATGCCGTTAATCAGGTGGGGATGTGACGGGGGGATATATCTGTAGATTACTGGATTACTCAGAAGTGCAGCTGCTAATTTATACTCTGACCGGGGGCCCGAATTGACATGACCATTATATCAACGCTCTCGCCAAGGGATGCGTTACCTGAAATACATGAAGTATCTATCCGTGTCGGGCCAGATATCGGACTCAGATCTGATTTCTTTTCTAACTCTGAAACTGCTCGATGTACATATGTGGCGCCCTGCTGTGCATTAGTGCCACAGATCCTAGAGGGGTGCATGGACGGATTCCTCCACAAGAGGCCCTCATAGCATTCACACACCTCCACCTTCCACCTCAGACCACCAGAGGGAGCCCATTAAGGATATAAATAGGGAAGGTGGAGCTAGGCAGTCAGTCGAGTCTGAAGTCCAGTCTGTGAGAAGTGCAGTCTGGAGAACAGTTTCCTCAGGGGGCAGAGCTAGTTTCAGTCTGTGAGAATCCAGTCTGTAGAAGGAAGCCTGTTGAGAGGAGCTCCTGCAGAAGCTATCCTGCAGTGGAGCACAGTCCAGACTCAGAGAGCTCAGGTTAGTGAGCCCAAGGCGTGCCGACGCCATAAGAGCGGTGAAGAGTAGCGAGGCCTTCTGCCAGTGTGAAGCCTAGTGAGGGCCCCGAGCGGCCGAAGGCAAGTGAAGTAGCGAGCTACATAGGGGGCTGAGGAGCTTAACCAGCTCACCCCATAACCATATACCGGACACCGGGTCCGTGTCTGCAAGGATCTCTAAGACCAGCAGAAACCACCGGAACCCCTGGCGAACTATATGTCCCAGGAACACCAAAAGCTGACTGATATACAAGGGTCAGGAGTCACTGAGGCCCAAAATTCCAGGGAGTGTGAACTCCAACAGAAGGCCCTGCCACCAGGTCAGCCGGTGCAAGACAGAGACCAAGTTAGGCCTAGCTCCAGGCAGGTCATAAACTTACTAGGAAAAGGCAAGAAACAGGAAGCCCCACACCCTCTCACTGGGGAGAGTCCTGAAATGCACCCTTCACCCTACAGTGCCCTGGATCGTGCCTGAAACACCACCAGTAAAGGTACTGAAGTGAACTGTTGTGTGTGTGCCTATTCTTCCTCCGACCCGGCTGGGTCCCCTCTGTCCTGCATCCCCTCTTCTACGCTGCCCTGAGGCCCTGCTCCACCTGTGGGGAGCCGTACCATCTAGCTGCCTGATCACCGGCCTCAGAGGACTGCAGCAGCGCTGGTGATTCTCATCAGACACCACGGGTGGCGTCACGAACATTTCCCTATCCCAATAACCTTTCCCCCCTTTTTAAGAGTGACCCCAGGGTACGGGCCCGGGAGCCGGCCACGGCGGCATCCCCCAGCCCCGTTAACTAGGCCCGAGCGCCAAGTTGCCCCCATCCCCTGGGCGCGTCACATATATAAATGGCCGTAATTAACAGATATGAACTAGAAAGTAGACGTAGAAGTGAGCAAGTAATCCAGGCAGAAAAACTGGGGGTCTCACCGATCCCGAGAACAGGACTTTGCAGTGCCCTTTTAGGATGGGCCAGCGGTCGACCCTCAGTCGGGCTGGGATCTGTACGGATGCTAAAATGGGACTTACGTTACAAGAGAAAAATACATTTACTGATAGATAATGCACACAATATGGAGAAAAGTATGTGCCCCCTCCACATTCCACCTCCCATTTCTCCCATTCTACATCCATAGACATTAATATGGAGTCGCTTCTCTGCCGATATAACGGCTCCCGCTCTTCTGGGAAGGATTCCTACAAGACCTTGGAGGTATCTCTGAGAATTTTTGCTCCTTCATCCAGAAGAACATTTGTGAGGTCAGACCCTGAAGTTGGGGGTCCGGGCTCACAATCTCCATTATAGTTGTTGAATGAGGCTGAGGTCGGGACTCTGTGCAGCCGCTCGTGGTCTTCCACCAAATTCCCTCCAACCATGCTTTTATGGTATGGGAACTGTAATGGGCATCATTAGGAACAATATTTCTGTACATCTAAAAGGACAGGGCGAGATTAGGGAAGTGCCTTACTGTAATATGTCACAGAATGTGTGCTGCCCCCTGATAACAGCCCATAGCATTATCCTCCTCCACCATCTGTACAATGCAGTCAGGGGTAACGTCTTCCTAGAATCACCAAACTCAGACTCCTCCATCAGACACAGATAGAGAAGTGTGATCCGTCACCGCACAGAACATGTCTCCTCCAGAGTCCAGTGGTGGCAGCTTTACATCACTCCATCCGACGCTCGGCATTGTGCTTGGTGATGTACGGCTGCATGCAGTTGCTCGGCCATGAAGCTCCTGGTGGCGGCGCAGTGTTTGTGCTGATACCAGAGGAGGTCTGGACTCTGCAGTTATGGGGTCAGCAGGGCGGTGGTGACTTTTCTGCCCCCTTCTCCTCGGCACTTGCCCCCCAGCTCTGTAACATTACGTTGCTGCTGTTCCTTCCGCTTCTCAATAATATCACTCACAGGTGATGAAGGAAGAAATGTCATGGATGGACTTGTTACCCCGGTGGCTCCTATTACAGGACCGCGCTCGTATCAGTGAGCTCTGCACCACCGGCCGCTCTGTCACATGGTAATAATGGCAGACAGCATGGGGGGGGAGGGGCCTGAGGTTATACTACACTGAGGGGCTGGAGGTCATACGCCGGGGATGGCGAGGAGTCAGAGGTTATACACCGGGTGGGGATGAGGGGTCAGATGTTATACACCGGGGGGGAGATGAGGGGTCAGATGTTATACAGCGGGGGGGGGGATGAGGGGTCAGACGTTATACACCGAGGGAGGGGGAAGATGAGGGGTCAGACGTTATACACCGAGGGGGGGGGGGAAGATGAGGGGTCAGACGTTATACACCGAGGGGGAGGGAAGATGAGGGGTCAGAAGTTATACACCGGGGGGGGGGGGGGAGATGAGGGGTCGGATGTTATACACTGGGGGGGAAGATGAGGGGTCAGATGTTATACATCGGGAGGCGAAGGGTCAGATGTTTTTATATATATTATATATATATATATATATATATATTTATTTATCCTCTTTATGTGTACATGAAATTGATGGGGCTTTAAAGTGAATAATAATAGATAGAAGGATAGGTATATGACAGACTGACCAGACATTTGCGCTGATACGAGCGGGGTGCTACAGGCACATTTTCGGTGAACGCTTTCTACACTCCCACACGAGGCTTTGACACATCAACACTTTTACCGAGGTGTGAAGGTTATTATCAAAACTCTGTAATGTGTGAACAGAGCTGTATTCTCCGCCGCCCACAGAATGCAGGGAAATACCCCGAGTCTCTGCAGACATTGCCGATCTCAGATCTCTTACATAACAAGACGCTCAGCAAAAACAGACGACTTCAAGAGATTCTGGCTTTTTGAGATTTTTAAGTAATTTTCTCTAGATTTGGGTGCACAGCCGCTTCTGCTCTGATCTAATTTTATCATCCGGAGTCCGATAACGTGACCATGTGAGAAGTCACTGACCTCTACGGAGAGCGAGTCCTGGGAGCCGTAATTTACATCATCCGTGTCCTAGACATCTTCTGTCTGTAGTGGACAATGACCACTATAAAGGGGCACTCCATGACACAGGAATATATACAGTGGAGACCAAAAGTTTTGCTTTTTTTAAAAAAAAACTGATTCCTTCTGTCTGGTGGTTGTGATGCCATTTCCCTAGTAATGAATTGAAAGTGCATGACGTCGTCATACAAGACCTTAATTTTAACCAAAAAGCTATTGAATATCGGTCTGGTCATTTAATTAAAGAAAACTGACGGTCAAAAGTTTTGCATCTACTGTTTATTGATCACAACATAGGGAGTAATTCATTGCTTGCAATGCCATAACTTAGTATTTTGTATCAGAACCTCTTGCTTTAATTACTGCACCGCACCGATGGGGCATTGAAGCCACTCGGGTATTCAAGAAATTTTGAGGGATCTTGCTCCATTCCATTTGCATATCTACAAACAATTCATCTTTATTGCCATGGGTGCGGACCCCGACTTGTCGCCCTAACTCATCCCAAAGATGCTCTATAGAGTGTAAATCAGGTGATTGGATTGGCCATTGCAACAGGCGAACATTTCTCTTAGCTAACCAATTTTTGACTAAATTGGATGTGTGCTTAGGATCATTGTCTTGCTGGAATCTCCATCTCCTGCCTACTTTGGTTTGACCATATGGCAGCATTACATTCTCCAGTATATCCTTGTACACGGTAGCATTCATATTTCAATTCTATGCAGAGGCCCAATGACAGATTCAGAAAAGCAGCCCCAAACCATGACATTGCCTCCACCATGTTTCACTGTAGTTGTTCGGTACGTTTATGTTTTCACATTGGGCAGTATATATAGTGCTGCTATCACTACCAAACAGATTGAACTTGGATTCGTGCAACCATAACATCTTACACCAATCTGTCTCTTTCCATTGGCTGTGTTCTTTGGCAAACTTAAGTCAGACCTTCCGATTCTTTGCAGAGATGAAAGGCTTCTTGACTGGATCTCATGCATTCAGCCCTACTGCTCTTAGTCGTCGCACCACAGTTTGGGACTCACTTTGACCCCATATTCTTCATTCATTTTGTGTGAAATCTTTACAGCACTTTTATGGGCATCAGATGCTGACTCTTTCTTAATAATGTGATCAACTCTGGAGGAAAGTTTCCGTGGTCGTCCACTTCTAGGTTTGTCAGCTGCTCTAGAACCTTCTTTTTCTTTCTTTAATATACGTGGCACTTGGACTCTGAGAACAGTTGAATTCCATAGCTGCCTCTTTTTGGCTTTTGCCTGACTTCACCTCTCACAAAAATAAGCTTCCTGACATCTGGTGATAAATTTGGCTTTGCCATTGTGGCGCCCTGCTGCGCATTAGTGCCACAGAACCCAGAAGGGTGCATGGATGGACTTCTCCACAAGAGGCCCTCACACATTCACACACCTCCACCCTACCACCTCAGACCAGCAGAGGGAGCCCTGATAGGGATATATAAAGGGAGGGTGGAGTCAGGCAGCTGAGTTTTAGCTCAGAGTTTAGAGCTGAGAGCGTGCTGACGCTCAGAGAGCAGCGAAGAGGCAGCACGCTGGCTGCTGAGCTTAGGCGAGCCAAGGCCTACAGCACGTGTGAAGGCATAGTGAGGGCCTTGAGTGGGCCGAAGGCGAGAGGTGAAGGAAGAAGTAGCAAGGGGGGGCAGAGGAGCATACCAGGCTCACCCCAAGATATATACCGGACACCGGGTCCGCGCCTACAGGGACTCTTTACACCCCAGTAGGGACTACCGGAACCCCTGGAGGACTACAGGTCCCAGGTTTGCCTAACGCTGACTACAGTACCAGGGCTAGGAGTCACGGAGGCCCCAGTGTCCAGGGAGAGTGATCTCCAAAGAGAAGTCCCTACCACCAGGTCAGCAGGCGCAAGGAAGAGAGACAGTAACCAAGCTAGGCCTAGTTCCAGGCAGGCCAGAAGCTTAGTGAGAAAAGCCACGGATCAGGAGGCCCTATACCCGCTCACTGGGGAGAGTCCAAAAGTGCACCCTTCGCCCGGAGTAAACTGGACCGTGCCTGCACCATCACCAGTAAAGGTACTGAAGCTTACCCCCGTGTGAGTGTCCGTCTTTCCTCCGGGACCGTCCTGCCGTCTCTCCCCAGCATCCTCCATTATACCCCACGCTGCCCTGGAGCTAGCTCTACCTGTGGAGAGCCACACCATCCCTGCTGCCGTAACACCCGCTTCAGAGGACTGCTCCGCAGCGGCGGAATCCCTTTTGCCGCATTCCACAGGTGGCGTCACGAACTTTCCCCTTTTTACTGACCGCTCTGGGTCAAGGACCGGGCCAGCCACCGTGATATCCCCCACCGGCATACGCAGAGGCCCGGCTGCCGAGTACTCCCACGGCCCAGGGGGCGCGTCACCATGTTTTAACCTAAAAGCACACATAAAAAAAATGTAGGCAAAATATGACTACCCATGACAAAATATGCAAAATATTTGGCCCAGCAAATGTTGAAAACTAACACATAAAGGGATGAAACATTGTCAAACACAATTTTCGTCCTTATAGCTATCAACCATTTGCTTCCGGTTTACTAAAATCACCAAGTAAACGGCGCCGCAACAACCAGACAGAAGTAATCACACTTTTAAAATAAATGCAAAACTTTTGGTCGCCAACGGGACGTCTCTCCGACCTACACAGGGCTTTACCGAGAGGGGGACAAGCTGCTGCCGGGGACTTACCTCTTACCAGATGAAAGGGTTGGAATACATGGACGTCAAGAGGGCCATTAACATCGGGTCTGGTCTCAATGGTCCCTGTACGTTTTTTTACAACTTAATTTAATTAATAGTAAAATAGTCTATGTCTCTCCACAGAAAGTGGGGGCCGGTCTTTTTCGCTCCACAGGAAGTGGGGGCCGGTCTTTGTCTCTCTACTGGAAGTGGGGGCGGGTCTTTTTTGCTCCACAGGAAGTGGGGGGGTGGGTCTCTGTCTCTCCACAGGAAGTTGGGGCGGGTATTTGTGACGCACCCCTGGGCCTGTATCGCGCAGCGTTGCGCACGCGAGAGCTTACCCGGAGCCGGATCTGTTGAGGGTTGTAGTCTCGTGGCGGTGACCCGGTCCGTGCCCAGGGAGTCAGACTAAGTGGCGCTGTATTAGCGGTAGATGTTGTACGACTACGCCACCCGTTGAATGCAGCGAAGGAGCTGCCGCTGCAGGGCAGACCGCTGAGGCCGGTGGTAGGATTGTGCAGCGTGATAGTATCACCCCCAACGGGAGGGGTATGGCCTCAGGGCAGCCGACGTGGATGATGGGGGTAGCAGGAACCACTCGGAGACGGTACGGTGTAGTTCAGGGTCTTTACTGGTGACAAAGATAGACCCTCCCGAAGTACTGCTAGCGATTGGGGCCTGGTCAGTCCTTGAGCAGATGGGATCTCCCCTGGCCAGGCGGAGTTGTAGGCCTCCCAAACTAACTGTACTCTTCTGGCTACCTTGCTAGAGGCGGGTATAAGTAGCCCACGTCGCTGAGTGTACCGTGTGGTGCTCACCCGTATGGCCGGTGACTCGGGGCCTTCTAGTAGCTTCCGCTCCACGACGGCGGTGCTGGTCCCACGCGTGTGACCGTGCCTTCAGGTTTCTTGGCCAGAGGACCTGAAATCCCCTGCCGGTCGGTTTCTGCTGCTGGATAGGAGTTAGTCCCCACAGCCTCGGACTCCGGGTCCGGCGATAGCTTCTCAGTCAGGGCGAGCTCTGCAGCTGCCAGCCCCTGACTCCTTATAGCACTGCTCCCACAGAGCTCCTGATGTTCTTTTCCTAGATCTGCTTCTCTTCTCTACTTCTTCTCTACTCACTAACCCTGCCTCAGCCCTAGGTTTATATAGGGGAAGTTCTTCCCCTCCCAGGACTGGGCAGGAGGTGTGGCATGCATAGGATTCCTGACCAAGAGACCTCCCACCTGCTCTCAGACATAACAGCTGTTACTGTGGAAACCAGACCCCTGGGGTGCCACATTCCCCCCTAGTGAAATTTAGTACTCCGGGACTAAACATATTTTTAAACATAACAAGGTATAAACAATAATAGTACAATAAGAAAAACATATAAAGATGGTCACGGCGTGTCCGCAACCGGGTGCAGTTTTTGAAGAAAAGCAAGGTGTCCATTTCACCAAAACAGGGAGACGTAACCAGGTAGGGGTCTGTCCTGCCCCGAGTCCTTAACAGTCTTTAGTCCATTCCTAGGTTACGCTCCAACCATGTACAAGGATTCCCGGTAAATCCACCAAGGACTCCTATAAATAACTAGAAACACATAATTATACACAAGCAACAAGAAAAACAGGTAACCACAAATAAAACAATTTATACACTTCAAATCCTCCAACGTGCGGGTAACTGGCCTCTAGTGGCCCTAGTGGACCTACGGAGCTGACTGTCTAGCCCTGAACTACAGGGTGTAGGAGCTGTCAAGGGTAAACTGGGCAGCTGTCTACCGGCTCTTTGGCTCACTAGGGGTACGGCAGGTTCACTATAAGCAGAGGGTTGATCCTCCTGTTCTGCTTGTGTGGAGTCTTCTGCCTCCTGGACCGGCTGCTCTTCCAGCTCTACCTGTTGCTCCGTAGGCACTTGGGATGCTGGTTGGAGGAACGTGAGAACGGGTACCACAACTGCACCATTGACTTGAGTCCAGGACCGAGGGAAGTCTCCGAGCACAGTACTAACCATATCCTCCCTTTCCTCTACGGGTCGATGGTCTTCTTGTTCCTCTTCAGGGTTCCGTAGCTGTTCAGGACACTTCTTCAGGTGATCCCGGGATACAATGGCTATGGTCTCCCCTCCGTCTTTACTGATGGTACAGACTTTCGAGTTCTCGTGGCTTGAGGGCAGTACGGTGTACGGGTCCTTCTCCCACTGGTCGTCCAACTTGTGGAGCCGTCTTTTCCTCTTCAAGACCTGCTCTCCGGGTACCAGGGGAACAGCGGGAGCATACTGGTTGTAAGTTTTCTCTTGTCTTTCCCTAGCCTGACAGAGACTTCGCTCCACGCTCTCCTGTACTTTCCGGTACTGCTGCTGCCTCTCTGTGTCCCAGTCTGCCTCTGGTGAAGTGTCCTCGGGTGTCAGGACTCCCATTTCCAGGTCAACAGGTAACTTACCAGGTCTCGCACTCATTAGGTAAGCCGGGGTACAGTTGGTGGAACCTACCGGGATGTGGTTGTATAGGTCCACCAGATCGGGCAGCTTCTCAGGCCACAGACTGCGTTCTTCCAGGGGCAACGTTTTCAGGAGATCCATTACCACCTGGTTCATTTTCTGACAAAGTCCATTAGTTTGCGGATGATAGGGTGTCGTCCTTATCTTCCGGCAGCCATACAGATTGCAGAATTCCTGGAAGACCTCCGCTTCAAAGGCAGGTCCCTGGTCCGTCAGCACTTGGTCCGGGTACCCGTGTGGGCGGCAGAAGTGCTGCTGGAAGGCTCTAGCTGCAGTTTGAGCCGTTAAGTCCTTAACGGGGACGACAACCAAGAACCGGGAGTAATGATCCATAATGGTTAACGCGTAGACGTAGCCACTTCTGCTTGGGGTCAGTTTTACATGATCCAAGGCTACCAGTTCCAACGGCTGCCGGGTGACGATGGACTGCAGGGGAGTCTTCTGGCTGGCACGGTCCTTCCTTCTTAGGTTGCACGGGCCACAGTCTCTGCACCACCTCTCGATGGTTCCCCTCATGCCTACCCAGTGGAACCGCCCACGCAGCAGGAACTCCAGCTTCTTCCATCCGAAGTGTCCAGCCCCGTCGTGGTATGCTTCCATCACCATGGCTGCGTCTCTCCGTGGCACCACTACTTGCCAGATTAGTTCATGCGTCCGGGAGTTAACCATTCTGCGGCACAACTTCCCCTTGTAAAGGAACAGTCGACTCTTCTCAGCCCACAGTTGCTTGGCTTCCTCCGGAGCGTCTGGGTCAAGGCGAGCCTCTGGCCGAGTCAGCATCTCCTTCACCAGCGGACGGCAGGGTCACTGTCTTGCGTTTCCTCCCAGTTGTAGTGAGGCAAGGGGTTAAACGTAGCGGCTTGCTTACTCCTTACCCGATGGGAATACTGGATAGTCCCATGACGGTGGAACGCGGGGAGTTCGACTTCTTCCAGTCCCTCTGGATCTTCTCCTACGTCCGGTAGGTTTGGCATCCTGGACAGGGCGTCCGCGTTGGTATTGGAGCGTCCTGCCCGGTATTTGATTGTGAACTCGTAGTTGGACAGACGGGCCATCCATCTCTGCTCTAGGGCACCGAGTCTTGCCGTGTCCAGGTGTGTCAACGGGTTGTTATCCGTGTACACGGTGAACCGGGAAGAAGCGAGGTAGTGCTTAAAGCGTTCGGTGACTGCCCACACCACTGCCAGGAACTCTAGCTTAAATGAGCTGTAATTCTCAGGGTTTCTTTCGGTGGGTCGCAGTTTTCGGCTAGCGTAAGCGATTACTCGTTCTTTCCCCTGCTGGATCTGGGACAGTACGGCTCCTAGCCCGATGTTACTTGCGTCGGTGTAGAGGATAAAGGGCTGGCTGTAATCAGGGTACGCCAGGATTTCATCCCCCGTGAGGGCCATCTTCAGCTGGCGGAAGGACTCTTCTTCTAACTTCTCCCATTTGAAGGGCGGCTTCTGGTTCTTGGCCTTCCGGGACTGGCCTATCAGGAGGTCCTGCATAGGAGCTGCCTTTTTGGTGAAACCGGGGATGAATCTGCGGTAATAGCCTACCAACCCGAGGAACTGCCGCACTTCCTTTACACTGGAGGGACTTGGCCATTCCTTAATTGCGGTGATCTTATCAGGGTCGGGAGCCACTCCGTCAGCGCTCACCACGTGTCCCAGGTACTGCACCTTTGGTTTCAAGAGGTGACACTTGGAGGGTTTTACCTTTAAGCCGTAGCTTGCCAGAGCTTCGAACACTTCCGCCAGGTGTTTCAGGTGGTCCTCATAAGTCTTGGAATATACGATGACATCGTCCAGGTACAACAGGACCGTCTCGAAGTTTCTGTGGCCCAGACAGCACTCCATTAATCGTTGGAAGGTTCCCGGTGCGTTGCAGAGTCCGAACGGCATACAGGTAAACTCGCTAAGTCCCATCGGGGTGGTGAATGCGGTCTTCTCCCGGTCCGCCTCTGCTACAGGAACCTGCCAGTACCCGCTAGTGAGATCCAAGGTAGAGAAGAAGTTAGCAGATCTTAAAGCAGCCAAAGACTCCTCTATCCTTGGTAAGGGGTACGCATCCTTGTGTGTGATACCGTTAATTTTCCGGTAATCTACACACATCCTCATGGTGTTGTCTTTCTTTTTGACTAAGACTAGTGGAGCTGCCCAGGGGCTACAGCTATCCCTGATCACCCCAGCCTCCTTCATGTCCCTAAGCATCCCCTTGGCGTGTTGGTAGTGTGCAGGGGGTACGGGTCGATACCTCTCTTTTATAGGAAGATGGTCTCCCGTGGGGATGTGGTGTTCTACCCCCTTGACTCGCCCGAAGTCTAACGGGTGTTTACTAAACACTCTCTCGTACTCTTGAACCACCCGATAGACTCCCTGTTTCTGGTGTGAGGGAGTGGAGTCAGTACCCAAATGTAGTTGCTGACACCAGTCCTCCATTGTTTCCTTAGAGCCGTTACCTTCCTCCGGGGAAGATGGAGGCAAGGGTTCTACGGACTGTATGGAATTTTGATTGATGGTATACAATTTGGCTAGCGTGGCATACCGGGGCAGGTACACTTCCCTCTTCCCGATATTTATTATGCGAACGGGCACCCTCCCATGGCGTACATTGACCACCCCCCATGCTGTCAAAATGGTGGGCCTACAGTCTGAGTAAACTGGTTCTACCATTGCCTGGTAATCTCTACCTCTCAGACCAATAGCTGCCCGGCACCAAATCATCATTTCACTTTTTGGGGGCATGGCAATAGGAAAAGGGTCACACATTCTTACACTACCAATCTCATCACCGGAGAGTTCTATCTGTTGCCGTCGCATCAGTGCCCGGATCTCTTTCTGGAGCACTCGCTGCTGGCCGGAGCTGGCGTTCTTGGCAACCTGTTGTAAAAGGAAAATCACCTCTGCAAGACAATTTTCAATTACATTAGTTCCCAGAGTTATCTTTGGGTGACTCTCGTGTTTATCAATGTCTACAATGATCAGTCCCTGTGCTGCCAGTTCGACTCTACCGATTTTAATGGTCACCTCTTTAAATCCAATCTGTGGCACGGGCTGACCATTGCTGGCGATGATACTCAAGTCGTCGTCAGGGTAGTGGGTGATATCCGAGTCATTCCAGTACTGCTTGAAGAGCACGTACGGGATAGTGGTGACCTGTGACCCGGTGTCCAATAGGGCACTCATATGGATGCCATCCAGTACCACAGGCAAGACTGGACGTCCTCCCACATATCTGTCGCGCCAGTTCGATGGGCCTGATGATCTTTTTCCTGGGGGTTGGCCCTCTACCCCAGGTTGTGCCAGTTTAAAGGACAGTACCTTGCCATATGTCCGGGTTGATTGCAGCGGCGGCAGATGGGTTGTCCGTCCTCGTTGTATCGGTCGCTGGGTCTTCCTCTGGCCGGTGGGGTCCTCCTTGGTCGACGCCACAGGATGTCCTCCGGTCCGGATGCCAGCTGGATCTTCCCTGGAGTGGAAACCTGTAAAGACTGCACAGTTCGGGTTAGCGCGGCAACGCTTTTAGCTAGCTCTTGGACCTGATGGTGCAGGTCTGGAGCCGGGTCATTGTTCAAAGCCTGCGCATCAGCTCCCACAGGCCCTGCCGACAAGGGTGCCGCCTCCTGGTGGTAAATGGTAGTGGGGCGTCTGTGGGTCACAACGCCACCTGGTGCCGGTTCTCGGAGCACCCGGATGGCTCTGTCCTTGAACTGTGCAAATCCCAGATGAGGGTCCTGTAAGGCCATTGCCCGCAACTGGGTTCGGTGGGCATTGCAATATAAACCCTCTATAAATTGTTCAGTCAACAGCCTGTCCTCGTCTCCCACACCGTCAGGGTCGGTCTGCTTAATGGCTCTCAGGGCCTCTTGTAGGTTCAGGGCATAGTCCCTTATATTCTCATGTGCCCGCTGTTTGCACCCGTAGAATCTAAGCTTGATCTCGGCTGAGGTGCGGGTATCAAAGGTGTCCCTCAGCCGGGTTAGTATCTCTGCGACAGTCTTCCTCCCAGGTGGCCAGGACTTTACCTCCCTTTGGGCTGCCCCGGTTAATTGGGCCACCAGGATGCTCACTTTTTGCTCCTCTGTGAGGGGATACACCTGGAAGAGGCTATCCAGCTTTTCTCTAAAGTCATGCAGGGTATGTGACTCCCCTGAGTACTGGGGTAGCCAGGCTGTCCCCGGGATATAGGGCATGGTGAAAGGCATGACCGCAACAGCGGTGGCGCTGGCGGGGGTTGAAGCGGTGAAGCTCTCCTCCGTATCCGACATCCTTCTCCCCCCTAGTGGACCGTGGCCTACCTTGCGATGATCCTCTTCCATAGGCCGTGGCTCCGCAGTGGATCGTCAGGGTTGAGGACCTTCCGTCGCGCTCCTGTGACGTCGGCGTCTGCTGGGCTCCTTCCAGGACCTTACGCAACGTCCGGACGTGAGGCGGGGCTTCAGTTTCTCGCGCGCTTTCGGAGTCCACGCCCCTCTTCTTCCCGCGCGGCGTCCTCAAGATGGCGTCCAATGGCGGGAAAACTCCACGGCTGGCGGGAAGAAGGCCGAAGATGGCGCCGAATGGCGGGAAAACTCCACCGATGGCGGGAAGGAAGCGGAAGATGGCGGGAATCTTCACCACAGGTAAGTTTGAACAGTCTTTTTCAGGCACGCAGTACCCGGTGGTTGCGGGCACGAGATCCTGCCGACTACGCCAAAAGTTGACGCACCCCTGGGCCTGTATCGCGCAGCGTTGCGCACGCGGGAGCTTACCCGGAGCCGGATCTGTTGAGGGTTGTAGTCTCGTGGCGGTGACCCGGTCCGTGCCCAGGGAGTCAGACTAAGTGGCGCTGTATTAGCGGTAGATGTTGTACGACTACGCCACCCGTTGAATGCAGCGAAGGAGCTGCCGCTGCAGGGCAGACCGCTGAGGCCGGTGGTAGGATTGTGCAGCGTGATAGTATCACCCCCAACGGGAGAGGTATGGCCTCAGGGCAGCCGACGTGGATGATGGGGGTATCAGGAACCACTCGGAGACGGTACGGTGTAGTTCAGGGTCTTTACTGGTGACAAAGATAGACCCTCCCGGAGTACTGGCTAGCGATTGGGGCCTGGTCAGTCCTTGAGCAGATGGGATCTCCCCTGGCCAGGCGGAGTTGTAGGCCTCCCAAACTAACTGTACTCTTCTGGCTACCTTGCTAGAGGCGGGTATAAGTAGCCCACGTCCCTGAGTGTACCGTGTGGTGCTCACCCGTATGGCCGGTGACTCGGGGCCTTCTAGTAGCTTCCGCTCCACGACGGCGGTGCTGGTCCCACGCGTGTGACTGTGCCTTCGGGTTTCTTGGCCAGAGGACCTGAAATCCCCTGCCGGTCGGTTTCTGCTGCTGGATAGGAGTTAGTCCCCACAGCCTCGGACTCCGGGTCCGGCGATAGCTTCTCAGTCAGGGCGAGCTCTGCAGCTGCCAGCCCCTGACTCCTTATAGCACTGCTCCCACAGAGCTCCTGATGTTCTTTTCCTAGATCTGCTTCTCTTCTCTACTTCTTCTCTACTCACTAACCCTGCCTCAGCCCTAGGTTTATATAGGGGAAGTTCTTCCCCTCCCAGGACTGGGCAGGAGGTGTGGCATGCATAGGATTCCTGACCAAGAGACCTCCCACCTGCTCTCAGACATAACAGCTGTTACTGTGGAAACCAGACCCCTGGGGTGCCACATTTGTCTCTCCACAGGAAGTGGGGGCAAGTCTGTCTCTCCACAGGAAGTGGGGGGGCGGGTCTTTGTCTCTACAGGAAGTGGGGGGCGGGTCTTTGTCTCTACAGGAAGTGGGGGGGCGGGTCTTTGTCTCTCCGCAGGAAGTGGGGGGGCGGGTCTTTGTCTCTCCGCAGGAAGTGGGGGTGGGTATTTTTCGCCCTGCAGGAAGTGGGGGCGGGTATTTGTCACCCTGCAGGAAGTGGGGGCGGGTATTTGTCGCCCTGCAGGAAGTGGGGGCGGGTATTTGTCGCTCTGCAGGAAGTGGGGGCAATTCTGTTTCTCTACAGGAAGTGGGGGCAGGTCTTTGTCTCTCTGTTCCTGCTCTCCTGTCTGGCAACTGGATAACAGATTTACGCCTTCAATTCAGGGCAAGCAAGGCATTAGAGAATGGCAGAAGCAATGCACATTAGGAGGTGAGGTCCTACACCTATAGTGCTGACAGAATATAGATGATCTTTTTTACAGGTGCCTTGTGTCTGAAAGCTTCAGCTAGTGTGTATTTTTGTGTCTTGCATGTCAGCATTACTTATAGCACATTTCAGATGCCAGCCTAGCCCTCTTCTAAGATGGCTGTGATATAGCCCCAATTTAAAGCAGATTCTTGAGCTTCAGTTCAGAAGTATTGAGCAGCTACAACGCCGACACTATTTCACAATGTGAAATAGAATCGATTTCCTATTCTTTCCAGAAAAAAAAAATATAGATACATGAGCTTTAAATGGCAAGTTAAATAACTTATCAATATAGTTTAATTATATCTGGAGCCATTATTGTTAAAGGGGTTGTCCACTACTGCACACCTCTCTTATTAAAAGGGTCCAAAGAGGCTGGCTTGATACAAGCAGTCAGCCAGTCCCTGACTGGAGTACATCTCTTGCGGTGGTGCCCAGTAGACTAAATATGTATAGATTCCGGTGTATAAAGCGTTAATGATGGAAATAAAATATGCAATAAAAAATATGCTGTTAAAACATGGAGAAAAAAAATTCTATAAGAGGTTATAAAAGGACAACAACGTTTGTCCATTTTGACTTTGTAACCCTGAAAACCTTATCTTCACATCTTGCAGGGCAGGAGATACAAGTGACATTCCTGTAAGCAGAAAATGTATACTGCATTTACAGATTTCCTGTCCTCGGTGACCGTCCAGATCAATGCAAATTGCATTCCATTTTCAGCTCTAAGCCGCTGCACAACATCAATACCTTGAAATGAAGAGTTTTCCTTGCCGCCGATTCTCCCTCTAATGTGTTTGGAGTTCCTGGAGCTGGAACAGAGGAAATAGAAGTCACTGCGCCGATCCTCGTAACGTAATATCATTTATTACAATAGACGAATATATAGAAAAGTGACCTTCACCCTATGCATGGTGAGCGTTATTAAAGAAGTTCTCCGGTTTTACATAAATATATCATGGAATTAAGAGTTCTACAACTTTCTAACAGACTTTTGCCACAATTTATTATCATATTCATGCCTATTTTTTTTGTGTAGTTTTTCCTGTTTTAAAGGCTTTTCTCTTTTTTGCACCATGTTCTTTTTTTTAGGTGTCACCTACTTCGAAGTCTATTTTCTGCATGTTAGTCTTTTTTTCACAATTGTGGGTGTGATTTCTGTTATTCAGATGTTTTTGGCTGATTCATCATTTGCAACTTTTTTTTTTTTTTTTTTTTTTTAAAAAAAGGTGGTAAATATTTGAGCAGATTTACTCTAGTCCCCTTCAGAGCTTTTCTTCTTTTTTTTTTGTTTTTCAGATATTTTGCAATATTTATAAGGGTTTATTTGACTTTTTGAAGAAAAAAATAAGTTGCAAGAGAAACAGAATCTTTGCTTTTGTGCAAAATTCATCAACGCTCATGCGCCATTTTGAAGAATTTGGCACTAAAAACAGCAATTGATGCCACAAGCGCCAAAAAAAAAAAGCAAAAGGCAAATCTTTGCAAAAAAAATGATGAATTGGGTTTTTTGTGTTTACAGTAGGCCCCTTACGCCCAGCCTTCACGGGCGGGCCCCTTACGCCCAGCCTTCACGGGCGGGCCCCTTACGCCCAGCCTTCACGGGCGGGCCCCTTACGCCCTACCTTCACGGGCAGGCCCCTGACCTGTCTATATACCCACACCACATATACATGATTTGATTTTTACAGGATATATAGACAGGTGCAAATATTCTCTCTCAGCTCCTTTGAGTGAAGCTACAGATCATGATCGTTTGTGATACCAGGAGATAAGGATTGGGAACAGAGGAATCGAAAATAATCACATTTTAGAAGGAGTTTGTTGTTCGGATGCCATAAGTGAGACGTCCTCACTGAATGATCAGGCTGCAAACACAGTGATCTCCCAGCGATGTCCCTCTGCCATGGTGGGACCACATTTCCCTATGACTTTCTCAGCATGAAGTCAGCGTGGGATTCCCCAACAGCCGCACAGGCTGCTCTGCTTCATTATGCGCCTAATGACAAGTCGTCGCTGATCAGTTCTGATAGCGCCATCTGCTCCCGTCCTTTCCAGCATTCGAGAAAAGCACAGACCTTTCCCTGTCTGGATTTGCCAGAGTCATTTTGTTGTTCGGACGTCCCAGCATGCTCCAGTAGATAGTTGAGGCTATGGCCCAGGGACCCGCTAATCACCCCACCATTCTTTACCCGGTAGTGCCCCGTCTGATGTCTGCCCGTGTCTCCCAGGCTCAGCCCTCTCCTCCTTGTTGGCAAAAATAAACTCATTTTAAGTTCAGGATATTCGGACATGTCACCAGCATGAGATTGGTGGAGGTCTGACACCCGGTAACACCACAGATGCAACATTGATGTTAGCTCTCCCATGTCCCCCATACATACTGCAGCTCTGAACACGTTCACTTCAATGGGAGCAGAGCTGCAGAACCTGAAAGCGGCCAGGGCGCAGTGTACGGAGCTTCCTGCGTTCATGGTACTAAATATCAAAGATCTGAGAGGGGGCTTTTGGTGCCCGATACCTACCAATCTGATTGGCTGCAGTGGTCTCATTCCGTCTGAGCCAGAACAAACACTCTCTTCTGCCTAGGATGGAACTTGACTGCAGCCAATCCATCAGTTCATGGCTGCAGACCTCGTCTGACGTCCCCAATGACTTTAAGAAAAAGAAAATCAGGAGAACAGTAGGGGACTCATACGTAGGAGGGCGGGGGTCTGGTAGGTGATGTGTGTTTTTTTTTAGGACCGTTATAGGCCCATTTTTGAATTAAGTAAATTAGTGGACAACCCCTTTAAGTCTACCACTACAAAATGGTTCCAAATCCTCTTAAAAAGCCAAACCTCCCTCCTCCTTCGCCCACCGATCCCACCTACGCTTTAACGCTCGCTATATCAGATTCCTGTTATCTAATCCAAAAGTTAGGTCGGACTAAGGGCAAAGGCCGGGCAGAGGTTTAAAGAGATCAATCAACCAATGAATTTCAAATATTTAAATTTTATATTATTAATATTTTCACTATTTAGGACAATAGAAGGTAAAATTTGAAGGAAAATTTAAAAAAAACAACATTGATGAACAAGTTACAGATCATTAAGCAGATTTATGAAAAATGCTAGTTGCCTATAGCAACCAGAGTGCAGTTTTCATTCTTCAAGAGCAAAATACAGAATGAAAGCCGAGCTCCGATTGGTTGATATGGATAACTAAGATTACCTACAGCAACAAATCATAGTGCGGCTTTCATTCTTGAAGAGGAGAATATAAAGTGAAAGCTAACCTCTGATTGAATGCTCAGTTAACCATATCAACCAGTAAGAGCTCGGCTTTCATTTTGCATACTGCTTCTAAAGAATGAAAGCTGCACTGTGACTGGTTGCTGGTTGAAGGCTCAGTTAATCATATCAACTAAACAGCAACCAATCTAAGTGCAGCTTTCATTCTTTAGAAGCAGTATGCAAAATGAAAGCCGAGCTCTGATTGACTGCTATCGGAACCTTAGACTGCCTGTAGCATCCAATTACAGTGCAGCTTTCATTCTTCAAGAGCAGTATGAAAAATTAATGCCAAACTCTGATTGGTTGCTATGGGGAACTAACACTGCCCATAGCAACTAATTACATGGCGGCTTTCATTTTTCCAGAACAGACTATAAATGAAAGCCGAGCTGTCCTTGGTTGCTATGGGAAACTAAGACTTTTTTTTTTTTTTTTTTTAACCTTTTAGGCTTTATTCACACATTAGTATTTGTATGCCTAAACCAGGAGAGTCTCCAAAACATAGGAAAGGTGTCAATCTTTAAATTATAGTTTTTCTATGGAAGTTCCAATTCTGACTTTGGCATTCAAATACTGACGTGTGAATGAGGCCTTAGACGGAGTCACAAATTTCCCAAAATATCCCCCCCATCCCGTCACGTTGCTTCAATATATTGCATGTCCCCAGCAATCCCAGATCCTCCAGCCGCTTCCTTTACAGGGATATCTGTATGGCTGCAGCTTTAGAGATTTCCATCTCCTAACCATATTCAGGTGATTACAGGAGCGCAGGGTATTATTATCATGGCTGACGTCAATGCAGGAATCTTATCCACTGACCAGGCTCGTAGCAAAAATAAACCAGACCCTGCATTATTAATAAGAAACTCAGTCGGAGCTGGGTGTCCGGAACAGTCCGGGCATCAAATAATGATTACGTCAAGGGCACGGTCTGCAAAGAGCCGGAAAAATGCCTTTACTTATCACTACAGAGCGCTGATCCCCGGTCGGAGGGATTTAAAGGAAAAGTGTCAGTAAAAAGCCAAGGCGAGAGGTGCGGCGTCAGCACGAGTAATCGCAGGGTCTCTATATGGGACGGCACGTGTGGGGTGGAGTAGGATCTTTTTTCATGTGGTGACCCCTGTTTGGCTTAAGGAGACTTATCGGCCAAGCAATGTTCACTGGGAAAAAAAAGTATGCAAATTAGCCATCCGTCCAAGAGGAAGAAATTTAGCGCGCTGTCATGTTTAGCTGCCTTATAAGAGCTAATTCAGACAACCATATTACAGCCGCACTTCTCCACTAGAGATGAGATAACCCAAACTTTAAAGTTCAGGGTTCATAGCGGACTCTTAGTATCTGGTGCTGAACTCCGAAAACGGACTTTTCATGGAAGTCCGTTTCAGTGTTTGGAGTTCCGGGCAAAGGAGAGCGAAAGAGAGACTTTCTGTAACTCCCTAGCCCTTACTACAACTATTTTACAGCAATAAAGTTCTGGTTCCCATTGACTTCTAGGGGGTTCTTGTAGTAATCTGGTACCCTAACTGAATTTTGGACTAAAGTTCGGTCGAACCCAAACTTCCATGGGTCCCACTCATCCCTATTCTCAACCCAACCTTATGTCTTTTATCAGGTCATGAGATCGGGTCGGAAATTGTGGGCCTATATGGTTGCCTCAAGTCGATGTCCAACTTTTTTGTTTTCCTGGACTTCATCCTTAATCAGGAGCCAAATTAGGGTCTGCGCCCCTTAAATCCACATCAACACCAGTATTCTTTGTTAAGGTCGGGTTCACACGACTGTATTTCATGGTCCACATACGGACCACGAGGCCCCAGACTGACCAGGGCTCAGTCGTTGTGTCTATAAGTTTGGGCTGCAGTCAGCCAGGGTATTGCAGTTCGTATACGGACCATGAAATACAGTTGTGTGAACAGAGTCTTATAAAAGAATACTGGTGCTCTAAGGACATGCTAAGACTGGGTTCACACAAGCATATTTTATGGTCCATATAGACTGCAATGCCCGGACTGACTACAGGTCTCCAGACCCAAACTTACAGCCTCATAGACGCATATGGACGTCAGTCCGGGCATTGAGGTCCAAATACAGACCATGAAATACGCTTGTGTGAACTTATCCTTAGGAGGAGAACTAATTTGCATCTATATAAATACAGAATTGGTGGACAAGAAGTAGCCAGACATATCAGACCAAGTCTGAGCCTCCAGGCAGTGATTGAAGGGTTTTCCGGGACTTATTTATCGATGACCTATTGGTAGGATCAGATAGGTGACGCGCCCCTGGCCGCGTCAGCGTTGCGCACGCGGGAGCTTACCCGGAGCCGGATCTGTTGAGGGTTGTAGTCTCGTGGCGGTGATCCGGTCCGTGCCCAGGGAGTCAGACTAAGTGGCGCTGTATCAGCGGTAGATGTTGAACGACTACGCCACCCGTTGAGTACAGCTAAGGAGCTGCTGCTGCAGGGCAGACCGCTGAGGCCGGTGGTAGGATTGTGCAGCGTGATAGTATAACCCCCAACAGGAGGGGTATGGCCTCAGGGCAGCCGACGTGGATGATGGGGGTAGCAGGAACCACTCGGAGACGGTACGGTGTAGTTCAGGGTCTTTACTGGTGACAAAGATAGACCCTCCCGGAGTACTGGCTAGCGATTGGGGCCTGGTCAGTCCTTGAGCAGATGGGATCTCCCCTGGCCAGGCGGAGTTGTAGGCCTCCCAAACTAACGATACTCTTCTGGCTACCTTGCTAGAGGCGGGTATAAGTAGGCCACGTCCCTGAGTGTACCGTGTGGTGCTCACCCGTATGGCCGGTGACTCGGGGCCTTCTAGTAGCTTTCGCTCCACGACGGCGGTGCTGGTCCCACGCGTGTGACCGTGCCTTCGGGTTTCTGGGCCAGAGGACCTGGAATCCCCTGCCGGTCGGTTTCTGCTGCTGGATAGGAGTTAGTCCCCACAGCCTCGGACTCCGGGTCCGGTGATAACTTCTCAGTCAGGGCGAGCTCTGCAGCTGCCAGCCCCTGACTCCTCGTAGCACTGCTCCCACAGAGCTCCTGTTGTTTCTTCCTATGCTGCTTCTCTTCTCTACTTCTTCTCTACTCCCCAACCCTGCCTCAGCCCTAGGTTTATATAGGGGAAGTTCTTCCCCTCCCAGGACTGGGCAGGAGGTGTGGCATGCATAGGATCCCTGACCAAGAGACCTCCCACCTGCTCTCAGACGTAATATCTCTATCACTGTGGCAACCAGACCCCTGGGGTGTCACATTCCCCCCTAGTGAAATTTAGTACTCCGGGACTAAACATATTTTTAGAAAAACATAACAAGGTATAAACAATAATAATGCAATAAGAAAAACACATAAAGATGGTTACGGCGTGTCCGCAACCGGGTGCAGTTTTGAAGAAAACAAAGGTGTCCATTTCACCAGAACAGGGAGACGTAACCAGGTAGGGGTCTGTCCTGCCCCGAGTCCTTATCAGTCTTTTAGTCCATCCTGGGTTACGCTCCAACTAATTGTACAAGGATTCCCGGTAAATCCACCAAGGACTCCTAAAAATAACTAGAAACACATAATTATTTACAAGCAACAAGAAAAACAGGTAACCACAAATAAAACAATTTATACATTTTAAATCCTCCAACGTGCGGGTAACTGGCCTCTAGTGGCCCTAGTGGACCTACGGAGCTGACTGTCTAGCCCTGAACTACAGGGTGTAGGAGCTGTCAAGGGTAAACTGGGCAGCTGTCTACCGGCTCTTTGGCTCACTAGGGGTACGGCAGGCTCACTATAAGCAGAGGGTTGATCCTCCTGTTCTGCTTGTGTGGAGTCTTCTGCCTCCTGGACCGGCTGTTCTTCCAGCTCTACCTGTTGCTCCGTAGGTGCTTGGGATGCTGGTTGGAGGATGGTGAGTACGGGTACCACAACTGCGCCAGTGATTTGAGTCCAAGACCGAGGGAAGTCTCCGAGCACAGTACTAACCATGTCTTCCCTTTCCTCTACGGGTCGAGGGTCTTCTTGTTCCTCTTCAGGGTTCCGTAGCTGTTCAGGACACTTCTTCAGGTGATCCCGGGATACAATGGTTGTGGTTTCCCCTCCGTCTTTACTGATGGTACAGACCTTTGGGTTGTCGTGGCTTGAGGGCAGTACGATGTACGGGTCCTTCTCCCACTGGTCGTCCAACTTGTGGAGCCGCCTTTTCCTCTTCAAGACCTGCTCTCCGGGTACCAGGGGAACAGCGGGAGCATACTGGTTGTAAGTTTTCTCTTGTCTTTCCCTAGCTTGACAGAGACTTCGCTCCACGCTCTCCTGTACTTTCCGGTACTGCTGCTGCCTCTCTGTGTCCCAGTCTGCTTCTGGTGAAGTGTCCTCGGGTGTCAGGACTCCCATCTCCAGGTCAACAGGTAGCTTACCAGGCCTTGCCCTCATCAGGTAAGCCGGGGTACAGTTGGTGGAACCTACCGGGATGTGGTTGTATAGGTCCACCAGATCGGGCAGCTTCTCAGGCCACAGACTGCGTTCTTCCAGGGGCAACGTTTTCAGAAGATCCATTACCACCTGGTTCATTTTCTCACAAAGTCCATTAGTTTGCGGATGATAGGGTGTCGTCCTTATCTTCCGGCAGCCATACAGATTGCAGAATTCCTGGAAGACCTCCGCTTCAAAGGCAGGTCCCTGGTCCGTCAGCACTTGGTCCGGGTACCCGTGTGGACGGCAGAAGTGCTGCTGGAAGGCTCTAGCTGCTGTTCGAGCTGTTAAGTCCTTGACGGGGACGACAACCAAGAACCGGGAGTAGTGATCCACGATGGTTAGTGCGTAAACGTAGCCACTTCTGCTTGGGGTCAGTTTTACATGATCCAAGGCTACCAGTTCCAACGGCTGCCGGGTGACGATGGACTGCAGGGGAGTCTTCTGGCTGGCACGGTCCTTCCTTCTTAGGTTGCACGGGCCACAGTCTCTGCACCACCTCTCGATGGTTCCCCTCATGCCTACCCAGTGGAACCGCCCGCGCAGCAGGAACTCCAGCTTCTTCCATCCGAAGTGTCCAGCCCCGTCGTGGTATGCCTCCATCACCATGGCTGCGTCTCTCCGTGGCACCACTACTTGCCAGATTAGTTCATGCGTCCGGGAGTTAACCATTCTGCGGCACAACTACCCCTTGTAAAGGAACAGTCGACTCTTCTCAGCCCACAGTTGCTTGGCTTCCTCCGGAGTGTCTGGGTCAAGGCGAGCCTCTGGCCGAGTCAGCATCTCCTTCACCAGTCGGACGGCAGGGTCACTGTCTTGCGTTTCCTCCCAGTTGTAGTGAGGCAAGGGGTTAAACGTAGCGGCTTGCTTACTCCTTACCCGATGGGAATACTGGATAGTCCCATGACGGTGGAACGCGGGGAGTTCAACTTCTTCCAGTCCCTCTGGATCTTCTCCTACGTCCGGTAGGTTTGGCATCCTGGACAGGGCGTCCGCGTTGGTATTGGAGCGTCCTGCCCGGTATTTGATTGTGAACTCGTAGTTGGACAGACGGGCCATCCATCTCTGCTCTAGGGCACCGAGTCTTGCCGTGTCCAGGTGTGTCAACGGGTTGTTATCCGTGTACACGGTGAACCGGGAAGAAGCGAGGTAGTGCTTAAAGCGTTCGGTGACTGCCCACACCACTGCCAGGAACTCTAGCTTAAATGAGCTGTAATTCTCAGGGTTTCTATCGGTGGGTCGCAATTTTCGGCTGGCGTAAGCGATTACTCGTTCTTTCCCCTGCTGGATCTGGGACAGCACGGCTCCTAGCCCGATGTTACTTGCGTCGGTGTAGAGGATAAAGGGCTGGCTGTAATCAGGGTACGCCAGGATTTCATCCCCCGTGAGGGCCATCTTCAGCTGGCGGAAGGACTCTTCTTCTAACTTCTCCCATCTGAAGGGTGGCTTCTGGTTCTTGGCCTTCCGGGACTGGCCTATCAGGAGGTCCTGCATAGGAGCTGCCTTTTTGGTGAAACCGGGGATGAATCTGCGGTAATAGCCTACCAACCCGAGGAACTGCCGCACTTCCTTTACACTGGAGGGACTTGGCCATTCCTTAATTGCGGTGATCTTATCAGGGTCGGGAGCCACTCCATCAGCGCTCACCACGTGTCCCAGGTACTGCACCTTTGGTTTCAGGAGGTGACACTTGGAGGGTTTCACCTTTAGGCCGTAGCTTGCCAGAGCTTCGAACACTTCCGCCAGGTGTTTCAGGTGGTCCTCATACGTCTTGGAATATACGATGACATCGTCCAGGTACAACAAGACCGTCTCAAAGTTTCTGTGGCCCAGACAGCACTCCATTAATCGTTGGAAGGTCCCTGGTGCGTTGCAGAGTCCGAACGGCATGCAGGTAAACTCGCTAAGTCCCATCGGGGTGGTGAATGCGGTCTTCTCCCGGTCCGCCTCTGCTACAGGAACCTGCCAGTACCCACTAGTGAGATCCAAGGTAGAGAAGAAGTTAGCAGATCTTAAAGCAGCCAAAGACTCCTCTATCCTTGGTAAGGGGTACGCATCCTTGTGTGTGATACGGTTGATTTTCCGGTAATCTACACACATCCTCATGGTGTTGTCTTTCTTTTTGACTAAGACTAGTGGAGCTGCCCAGGGGCTATAGCTATCCCTGATCACCCCAGCCTCCTTCATGTCTCTAAGCATCCCCTTGGCGTGTTGGTAGTGTGCAGGGGGTACGGGTCGATACCTCTCTTTTATGGGAGGATGGTCTCCCGTGGGGATGTGGTGTTCTACCCCCTTGACTCGCCCGAAGTCTAACGGGTGTTTACTAAACACTCTCTCGTACTCTTGAACCACCCGATAGACTCCCTGTTTCTGGTGTGAGGGAGTGGAGTCAGTACCCAAATGTAGTTGCTGACACCAGTCCTCCATTGTTTTCTTAGAGCCGTTACCTTCCTCCGGGGAAGATGGAGGCAAGGGTTCTACGGACTGTATGGAATCTTGATTGATGGTATACAATTTGGCTAGCGTGGCATACCGGGGCAGGTACACTTCCCTCTTCCCGATATTTATTATGCGAACGGGCACCCTCCCATGGCGTACATTGACCACCCCCCGTGCTGTCAAAATGGTGGGCCTACTGTCTGAGTAAACTGGTTCTACCATTGCCTGGTAATCTCTACCTCTCAGACCAATAGCTGCCCGGCACCAAATCATCATTTCACTTTTCGGGGGCATGGCAATAGGGAAAGGGTCACACATTCGCACGCTACCAATCTCACCACCGGAGAGTTCTAGCTGTTGCCGTCGCATCAGTGCCCGGATCTCTTTCTGGAGCACTCGCTGCTGGCCGGAGCTGGCGTTCTTGGCAACCTGCTGTAAAAGGAAAATCACCTCTGCAAGACAATTTTCAATTACATTAGTTCCTAGAGTTATCTTTGGGTGACTCTCGTGTTTGTCAATGTCTACAATGATCAGTCCCTGTGCTGCCAATTCGACTCTACCGATTTTAATGGTCACCTCTTTAAATCCAATCTGTGGCACGGGCTGACCATTGCTGGCGATGATACTCAAGTCGTCGTCAGGGTAGCGGGTGATATCCGAGTCATTCCAATACTGCTTGAAGAGCATGTACGGGATGGTGGTGACCTGTGACCCGGTGTCCAGTAGGGCACTCATAGGAATGCCATCCAGTACCACGGGTAAGACTGGACGTCCTCCCACATATTTGTCGCGCCAGTTCGATGGGCCTGGTGATCTTTTTCCTGGGGGTTGGCCCTCTACCCCAGGTTGTGCCAGTTTAAAGGACAGTACCTTGCCATATGTCCGGGTTGATTGCAGCGGCGGCAGATGGGTCGTCCGTCCTCGTTGTATCGGTCGCTGGGTCTTCCTCTGGCCGGTGGGGTCCTCCTTGGTCGACGCCACGGGATGTCCTCCGGTCCGGATGCCAGCTAGATCTTCCCTGGAGTGGAAACCTGTAAAGACTGCACAGTTCGGGTTAGCGCAGCAACGCTTTTAGCTAGCTCTTGGACCTGATGGTGCAGGTCTGGAGCCGGGTCATTGTTCAAAGCCTGCGCATCAGCTCCCACAGGCCCTGCCGACAAGGGCGCCGCCTCCTGGTGGTAAGTGGTAGTGGGGCGTCTGTGGGTCACAACGCCACCTGGTGCCGGTTCTCGAAGCACCCGGATGGCTCTGTCCTTGAACTGTGCAAATCCCAGATGAGGGTCCTGTAAGGCCATTGCCCGCAACTGGGTTCGGTGGGCATTGCAATATAAACCCTCTATAAATTGTTCAGTCAACAGCCTGTCCTCGTCTCCCACGCCGTCAGAGTCGGTCTGCTTAATGGCTCTCAGGGCCTCTTGTAGGTTCAGGGCATAGTCCCTTATACTCTCATGTGCCCGCTGTTTGCACCCGTAGAATCTAAGCTTGATCTCGGCTGAGGTGCGGGTATCAAAGGTGTCCCTCAGCCGGGTTAGTATCCCTGCGACAGTCCTCCCCCCAGGTGGCCAGGACTTTACCTCCCTTTGGGCTGCCCCGGTTAATTGGGCCACCAGGATGCTCACTTTTTGCTCCTCTGTGAGGGGGTACACCTGGAAGAGGCTATCCAGCTTTTCTCTAAAGTCATGCAGGGTATGTGACTCCCCTGAGTACTGGGGTAGCCAGGCTGCCCCCGGGATATAGGGCATGGTGAAAGGCATGACCGCAACAGCGGTGGCGCTGGCGGGGGTTGAAGCGGTGAAGCTCTCCTCCGTATCCGACATCCTTCTCCCCCCTAGTGGACCGTGGCCTACCTTGTGATGATCCTCTTCCGTAGGCCGCGGCTCCGCAGTGGATCGTCAGGGTTGAGGACCTTCCGTCGCGCTCCTGTGACGTCGGCGTCTGCTGGGCTCCTTCCAGGACCTTACGCAACGTCCGGACGTGAGGCGGGGCTTCAGTTCTCGCGCGCTTTCGGAGTCCACGCCCCTCTTCTTCCCGCGCGGCGTCCTCAAGATGGCGTCCAATGGCGGGAAAACTCCACGTGTGGCGGGAAGAAGGCTGAAGATGGCGCCGGATGGCGGGAAAACTCCACCGATGGCGGGAAGGAAGCGGAAGATGGCGCCGGATGGCGGGAATCTTCACCACAGGTAAGTTTGAACAGTCTTTTTCAGGCACGCAGTACCCGGTGGTTGCGGGCACGAGATCCTGCCGACTACGCCAAAAGTTGACGCGCCCCTGGGCCTGTGTCGCGCAGCGTTGCGCACGCGGGAGCTTACCCGGAGCCGGATCTGTTGAGGGTTGTAGTCTCGTGGCGGTGATCCGGTCCGTGCCCAGGGAGTCAGACTAAGTGGCGCTGTATCAGCGGTAGATGTTGAACGACTACGCCACCCGTTGAGTACAGCTAAGGAGCTGCTGCTGCAGGGCAGACCGCTGAGGCCGGTGGTAGGATTGTGCAGCGTGATAGTATAACCCCCAACGGGAGGGGTATGGCCTCAGGGCAGCCGACGTGGATGATGGGGGTAGCAGGAACCACTCGGAGACGGTACGGTGTAGTTCAGGGTCTTTACTGGTGACAAAGATAGACCCTCCCGGAGTACTGGCTAGCGATTGGGGCCTGGTCAGTCCTTGAGCAGATGGGATCTCCCCTGGCCAGGCGGAGTTGTAGGCCTCCCAAACTAACGATACTCTTCTGGCTACCTCGCTAGAGGCGGGTATAAGTAGCCCACGTCCCTGAGTGTACCGTGTGGTGCTCACCCGTATGGCCGGTGACTCGGGGCCTTCTAGTAGCTTTCGCTCCACGACGGCGGTGCTGGTCCCACGCGTGTGACCGTGCCTTCGGGTTTCTGGGCCAGAGGACCTGCAATCCCCTGCCGGTCGGTTTCTGCTGCTGGATAGGAGTTAGTCCCCACAGCCTCGGACTCCGGTGATAACTTCTCAGTCAGGGCGAGCTCTGCAGCTGCCAGCCCCTGACTCCTTGTAGCACTGCTCCCACAGAGCTCCTGTTGTTTCTTCCTATGCTGCTTCTCTTCTCTACTTCTTCTCTACTCCCCAACCCTGCCTCAGCCCTCGGTTTATATAGGGGAAGTTCTTCCCCTCCCAGGACTGGGCAGGAGGTGTGGCATGCACAGGATCCCTGACCAAGAGACCTCCCACCTGCTCTCAGACGTAATATCTCTATCACTGTGGCAACCAGACCCCTGGGGTGTCACATAGGTAGAAAATGAACACTTGGCAACTCCAAAATCGGCTGTTGCAGGTCCTGCGGCAGCTGAATGTAGACATCGCACTGCTCCATACACCATGTAGTGGCCGATTTTAGGTACTGCAACTCAGATCCCATTAATTTCAATAGGAGATGAACTGCAGTACCTGAGCCTCTACACACTGTATGGGGAGGTGATGATTTTTCCACAGTGCAAACTTCACTGAAGTCTTCATATCCTGTGGATTTTGTTTAAAAAAAATGCTGCAAATTTGCTGGAGCTGTGAAATCTGCAGGATATACTGACAGATGAAAAATCCACATCACAAGTTAATTTAGGCCTCATTTAGAAGTCCGTTTTTTTGTGAACGAGCGCTCTCCATGATTTTCACAGATAGCACTTTACTTATGATATTCTATGGGGCCATTCACATGTCCGATTTTTTTTTTGCTCAGACCGAGTGGTCCGGGAAAAGTATCTGAGACGTGTCGGATCAAAATCAGCAATGCAAGTCAATAGGTCTGTGAAAAAATAAATAAAAAAATAAATCGGACTGCACTCAGATTGCATCTGAGTGCAGTCCGATGTTCACAAAATTGTCAGAATGGAGAAGATGAAGAAAAATTTTTTTTTTTTTTTTTTTTTTTTTTTTTTTTTTAGTTTATCCATGTACGAGTAAATCGAATGACACTGGTACCACACTCTGATCACACTCTGCTCAGAATAATTGATCCAATATTCTCAGCTGAGTTTTTAAAGAGGAAGGCTTCAGGAAACGCTATCTTTTTTTTGCATTTTCCTGAGCTTTTTCAAAGTTTTTGACCGTCAGAGGTTTTCTTTTTAATGCTTTTTGTGCCATCTTTTACACTGAATGTTTTTTTTTTCTTTATAATAGTGAATGGAGTAATTCACATGTTAGTGATTTTTCAGGAACAGAGTGGTCCGTGCAAAATCGCAGAGGCATTGCAAATCTATGGGTCTTTGGAAAAAAAACAAAAAAAAAACAATAATCAGAAAGCACTTGGATGCCATCCAAGTGAGGTCCAATTTTCATGGACTGTTACATAGGAGAAAGTGGAGAAACATTTTTTTTTTTTTTTTTTTTTTTTTTATGTTCAAAGAAACTCGAACTAAAGTCTGATGAAAATCACTGATAAAACTTGGTCTGACGTGAAAAAACCTGGACTTATGAATGAAGCCTTAGGATATGTGCACTGGAACTTTCCACTCGTTTCACCCTACTAGCAGCAAAGAATGAAATCTGCAGTGCTGTGGATTTCTTATCAGTACGTCCGGTCACTTTATGCTTTTCCACAGTATTTGCATGAGATTTCTTAAAATGTCATACTCAGTCCTGCTTCAGTAATTCACAGCTTTTCTGTACTGTAAATCAGCTGTCTATATGTCCTGTGTGAACATAACCTAAGGGTGAATGCACATGGAACAGATTTGCTGCTGTAGATTTTACATAGCAGCCATCTGAACGCGGGCTAATAAACAACAATCAGAAGCACAAGAAACCAACAAATCGAAATTAAGCCAAATTTATGAACTTCTGGTGCCAAAAATGGTGCAAAATGTTTTATCCAAAATATATATAACAGAGTTCAAGACAAGGCGCTCACCGCTCCATGGCCTCGGTCCATTCACTTCACATCAGAGTCTCCTGAACTAATTAAAAACACCTACGGCACCAGAGGGAGGAACACTGGGTAAAGAGGAAAAGGAAAAATCCAGACGGGGAGATGTTTTCAATCATTTGGACACATTGGAGAACAAAAAATATGGGGTCGACCAGCATGAGCCACTTAGGCCAAAAATCATATTGCAAAACCTCCATAAACTTGCAATTTTTCATGGCTCTTTAAGGGCAAACTCACACAGCGGATTTGTTGCACAATTTTTGAAAATGGAAATCTGTTTCCCACATCTAAATGGTGATGTTTTACCAGTATAAATTTTGGCAAAACTATTGAGATGGATGGAGATATTCTGCCTTGAGTGAATTCCTCCTAAGGAATATTTGCCACCAATTCCGATTTTGTAGAAACAGTTCTAGTAAATTTGGTGATGTTCTGAGCAGAAAAGGGTCATGGTTACACAAATACCACCCATAAATGAGCGGCCGTGAGAACATTCCCAGGTAAAACATCCTAAAATTTACACAAGACTTTTTTGACTTTTTTTCATCCACTCAGTTTTGCAGGTGTGGTTATTGTGTTCTTGATGCCTTGTTGTCTCATTTATATGTCTCCGATGGGTTTCTATGCAATGTGTGATCTAAAGCTCCAAATCATCACGGTTTTTGCCCAATTTCTGGCGTAAAACACTTTGGAAAGTCAAAAAACTTCTGTTTAGCTCAAAGTTGCAAATTCTCATGCCTCAAATTGGGCAGAGCATGGACAGGATGTGGTGAAGCCCACCCGACAAACTCTTCAAAAATTACACTAGAAATGTTACTCCAGTGCCGAGGAAGCCCCCCACATCTTCAGACTCCCAGGAATGCCTCCAAAGTTTTTCATGCAAATCCAGACCCCTTTTGAGGACAGAAGCTACCAGGGGGGCAGAGGGTGTGGTCACCCTGGGCCCCTTGCTCAGGGGGGCCCACCACTGGGTGCCCACCCGGAGCTACGCCAGTATACTTAAGCACAGCCAGGGAAGCATAGCCAGGGCTGCATAGGGCTCCCTCTTCCCTGTGTTAAGGCGTATTCACGTCTTTTAGACGTGAATACTTCTGAGCAACACTGCAGCGCAGGGAGGAGGGGAGCGCTCGTTATCTCCCTGCCCTGACCTGCAGTGGAGTGAAGAGGTCGCACACTGCTGACCTCATCACTCTGCTGCTGTCAGATCACTGAGCCACAGAGCAGCAAAGAACAAGTCTTGCCTATATATGGGGCAGTGTGGAATATTATGAGTGGGAGCGTGTGCACCAGATCATGAAATGTTGGGACAGTATGGAGAGGAGGGAGCATGGGGGACACTATGGAGGATTGAGTGGACCATTTGGAGAAGTGGGGACATTATGGAGAGGTGGGGGACCGTATGGAGAAATGGGTGTTCAATATGAAGAAGTAGGGGGACTGTATAGAGAGGTGGGAGCGTAGGGGACAATATGGAGGAATGGGGGACTTTATGGAGATATGGGGACCATATGAAGAAATGGGTGTACAATGTGAAGAAGTGAGGGGGCAGTATGGAAAGGTATGAGCGTAGGGGGACAATATGGCGGAACAGGATGGAGAATTGGCAGCGTCTGAACCCCCGAGGAAGCAAACACGCGTAGGGGTGCTGGGCAGTGTGGGGCTATTACTATGGCATATGGTCTGTATTTTGGTGTTTAACTATATACTATCTAAGTTGACGCATACTTGGTCTTGGAAATTTATCTATTTTATGTACTTATGAAACGGCATACTGATATTGACTTGCATGCAATAATGTGTATTTATACAATGGTATCTATACTTACCTATATGTCATAAGCAGGGCTGGCATCAGCACCCGGGCAAGTGCCGAGGCCCTGAGCTGGTGGGGGGCCCACTCGCGGTCGGGCAACCCGCCGGGCTATGGGCGGAGGAGAGTGGTGCCAGCGCCCACCCTTCTCCTCCGCTTGCTCAGGGCCCTGGCAGCCGGATACTTGCCTCTCCCCCTGCCTCCGCAGAGCCGCTTGTCTTACTGCTGTGAACTCCCTGTGACGTCTCAGGTCAGAAGGTGCGGTGACTTCTTTCCACCGCACCCTCCCCTGAGCCATCACAGGCAGCGCAGAGCTGGACAACGCCGGAGTCGGGACCTGAGCAGCGGCAGCAGGTGAGGAGGATTGAGGTGAGTATTTGATTCTTTTTTTTTTTTTAATGTATGGAGGCATGGGGCATTATATGGGGGGGGGGGTCACATCCTGCATGGGGCATTATATGGGGGGGAAAGGGACATCCTGCATGGGGCATTATATGGGGGGGAAAGGGACATCCTGCATGAGGCATTATATGGGGGGGAAAGGGACATCCTGCATGGGGCATTATATGGGGGAAGGGACATCCTGCATGGGGCATTATATGGGGGAAGGGACATCCTGCATGGGGCATTATATGGGGGAAGGGACATCCTGCATGGTACATTATATGGGGGAAGGGACATCCGGCATGGGGCATTATATGGAGGAGAGAAGTGACATCCTGCATGGGGCATTATATGGGGAAGTGACATCCTGCATGGGGCATTATATGGGGGGTGACATCCTGCATGGGGCATTATAAGGGGGGGAACTGCCTGCATAGGGCATTATGTGGGGGGAACAGCCTGCATGGAGCATTATATCGGGGCCAGTATCCTGTACGGAGCATTATATCGGGGCCAGTATCCTGTACGGAGCATTTTATGGGGGCCAGTATTCTGTATGGAGCATTTTATGGGGGCCAGTATTCTGTATGGAGCATTTTATGGGGGCCAGTATCCTGTATGGAGCATTTTATGGGGGCCAGTATCCTGTATGGAGCATTTTATGGGGGCCAGTATACTGTGTGGAGCGATTCGCCGGTTTCTGAGCTATTGTGGAATTTACAATAGATATCACTCATGTAATGTAAGAAGTAAAATCTTTGCATTGTACTATATATATACAGTGCCTACAAGTAGTATTCAACCCCCTGCAGATTTAGCTGGTTGACACATGCGGAATTAACTTGGCATTGTGACATTTGTACTGTAGATCAGCCTGGAAGTGGGAAATGCACTGCAGCAAATTTTTTTTTTTTTTTTTTTAAAAAACGTTAAAAGTTAATTCAGAGTGTCATTTATTATTCAACCCCTCAAACCACAAGAATTCTGTTTGGTCCCCCTAAAGTATTAAGAAGTAGTTCAGGCACCAAGAATAATGAGCTTCACATGTGTGGATTAAAGATCTCTTTTGCCAGCCTTTTCTGACTATTTAAGACCCTCCCCAAACTTGTGAACAGCACTCAGACATGGTCAACATGGGAAAGACAAAGGAGCATTCCAAGGCCATCAGAGACAAGATCGTGGAGGGTCACAAGGCTGGCAAGGGGTACAAACCCCTTTCCAAGGAGTTGGGCCTACCTGTCTCCACTGTTGGGAGCATCATCCGTAAGTGGAAGGTTTATGGAACTACTGTTAGCCTTCCACGGCCTGGACAGCCTTTGAAAGTGTCCTCCCGTGCCGAGGCCAGGCTTGTCCGAAGAGTCAAGGCTAACCCAAGGACAACAAGGAAGTAGCTCCGGGAAGATCTCATGGCAGTGGGGACATTGGTTTCAGTCAATACCATAAGTAACGTACTCCACCGCAATGGTCTCCGTTCCAGACGAGCCTGTATGGTACCTTTACTTTCAAAGCGTCATGTCAAGGCTCGTCTACAGTTTGCTCATGATCACTTGGAGGACTCTGAGACAGACTGGTTCAAGGTTCTATGGTCTGATGAGACCAAGATCGAGATCTTTGGTGCCAACCACACACGTGACGTTTGGAGACTGGATGGCACTGCATACGACCCCAAGAATACCATCCCTACAGTCAAGCATGGTGGTGGCAGCATCATGCTGTGGGGCTGTTTCTCTGCCAAGGGGCCTGGCCATCTGGTCCGCATCCATGGGAAGATGGATAGCACGGCCTACCTGGAGATTTTGGCCAAGAACCTCCGCTCCTCCATCAAGGATCTTAAGATGGGTCATAATTTCATCTTCCAACAAGACAACGACCCAAAGCACACAGCCAAGAAAACCAAGGCCTGGTTCAAGAGGGAAAAAGTCAAGGTGTTGGAGTGGCCTAGTCAGTCTCCTGACCTTAACCCAATTGAAAACTTGTGGAAGGAGCTCAAGAATAAAGTCCACATGAGACACCCAAAGAACCTAAATAACTTGGAGAAGATCTGCATGGAGGAGTGGGCCAAGATAACTCCACAGACCTGTGCCGGCCTGATCAGGTCTTATAAAAGACGATTATTAGCTGTAATTGCAAACAAGGGTTATTCCACAAAATATTAAACATAGGGGTTGTATAATAATTGACCCACACTTTTATGTTTAAAATTTAATAAAATTCAACTGAGCAACATAACTTTTTGGTTTGTAAGATTTATGCTTCTGTTCATAAAACCTACTCTCGTTTGCAGTTTGAAGGCTCTAACTTATTTGCATCTTATCAAACCAGCTAAATCTGCAGGGGGTTGAATACTACTTGTAGGCACTGTATATTTCTCTGTGGTATCTGTGCATCATGAATCGTGTATGTGTTAAAGGGGCCCACTGAGACTCTTTCATCCGGGGCCCAGAAAAACCTGGAGCCGGCCCTGATCATAAGGCTATTTGTAGACCACACTGCCCATTGTTTACACTGGGTCCTTTAGGGACAGAATAATATTTTTAAAAAGTTTTCTGTTTGCTGTGTTGAATAAAGTACCAAATATAATTAACTACTTTTTGACTACCTCATGTGATTTTCATAATATAACAAAAGGAGGAATTGCTTTTGTTTCTGGAGAATTAGGAGCGTCTGAGGACCATACGGAGAAGTGGGAGTGTGTGGTGATTGTATGGAGACGTAGGGGACAATATGGAGGAGTTGGGGGACCATATGGAGAGTGGGGGACATTATGGAAAGGTGGGACCATATGGAGAAATGGGAGCATGGGTGTATAATATGAAGAAGTAGGAGTACAGTATGGAGAGGTGGGAGCATAGGGAACAATATGGTTAAATGGGGGAACAGGACGGAGAATTTTGAGTGAGTGGGGACCATATGGAGAAGTGGCAGTGTGAGGGGATTGTATGGAGAAAAGGGGAACAATATGTAGAGATGGGAGTGTAGGGGGACAGTATGGAGAGGTGAAAGCGTGGAGGACAACATGGAGAAGTGGGGGCACAGTATGAAGAGATGGGAGAATAGGGGGCCAGATTGGACAGGTGAGAGCGTGGGGGACAATATGGAGAAGTGGGGACACAGTATGTAGAGATAGGAGTGTGGGGGACAGTATGGAGAGGTGAGAGCTTTGGGGACAATATAGAGAAGTGGGGGCACAGTATGGAGAAGTTGGATTCATGTACGGACAGTGGATCTGGTAATGGATTCATGTACTGACCGTGGTCCTTATCATGTACAAATGTACCAATCCATAACTGATCAGAGGTTGTCACCCGGCTCATGCGGTCACCTTTCTGCCACCGGTTCCCTACTGTGGCTGTCACCTGCTGCCGAAGTGGGAAAGGTATGCGTCTTAAAGAGCCAAAGGTTATTGGGACTTTTATTGTATATGAGGGAAGTTAATATGAAGGCACAGTATCTTGTGGGCAGTATGCAGAGGAGGAAAAGTGTGGTTCTAGTGCTGTATTTATCTGCTGATGGTGGTTGTAGCACTGCATTCATTTACCAATAGTGGTTCTGGTGCTGCATTCATGTACGGACGGTGGTTCTGGGTATATGGGAGCTGTGGGCCCACCATACTGTGTATAGGGTAGCTGTGAGGCATTATATTGTGTATAAGGGAGCTATGGGCCCATCATACTGTATATAGGGGAACTGTGGGGACATCATACTTTGTGTAAGGGAGCTATGGGTCCACTATGCTGTATATAGTCTGTATAAGGGAGCTATGGGTTCACTATGCTGTATATAGTCTGTATAAGGGAGCTATAGGTCCACTATGCTGTATATAGTCTGTATAAGGGAGCTATGGGTCCGCTGTGCTGTATATAGAGTCTGTATAAGGGAGCTATGGGTCCACTATGCTGTATAGAGAGGCTGTATAAGGGAGCTATGGGTCCACTATGCTGTATAGAGAGGCTGTATAAGGGAGCTATGGGTCCACTATGCTGTATAGAGAGGCTGTATAAGGGAGCTATGGGTCCACTATGCTGTATATAGAGGCTGTATAAGGGAGCTATGGGTCCACTATGCTGTATATAGAGGCTGTATAAGGGAGCTATGGGTCCACTATGCTGTATATAGAGGCTGTATAAGGGAGCTATGGGTCCACTATGCTGTATATAGAGGCTGTATAAGGGAGCTATGGGTCCACTATGCTGTATATAGAGGCTGTATATTTGAGAACCCAGTGGACATTCTGAAATGTTAAGTGGGCACTTAAGAAGCATTATTGTTATAGGGGCACTCAGAGCATTGTAACCATCAAAGGGGCAAAATGTAGACAGTTTTCTAGGGCACTTGAAGTGCAGTAATCTTTTCAATGGAGCAATTTTACCATCTAAAGGGCACAAAGGAGGCGTTATTACTATGCAAGGGGCACAGTGGTGGCATTATTATCCGGAGCAGTAAGAGGAGCGGTTATTGTTCCACACAGCAGGTGCAATAATAGGAACACATACGGCAGCGGCTCAGTATTGGGGTACCAGCAGGATGAGGAGTTTGTGCAGGTTGGGAATAGGTGGGGACGGGGCCGGAGACGTCAGAAGTTAAATGTGTTTTCATTGTATTCTCTGCAGATGAGTTGTGGCTGGAAGAAGTTGTCATGTCGGTCTGGGCGAGATGGAAAAAGATGGGAAAATGAACTATTCCACCAGAAAGATCATCAGCTGTAAGTTACTATATATACCTGTACTGTAATTACTTGTATGGTCTGCAGGTCTGGTATCTAGCACTATGTGGTCACATCAGTGTTGGTCTTAATGTAGAAGTTTATTTTCAGTAACAACGCAGTCATCTGCTGAGGTTCCTCTATACCCAGGGTCTGGATTCACCACCGTACTTGTACCCACAGTTACCTGGTTAGGGGCTTACTCAGATATTTCACCCCCCCCCTGAGCTGAACCTCTAGCTACGCCTCTGTTTCCGACTATATGACTAATCACACATTGCGGTTTTGCTGCGATTTCTCTTTAATTGCAATGAACTCTGCATGTTTTGCAGCAATAAAAAAAATAAATAAATCACAATAAAAATTCCGATATGTGAATGAGTAATCTCTTGGACAAAGTTAGGAGACATGTTCCTTAGACCCATTAATACCTGGACATCCAGTGGTGGACAACCCCTTTAATTGCGGATTTTTATGGAAAATGTGCTCTGGATTTCCCTTTATTCACTGCAAATAGTGTAATCTGCTTCTACGTTGGCTTTAAAATCCACAACCCCAGGTGAATTTTTGCTGCGGGTTCTCTCTGCAGCTTGTGACTATGCTGCTGCTGTAATGCACCGCGCATTTCCTGGTGTGAACACGCCTTTAAGATTCTGACACACTTCTGCCGGTTGTGTTGGTTATTAATTGGTAATGAAGGTGGAATGATCTGGTGATGGAGAATGGCCTGGGGGTGGAATCGGATACAGCACCGGAGAGAGACTGGGAACTTAGAAGAGAAGCATAACTCAAATTACAGGTGACGCTGACATTTCCTACCGACGTTGATACCTAATACTTGTGGCGAATCAGGCCATTCAGTAGCGAGCCATGTGTGAGGTCAGGCAGCAGGCACAGAGCCTGGACGGCGGTGCACGGAGGCTGTGCTTCCATACAGGCTCCGTCAGGCATCCTGTGTGCACAGATCCTCCAGTGCAGAATATTTCCGTACACCTGGCATGCAATGGAGCCGTCTTTTGGATTCTTATGGATTTGGACAGATTAGGCTTCAGTCAGGGGTACAGCACCTGTATGGTAGCCCTATGAGCTTTGCACAAAGTGGAGCCATAATACGGCCGTGTACAAGAGCCACTCTGCTGATTGCCTAATGGTGTCATCTCGCTCCTCAATGACCACTCCTGTAACTACTATACTGACCGCCTTTTTGTTTTTCAGGTCTACTTGAGAATCCTGTATCCAATATTTTTTTGTCCTCCACCCATAAACGAGAAGCAGTTCGCAATCAAGGTTTAGGCCCTGCGCTCAATGTCCCCGATTCTTGATTGCATCTTTGTCAAGATCCTTCTCATCTTGGCAGAATCCAACTGGGCGCAGGTAAACGATTGAGGCCAAAGGGGCATAAAGGGGAAGAATTTTGTATGATTTTCCACAAAAGAGAAGCCATCAGAGACCCCCACCGCTGACCTAATTGTAGAGGAGCCTGGGCAAAATAGCACTAAAGTGGCACCAAAATATTGGTGGTCTAAAGTAAGCCAACTAGAGAAGAACAAACTTGCCATGCACCGTGGCAGTAAGATGGAAGCCCGGCAAACCTCTTCCTACCTTCCGGGCACCTACTTTCGATTAGCTGGCCTGGCGTGGGCAATTGACCCAAGGGTCATGGAGAGGGTCAAAAACGCCAAGACCAGGGAAGCAAAAACCAACACCACAATAAAGCCACCTTGTTTTTTTTATGTACGCCATTGGAAAAAAATCCGTAAGTTAATGTACTGTCTAGTTGCAACGTCAATACAAAGTCCCGCCACCATGATGGATAATACTGCAATACTCTTTACCAAAACATCTTTATTATTACGCAAACCGCATTATCCATTTCTGCTGCAATAATGCAATAACTGTAATTGACAAGGTTCCCGGAGCGACGAGAGCAAAGCAGGCAAATGACTCCCGTAATTGGGACATTTCATCAAACTACCCTGGAAACGACAATGAAAGACGGTACCCAGAGATCTTCTAGGACCGCTCCACTCATGAGAAAAACCTCTTAACCCAGATGTGTCCACACACAAAAGTATAAATTATTGTGAGGGTTTTATTTTTTTAGTTTGAGCCAGATCTAAAAATATGAGGAAAATGCGCAGAATACAGAGACTTTAACTTTGAAATATTTCATTATGGTTAATATGATGAAAGAGCAAAACAAGTTACTTTTATTACCGCTGATGAGGTGCACCTTTAAAGTGAACCAGTCACATTTACCATGATGGCTGATCTCCTAGCGGTAGGTGGAGAGGAGCAGATTGATATAGAGTTTTGTGGAAAATTATTTAGTAGGACCGTTTCATTTATTGATGCAGATCTCTGCTTATTCTGGTGTAGGAGTCCAGTGGGCGGTCCTAATAAGTGAGTCACAGCCATTTTTGTATGCACACTGCCCACTGGACTGCTAAGCCCAGAAGAAGCTGGTATCTACAAGTTTGTTTCAAAGGGAAAGTCCAAAAATTATCACTATTATTGTGAATGGTGAAACCTATGTTATCTGTCATTGTACATGAGGAGGAGGAGGTGAGCTGTGACATCACCTATCGTGAATGGTGGATCCTGTTATCTACTGTATATAGAGGTGTTATCAGTCATTGTACAGGAGGAGGAGGTGAGCTGTGACATCACCTATTGTAAATGGTGGATCCTGTGTTATCTACAGTATATAGAGGTGTTATCAGTCATTGTACAGGAGGAGGAGGTGAGCTGTGACATCACCTATTGTGAATGGTGGATCCTGTGTTATCTACTGTATATAGAGGTGTTATCAGTCATTGTACAGGAGGAGGAGGTGAGCTGTGACATCACCTATTGTGAATGGTGGATCCTGTGTTATCAGTCATACATAACACTACAGCCAAAGAGAAAAATAAATCCAGATTTTCTTTCTGAGAAATGACGACATTTTAATAAGCAAAAGTCCAGATCTCATGAAATGTAATTTAAATTATTCTTCTTTATTTTCTAAAACAAGGAGAGGAGCTTATAATCCTTATTACTAAAGCCATTTTTATATCACTAATTGTATGAACGCATCAATGGACTGATTTCGGGTCACAATATTCACCGTAAGAAATCAAAATGAAATTGTTTTGGACAAAATAACCTACATACAAAATAAAAGAAAAAACCTTCATGAATCCCCCTGAATACAAGAAATGTAAAATAATTTAGTTATTTTACGATATTGCTTACAACAGAAAACACTGTCATATTACATAAACTGCGAGGTCTCCATCAGTCACTCGATTTGTACATTATATATAAGGCTATTTGCACTTGGGGCCAAATTATTAATTGCTCTGGTGCATTTAAAATAAGAAGGTGCAATTTAAATTTTTTTTTTTTAATCTATTGTTTTAATGTATACAGCTCCTAAACAGGGCTATGTGTCTCCATGGTAACAGACTACAAACAAACCCTTGTAGTCAGCTTCTGCAGTTAGACGCCCCCCTACTTACATTTGTTACATCAAGATGGAAGGAGTGTGACCACACAGACTACACATGATTTGCTTGTCATGACGATCTGCATAGGAGCTGTATACACAAAACGGTAGAGTGGTTTTAATCAATAACTACGTTACGTCAGTTTTTATTTTAGGTGGAAAAATTGTTACAGAAGTGAAAATTGTGAGATCAGGTATCGCTCATCCACTTGACCTGATTTGGAATGGACCAGTGGGGACCACCGAAGCGGCAGAAAATTTGAGGCGTCAATAAAAGTTCTTACTTTAGAACATTCTCTATACAAAGGGTCAATTTTGAAAAAAATTAAAACAAAAAACAAAAACAAATTAAAGGCGCGATTTAGAAAACCTGATGGATCTTTTTTTGTGAGATCTGGGATAAAGGGAATCTGTCAGCAGAAAATGACTGTTCAAACCAAGCACAGGAGCTCAGTGCGCCCATCCGTCGCAGGCTCCTTCCAACTTACCTGTTTTGCATTCATCTCCGCCCTCCTGTACCTTGATTGACAGCTCTGGCTATATAGGAGCCAGATAAGGGCGGAGGTAGAGAGAAAACAAGTAGGTGGGAAGGTGCACTGAACTACTCGGCCACGACTAGGGTGCGCCGAGCACCTGTGCTTGGCTTGAACAGTCATTTTGTGCAGACAGATCCCTTTAATATACAGTTCACATACGGAATTGAGTCTTAAAGGGGCTCGTCACCACTCCTAACATGTCAGTCTAGTATTCTGCATAAAACAAATCTAGTGCATTTTTTCAAAGAACCAAGAATTGTGCCGTTCCTCTGTTACTCCTCCTAGAAATATGAATAAAATTGGCCAGATGGGGGCGTGTCCCTGCATACAGCAACACTGTCCAATTAGAGGAGACTGTCTAGAGACACGCCCCCTTGACAAAGGGAAATGGTAACGCCCAGTTAGCTTTTCATTCATAAATATTCAGGAGTAATAAAGGAAACACATTATAAAGCTATAAAAACTAATTTTTTGAGCCATTCATCGCCGGCTGTATGAGTAGTGTGTACACGTGCCTTAAAAACCTGAATGTTTTACAATTAACATTACAGAATACAATTTTTAGATAAGTTTCACCGATCTTTCTCATTATTAAATGCAATATCAAAAATGTAATAGGACATTTTGGATAGATCAGGACTGCACTTTATTTATTTTCCATGTTTTTTTAATAACCATATTTTAACACCATGTCATTTTTAGGTCTAAAATTTTGAGCTGATTAATGTCTTAATCTTCCTTTATTAGCAGCCGGAGCTTCATTTTTAACAAGGAGCTTCCATTTACCCTCATAGGCACAGATCTAGAACATAAAATTCCGTCTGCCTGCAGCCACCACTAGAGGGAGACCAGGAGTTCAACGTCTACAGTTTACACATTTAACTCAATAAAAACACAGTCTGCACACAACACCTAAGCTCCCCCTAGTGGTGGCTGCAGGAGCACCAACTATTTTAGATATTTGAATCAATTAATAAGCACAGAACTTTGACCTCATATCGTATAGCTAATCTTTAAAGGGTATAGTTTTTGTTTCAATTGTAAACATGAAATAAAAAAAATAAAATTGGGACGATATTGCTAAATAGATGAAAAATTGCATTACATTAATTGTCTTTAATTTGGACAATATTCTGTTGAATTGCGTGACAAATTAGAAAAAAAAAGATCTTTCAGAATGGATGATTTAATACTAATTAAATTAAAGAGGTTGTACGAGATTAAAAACACAAAAACAAAAACGTATGTTTCCTTTTCCCAAAAGGAGGTCTCAAATAAGTGGGTCTGAGCAGCAATACCAGATGTAACCAATGGGTGGCAGAGATTTTAGAATATTGTTTAGTTATTGGACAACTTCTTTAAATATAGTGACCCCAACTCGTGGGCAGGAGGTGACCCCAACTCGTGGGCAGGAGGTGACCCCAACTCGTGGGCAGGAGGTGACCCCAACTCGTGGGCAGGAGGTGACCCCAACTCGTGGGCAGGAGGTGACCCCAACTCGTGGGTGTGCTCATTCCTGTGGAGTCCCTCCCCTGCAGATTCTTACAGTGATTGCAGCCAACTAGGGAGGAGACCTAATACCCAAGGTGCGTTTTGTTGCCTTCCAGGAAAGTAGTCCACACACTATAAAATTTAGGCACAATCTGATATTCTGAAAGGTCTCCTTTAAATAAATGGGGAAATAAATCAAATTTATAGTGACCAGCAAAAATTAAAATAAAACTTAGCAGCCGAAATATGAAATGATGCACCTTCACTCTTTTCTTCGTCAAATTAGTTCTAATTGGTGACATTTGCCAGAAGGTGTCATTTATTTACAAAAAAAAAAAAACACATTCAATTTCCATACGTGAACAAATGCGTGATTTCATAAATAAGAGCGGAAAATCCTAAACTTGGTTCTTTTGTACCTTGCAATCATCTGACCACTGGGTTTGATTTTTATGGTCTTAAAAATATAATAAATTCTCCATGTTTTACAACTTTTTTTTTTTTTTAAACTAGTATGGTCCGTAGAAAAAAAAAAAAAAAAAAGAAGTGTGGCATGAATACTGCCCAAGCCTCATTACCCCATTATTTTTGCCTTGAACTCAGCACTAGTGCAAGCTCGGAAATCTAAAGTTAATCTAGACTGGTTGTTAAGGACTTTGCTACCTGGCAACACTATATAAAGTATATTTGTAATTTTTCAGGCAAGCCCTTTAAGGGAGATCACTGCAAATGAATGCAGCCGAAAAGGTTTCGATTCAAAGCCGCACCCCTTTGCAGATCACACCGCTCCATAGAAGAGACCGTCCAAAAAGTGCCGCTCTCGGAAGATTTTGGGAGGCTGTGGTCGCGCCTTGGAGATTTGCCAGCAAGAAGAATTTCCAGTGTTCCGTGACAGTTGACAAGTTGTAACTTTTAAACAGTGTCTCCATGGTAACCAGTTTGAAATGCTACACTGGTACTGTGCTGGCAGAAAAGTGGGCCGGTAGCTAAGCAACAGCCAATTCATGCCACGCCCCTTCTCAACAGAATTATTAATCAGATTTTTCTATTTAAAAAAATCACTTTAAAAACCTCCATAAAGACCATAATGAATCAGGTTTGGAGATTAGGTTTATACCCGGATTCTGGGAATGTCAGTAACAAATGTGAAGCTTTGGGTTATGGGCAGTACAATGGGGATTATCTAAAGTTAAAAAATAAAAAAGGGTGAACTGATATCACAGCCCAGACCCATTTACTGAAATGAGCTGCAATACCAGACACAGCCCACAGAGAAGGGTGGCACTGTTTCCAATCTAAAAAATTTCTTTTTTTTAACTCAGGCAACATGTACCTTTCAGCCCATTTATATAATGTTCGGATATGCCACAGAACATGTCTGAAGATGGCATTGGGATGGGTTACCTTCAACCATGGCTAGAAATAAGGGGCTAAAAGGTGGTGATACAGTTATTCATCTCAACATATACATCCACGCTCGTCTGGGCTGAGAGTGCATGTGTTTCTAAGGGAGAGATGAGAATAAACCTCTGCCCGACACCTCTGACCACAACTTATCTCCCTTGGATACAGGATGGGGCATGTTAAAATTCAACATGCCCCACCCTTTGATCCACTAACATCTGTCTTCAGGGTAGAGTTAGGACATCCCCCATACTCATTAAATTTTAAATTTAAAGGATATTTCCATCTTTGATATTTAGGGTATAGGAACAAGATTTTTTCAACAGTGGCCCTTGGAATAAAGAAGTGTCATCGCATCTATCCTGCGGATATGCCATAAATGTCTGAGATTGGACATCCCCTTCAAGGAACCTTCACCGATATGTTTCTATGGCATATCAACTTAAAGTTGCAAGGTGCATGGTAAATTAGTGTCATGTGTCTGCGAAAGCACACAACAGATCTCCATACTCAAACATGGGAGGAGGCGGAAGAAAAATTAATACTATGGTCTTGTCTTCTCATGTAAAGGTGGCGATATAATGGAACGATCTACCACATTATGGCTATATAAAAGCTCAACTCTATAGAAAGTGCAACATGTGATCTGGTAGATATACTGAATCGGAGGTCACATCTCCAGCTAGAGCAACCTATAGATCGAACACTACTCATCCGATCAACTCGTAGGTGGGGAACAAGAACTCCCCCTCGCTTCAACGTCTTCATGAAAAACATCAAATTGCCACGATTAATATCAACAGTTCATGACATTAAATAGAATTAAATATTGCTATAATACTTCTTTAAAACATTTCCTTTCTACAAATGAGCGATCGAAAAAAAAACAAACCCAAAAAAACATTGAACTCGACAGCTTTTTGCTTTCCACACAGTGGAACAGACGTACATACACACAAACTCTGAAATCGACTTTGGATGTAGCATTGATAGAAATGGAGAAGGGAGGAGGTTGGGGGGCGGGAGATGGTCTAACTGGTTTTCATCCGAAAAAAAGAAAAGAAAAAAAAGTTTACTCTATTATGAAAAAAAAAAAACCCATAAAGGCACAAAACTACCGCACATCACACAGTTTTTTTGTAGCTCGTTTCGAGTTTTCCTGACTAAAATCTAAACAGTTTTACCAAATGTACAAAGCTTTGTCGACAAACAGCAACGTATGGTATCACTGCGACCTGAAAACACAGTCGAGATTATTATTTCTTCATTATGCTAAAAAGTTGACGCTTTTCGTAACAATTGTTTTATCTCCTAAAACCCTTCTGCCTCTTCGGCAGGAGGAACTCTACAGAAAGTCTCTCATGTGTTTCGCCATTGACGTACGACACATCACGAGCTCCTACTAAACTTATCTAGGATGTCAAACCCACGATTGTCCATGAAATACGGGAAGCTTATTCTCTGTTCAGTCAAATTTTACTTCCAGCATACTAAAGTCCAATCGGTGCCACCTCCCATGAGGTTCACGCCGAAATGCCGAGGTACCTCCCCCAACAGTAGTGTAGTATCCGGTCACTAGAGTTAGTCCTTTTGCTTCTCTATATCGTCTGGGAAAGGTGCTTGCTGCCCATCTCAGTAGCTTAGATTAAAAGTTTTTCTAAAATCCATTAAGAAGTTTTTGATTGTGACCTTGTGGATGAGGGGGGGCCATGTTACTTTTCTTTTTCTTTCCTGAAGAGAGAAAAAAAACAAAAACAACTATATATATTGCTTTTCAATGGTGCTTCGTCATACGAGAGCTCCATATTGCAGGTCCTTCAAGGACCGGCGTGCAGAGTTTGGTGTTTTTTTCTTTAAAAGTAAAGTCAGCATCTTTCCAGCTCTTGTAAACCGATTCCTTGCAAGACGCCTTATTTTTCTCCAAGTTTACAGGACTCTCGAAATCCATGGATACAGTTCCGCTCTGTAAGCCAGATTCCTTATCAAGTAGACGACTTCTTCTTCGTTTCAGACAAAAGAAAAAAGTAGTTACAAGTAAACTTTCTCCTCCTACGTCTTAATAATCTACTGTCACGTCTTCCTAAAGACTAATTGACCAAAACATAGCCACTGTGCTGAGAGTCAACGGTTTCCATCATCTCACAGTCGTAAGGCTCATTGAGGTTCAATGTTTTGTAGGATGTCTGAGGATCGAGTCCTGGTGGACTACCCTGGGTTTCGTGCAATGCCAAGCTGCTTTGTTGACAAGTATCTATAGAATACTGGCATTGGTTTGTATATTCCGATTCGTGCCCCGGCACACCTTGTAAGTCACACGTCTGGTAGGCGTACTGTAGGGGAGGCTGCGGCACATGGACCTGACTTAGGATCTGCGGCTGGCTGTTCTGTACCATATGTTGCATCTGCTGGGAATGCAGGTTGTGATACTGACTCAAGAACGGATCGTATTGCATTTCATCGGAGGCGGGTTCCAATACTGGACTCAGCGGCTGAGACAAGCTGAACTGATTCTGCTGTACAGACTCCTGGTGTGACAACGGGAGCTGCTGACCCTGCAGTGGGTAGGTGTTTTCGGCTATCTGCATCTGGTTGAAATAAGCCTGCAGCTGGGGTTGCTTCTGCAAGAAAAGCCTCTTCTGATGCAGCCTGTGGGATGGAAAACTAAAATAATTACACAGCAAAAAAAAACTAAATCAAAAGACAAGGACGTAATATAAGAATAGACTGCTACAAAATCTGAAGACTATCCTGCAAGGCAGTCTGGTCGAATTGGACTTTGAGATCTGCTAATAACACTGACAAGCTGTCCACGAAAACGTATGACTTGGCCATCAGCTCAATGACTTCTTACTCCTAACTCCCCGTGTGTGCTCGGTTCGGTAGGGTAATAAGCTGCTTCAAGACACCTCTGGTAATGGCCGGCCTCCCCAGAGATCTGAAGGATCAAATATGTTGAAATCCAACTATCCGATCCTTCTCGTGACCAATATCTTCCATTGGGGAATGTTGGAACCCCACATAATGAGCTGGTGGCTTCAGACTATTTTAATCTCAAGTTCATGGCTACATCCAATAGCCACGAGCAAAATAACTCCGGAAACGGCCTGGCCCACTGAAGAACCACCAGCCAAGGAGAGTAGGACCTAACCATGTGTGAACACCTGGCTGTCAAGGTCACCTGTGTTCCTGAAGTTGCTGCTCCAAACTTCTGGGTGTTTCCTTGCAGTAGAGCGGGCAGCTGTTCTGAGCCAGAAGATTCCCTTTCTGCAAAGGAAGCAAGATGCCGGATGAGTACGTAAAGAGGGAATTAAATGTCACAGACAGGTCAACGAGAAAGTGGAGAAGAGGAAACGAAATCAGGATATGCGAGAAGAGACCCAGGAAGCCTAAATTGTGGTCAGACGCTAGAAAAATTACTGCCACCAACAAATAGTCTAAATGCACTTGGATTGGTCCTCAAGATTCTCATGCTGGACTAATCGAACTCTGGTTATGTCCGTGCACAGACTTTGGGTTTGTTGTTCTGGATGCTATCAGCTGATTTTTTTTCTTCGGTTAACATTAAAAAGGTTTCCAACTAAAAATCATATCACCTATCCACTGGGTGGGTGATAAGTACGATTGCTGGAGGCTCAACCAATATGACCTCCAAGGATCACGAGAGTAGGGGTCTGGTATCAATGTGCCAATGGAGTAGTAATGCACAGTCATTACGCATGAACACTACTGCACCCATAGTAGTGGTCACAAATGCCCACTTTTGCTCCATCCACAATGAAACTTGGCCTCCTGTCTTCGGGCCCATTGGTCGAACATCCAGTGATCATGACATATTCTGTGAGACCACCGTTTGCACAATTTCCACCAGTAATCTGCCTTGAAACTGTCAGATGTGAAATCTAAAGCTGCTATAATTGTGTATATGGCTGACAATCCATAGCACATGGTATTCACATCCTACCTGCAGCCGGTGCTGTAAATACTGGGTCTCCAGGCTCTGACGCCTGGACAGAAGTGGAGGTTGCAGGTTATTAGGGAACGTGGAAATATTCTGAATTTGTGCAGAGAGATTGGTCTGCAGAAACAAAAGCAGATTAATGTGACGACCATGCCATAAAATCCTAAACACAACATAACAAGAACCCGAAATTGATATTTCTGAATGGCGGATTCATAAAAGCTTCTGATATGGGGGGATATGTTAAATTATCCACTTATCTAGTGGTTAAAATATGTCCGATGGCTCAGAATTCTAATATATATGAAGCGAGCGGACTACTAGAGAAAGTTTATATGCCCAAGAACCATGCTTTCTGTAGACTCCCTGACTTCTACTCCCCACTGTGGCTTACATTATACCTGGGGGTGGTTGGGATCTTGTAGCATATGGGATGCAAGATTTGGATCTTCTGTAGGTCCCATCTGTTCGTATAACATCTGGATCTTATTGAGCTCCAAGATCCCCTTGGTTCTTGCCAAGTTCTGGAGGTGCTGCCGGAAGGCCACGATTCCTAAGGTGGTGAGAAAAGCACAATTGTTCAGCACAAAATACTGACGTGTCCTTTCTTACTCCTCGTATCTTGAAATGAGAGGTGTTAAATAACCAATTTGGGGAAAAATTTGAAACTTTTGTACAAATGGTCAATTCCTGACCCAAAATATCTCGTAGACCACCACTTAAGAAGGCAAATAATCCAAAAACTCAGCAATAATTTTCTAAAGATACCTTGTGTTAGTGAGGTGTCAGATGCCCGTCTTCCTTCACGAAAACTGACTGGAGACCTGTTATGTGCTTCACGCTTTTGAGAGGACATTGCTGGCATGGCCAAGTTGGTAGGCCGTAAGCCTATGTATGGTGGAGTCAGCCTGGTGACGGACTGGTTGGCCATTGACACTTCCTTCAGAACTGCGACATCGTCCTGGAAGTTGAGGTCGCTCTGAACTGATCCCATGTCATATTCGGAGTCAACGCTGCCCAAAGATGGGTTACCACCAATAGTGAAGAGTTTTCCTGCGACAGAGAAGTTGATTGTAATCATTTCATCACTCCACAATGACATTTTAATGGACAAACGTGGACATTGTTTCTTTCTCAAACCACCTCATCCAACCCTTACTTCAGAATCTTACATAAGTCTCCTATTCACGCAAGATAAAATTCATCCAAGCTCAACAATTTTGAAGCAGTCACCCTACCATGTATATGGAGGCCTCCAGACTCTCCCCCGACTGTTTATATTGGTGGATATAAGGATTGGGTGGTTGAAATTTACAACATACAATTGTGTAGACATATGAAAATGGACTTCCAGAAAATAACCAGCGCCATACTCATGGAAATATTGTAACGGCTGTGACGAGGATATGTGCTCCTCTCACTGACAACTCTTGCCCAATTCTTGAGGTCACGAGATTTCCTCGATTCGATCTGTGAAGACTGAATATGTGACACGTGCCTAACAGACGACTCCATCTTAGGAGGCTTCTCTCTGGAGGTTGCATAGGAAATGTAGATTGACATAAGGCCCCCTAAAGTTGATATGAAGAATGAAGGTTCCCCTATAATATTCCCTCCAGAGCCGCCCCTGCGGGCACTTAATAGCATAAATCACCATACGGGGCATACGGATTAATTTTTTCAATTATCAGACAACATGTGGCAGAGAGCTCCATAGTGTCACTGCTCTTACAGTAAAGAACCCTCATCTATGATAATGATGAAACCCTCACATTATTCAGATCTTTGTAATACTCTACTAATTACCTATTCAATGGCACCAAAAAAAATTCAATATATTCAATCCATCATCACTTCTGATAATTGGAGTAGCGCAGGAGCCTGGATGACTCGGAAGTCATTTATCCCTTGAGGCCAATAAGCTTTTATGGTCCAGTATTTAGGAGTTTTTGGGGGCTCATTGAGGGAGTTGGATAACTAATTCATAGGAGGGACAGCTGGGGACAGATTATGTGGCGGAGAATCAGTCCGAGGTGTATTCTGGTCTATATAAATTATCACTTGTCCAACTGGATGTAATAATTGTTAGATTGCCATGGGTGCCGCTACCGGAACCCCACCAATCCCAGAGAACCCCGCCAATCGATGTGCTCGGCTATCTTTGCTGATGACTTAGACCTTGGATGGAGTGATCAGCGCCTCCAATCGACTACTCCGGGCTGTGGTCTTGCAGTCCCAGTTGTGGGATCCACATCGATCTGATAATTATCAGCTATCCAACGGATGTGAAGCCTTACCTTCCATGTCTGGTGGCACACTGGGCAAGACGACTAGCTGGTTGGTCACTTCCGCCAGAGTGTGTCGCCTCTGCCCGCAACGTCGACCTTGAAATGCTGCAAACGCCATGGCCGGATCGTCCTCGGAGTCATCTTCTGTCTCAATCCCTTCGTCTATAGAGGTCTCCATCATGTTGCTCGGCAAAGACTGGCAACCCTTCCTCATTACTACGGGGGGCAGAGGATCCATCAAGCAGCCATTAACCTGTTAGCAAAGTGCAAAATACAAAAGTCAAATCTCCAATACATCCGAGCCTCACAAGATGGCCATACTGGGGTATACCGAGCGGCTCAAGGTTTCACCGGTTTTCATTTACAAACGTGGCTTCTGATTCTCCGTGCATCAGGGGTCCCATTTTGTCATTTTGCAAAATCTTAGGCGCGTTCAGCGTGGTCTTATTTATAAAACTACAGAAATACCTGTACTTTATTCCTAGGGTCCGTTTACAATGGTCAATATTATCAGTACTATTCGCTAAATTGCAAGTTCCTCCCCGCTTTGACATTTTGGATACACATGTAAAAAGCTTCAGAAATTAAAATAATACCGCCACGAAATAACACATCCTTACATTGTCTAAATAAGGCTACATAGGAGTGCCCACGTAACACCGTCATGTATTGCCCCCACAATAACACCCAAATCAAAGTGATATGCATTGTGTACACATATGCACACAATCCAAACAGAAATCTCATAATGCCTACATAATGAAAGACAAAGTTGCTCTTCAATGTGTAAATACAGTCATACAATAGATCTTTGAGGACAATGATGTCTGTAAAGTGCGGTGAATTAATGGCGCTATATAACTAAAATAAGTATATTGCCTAAATAGAGCTATTATATACTGCCCATAAGACATTGTTATATTGAGCTGCTAATCAATACCACCACATGATGCCTAAATATTTATTTAAAAAAAAAAAAGTAAAAAAAAAAGGGAATACCCTAAACAGCCCAAATGAGTCATATTGTCTACATAATATTGCCAAGAAATACCCAGATAAAACTGGGTGCAAGCAATAAAGCCATAAAATGCCTAGATATTACTTTCACATACAGTGCCTTGTGAAAGTATTTGGCCCCTTTGAACTTTTCTACCTTTTGCCACATTTCTGGCTTCAAACAAAGACATAAAATTCTAATTTTTTGGGGAAGAATCAACAACAAGTGGGACACAATCGTGAAGAGGAGCAAAATTTATTGGATATTTTAAACTTTTTTAACAAATTAAAAACTGAAAAGTGGGGCGTGCAATATTATTCGGCCCCCTTGAGTTAATACTTTGTAGCGCCACCTTTTGCTGCGATTACAGCTGCAAGTCTCTTGGGGTATGTCTATCAGTTTTGCACATAGAGAGGCTGAAATTCTTGCCCATTCTTCCTTGAAAAACAGCTCGAGCTCAGTGAGGTTGGATGGAGGGCGTTTGTGAACAGCAGTTTTCAGCTCTTTCGACAGATTCTCGATTGGATTCAGGTGTGGACTTTGACTTGGCTATTCTAACACCTGGATATGTTTATTTTTGAACCATTCCATTGTAGATTTTGCTTTATGTTTGGGATCATTGTCTTGTTGGAAGATAAATCTCCATCCCAGTCTCGGGTCTTTTCCAACAGGTTTTCTTCCAGAATGGTCCTGTATTTGGCTCCGTCCATCTTCCCATCAATTTTAACCATCTTCCCTGTCCCTGCTGAAGAAAATCAGGCCCAAACCATAATGCTGCCACCACCATGTTCGACAGTGGGGATGGTGTTTTGAGGGTGATGAGCTGTGTTGCTTTTATGCCAAACATATCGTTTTGCATTGTGGCCAAAAAGTTTGATTTTGGTTTCATCTGACCAGAGCACCTTATTCCACATGTTTGGTGTGTCTCCCAGGTGGCTTGTGGCAAACTTCAAACGAGACTTTTTATGGATATCTTTGAGAAATGGCTTTCTTCTTGCCACTCTTCCATAAAGGCCAGATTTGTGCAGTGTACGACTGATTGTTGGCCTATGGACAGACTCCCACCTCAGCTGTAGATCTCTGCAGTTCATCCAGAGTGATCATGGGCCTTTTGGCTGCATCTCTGATCAGTCTTCTCCTTGTTCAAGATGAAAGTTTAGAGGGACGGCCGGGTCTTGGTAGATATGCAGTGGTCTGATACTCCTTCCATTTCAATATGATCGCTTGCACAATGCTCCTTGAGATGTTTAAAACTTGGGAAATCTTTTTGTATCCAAATCCAGCTTTAAACTTCGCCACAACAGTATCTCGGACCTGCCTGGTGTGTTCTTTGGTCTTCATGATGCTCTCTGCACTTGAAACAGAACCCTGAGACTATCACAGAGCAGGTGCATTTATACGGAGACTTGATTACACACAGGTGGATTCTATTCATCATTACCAGTCATTTAGGACAACATTGGATCATTCGGAGATCCTCACTGAACTTCTGCACTGAAAGTAAAGGGGCCGAATAATATTGCACGCCCCACTTTTCAGTTTTTAATTTGTTAAAAAAGTTTAAAATATCCAATAAATTTCATTCCACTTCACGATTGTGTCCCACTTGTTGATTCTTCCCCCAAAAAATTAGAGTTTTATATCTTTATGTTTGAAGCCAGAAATGTGGCAAAAGGTAGAAAAGTTCAAGGGGGCCAAATACTTTCACAATGCACTGTATCTCAACAGGACTGCCATATAGTGCCTACGTAATGCTGCAATTCAATGGCCAGTTAAACTGCTCTCTATTGCAATAAATAACACTGCCATACAGTGCCTAAATAAAACCTTCACATTATATAAACAAGATTACTATATAATGCCAAAATACCACTGTCGTATTGGCCAGATAATACTGCCATTCAATGTCCAGATAATACTGCCATAAATTGGCTAAATATCACTCCCATACACCAGTCCACACAACACTGCATCTACAGCTCACATAATCAGGTCATATCGTTTCGGGCAGACCTGATAATACAGGCACCACTGGAGAAAAAAAAAATAAACGACAACCAAAAATACCGTGTATGTAAATGTGATTTTATGTTGAAGCTTAATTAGCTTCGTTAGAAAATGACTGCGACGACGTGACGCGCGCCCTGTGTTTCTGACAAAGACTAATGACTTTGGACTTTTCATGATTTCGTGAGAGCCCCAAGGTCAACTGGTTACAGCCGCGCAGATGATGCATAATCATATTACGCTGCAAACGTCTGATCTGCATCAGCGAGATCGGACCCAAATCAGCGAGATGACAACAATGCCTTCGGCGGGGAAGGAGCTAAAAAGGAAAAAAAAAAACAACAAAACACACCATGCAGGAAATGGTGGCAGAGGCTTGGGAATTTAATCATTTCTCTCCAGGATGTGACTAAGAAATCGTTACAAAGGGAAACGGCCTCCTATGAACTTCAAAAACCAGCGGGGGCCTCCTGTGCAGTTTCATTCCTTTCCGGCCTCGATGATGCCAGCGCACGTTGCCTTCTCCTGTAACTGGATGTCCACGTCGTGGCGTTCTCACAGCAGGAATGTGCATGTTAGGAGTCCGGGATATCACAATCAGCTGCATCCCTTGAGGAAGCAGAATCTACACGTCTTCTGATGAAACCATCTCCAGAAGGAGAGCAGTGCTAAACACATGGACACCGCACTTAGAAGTGCACCGCACCGCTATAGCTGCAACTCCCGAACGGCCCGTCAATTGCAGGAACATTACCCAGCCTAAAATAGTTGCTACCTCAAAAATACCTTAAAAGGGGTTGTCCAGGTGGGAAAAACAAAACAAAACCTAAACCGCCTCAAAAGGAAAAAAAAAAAAAGAAAAAAAGGCGAAACCTACAGTTACTGATCTCCTCGCTGGTCGTTACTTCATGGTCCTGTCTAAACACCATGGAAATGCCCTTTAAGCCATTCATTGGCTGAGACTGTTCACCACAGAGGCCTGTGATTGGCTGAGCAGGCATTTCTGGTGGGTCAAAACTGGATCAAAAAGTTGGCAAATTATTACTACTATTATGTTTTTTGGACTTTTTTTTTTTTTTTAACCTTTTTTCAATCGCCCCCAATATTTATCAGTTAGAACACCCTTTAAAAGGTGTGGTCCGCTTTACCCTTAATGAATGTATTGGGGATATTATTTTAAGACACTTCCTAAATATTACAGGTTCTCCTCCTCCTTCCTCAAACTCTGCACAGCTCCCCTTGTCCATAATATAGCTACGGCAGGAGGAGCATGTGACCAGACACGCCCACCAGCCTCCACCAATTGAAAAGCAGCTTGCTCAGGTGTAGTGTTTTTTCATTGGAGGAGGCTGGTGGGTGGGTCTGATCACATGCTCCTCCACCAGAGGCCAAACTGAGGACAGAACTCTGCAGTCTGTGAAGATGGAGGAGAAGAACCTGCAATACTTCTATATTAGGAAGAGCCACAAAATCATGTTCTCGACACACTGGATAAATTATACATAAAAGTGGACAATCCCTTTAAGTGAAATCATTGGCGTAGAGGAGCAGTAAGCTGAATTAAAAGCCCATGGGGTAAGTAATGGAGGGCCAGATCTAGACCGGGCCTTGCAGAGTTCACGACCGCAGATATTTACGCAGATGCTTCCGGCCTCGGCTCCCCAGACGGAGCTAATCTTGTTAACATGAAATAGACTGATTTTTATGACCCCTCTGGTCCCCGCGCACTCAGAAAAGATGTTGCTGTGTGGAAGCGGCGGCACATTTCTGAGAGGATCCCCGCGGTGAAGCTAAAAATACCGGATATTACACATTGTTTTTACAGCTCTCGGTGGATGAACTATCACGACTCCTCCAGTGATTGTTCACGGTGGTAATGTACCCATCATACCTTCCCCCTCGCCTCGGCCGCAACGGGTAATAAAATACTACCTGTTCACAAGCACAATTCACGCCACGTGCCGCCGTCGTGGATGAAAAGATTTTAGCCATGGAATACAAAAGAGTTTAGGTTTCCTTTCTGAACTGGACTATATTCATCTCATAGGCAGGCCGGGCGCCCGCGGAGTACGGCACATTATCGGCAACATGCTGCCCTCTGTGTACCCCAGGTGGAATATTAGGTTCGTTCTCCTAATAGTGCAAATGGCACGGAAATTGTACCTTTTGGCTAAAAGAAGTGACTGAAGAATAGAGCGGACTCGTGAGGGGGCACACTCCCCACCCTCCTTTACAGTGATTGACAGGCAGTTGTGGATTTGCAGCCCGCCATTCACCGCTGACAACTGCAAGAGAAGGCAACATACGGCATTCAGATAATGAAGTCACGCAAACTTTTTTTTTTTCTTTTAGAATCTTTTTGTAAAAAATAAAATGAAATTACTAAACACAAAAGGACTCCTCTGTTGAATTCTTGGAAGCATTGGGGGTCTCCCCCAAAGCAGAGACTGACTTGACTGATACCAATCAGTGGCCTTGGCAGTCTTGTCCCATACATGCCCAGCATCACCGTCAAGGCTAGCGATTGGCTGTAACAGTTATGTGACTGCACGGTACGCCATAACAAAACAAAAAACAAACTGGTAGGAACCACCGGGAGCTGTATCGGCGAGGGACTCAACAGGTTACTTGTGTAAGCATTAATCTAACATTTCCTCCTTATAATTATAGCTCCATTTTCAAGTTTACTCCATACCCCCCACAGATCTTCCTCTAACTTCCAGTATGCCCAGTACGGGGGTCTGGGATAGGAGGAGGAACCTCCGGACAACTCTGTAGCCACAATCCAAATACTGGACGAGTAGACAGAACATTGGCGCCATCAAGCTGACCGGACAACTTTAGACTTCGTGACAGATACAAGCAGGTTTTTCCACCACCAGCAATGGATGGCGGGACAGTAAGCAGACAGATGAGCCTTCACATTGGTAAGTGGATGGTTCTTGTACCAACTGTACGTGATAAGTAAAACCAGCAAGCCACCACAAGCAGGACAGTGTTATGCTTAGGCCAAAACTTGACCCGTTGACTAAAAAGCCCAAAATAATGACCCCCTGACCTGGAAATTCCTGTTGATTTCTTAAAGGGATAACCCGGTGTCAACGAAATACCTAGTTCATTCTCAAACCAATTTTAAAAAGCGCCGGTGACACAGATGAGGCGGCGCACTCTCGGCAGTATCGATACTTACCGTTGGTGTATTCACGGCCTCCTCCTCTAGGAATGTGTTATCAGCCTGGCAGCTGATTTGGGAGTAAGAGAAGGGCTCCAATGCTGATGTCTCTGGTAGAACTGGGGTCCTCATCATCCGTACATTTTGAGACAAGAGGTTCACCGGGGACACCACCGTACTGGTCTATATAACCATAAAACAAGACGGATAAGTTTAGTTTTCATTATCGACCAGCAATAACTATCAGGCATACACGATTTAAGATATTACTAATTGTTGTCGATCTCTATTTCATACATGCATCATGTAGACACCTGACAGGTGGGATTGCTGAAGAGAGCTGGAGAATCAGAGGTCAGACCTGACAGAGCTAGGCGTGAAGGGGTCTGGCTAACTGGCTCATTTCGAAAGCTAAGCAAGCCCCTGTCTGCATCTACGCATCAATCCGCTTAGCTATTACAACAAACAGCCAGCCAGCCCCCTTCACACACACAACTCTGATCTAGTTCTATGTTTATCAGAAGCCAAAAGATGAGCGGCTGGGACCTAAGACCAGGCTGAACCGCCATGGTTCCAACACCAGATGGATGGAACAGCAAGTGATTATGCCCTGTTATTTGGTCACCAGACTGGAATGGTATGTCATCGACTGTCAATCCCTTTCCAGTCACCACACCGCTGCAGCCAAATCACAGGCATCTTATTCTCAACTCAGATGACGCCCCCCCCCAAAAAAAAATGGGATTAAACAGCTTCCAGTCTCGGCCGAGAGCACCGGATGGGCCTACGATGGAGCCTATAGCAATCAGCTGTACTATATGAGACACCTAGGACCTGCCGTATGTTACTGCCCGCATATTAAACTCGGTCCATTACATCCATCATTCGCTGATAAACAGGAGCAGCTTTGACTCATATCTAAAGGTCAAGTACTTAAATTTGCATTAGCCGGTCATGCCGTGCAATAATCTGATAAATGTGTGAAACTCTGCATCTGCCATGTTAAATTAACTATACATCCATTTATATCCATGATCTAGAGTTTTCTTTACACATTTTTCTCAGAAATGTACTGGATAATTTCATAAAGCCCATAAACATTCTTGTATCAAGACCTTCAAGAATTGTAACCCAAGAAAAGACATAGTCAATGTCACAGTGGAGAATAACTGGGTACATGTAGACATGTTCCCAGGATTGATAAATTGCTGGTGGTCCCACCATTGGGTTCACCCATCGATCACAAGAATAGGAGTCCAATGTCGCCTATGTGAATGGAGCGGTAGGACATGTATGAGCACCTCCGAATTCCCGGGCTATGAGCGTGGTGGATATGGGTGTGAAGTACCTACAGGATGTGGTCTCAAATGTGGGTTACCACTCCATTCACATTGGGCTCCTACTCTCAAGGTTGGTTGAGATCCTGGTGGTCAGACCCTGGCCGATCCCACATGTACTACCTTCCCTGTGGATAGGTGATAAATGCGGTTTATTGGGTAGCCCATTTAAAGGGATCTGTACACAATCCTGGCTTATTGTCCTGCCTGGCATACACAATCTTAAGAGTTGGTGAAGATGCCTACACAATCCCTTAAAAGAGCACTCTGGGCAGACTAATACATCGGAGGTGATTTATGAGAGTTGGTCAAAAAGAGAAGTGGAACTGTTGACCCGAGCAACTATCACCACTTCTGATAAATCACCGCCATTGTGTCATGCTCTGTCCCCCTCAGGCTCGGATCTAGGCATGACGTAGGAATCTGAATAACACCAAATTCAGAACTTCTTTGTCAAGCACAGTCCCCTCAGGCTCTGCACATCAGTATTGCTCAAAGTGTTTCTTTAAAAGGAGCACAAAAAAAGAAAATGCAGAAAAAAATATTCCAGAGCTCCCTCCTGTAATCTCCTCTATTCCTTTGATCCTCTTGTGTCATGTTACAATTAAAACTGAGAAATGCGTAAAAAAATAAAAAATAAAATTCTGTGTGTGTGTATTTCAGGAACGCCACCACGTCTCCTTTATCCTCCTCACTGGCTGCAGCAGGAGCCTCCCGCTTTCTGCAGTAGGACAAAAGATTGTCAACCTAACACCCTTTTATGAGGAGCAGGGATTAAGGTTACTCCCATTTCTTCATGATTTCTACACAGCCAACTTTCCAGATCCTACGGAAAATGCTACAGACTAACAAGCAGCGAGGATAATGACTATATTTCTTGTATCATTTATTTCTAGGATTAAAGTTTAACACAAAAGAGGCGCAGTGCCAGTGTCGGACATTGGCTAAAATGTGGCACAACGTCTAGATAACACCGCACGTTGTCCGCTCTCGCGTGCCAGTTCCTCCATGAATTACTAGGAGAAACACACCATTAAAAAACGAAAAAAAAGAAAAAGAAAAACACTGGAAACGTTACGTCAGTAGGGAGCGATCATTTCCCCTGGAAGAGACAGCGCTATCTGTCCGTGACCTTCACCAAGGTCGTTTCACCTCTCCGCACCAAAACATTGATAAGATGAAAATATTTCATGAATGGCTTGAGAAGAACAATGGGAACAGCAGCTCCTGCGTCATCTTATTGTTCAGAGCTGCTCAGAGACAAGAAGGAACCTGTTATGCAAATAGGAGCGGAGTTTATACCGGGGCCGCCCGTCACCCGGCGTCCTGCAGTGACAGCCCGTTTCTCGGGCTACTTAGTTCTCGCTGACGGCGATGATTTGTTCAGGATGCTACGCAACCGGCCGTTTATCTGTTGTATCACAGTAATTATTGTTATTGACAGGGCATTAGTGCCCGTTGGCATGGTTAATAGGCCGTGCAGTCTGTGGACGAGCCAGGAATGCAAAGTTTATTACAGAGTCACGCCTAATTTGCACCCAAAAATAAACCTTTCCTGTAAGTCGCTCATGGTTATGACAAACTTCAATTTGCAGGCAAATCTTTAATGGTGGTGAGAAAAGTATGTGATGCTCTAAGCAAGAGGATGTTGGGCTACCAACGACCCAAAAGATTAAAAAATTGGGCCAAAAATTTGCACAAATTGGAGTGAAAAAGCTTGTGTTTTGCTGCAAAGTACGGCCACAAGGAGCCAAATTTGCTTGATGCGTCACAAACGTCATTTTCTTTATTGGGTAGTGGAAAAAAAAAAAAAAAGGATGGATTTCTTCAGTGCACTGGATTAGAGCTTGGTTCAAGTGTTTGTTTTGACCATCAGTGATTTTCTCGTATTCCATGAAAAAATAAAATTGCAAACCTTCTATGATCGGTCACAGTGTTAGAAACAGACAGCACAAACGGGTGGCATCCGCGTGCTGTTCACAACTTCACGGACCCATAGAAATGTATGGGCGATTTTGTTCTGTGACTCGGTTTGCAAAAAGCGTGGACATGTGAACAACTCCGTAGACAATAATTGGTCCATAGAACACGAACGTGAAAATGGGACGTCCGAATGAGGCCTCTGTCAATTCCAACAGCAGTTAAAAGAGGTCGACTAAGATATTTATGATTGATTCTTAATACAGGTGATTGATATGACATGAGCAGGGGTCTGGCACCCTCGCCAGTCAGCTCTTAGCAGGCTGTGTGGCCACCACAAGTATACGGTGTATATACACGCCCTACACTGAGCAGTGGGTCTTCTCCAGTCCTGGAGCTCAGATCACAAAGGAACCTTCACTCAACTGTTTGGTGGTGGTGCCGGAGGTTGGATCACCACCAAGCTCTCGACTATATCTAAGAACAGGTCTTTGATATTAAATTCTCGGACAACCCCTTTAAGTTTTAAAGTCTTATCTTTACTCTGAAGACTAACCTTTTCTTAAAAAAGGACGTAAAGACAAAACTCTTTGAACCAAATAAAGTCAATGGAGTTAAAAAGAAAGATCCCCAAAAAAATCCTTATCCAGCAGTCTTCTCACAGCTTGAGACATTGACTCCATTGACAAGGAAGCGTACATCCTGCCATCTGGTTCTTATAAAACACATGAGTCTTCCACGAGGACTACATGTCTTTACATCTCACGTCCCCATCTGCCCTGGCATCTTCTCACATGGCAGGTAAGGTGAGGCTCTTCCCAACCTTCGGTCTTACATCATCCACCACATGTGATACTCTGGCCTACAGCCCAGAAACCTTTCAATGACCACACCTGGATCATCAGATCCAAGACCCACAAGCTTTGCCCTGCCTGAGCCTAAGATGTGAGGAGAAGATTTCTGCGGTGCGGAGATGAAATCAAAGATAACAGGCGGTCGCCACAAGTCGTTATGCTGTGATCACAATCCAATGTCTTGCAAGGCTAATGTGCAGGTCTCCAGAGGATGCCAAGGAGGACTGCGTTCATGGCAATGTCATATCGTCCATCGTTTGCAAGACCAAATGTACCACAGATACTTCTGCATTGCAGAAATCATTATGCCGGTATGACGGCACAAATATTAGGTCATCCTCCCCGGTGAGTACAAGTGCTGCATTGATACACAAGCATGTATAGGAAGAGCACATTCTTCCAAGTGGTGTGACACATCAGTGCCATTGTCAGTCCGCACGGGGTGATGTCAATAATATGATAAATCTGTCAGTCCTAGTTATAATTATGATAGTTTCCATCACGCCCCACCCATTAATAACAAAGTACATGATTGTTCCTGCAGCATTACCTAACAGGCACATTACATAACCAAAACAGGTAACCGAGATTTTTCCACTTCAAGTAAGCAGGACATTAAGGTTTACCAAACATTATGACATCAGTCAGAAGGCACTGTTGTGTGCGATGCCGTAGATTAGGAGACACTGCGGTATGTGACATCGTAAATCAGGAGGCACTGTTGCAAGAGATGTCGCAGATTAGAAGGCACTGTCTATGCAATGTCATAGATTATATGTAACGGCGTAGATTACGAGGCACCGTGGTATGCAACGTCGTAGATTACGAGGCACCGTGGTATGCAACGTCGTAGATTAGGAGGCACCGTGGTATGCAACGTCGTAGATTAGGAGGCACCGTGGTATGCAACGTCGTAGATTAGGAGGCACCGTGGTATGCAACGTCGTAGATTAGGAGGCACCGTGGTATGCAACGTCGTAGATTAGGAGGCACCGTGGTATGCAACGTCGTAGATTAGGAGGCACCGTGGTATGCAACGTCGTAGATTAGGAGGCACCGTGGTATGCAACGTCGTAGATTAGGAGGCACCGTGGTATGCAACGTCGTAGATTAGGAGGCACCGTGGTATGCAACGTCGTAGATTAGGAGGCACCGTGGTATGCAACGTCGTAGATTAGGAGGCACCGTGGTATGCAACGTCGTAGATTAGGAGGCACCGTGGTATGCAACGTCGTAGATTAGGAGGCACCGTGGTATGCAACGTCGTAGATTAGGAGGCACCGTGGTATGCAACGTCGTAGATTAGGAGGCACCGTGGTATGCAACGTCGTAGATTAGGAGGCACCGTGGTATGCAACGTCGTAGATTAGGAGGCACCGTGGTATGCAACGTCGTAGATTAGGAGGCACCGTGGTATGCAACGTCGTAGATTAGGAGGCACCGTGGTATGCAACGTCGTAGATTAGGAGGCACCGTGGTATGCAACGTCGTAGATTAGGAGGCACCGTGGTATGCAACGTCGTAGATTAGGAGGCACCGTGGTATGCAACGTCGTAGATTAGGAGGCACCGTGGTATGCAACGTCGTAGATTAGGAGGCACCGTCGTATGTAACGTCAGATTAGGAGGCACCGTCGTAAATCAGGAGACAGTCATACGCGATGTTGTAGATTAGGAGGCACCGTGGTATGTGACATCGCAGATTAGGAGGCACCGTCGTATGGGACGTCGCAGATTAGGAGGCACCGTCGTATGGGACGTCGCAGATTAGGAGGCACCGTCGTATGGGACGTCGCAGATTAGGAGGCACCGTCGTATGGGACGTCGCAGATTAGGAGGCACCGTCGTATGGGACGTCGCAGATTAGGAGGCACCGTCGTATGGGACGTCGCAGATTAGGAGGCACCGTCGTATGGGACGTCGCAGATTAGGAGGCACCGTCGTATGGGACGTCGCAGATTAGGAGGCACCGTCGTATGGGACGTCGTAGATTAGGAGGCACCGTGGTATGTAACGGCGTAGATTAGGAGGCACCGTCGTATGTAACATCAGATTAGGAGGCACCGTCGTATGTAATGTCGTAAATCAGGAGACAGTCATACGCGATGTTGTAGATTAGGAGGCACCGTGGTATGACACGTCGCAGATTAGGAGGCACCGTGGTATGGGACGTCGCAGATTAGGAGGCACCGTGGTATGTAACGTCGCAGATTAGGAGGCACCGTGGTATGTAACGTCGTAGATTAGGAGGCACCGTGGTATGTAACGTCGTAGATTAGGAGGCACCGTGGTATGTAACGTCGTAGATTAGGAGGCACCGTGGTATGTAACGTCGTAGATTAGGAGGCACCGTGGTATGTAACGTCGTAGATTAGGAGGCACCGTGGTATGTAACGTCAGATTAGGAGGCACCGTGGTATGTAACGTCAGATTAGGAGGCACCGTTGTATGTAACATCAGATTAGGAGGCACCGTCGTATGTAACATCAGATTAGGAGGCACCGTCGTATGTAACGTCGTAAATCAGGAGACAGTCATACGCGATGTTGTAGATTAGGAGGCACCGTGGTATGTGACGTCGCAGATTAGGAGGCACCGTGGTATGGGACGTCGCAGATTAGGAGGCACCGTGGTATGTAACGTCGCAGATTAGGAGGCACCGTGGTATGTAACATCAGATTAGGAGGCACCGTCGTATGGGACGTCGCAGATTAGGAGGCACCGTCGTATGGGACGTCGCAGATTAGGAGGCACCGTCGTATGGGACGTCGCAGATTAGGAGGCACCGTCGTATGGGACGTCGCAGATTAGGAGGCACTGTCGTATGGGACGTCGCAGATTAGGAGGCACCGTCGTATGGGACGTCACAGATTAGGAGGCACTGACGTTTCAAAGATGTTGGGGTATGATGTGCCTATAAAATGTATGACAATAAAATGAATGGAAACCCGCCAGGTCTGTCATGTGCCCCTTCTGTTTCCAGCCACCGCATCTGACATCTTTGCAGCCTGCAGTCAGCGAGGAGTCTGCAGTGCGGCAGAGTCCGACGATTTCCCGCTCCGCCGGCTCCAGCATATTGCACTAGCAGCAAAGTGAACGTGGTACGACCCCGTCCCTGATGAACGCGAGCTGCGGTGTAAGTTCTTCGTTCCGCATTCATGAATTCATGTTGCAGATTTGAAATGCAAAGAGTGAATTTGCAGCAAACAACTCTGCAATTAAATCTACAAGAAATCTCTCTCTGGTCATCCTGTGCCCGAGTCCTGAGCGCGGAGAATAATAGCCAGAATTACTGCAATTATTCTTTACACTTTCACAAGTTTTCAGTCCTTACAGTTGATGCCTTTTTCTTACAATAGACCAGACAATCCCCTTAAGAAAGGAAACATCGTTACCTTGGAAACTGTTTGCTCTGCCACCGTGCTCGGCCGCCGTTGTCGTGCGTCGATCCTGGCCTCCACAGGGAAGCTACTTCTGTGAGACTTTAGTCTTTCCACCAGGAGGTAATATATGGCAGCAAAGTGATTGTAGCTACGGTCCTGTAACGACTGCAAGAAAACACAACCGTCTTAGGGGCACAAATTTAATTTGCAGTTCAAGCTACAGACCTCATTGACGAACATTTCATCACGCCTCTCGTCTACACCATTTCTCCCTCTCGTTACACCGTTCCTCCATCATCTCTCTTGTATTATTACATATTACAATCCAATCAGTGCAGAGGCTGCTGTAATCACAGGACGTCATAATCTGGCAAGATCCCTCCACAGACACACAAGCAACTTGTAATTGTCTGTTGGGGTAAAATATTCAAAAATATTCTCTCCCTCTTTCTTTAAGGTCTCTGCAGCCGACAACAGCAGGGTGGAAGTAAATGACTGCAGTAATCCACATTCAATGAGGCTGGAAACTGGAGGTACGATGATGCTCCAGAGTATCAGTACTCCAGTCGACATCAAGTACTGCCTCACAATGCATACAAGTACAAGTCTCAATCAAAAGGCCCCCATAAACATTACAGGGAAGAGAAGAATAAGAAAAAAAAAAAAAAAAAAAAAAAAAAAAAAATCGGCCAAGGAGGGGAGAAGAGGTCTGAGTAATAATAAATTACAATTTGATCATAATAAAATTATGGTTATCAATTATATTATGAATGATAATAATGATCATGCTATTATTAATTATAATTTACTTATTATAAAATTATGGTTGTTATATTAGGATTACTGATAATGATATCATTATCAGCAATAATCATAATTAATAACCAGAATTTTATTATAAGAATAATAACCACTTCATAATCATTAATAATCATGATATAATTAATAACCATAATTTAACTATAATATTCAAATTATTAGTATTATTAATAATACAAATTGTCCAAATCTGGCTTATTTTGCGTTTATTGGGGACCCTTACACACCCACCCCGACATGTTAAGTTTCCAAGCTCGATAATTTTATTCTCAGAAGAGATAAAACTGCCTATAGAGAAGTCCTCCTCAGATGACATGCATGCTCAGCTGTATTGAGGGTGCATGTGTCTGGGAGGAAGATATCAGAAAACAAAATTGTTGGTCAAATGAGCAGAGACCCAATAAAGGTGTATGGGCACGTAACGACTAACTTAAATAGTGGACAATGCCCCCTAGTCGTTTGATCGCTTGCCAAAGATAAGGTATAAGCGATCGTTCCGGCGATCATTACCTCAGGTAAACGCCTGGCCCTCTATCTTACCTCTATGGTCTTTTGCTGGTCGATCCCCAAGCTGTGCATGAGCCTCAGGACTTGTTCATTGTGTTCCCCAATAGAAGCTTCCTTGTCTTGATTCTGTGCGTACAGGACGGGCCGGTTCACGGGAACCTCCGTCATCATCCATTTGTGCTCCTTGATTTGAGCAATTGAAAGACGTTTTGACGGCTCCAACACCAACATCCTTCTAATCAAGTGTTCACATTCTAGAAAACAAGAAAAAAACAAGAAAAAAAACATGAAGTAAAATTATATTCATCAAAAATATATATAAAAAAAATGTGCTCAAATATGGAAGGAAAATTTGCTTCTAAGAAAAAAAAAAAAAAGCAAAACAAAAAACGGGAACAAAATTTTGGGGCCCTGGTGCCAGATAAGAGGAGAAGATAGAATTAGATTTACTGGTAATTCGGTTTCTAAGACCCTCCACGACAGTATGGGTAATTGCTGTTGGTGCTGTTGTGGAGGGGATTAGAGAAAAGTGAGAGTGTTGGAGTCTCACATCCTTGCAAACGCCATAAATTGGCTTAATCTATGGAGCAGATCTAGATTTCTTCTACAATTTAGCAGAAGAATGAAGTATAAAATCTTGTAGTAGAATCCCCCGAAAATCTAGTTTTGAGCTGGTAATGTGAAGGTCCTGGGCCCCAAAGCTAAATATATAACAGGGGCCCCACCAACCATGTGCCTTTTATTGTACCTTTCTCTAATCCCCTCCACGACAGCACGGGTAATTCCTGTTGGTGCTGTCTTTGAGGGTCTTAGAAACAGAATTACCGGTAAGTTTAATTCTATTTTCTAGTCACTAATGAAAAGAGCAAAAGTTTCCCAATTTTTGGATTTTGCAAAAATTTACAACTTTTTTTTTTTATAACAGAAAAATTGACGTAAAGTCCTTGATAAATACGGCTTTTTACATTTAACTTTATGTTTTTTGCCTATTTTGGGCCTATTTTACTAAGTAGTAACAGATGATAAACTGTGCTATATGTAAAGCTTTTCTTCTCGCAGACAATTACTTGCAGTTCTTGGCCTCGGAGCAAATAACAAGACAGTTCAACAACAGGCTACATGTTACTACATGTGAAAGAAAAAAAGAAAAGAGTTAAATCGGAGATAGTGTGCCTCGGGGGATCACAGTTTAATGAATCTCCTTACGTCACAGTCTTAGCCCGAGGTCTGTGTTTCCACCACAAAGAATCTGGAGAAAGATCATGGCTTTGTTTCCATTATTAATCCTGTCATTCTTTACTTGTAAACATTCGGACAGGAAGTAGGGAATACTAGATCGGGCGAAGAATGACCTAGAAGCGTTTGTGTCTGTCACTATGACTAGCGATACTGCGGGAAGATGCGAGACGCACATGAAATTAAAGTCACGTACCAAACTAAACAAAGTGGAAACTTTCCCAAAATTTTGGAAGATAATAATGAAAGCCACCAAACCACACAAGTCTGATGTACAGATGCGGCAGAGCTTCAACCCTTTCTTTTGTGCACCAAGATAAGTCAGAAGGTTTACTTGGTCTTCTAGGATAGACCGTGGACAAGACCTAACAAAACCAAAAATAAGATCACGCAGAACATTTTTACTACTTTGGATGAGTCGTTCAGGATTTCAAAAACATGGTGGTTCACTTCCAAAAAGGTCACCACTTCTGTCTACAAGAGGTGTTGAGGTATGGTGCTGCTTTTGGATGAAAGCAGCCATGTTTTTCCAATCCTGGACAACGTCCTTTGGGAATGCGCTTCTACTATTCTATCTAGTTGCGTTCCATGGAAGTTTCAGGCGCTTTTGGAGACAAGAATCGTGTAAGTAATTTGGCCTTCAAAACACTGACAACCTGATGGAATAGCAGCTTATCTCTCCTGAGAAAATGATTGGACATTAAAGGGGATGTCCGTTGAAAACAAGTCATCACTTATCCACAGGATAGGTGATAACTTGTTAATCAGTGGAGGTACAAATGCTGGAGCCACCACCAAATCGTCACCAATATCCCCATTAGGATGGACCAGCAGTGTGGATGCTCGACCACCATTCCATTCATTCCCTAGGGGGCCGTGGAGCTTTTTGCGGCAGCCCCTTAGAGAATGAAAGGAGTTGCGGTTGGGACGTCTGACCTGCTGCTCCATTTTGTAATGGGTATAAAACTTCCCCTTTCTGACGATTAACATTTGGACCCCCCCATGATCACCAAGTTATCCAAAATTCTGAAGATAGCTTGTTTTCACTCAACCCATTTAAAATCCAAACATGCCCAATCCTTCTCTTCCCGAACATCATCTGAAGTAGTCGGTCTGGTGGAAATCGGCTACATAGGCCGAGTAGTAAAGAGATGAGGTAGGGTGATAATATAACTTGGACGCTGAGGAACTACAGATAATTGGGCACCAAACCCTGTGGGCACTCCAATGGCAGCCATTACTGGTCTTCATCTCTGGAAATTCAGGCAAAAAAAAAAAAAAAAGCGAAACGGCTACAAAGATCCCCCCCTCCCACCCCAAGAAGACGACATTGGACAGAACCTAGAGATAAATCTGAAGTTGCTGCTCGTTAGACGAGGGCATTGGAGAGCCGTGCTCCGACGTCAGGAGATCATCACTATTCCCATTATTATGCACAATCCCACGAGAGATATTTTGATTGCAAACATAAATGTTAATTAAACGACGTTCAGAAACAAAACACCGAAGTAAAGAGGTTTTGTAAATGGATGGAAACACGTGAACACGCAACCGCATTGATCCTGCAGTGTTTTTAATTGTCAAGATACATTTCATTTATAGCAACTTGGAGCAGATGAGCGTCCTGAAAGGTTTGTCCACTCGGGAACAGGCTGCTTGAGAGATGGATGATGTGAAGGGAAATCCCTGGTGATCGCCTAGTTACCAAGATCGCAAGAGAAAAGCATTGTGGGAAAAGTAACGGAAATGTCAGCGCCATGATCGCCTGCGAGCATGAAATGGAGACGTTCTAATCATATTAAAGCGCACCTGACTGTTCAAAATAAGCTGTGTGTTTACAGGAGAAAACATTATTACTGCCCATTATACAACGTCTATGCTGCATTGTTCGCCAGTTTTCCCCTCTGTTGGCTTTATCTATAGATTACAGTTGTCTCTGAGCTAGTGGATGACCCCCATACACAGACATGAGGGATTCCTGCTCTCCTGTCTAAGTAGTGCAAGTTCAAAAAAAGAAAAAGAAGTATGGAGGACATTATACAGCAGTACTGAGCCGCATAGCTGTGAATCCAGATCTAGGGTAAGAGGAAACAAGTACTAGAAAGCAGCAGCACAGTCTGGGAATGTCTCTGCCTCTCACTCTGCTCTTTGCTTCTCTATAGATCTAAAAAGCAGCAATATAATCTCTCAGTTTGCTTGTATTTCTTGTTTACACTGATTTTTAGCTCTATGTCATTCAGAGTGAATGAGTTCAGGATGTAGGGGGGAGGAGAAGTGGCTCATATGTGGGGAAAGAGGCAGATTTCAAAATATATTATCTATGCTAAATGCAACAACCAAATGCTACACCGATGCCTCCACCCTGTGCCAGCCTTTGCACTGGTAGCCCTTCCACTATAAAACACAATGAAGTGTATTACTCTTAAATCATGAAGCTCTCCATAGTGCTGCACGTCTCTTATCGGTGTCTACCTCAGCTCTCTGTTCTAATGCTGAAAGGCTAAGTACATATTCACACGTGCCGATAAAGGGCAGCCGATAAATGGCAGCCGATCAGCGACATGCAAGCAGATTGCTGGCAGTTTACTGGACGGTTTACACCACCTGACCAAACGTCTATGTGTAGAAAACCATTGTTCTGTGCACATGATGTTATCAGCAGCACATCTCCTATTTACATGGGATGATGTATTGCAGAAAACGATAATCTTTATTCTTGCTTAAACATCATTGCAGCCGACGAATGATCAGTTTGTCAGGCGATTGGTGGCCTGTTTAGATGGCCGATAAGTAATGAGCGAGCTTAGGCAGCACATCCTATTCTTACGATCGCTGTTCTCAATTATCGGTCCTTATAAACTGGCCTTAACATCCTCCAAAATCAAAACCTCCCCTTTCAAACTCCAAGAGTTCCCTTGTGCTGCACAACCTCTCTGGATTGCACTATGCTGGACAATCGGGCAACCCCAAATATCCACAGTTTTAAGGGTGCCCTAAAAAACATACTTGATGGTGGCTACAGTATTTACTATACACAAGTACTTTTTTACCCGCATAGATTGTAAGCTCCTGTAAGCAGAGTCCTCCCTATTACATTAGTGCAGTGTATGGCGGATGGCTGACTGCAGTAGAAGTTGGCTACTGGTTTCTAACATTTAGGGATAGGATAGGATAATTCCGCCGAAAAATAAAATGTGATCTGGAAGATGGCAGTAAGTGGACCTGGTCATAGAAACATTGGTCCACATTTACCTATGTATTTGTGCCTTTCCTAGCTTACTTTATGCCAATTTTTTTTTTTTTTTGCAAAAAAAAGTGGTTATGTGGGCTACAGCCATGCAAGGACCAAGCTGTAAATAATGCCCCCACCCCCCCTTTTTGGTTTTTAGAAAAGGCTTTTCTTGTGCTGTACTAGCTCTCTAGAATGCGCTACCCGGGACAACCAGGTTAATCCTTAATTTTACAGGGCAGCTTTACATGTGCACTAAAAACGCGTTGGATCCACATCAAAATCCGCAATATACAAATTTTGCAGCATTTAAATGTCAGATTTCACCGCTGCTGAAGTGAAGTGGTCGTGCTCGGGTCAGGACACCTGCGGCCAGTCCGTACATTGCGGTCCAGTCTCGGACTAATTTGCATGGACGTCTGACTGCGCGTTAAAGTTGATAGGATAAGGCATTTTATTTGGAGTCCAAGACCCAGAGTCCAGCATCTGAAAACAGACAATTTATGTTAAATAATCCCATAATCCAGCAATTCGTGCGAGATCCTGACACCCAAGAAACAATCACGTTAATTTGCAGTCGTTAAGAAGTAGAACAAATGCGGAGTCACCTCCAGCCCTTCCACCCTCCAATCCCTGGGTTTCTCCTTATCCCGTGTCTTGGTTCCTGGCAGCCGCCTGCTCATTACGAAGCGCGTGCAGATCTAGTCTGGCGTGTAATTATATTGGGCTAGACGAGCGCTGCTGATTCAAGGCTTTAGGCAGAGACACCACGTTTTCTCCACCTCACATTACAGGTTACTGAGGGCAGCGGAGGCCACTTAGAAGCATCTTCCCAGCAAGGTGTGGTTTTATTTCTGAGAGACCCGTCTCTGAGGACCTCGGTCTACACCAATGAGAAACATCGGAGGAAACAATCTCTAAGAAAACAGGAGTTTGTGCATCTTATGGCAGATGGCGTAGGAACGCCTCTTTGTAGGTCATCATTGCCTTTGCTTTTCAGCCCGAGGTTTAATTACGGTACATGCACCGAGCAAATGTCACTAATTATGTGCAGGATGCTCTTAATTCCAAGAACAAACAGCAGATGTAACAAGGTCATAGTGTCACAGTGTGCACTGGGTGCAGGATGAGCGTGCCACGTGCATTAGTCACCAGTATGAAGGTGCTGGATTACATAACCATTACAGAGCGTTCCGATTGGGGAGAGCGCTCGACCACCTATTCTATTCATTTCCGGTAGGGCAAGGTCTTGGCAGGCATTTAGTATGGTGGAATTTAGGAGATGTGGTGACCCCTTTTGTGAGCATTTAGGGGGTCGGTGGCTGTTCTTGAAGGCAGTAATTGGATAGAGTAGACACGTCCCAAGTCGCTGCAGTGCAACTTGCCATTAAGCCGTGGTACTGCTTTAATACAACCTTCTTGGACCCGAGTTTAAGGGATTTGGCCAAGACTGAAAGTTTAGTCCAACTACTGGAATCCCCACCAATCTGGAGGTCTGCAGAGCTCAGTCAGAAGGTCGAGCATGGTCTATCGGGGCAATCAGATATAGCAGCCACTATCTCCAGTGGTTCCATAGAGAATGAAAGGCACGGAAGTGCACTCCCTCGACTTCCGCAAAACCCGTCCTCCGGATTGGTGGAATTCCCAGGGGTCAGACCTCTTGCAATCAGTATTTATCCCTCATCCTATAACAAGGGGATGACTTCCAATCTCAATAAAGCCCCCTTTAAGGTTCTTCTGGGTTCATAAATTGTCAAAATAGGGCATCAATATTAGATTGGCCGCGGTCATTCTTGGAACCTGTGGCGATCAGCTGATTGAAGACGTCGTGCAGCATCTTTAAAGTTTACATCTCTGCCGTCTACCTGCATGATGCCCATTATGGCGGACAACGCTCTGCGACCGCGCTACTAACCAGACCAAATTGTACATGGCAGACTCCCACCGATCTAACATTGATAGATGCCCCATGAGTATATTAAACCCAGAAAACCCCTTTATAAAGACAGGAATTGGAAAGCGACGTCCCCAGTCCACAAGTGTCTGAGCAATGGGTGCGGGAATAACCGGGATCTTCCTATGGGGGGTTTGCTGCCGGCACAGAGGCGGGTGCGACACCTAAGACTCGTTAGATCATTACATAATCGTGTCAACAACAAGCAGCGCTGCATTTGTCGCGTGAATCATCCTAGTTACATTATTCATGAAGAAGCAAGTTGTACCTTCAGACATGAAATATGGGATCCGAAATCTTCCCTCCAGCACTCGCTGTCTCAGGATCGGGAGCGTAGGGCCGTCGAAGGGTAAAGCTCCGCACACCAGGACGTACAGCACGACACCCATACTCTGCGGGAGAACAGGGACATCAATCAGTTCAGGGCGAAAGTAACATGTTCCCCCCATCCACCAAGTCACACACATATAGAAGTACCCATATATCCAGCTGAGGTCCCTCGTACTGCTGCCCCTCAAACACTTCTGGCGCTGCATACGGTGGGCTGCCACACCACGTGGCGAGGGGCTCTCCGGTCTTGTAAAAGTTGCCAAAGCCAAAGTCTACAAAAAAAAGAAAAACAGGATTATGCCAACACTTACGATGGGATGCAGATCTGCGTTACAGGACATTTTTGAAGAACTGAGACAAGGATGTTGCTGCCATTGGTGGTTCTGGTAATGCTCTGCAAGCTTAAAAGGTCCCTGTCAATTCAGACAAGTTTGTCTCAATTGTTAGATAATGTGATAGACAATCAGCAAATCACTATTTATAAATTATGTCATCTTGCCATCAAAAAATGCAAGCTGTAGAATTGAGGAAAGGATGTTCAAGCACCTATAGTGCTGGAAGAACGCTGGTGAAGAGGAACAGAATAGATAGAAAGTTGCAAAGCAAGAGAATCAGAACAGCTCCTGGACATTAGACTGGTACGTGCACCAAAAAGCAGTTAACTTGTGGAACGCGACAAAGGCATGCTTTTCTACAGGTAGCAGACTATTAGAGCTTTTTGCTCGTGATTTTGTATTTATCCATGTCTCAGTCAAGAGTCGGACTGAGTGTATTAGGAAGTTACAGACTTTCTTCTTCCCCACACTCGTACCAGAAAACCCTTTAGATATTCCAAAGGTCATGGAATCTACGCAGAGGGGGTCTCGTAATGAAACGGCATGGTGTCATCATATTGGTCGTCGGCTACAACAGACGTAATGTCTGGACATCCGGCCTCGGGGCACGAGCCACATTGTTATACTCTATCCAGCCAAAGAAAACACATAAGGAACGTTTACCTATTGCTGCGTCCTTCAATATGGAAAACAAATGTACATTTCATATGAGCTCCAATGTAGGCTTCGAAAACGCCGCGCACAGGAACCAGTGACATCATAGTGATGTAATAGACCGATAATATTGATTTTGAAGCCAAATCTGTCTCTGAAAATCTATATCAACTGCGTCACTGCATCGACCTGCCGGGAGCACTAAAAATAGCCCCAAACGGGGGGACAAAACGTCAGAACCCAGCAGCTCTTTATTCCCTACAAAGCAGGAAATCACAGCACCACCTATCATACCGATCACTGACTGATCAGATACCTGGGAAAATTAGTAACTTCACAATTTTTTATTTTTTTTTTCCCTGAAAGGCAAAACCAGGAGAAATTTCTACGTGATATTAAGCTGGTCACGTACATTAGATGGCAGCCATTCGGCCAACAGCTCACCCTCCTGACTTCGCAGTTAACGTGCCCGCATTCTTGTTTCAAAGGGGTAGAAGAAATGATGAGCGCCTGACCAAAAACATTTGCAGGATCCCAGTACAGTGGCCATATCAGTAGTCCATAGCCGACTGACCACTGCCGTTTGAACCCTCCAGCTTCCGGGATCCCCGTAGGTCTGGCGCGATGTCATCATTGTGGTGTGATGAATGGTCCTACTAGTCAAAAGAGGCACCAGGGAAGGCACCAGGTAGGAGGCCATTCACTAGGGTTGGGTCTGGAGGCCCATGGACCACTGACGTAGGAGCTGTGCCGGAGGGAACAAATCATTTTGATAATTTCTATTGACTTATTTTGTGGGAGAACAAAAAGATCGGGAATGGTGAAATCCAACATGTTGGCTACTCCTACCCTCCAATAATACAATTCGGCCGGGGGCTGTCAGCACAGATGTAACAGCCGCCAACACGATGGCTGGAGAAAGCGCTGCGCCCCTCGTTCCCAGTCCATGAATAAAGCAGCGCTACACAAATAGCATGCACCACTAACAACATTGAGCGGCAGGGACATATTGGCAGATCTTTCCAAGAAAAAGGAGTTACGGTGAAATAAAGGTGTATAGTCCATGTAATGGAACATTATAGGGGTTGTCCAGTTCAGTAAAATTATCCTTAGATGTAAATTTACTACGAAGATGAAGATGTCCCAATCTTTTGATGCACGCGACAATTCGAAAACTCTGCTTTTGGCTTCTGTTTGACAAAGGAAAGAAAGGTCCTGTGTGTGAACGGCCGGCTGCCAAAGAGGATGAGCTGTCCAAAATCGGACATGCCAAATCCTTCTGTCCCCCAACATCTGTTGGGGGGGGAGGGGGAGCCCCCCATACACATTAGGCTGGTGATCATCTAGGGTGTATGGGGGCTTCAATGATCATTTGTCCCCATACGGTTCAGCTACTTGCAAATCTCTCCAATGCTGATGATTTGGCAGGGACCGGGGTTATCCTGGGACCTTCGTCAACTAAAAAACCAGCTGCGTTACTGTGCCTGAACCGTATCTACACAGACAAGTGAACGCCATGTGTCCGGCAAGCAAAGAGCGGAGAGACGCCCCGATGAAGAGTGCGGTCAGAAGCCCTGCACTCCTGTGGAGCTGTCGCACGCAAACCGCAGGCTAATTAACAGCAGAGGCTTTGTGACGGACAGGAACGTGTCTGTGCAGCCGTCAGGATGGGAACGTCCCTACACAGTGAGCCGCCTCATTTCTAGGGGCAGAATAATGACCCGGTCCACCTCCCTCCATTCCTCAGGTTACATAACAAGAATCTGTAATTACCGGGATTGGGAATACAAGCTGCACAGAGAACAGAGTGTTCCTCAACCTCTGCGGGAACGTCATCACCCGACCCACACTGTAAACACTGTACCTGAGGGGACGTACGGGAGACGCTTTATTATTAATATACATACAATGCAAGGCATTATAATCGCCCTACCCCAATGACCCGAAATCTAGACCGAAGACATTGATGCATGGATGACGTGCGGATACGTAAAAGATCGTGCAAAAACAGGAACGGCACAAATATGGCCTTTATTTTTGATTACGCGTACTCAAATATTACAAAATTAGATTTCAATTATTCCATTACTAAACAGAACTTGCACCTGATGAGGCTGGTGTACTTAATCTTATATAAAAAAAATCCATGCAAGAATGGCTTTACAATCAATAGCATTTTTAGGAGTCCTGGACTCATAAAATGCTCATTTCAACATTAAAAATGAGTATACAGCCATTAAGTATACCAGCCTCATCAGGTCGAAGATCTAGTTCATAATGAATGCTATTTGTAGTGTCATGTCTGGTGAAAAATCACACTGATTTCTGTAGTAAAATAAATAAATTATGACAGGTTGCCTTAAAGGGTCCCACGTGGATCGGAAGATTTATTACAAAGCTGAACTTTACTTCCGAGACGTCATGCAGTCGATAAATACAGACTATGCTTTTCAGGCATAAAGACATTAAAGACACCAGTAATCCTTTGGATATTACTTAAGTGCAATGCGGCCCTAATCTGCGGTACGAATGTGGGATTTCATGCTGATGTGTGCCGTGCTGGCCACCATGTCTTCTCGGCTGGCACCGGCCTCGGTAGATCGGCTGTTTACATTTGGCTGTGGAGCTGCGAGCAGTCACAAGATTAGCCATAGGACATGCGGTTAGCAGCAGTCTCACATGAACGTAGCTGTAACTGCTCCAAGTCATTACATCAGACGTGGAGGTCAGCTCAGGAACACAGGCAGAAAAGAAGACAGAAGCAGCTCGGATCTATAGGTGCAAGATGAGTGCCGAACAGAAAACACCACATCAAAGAAACGAAAAAGAAAAAAAACAAAAAAAAAACAACTTTAGAGAAACTACTATTCCGCATGTGACGCAGTCAAAATACGGACGCACATTTACTGATGCCAGACCTGGTATGAGTGCAAATTTTGTCACGTGCCTTTTTGCACAAAAATGTATGACTATTGACACAGGAAAAAAAAAAAGCGGGTAAAAAAATTGTGTGGTTAACTATGTAAAAAGGTTTAAGCCAGATTTAGAAAATGCAACTTTTTAAAAAGTTGCAAAAACATCACAAGAGGAAGGGGGAGGCGTAAAAATGTCAGAAACCGAAGTGTTAAATTCAAAGGTGCGCCGGATTTATTGATCTGCCACATTTACATAAATTCGGTGCAAATGACGACACGGCCATAAGGAGGATTTAACAATCCCCCCCCCCCCCATGATACAAAAAAATATATATATTGGTGGAATTTTAAAGAAAAAAATGCTGCAGACTGTGTGTAAATAAGATATTAACCATGCTACAAAACCGTGCTTTGTCTGTGCACACCTTGCGGTTTTGTTCAGAGTTTTTTTTACTGTGTAGATTTGTCACAAAACCTGAAGGATTTCCTAGCATCATGGAGTCACATGCACACATTGCTAATTTTTTTCCTTGCACATTTACAGCATTTGTTAATTTAAGTGTTTTTTTTTTCCTGCAGATTTCACCCATAGTAATGAGTGGGGAAAATGCATCAAAACCACATGCAAAAACACTTGTCAAATCCACGTCAAAAACACATGTATTTTATGCTACATTTTTCCTGCCAATACATCAGATTTTTCTCCTGCAAATACTGAACATGTGCACATACCCAGAAGAATTTTTTTTTTTTTTTGCGGGGTCAGGGAGGAGAAGGATTTAAGTGGGGTTTTTTTTCACACATTTTTCTGTCTTTTTTCAGCGCTGTGATTTTTGTTCCGTAACTTACAGTTGTGACAGTTTCTGATCCACTTATAGAGAGTCACCTGGTGCGCATTCGACATGGAAGCAATTTTATTAATTTTTTTGTCAAATGCATGCGCAGAGCAAACAGAGCTTCTCATTCTGCGCATCTGCATTTCGAAGGTGGGAAGGAAAGCCAGTAGTTTTAGGAAACTACCTAAACCCCCTTCCAAAAATAAAACAACTTTCAAAACCCAAGAAGCGCTTTTAACAAATTGATGGTGTTTGACCAGAAGCCAAACTTCAGCCATGAAAAAAGTGCTCAGGATGGAACTGAAGGCAAAGATGACGCCACCAGGTCGCCCACATGACGGGACGCCACCAGGTCGCCCACATGACGGGACGCCACCAGGTCGCCAATAAGCCAAATTAATTATTGGTGCTTTGTATAATTCGAATCAGACAGACAAGGCTCCATGTTAAAATAAATTGATAACAAATGTAAAAAATAAAGAAATGTACAGAGACCGCGGGGTCTGTACGGAATCAAGGGGTCTGAATCTGTCAGTCACTCGCGCATATCTTAACCTTATATGCCTTCTGGGTCAGATTTTATGCAGGGTTTGTGCATACCGTTCTGATTTTCTTGGCACGCGCGTGTTTTTAGGACATGTCAGCCAGATGTACGACAGAGTCCAAGAAAATGATGAAACTGCGTCACATTCAGCAGCCAAATGAATCCTGGCAAGTTCTCTGGCTCGCACTTATGGGTCAATTTAGTTTGCTGACATGTCTCCGAATCGAGTGCTGGTGACTCATGATCATACAGAAAGCCCTCACCTTAGGCAAGACATCTGGTCACATGGAGAACAACACGTTTCACATGTTAGAGAACACATTAAACTAAGCACGGAGGGTCTTTTTTGTGCTTTCATCCATCCAGTCTTCAATTACACTGGTTTTGGGTGGGTCCAAAAAGACTAAACTAAGCTCTGAAGGAGCCAAGAACCAATATGCAATATAAGACAGGTTTTTTTTGGAGTGGCTCCAACCGATTAATTGTATATGGATAAAAGTGCCCCATTCTGGTAATCGGCAATGAGCTAGCCAGATCACCGAAAAATGGGTGGTAACTTTTAGATCGGTGGAGGTCCAATAACCAACATAATGGGGCATAAATTGCCAGCTTCCATATTAGACAGTCTTGATAAACTAGGCGCATCGGAACAAATTAACGTAAAGGCCGATTTCTCACATCTGTGTAACAGACCATGCTCGAATCAGAACACACGGCCCGATTTCTTGGTCTCCTGACCTGACCTGAGCCAAAGCCTTATAAGTCTATCCCGATTCTTCTGAACAGAGTACAGTCAGTGTTTTATGAATGTATGAAACCAACCTTTGTTCCTCATATCAACCAATAAGAGCAGCTTAAAGAGTACCTGTCACTGGATTTGTTTAATTTAAATTGAGTGCCTCCTCCAATTGCCGCTGCGCCCCAGATTCTGGAATAGTTTTTCTTTTTCGTCTGTGCCCTTCCATTCCAAAGTTATGCCCGCTGGAAAGAATGATGCAAATATTCCTCTTCAACAAACTGGGCGTATACCACAGAACTTGTGTGGGCGTTTGCTTTTTAATCCTGATGCTGGCCAATCAAAACACTGCCACGCCCACAAGAAGCTCTGTGGTTTGTAGAAGGGAAGATTTACATCACTATTTCCGGGGGGCATAACTTTGGAACGGAGGGGCACAGAGGAAAAAGAAAAACTGTTCCAGAATCAGGTGATCAGTGGCAATTGGAGGAGGTACTAATTTTAAATGAAAAAAATCCAGTGACCTGTTCCCTTTAAGAAGTGAAAACTGAACTGGTTGCTCAAACAGTTTCGCACCTATAGTTAAAATACGGCGCAGGTGGTCACGACAGCCCATGGTTCACTTTTGGTAACGCCACCTTTTAAATACAACAAAGGTAATTACTGATAAATTTATATTTATCACATACTAGAAGCAAAATGTCGAGGTAAATTTTCTGTGTCGGCGTTATACAGTTTTAGATTTGGAAATGTGAGCTCGGTAAATCTAGGGTTAACACAGCATATACAAGCCTAATTAGCATCTGTATGTATGATCTATGGAAAGTCCCTGGTTTGGAAAGCGGAGTAGGACATGTAGGATTAATTATTAGGCGCCTAATTACCAGCAGTCTGCGCTGCGCTCCCTTTTGTGATTATGGTAATGCAGAGGTAGCGGATGATTGGGCGGGAAGACGATGCTGATAACGGGAAGGTAGGAGACAGAGATTGGGACGGCTAATTGTCAGATCTGACCCATTTCATGCCCTGAATGTTAATGAGCTGTTCTTGACGTCAATGCTGAGCGAGCTGTCCGTCAGCGAGACAGAGCCAGCTATCGGGGGAGCTGCCGGAGGAAAGCAGTCACTTTCACCTTGATTCACTCACACACAGCTGTATGCATGAGCAGCTGCACAGCGCAGGACGGAGCGCGTCTACGTGTGGCTCATACGCCCTCGTTCAGCGATTAATGAGACCGTGCGCGGAGTCAGCGGAGCGGAAGAACAAATTAATTCAACAGATTTCCAAAAAAGACATCATGTGATTTTACTTTCCTGCAAGAGTATTTCACAAGACTCCTGGTCAGGACGGTAAAAGGGGCACATGAAACAGGGCAAAAAGCCAAAACTAAAGATGCATCTACACGTGCAGATATCTGACCAATTTCTGTTCAATCAGATTGAAATTGGTGTGTGTAAAAAAAAAAAAAAAAAAAAAATCTGATAGAAATCGGCCAGAAAACTGATCTGTTGTGCTTAATAATCTGCATAATCCGATTTCCCTGCTGTCTTACCCGGCGGAAAGAGTGCTCTGTCGGAGCACCACTGCAGCTGATTACCGGCCACTGATTGGCGGCAGCGGTCATTTGACATAATGTTGTGTGTCCACCGGGAGATCGGGCCACTATATATATATATTATATATATATATATATATTATATATATATATATTATATATATATATATATATATTTTATATATATATATATATATATATATATATATATATATATATATATATATATATATATATATATATATATATATATATATATATATATATATATATATATATATATATATATATATATATATATATTTTTTTTTTTTTTCTTGCATGTGTGCAGTGCAGAACTAATAAAAAGGCGTTATCTAGAAGAGAACCCCAATTTATGGCATAAACCGAGTCCCAAATTGCAAAAATCTACAAATTGTGCCTACTTTCGGCGATCACGATGCACAAACAGATTTTCTAGACAGTCGGATGCCGGATAAAAGCGATCTCACCGTATACTCTGCAGTGCCAGCGCACAAAGCGCTTTGTGTCAGATATTTTCTTCCTCCTGAACAGTTTGCGTTGCATCCTCGTTATATGATTGTTGTCCCTTTTATTTTATCTCTGCCGTTCGCTTTGCGGCTGGATGGAGCCGGCTTTTCTTTCAATCGAAATTGACATTGTGTGGTTGCTGCTGTCACACGGAGAACATGTTGCCAGGATGCAATGTAAAATGCAAAGTCACTTTGCTACGTAGGTTCTCAGACAAGAGAACACGATGGTGTAGAGATCCTTGTGCGACTGGCACCAGGGCATGAATAGTTTATTTTCTTAGTCTGCAATCTTCATTCCTTTGTTCATTTTCAGACCCCCTGATGTGCAGCTTGCAGCCGAATTCAAGCTTCAGATCTTGTGGGAGTGTCTCTCAGTAATACAGGCTGGATGTATATTCAGTGCATGTGTGTGCATGACTTCTATCCTGCACTTATTTACCCACTTTGTACTTTCCTCCCTATCTGTTGCCTGCTATCCCTATCCCTGCTATCCCTTCTCTCCTCTCCACTGCAGATCAGTGAACAACTGTCTCCCCATCCCTCCTGTTCACTCTAACACAAAGAGAAAATCAAGCAGACAACAGTCAGGAGCAAGTGTTCTGATGGATTTGCGTCGTTTTTGCAGAGCACTTCGCTACATAAAGGACTTACAGACATCACAGACAGCAAAACGGTCGAAAATTGTTAGCGAATTTCTGCGAGAAGGTGCACACAGTCTTTAGGTTGAAGACGTTATGCTTCAGGTCTGAAAGCCGCCTTGACATAAGCTCTGTTGCTGGCAGCTACTCATTGTGTCCGACCCAGAAGGGGGCTGGCTTTAGCTACGAAAATGAGCAATCGGGACATTTGACTACATTTTACGCAATCGCTGCATAAAACTCTTAAAATTTCTAATGTATGCTGGGTTACTAAACATCAAAAAAATGACGAGTGCCAGAACCATAATAAAACGGCAAAAGTAAGACGTACTGATTCCACAAAAAAAGAAAGTTAAAAGCTTCCAGGTGCCTTTGTTCATATTTTTATTTCTGGAGAATATACCGCAGAGCTCAGTGATTCCGGGGTAGCGGCTTTACGCTACGTTTGCTATTCTATATACATAATAAATGAGTTATCGCCTCGTACACAGATGGCGGCTATGGCCACGTAAAGCTCATGTGTAATTACCGAGCAGCTACATTTTATCTTCACCGGATTCCTATATACTAGGGAGACCAATAATTAGCCAGAAGCTGAAATCTTGCCGGATACCGGTATGGTGACTGTCCAGCTTTGTTTCCTAATGAGATGAATAGACCGTGAACACTGACTTTCAATTAAAGGTGATGTCCCAACTTGAGAATGCAGCTTTGAAAAGCTCGGTTGGAATAGAGCGAGTGGGCAGCCGGTCAATTCATTGTCTATGGGAAGACTGAAGATTGTGAAGAACTGTACTCAATGAAAAACAGAATGGTGGAGCTCATGAGCATCCATCGCTTCATTCTAATGTTCTAGGTATTTGTGGGTTTCCCAGGGGTATCACCCATACTGTGGATACCGTGCCAAGTTGGAATAATGGCATCAGTCATATTAGATCATCATTACAGGCACATGAGACTTTACTGTACATCCCTATGCGCAGCCATCACTCCACTGTAAAGGGGCATTATACTGTATCCTTACAAGGATTGGCAGCTGTGCCAGGGTATCACCCATCCTGTGGATAGCGTGCCAAGTTGGAAGAACACCATCAGCTAGAATAGATCTTCATTACAGGCACATTAAACTTTACTGTACATCCCTATACGCATGCGCTGCCATTGCTCCACTGTATCGGGGCATTATAGTGCATCTTTCCAGGGATTGGTGGCTGTCCCAGGGGTATCACCCATCCTGTCGATACCATGCCAAGTTGGAAGAACAACATCAGCCATAATCGATCTTCATTACAGGCACATTAAACCTTACTGTACATCTCTATGCGCATGTGCGGCCATCGCTGTACTGAATCAGGGCATTATAGTGCATCGTTCCAAGAATTGGCGGCTGTCCCTGGGTATCACCCACCTGTGGATCACTTGTCGAGTGGGGGCAACCCCTATAGCCGTAACAGGGCTTTATTACAAACATACGATAACTATGCCTCAATTTCATAAGGTTTTTCGAACGGATACCAATTTTGCATGCGCCATTGGACTCCACATATATGAACTTATTCTCCGAGAAGCTCTGCTCCGTTCACATGGTGCCTGGCCTCTGTGCGATGTCATACAGGCACCGTGCCCATAAGCCCTTATACAACTCGTACTTGAGAGTTTGGAAATTGTTAGATTGACTAAAGGCGGAGTAAGATCTTAAACAATAAGAAAGCCAAGAGTACACAGACTGCGGTAACACACAAATCCATCCGTACAAAGCCGACAAAGAACCCTCATGAGAAATCCTTCACTCGTCACGACCCACAAAGATAATAAAGGCCTGAGTACATTGAGGGCACCGACCATAATCGTGACCTTAGTAACAGGATAATCCATTCCCATAACTCTTCCCTCATCAGGGGCATCATATATTCTGGATGTCTGATATGGTGGGGTGTTAATGTGGATGAAGGTAAGGACAATCATAGGTTAGCTCCACCGGTAGAGGAAGCCGAGAGACACCGGCCGCAGTACGGAGAAACGCTGCAGCCCAGCAACCTCCACCGGTAGAGGAAGCCGAGAAACACCGGCCGCAGTACGGAGGAACGCTGCAGCCCAGCAACCTCCATCGGTAAAGGAAGCCAAGAGACACTGGAAGCAGTACGGAGGAACGCTGCAGCCCAGCAACCTCCACCGGTAGAGGAAGCCGAGAGACACCGGCCGCAGTACAGAGGAACGCTGCAGCCCAGCAACCTCCACCGGTAGAGGAAGCCGAGAGACACCGGCCGCAGTACGGAGAAACGCTGCAGCCCAGCAACCTCCACCGGTAGAGGAAGCCGAGAGACACTAACCGCAGTACGGAGGAAAGCTGCAGCCCAGCAACCTCCACCGGTAGAGGAAGCCGAGAGACACCGGCCGCAGTACGGAGGAACGCTGCAGCCCAGCAACCTCCACCGGTAAAGGAAGCCAAGAGACACTGGAAGCAGTACGGAAGAACGCTGCAGCCCAGCAACCTTCACCAGTAGAGGAAGCCAAGAGACACTGGAAGCAGTACGGAAGAACGCTGCAGCCCAGCAACCTCCACCAGTATAGGAAGCCAAGAGACACTGGCCGCAGTACGGAGGAACGCTGCAGCCCAGCAACCTCCACCGGTAGAGGAAGCCAAGAGACACTGGAAGCAGTACGGAGGAAAGCTGCAGCCCAGCAATCTCCACCAGTAGAGGAAGCCAAGAGACACTGGAAGCAGTACGGAGGAACGCTGCAGCCCAGCAACCTCCACCGGTAGAGGAAGCCGAGAGACACCGGCCGCAGTACGGAGGAACGCTGCAGCCCAGCAACCTCCACCGGTAGAGGAAGCCGAGAGATACCGGCCGCAGTACGGAGAAAAGCTGCAGCCCAGCAACCTCCACCGGTAGAGGAAGCAGAGAGACACCGGCCGCAGTACGGAGGAACGCTGCAGCCCAGCAACCTCCACCGGTAAAGGAAGCCAAGAGACACTGGAAGCAGTACGGAAGAACGCTGCAGCCCAGCAACCTCCACCAGTAGAGGAAGCCAAGAGACACTGGAAGCAGTACGGAAGAACGCTGCAGCCCAGCAACCTCCACCAGTAGAGGAAGCCAAGAGACACTGGCCGCAGTACGGAGGAACGCTGCAGCCCAGCAACCTCCACCAGTAGAGGAAGCCAAGAGACACTGGCCGCAGTACGGAGGTACGCTGCAGCCCAGCAACCTTCACCGGTAGAGTAAGGTAGGAGACACCAGCCGCAGTATGGAGGAACACTGCAGTCTGATGCAAGGAGACCAGCAAGAGACACCTGCCACAGTTCAGAGAACACACACGGACCTGTTCTAACCCCCATGGCTCCAGTGGTGGCTGCCGTGATGGCCTGCAGCAAATGGGGGATAAATTGTGGTTTTCCCTTATTTTATGCTTTTACCATGCTGTCCCGAACTGTATAATTTCCCTGCAACCAATAAATGATGGTGCAGACCCTACCAAGGGTTGAGCTTCTCCTACATGTAACATCCAGACATATCTATAATTGCTGGTGAATATGGAATCTGCCGCCCCAGCACAACATATAGATGTGATGAGAGCGCAATCTTTTTTTTTTTTATTATTGACACCCCCATGCGTGGAGCAGCGACGCACTCTTTCCCAATGATGTCGCAATTACACGTCAGAACGACTCGACCCCGACTCATTATCACGAGGTCCCATGTAATGGCACAAACATAATTATTACATATAGATGTGGAATGTACAGCACCGACACCGCGATCTACAGGAATCCCACCAGAACGGCAGCAGGAGGGGCCAACGTCAGCTCTTAGACGCCCGGTGCATGCAATGTACATATAATGCACACGACTTATGGTTATCCGTGTGTCACTGCAGAGCTACGAAGAGGCTAATTTATAGGGCACTGTTCCTACACTCCCAAGTATCTGCATTGTTCCTGTCACCTGTCATTTTTGGCTTAGCTGAGGATCATTGACAGGAGGCCTAGAAAGAGGTCTCCCCCAGGATCGTTACTCTACTGAGAACCTGAGAAAAATGTCCCAATTCCCCTGGATAAAGGGAATTTATTACCCAAGTAATGTTCTTACTAAATAAAACCAGATAATGATACATATTTTATTCTGATCTGTTTTTCCTTTTCTAATTGCAGCTTTTTTATTTATTTATTATCTTTCTATTTCATATACACAATCATATAGGAGGAGGAGGTGAGCTGTGACATCACCTATTGTGAATGGTTGATCCTGTGTTATCTACTGTATATAGAGGTGTTATCAGTCATTGTACAGGAGGAGGAGGAGGTGAGCTGTGACATCACCTATTGTGAATGGTGGATCCTGTGTTATCTAAATAAAGGATTTACCCTTTAATTGTAATCCTGTCTGATAATGGGACTGCTGAGGCGTCCTTACAAAACAGGAAGTATCAGTCTAAAATTAGTTTAAGTGAAAACTGCAAGATTTCAGGATTTTTATTTTATTTTGTTTAAATAGAATGGATTCAAGAGTTAATTCTCCCTGTCTCAGTAAAGTGGTTCTCATCTTCGCTTTGAAGGAGGTAAAATTAAGTGGAGAATTGTGCCAGGTATCTCCGGTGTTGTGCCAAGTGACCAAGCTGCAGTATCAGTAGCTGAATGCGTTACGTCACGAACAGATCCTATTCTCCGGTCATCTCCGGCCAGTATATACCCCTGAATGCATCCGTCGCAGTTTACCTGCTATCTTGATGTTCATGTGGTTGTCCAGCAGGAGGTTTTCAGCTTTCAGGTCTCGGTGGACGATGTGGCGGCTGTGGCAGTACTCCACCGCCGAGAGGATCTGCCAAAATTTTCTCCGCGCTTCTGACTCACTTAGGCGCCCATGGTTCGCCAAGTAATCTGCAAAGGAAAGAGTGGAAGCACTTTAATTGATGTGAAGCCAATATGATTCAGGTACGAAGCAGAACATTCATCAATGGACGTCCACACGGGTCAGAATCGCTGCTGATCATTAGGCAGCAAATATGGCTCAAAATTCACATCAAGTCTGGTTGATTTTGGTGCAAACTTTCCATGGTGGATTCTGAGAGCTGATCTGAATCCGCAGAATACGGGGAAGGTGGATCTATCTTTTTCAGTAATTTTGGACAATTTTCTAGGTTTTTCACTTTTTTCATTAAAATGAAATCTTGGATTTTCCTCCAACAAAAAATAAACTAATAAAAATAACTAATAAAAACAAAATAAAAAAAACAATAAAAACATACTGAAATGAATAAAATAAATAAAAATAATTACAATTGAAATTAATAAAATATTAAAATACTAAAAATATAATATTATTACTACTACTAATACTATTTATTTTTTTATTATATTTTTTTTTTATTAATTATTATTATTATTCATGCTGCGGAACTGAATGAGGCCAAAATCCAAGTGACATCCAACAATTTTGATCAGTTTGGACATACCCTTATAGTTTATCATATGATGTCAGTAGCTGGAAAAACGCAGTATAGTCTATAACATATAACAATGCAGAATAAGGGGACCAGGTAACGACCATGTAGAGATATAAAAGGTCAGAGACTTATTACAGGAAAACAATCTTGTTTTTAGGCCAAGTGGTTTTCATTTTTTGTGATTCTGAGGTCCGAGTCCCCATCCAGAAGTGAAGGGAGTGATGGAGCTCACTGCATACTGGGTCACCATTGCATCCAATGTACGATGTGTACGCGGTGAGCACCTCAGCTCCCTCTAGTGGTGGCAAATATGTGTTGAACGCTGTATCGGCAAAATAAAAAAATATCAAGAAATCATAAAAGAAGTTTAGACCAGTGTTAAAGGGTGCACATTGGATCCACATTCAATATTATACCAGAGAATTGTAAAAATTGTAAAAAAAAAAAAAGTAGAAATGTGATACCCTGTTAAGGTTTTTTGATAGGATAAATTATTAATTCCTTTCCCTGCATGCTACTGCTGATGAGTTTACCACCAGCCGTGTTACGGGATTACTACTTGTTCCCCATCAGCTGATTTCTGATTTTATAGTTTGTTTTTTTATATATTATAAAGTAAAACAAAATGGCAGGAAGATATCTGTAATAACTGAGAATACGTTATCAGGGTTCGCACAATTGATGACTTCAATAATCAAAGTGTTTTTTGTTCCTTTTCTGGTCATTTTCCAGGAATAGAACGGCTTCTTCGTTCCAGGAAATCTGACTGATTCACATTCTTATCACAGAAGACATTCTGCTAGAAAACTTATTAGAGGAACATGTCAGAATATGGGTCACTTGTTTAAAGAGTTCTGCTTGGGTCAGAGGCCATCTATCCAATCAACGTGAAACCTACACATGAAACCATTTTTTCCTGGCATGTTCACAGGTCGGATTTGTGCCGTGGATTTGCAGTTTGAAGTGCTGCGGACTTGCACTAGAATTAGCCCCGTTGTCATTTTACAAGGCTTATCCCTCTGTGCGGAGGCACGATACTCATTGCCCCCAAGCTGGGGTTGGCAACCACCGAAACAGTCACCGATCGCCATAACGTTTAAATGGAGAGATGATGGTGCATGCGCTCATTTGCTCCGCCAAAAATCTAAGGGTGGATGATGATCGCTTAGTGCGGCGGGCGGCATAGGGATGGACGGGTGTCTAGTTATCCACCACTTAGAGGCCCAATAAAGGTCATCGTGGTCATGGAATAGTCCCAAAATGAGATTAAAGGAAGAAGTGGAGCCCCGATGAAATCTCACAGATCGGTCGATCGTTGCCCGTACGATTGCCAACCTGGTGGGGATGGAACAATGTTTGTGATCGCACGAACAAAAGGCCCTTTGAACCTATCCTATTAAATACACCATTATAGGGTCATTCCGCGCCCCCTCCACCCACCAAAAAATAATAATCCCCTATCCACAGTGATCCGGAAATGGGGGATCTGGAACCGTGAAAATACCATTATTTGAATGGAGAGGAGGCACACATGCTCAACCCCAGCTCCATTAAATGGTCAACGGGACTGCCGGAGAAAGTCGGCTATTTTCGGCATAGTGAACTTCCACACCATTAGGACGGTGCTCTTCACCCCCTTTCTCGGAGTTCCAGACCCCAGATCTGGGGATCGCTGAGGATCCCGGTTGGTCAGACCCCAAGCAATCAGCAAGTTATCAACTTCTTTTTTTGGAATAACCCTTTAAACCCTGGAAGAGGAAGCTGAACCTCAACGGCAGAAGAAGTGTGCAAAGTCACGAGGAATAATACAGAAGGCAATGCCAAAGGGACAAAAGGAATCATCAGGACAATACTTTTTTTTCCAACCAGTCATGTTTGGACATTGGAAAACTTTTGCGCAGTTCCTTCGATTTGAGGAAATCATAAGATCTGTTTTACATCTTTACATGGGTTGTAGAAGTTTATAGACCCATTTTATTAAAAAGTAACCCATCAGGTTCCCTAAGCCATTGCTACACTTAAGAGCCCACGTTCTGCATTCTAATAAGGTCTCTGAAGTTCCAAGACATCGTTTACATAAGTTGCAAAACAAGATATTTTCAGTCGATTGCCATCTGAAAATTACTTTGGACTAGCCCGGTGGGTTGTTGCTTACCTACCAGCCTAGTCCGGCCCAAATTGTTATCAAACATTCCCTCCACTGTCTACATACTTTCTATCTTGCTGCAAATCTCACGCATGTGTGCATTGTCTTCACCGAGCATGCACAGTGGAGCATGCGCTTCATTGCGCATGCTCAGGAAGAAACGCCTCCCATTAGGATATTTAGAGTTAGAACTCCACCAAATTATCCAAGGCAGAAGGCTGCTAACAATAGTCTCTTTCTGGAGAACTAGACAGTGATCGGATTCCAATGGCCAACGTGTAAGGCTTCATTTGCCCTGTAGGGGTGCTGCAGGGAAATTACACAGTTGCCACCATGTTCTAAATCAGATTGGAGTTGATCGCTGAGGGTCTGAACAGCGGGACGACCTGTGATAGGACGATTTTTGGGGAACCGGTCAAAACAAAAAGGCATCTATGCAAGTAAGGCATAACAATGGCTACAGGAGAATAAAAAATATATTTCCTTGTGGTACACGATTGGCCCGATTGCCCTTCATTCAAAAGTACTAAAACAGAAGACGAGACCAAAATCTGTTTCTACTGGTAAGCCAATGTCGGGAGAGCACAGAGTATTAACCCTTCTTGGCCAGCAGGTTAATTGTTAACCATTATAGAAGTAATTATTGGCCGTAGATATAAACAGATATCTTGTCATACAGATTCACTGCCGGCAGAAGATACATAATTTCGGGCTAAATTATTGGTAGCTCGTTCTAGTTGCGATGGTAATTACAGACAGTTAATTAAACTATAATCTAACAAAACAATATCCAGATAATGCAGCCGGCACCGTAACTTCCACAGCAATTATCACTTACATCGGTCAGGTGGCCCTACAGACCCCATTTCCCATGTAATGAGAGCCATAAAAGTGTGGCACCGCCGGGACAATATTCATGAAGTATTAATTCTCAAGAGAATTTCCCTCGGTTAGAGTCTCACAAAACCTAATTTAGTCTGGGAAGATGAGAACTTTTCCTTTTGATGGATTTACTTTTAATGGACCTTTTTGTTTAATATGGCCTGAAGAAGGTTCTGAAAGTAAGAACATATAGGTGGTAGTGTCTGAAAGATATTGTAATTTTAGATCAAAATTAATTTTTTTTTCCCATTAGATGAATGCCATCAAAATTTCAAAATCATGGAACTGAATAAGAAAGAAGTTTGTTGGAATTTGTAGAACTTTTCTTTTACTTTTAAATGTATAAAATTTTTTCAGTTACATGAATTTGAATGCGGATGGGAAAGAGTTAAATCTAGGGATAGAGACGGGTGTGGTGACCTCCTGGAATTTGAGTGAAGTCTTTTCTGGTAGATATGGGTGAGGCGCTTTCTATTTCACGTTTAGTGGACAACTCGGTGAGCACAATCTTGACCAATCAGCTGGAAAAAAATGGTATCTTGGACAATGTGGATTTACCGTAAAGAGGACTAGGCTCTGCACACCTGGGGGTGCTCAATCAAATGCTATATCTGATGCAAAAATTCATACAAAAATAAAAGTTGTTAAGGGGGGAAATTGGTGCACAAGCCAGGATTGGACTAGCCCACCAACGCATCCACTGTTGGGTGTAGGTGCCTTCACAAAAGTCATACCCCCAAGCGCCCAGCAGAAGACATCCCAATTCATATCTGGCTTTGGAGTCAACTACTTGCCACTTGCTTTTTTACCTTGAGAAAGGCGCTTACCCAGCACCGAAACGCGTTGGAACAATAAAGAACCATTTTAGAACACAAAAGGCTTCTCATTTACCGCAGCACAGCCCGTTCAATGCAATATCCTCCTCCCCTACAACTACTTGCCATTAGTGTTTTATTTGTACGATGATTGGAACATAACGGTTAAGCACTCGTAGATACGACCTGGGGTTGGTTCTATTGTGGGGATATGGATTCTCCACGCCAAATCAGTTTGTTACCAGCTTGACTGGAGCAAGAAATCTGTAGAAACCCCCTCTTATTCAAGGAGGGAAGGTCTCAGAGGTCACAGACCCTGGAATAGTCACTGATGGTAGTAGCTGCTGCTGATGCAATAAAAGTAGTCTGGCAGACAGCAAAATGGTCGTCACTACCAAAAGAGTATTTGAGATTATACAGGTCAGAGGACAAGACAGGAGAGTAGTCAGGAATAGAACAACAGGTGTCAGGAGAAGTATGCAAAGGGCAAGCAGCAGATAAGGTTGTGGTCAAGACAGGTCAAAAGAGGAGTCCTAAAACGCAAAAATAGGAGCCAAGAATGGGGATGAAATCAATTCGAGAACGTGGTGCAGAAGTCAGGCCACCAGAACTTGACAATCTTGAGACAACCCAACACCCCGGCTCAGATAGTAGAACAGGTTGATGGCAAAAGACAGAAGCCATTGCTTCCAAACACTGAAGATCTGCGTTCGGGCTGGTGGACCATCCAATCATTGTAAATCCTGGCCAAGATGATATGAATTTGTCCTCTTCCCTACGATGTCACACATCTTGGAGAAGGCTAGAAATCAGGTTGTCATCTAATAAGGTACATGACACGTTCTGGTTGGGAGACACTGTTGTGAATACTGGTATAACCCCATATGGGCACCACTTATCTTACATCATCTTCCTAGAAGAAGAGCACTCATAAGAAAAAGGCCATGAACTTGGCGGATTCTCAGATAATATTACAGACCAACGCTGGGGTTTAGGCATCTGTATAGAGGGTGTACAGCGAATACTATTTTTAGGAATCTATTTTCACTGATCATATTTGTCCTGGAAACTTGTTATTCAGAGTGGAAGAACAGTTCAGACGTCCGAGGAACCACATGCTGTACTGCGCCCATCCCTACAGGCATGGGGCAATCACATGGACTCCGCAAGGCCGGAGCGTAGGACTGATTGTTAAGGCCCCGTCACACTAAGCGACGCTACAGCGATCCCGACAACGATACGACCGGTCACAGAACGTTGCTGCGTCGCTAGTGAGATGTCAAACAGTCAGATCTTCCCAACGACGCAGCAGCGATGCGGCGACCCGTAACAATCTGTATAACGATGCACGCCTATGTGTTTCTGTGTCTGAGTCGTTAACAAGGTCGTTGGTAAGGTGTCAAACACACCGATGCATGCTACCCAGCGGGGCCTCAACGATCAAAGAAATGTCCAGACCATTCCGACACGACCAGCGATCTCACAGCAGGCGCCTGGTCGCTGCTAAGTGTCAAACGTAGCGAGATCGCTACTGAGGTCGCTGTTGCGTCACAAAACTTGTGACTCAGCAGCGATCTCGCTTAGTGCGACGGGGGCTTTACACGATTGTGGCTTCTGATGGTCCTAAATTAATCTGATGCCAATCAGAAGTAGATGGCTAGAAGATAGCTGAAGGATATTTTTACACAGGTTTATAAAACTGCCAAGCAAATGTTTGTAAGAATACTCATATGCAACCATTGTCTGGGTAAGCCAACTACCAAGTAGCAAGCTTGGTCATCATCTTCCTTATGTGGCCTACAAGATGATCATTTTCAGCAGCACATCCTGGTGTGCTGCCGACAATAAGCTAAGTGTATGAGGACCGAAATATGGTGGTCTTTAGTCAGTAAGCCACAAATGGTTTCTGTAGTCTTATGCATATAGGAGCCGAGGGGAACAGATCTGTAATGCAGCCCGCAGGCTCATACAATACCTCCATGAACCTCAGATTTCATATGGGCATGTACCTGTTTCTGCAGGATAAGATGGTACTGTGCAAAGACACATGGAGTATCTGCTACTTGCACAGCAATGTCTCGGACTACATGCTTTTATTGTGTGTAAAAGACCCAACATGGAGTTCGAGCACAGCTTCACCACAGGTAGGGAAAATCAACAGAGACAATCAGGTGAAAAATCTGTCCCATACAAAAACTTAGACTTCTCCCGTGGCACAAGCTGTTGGAGAAAAACGGTCTCACCAAAGTGAAATATGTTTGCAACCGTGGCCTTGCCGGAAGAGTGTGACAATAATGAATAAAAGGATCATTAGTCTGACTAGCGACGATTTCACCCTAAACCATTTTAGCCGAGGTTTTGAAATTTCCACAAATCTCATCTAGTTTGCAATGAATTCTGCACCAAAATTTTTGGTAATTTCACTGGGGTTAAATTTGTGAAAAACAAGCAAGTTAGATATGTGGATTTTGCTGCAGATTTGCCATGGAAAACGTTTTATATGTGAACATTTACGGTGCGGGAAAGAAAAAAAAAAAAAAATCTAAAATCGGTAACAAATGTAAATGAGAATTAAAAAAAAAATCTCAGTGTGGCAGAAATTTTCAGTGGGTAATCTGACCCACAGTCCGGATTGTGGACTCGGCAGCACATCAAGGCTCTCACTCTCTGCAGCGCGGCCGTGACAAATCTACAGTTTTTGCTGCAGAAAATCGTGTGCACTTGGAGTCTGTTCGTCTCCCAGTTTTGACAAAACAGCATTTTCAGCTTCACATTCCCGATGTAGACGAAAAACAAAGAAAAAAAGCGACCTCGTGGAAATTCACAAAAAAATGCATTAGGAATGCCATTTGCAAGGGCAAAAAAAAAAAAAGGTAATAACAGCGGCGTTACCGCGTTCCTAGGAGGAATGGGGGGTTTCGGGCTAAATGTTACTTTCAGCACAGCTCCTAATTACAATAATTTCCTAACAGAGTCCTATTGGAGGCTCCTGACCTTCAAACCTCCTCTGAGCGGCTCCTAATGAGCTGGTTGAGTGATACCGGCAACCACGTCAGCGCTGGAATAATCTCTGCTAAATGTCCCAGTATGTTTTGGAGTCATTACGCAGACCCAGGGGTATCGCACCTGCATTCCTCCAGCGAGCAGGCGGCACATGCACAAAGCAGATTTCACCCAGCGATTAACCCTGCAGCTCCTGGACGAAACACAATATTACCAGCTCTAATCACTGGTGCCGATGGAAGAAAATTCCCGGGGGGGGGTGGGGTTCACAAGACAAGAGAGTCTTTATTCATATAGATGGGCATCTGTGCAATATTTGCACTCACAACTCTCCCGCTTCGACAACATTCATTAATATGGGATAATGTTATGAATACAGCTTTAGTGATGCCGGAAGCTGACGGACATGTGAGCGTGCACTGGCTGCAGAAATAGCATTTATAGGTCATGGCCGGGTACTAAAAGTCGAGACAGTCACATCTGCAAATTGCGGACGTGACTGGCTCCTTGTGCTGTACTGGCACGCACTAGACCGGTCCATAAATTACCAGGCACACTGGTCATTATTGGATCTGTTGGCCGTGGAGAGCACAGACAGAAAATATGGGAATCTGGACGAGCCCTATTAGAAATGGCTTTTGCTGTTGCATCCTGCTTCCTTCCATAATGTTTCCAGCTTTGCTACATTTTTGTCACTTGCCATAGACTTCAAAGCCACTTACATAGGACTGCTACTTCACTTGTGTCCTGCCAGTTGTTATAGGACTTGGCCCGATATAACGGAGGATTTGATGCACAGGTCAGGTGTCCATAGCTGGACCCAAAAACGCTGCAGGCAACCAGTTTGGAAAAGTTCAGTTTTGGCATCTGTGAATCTAGAACATGCAGTGATTGCTGCATTACATCTGCCGTAACTCTTATACCAAAAAAAAAAAATCTCCTCAAGAAGACGACCGCCCCAGGTTTCCAAGGCCACATTTTCAACTCCACCATATTGACAATCTTCTGCAGGAAAACCACGTTTCAAAGCAATTTTCTTTTCCGTCGTCTCAAAGATTTCACTCCATCTGTGGCTGCCCATGGTTTGCCTGACACAATTTGACCTCAATCCTAAAACTGTTGCCCAACTTAACAATGGAGTTCCCGTCTGATCAAAATGATCTTCGACCAATTATGTGAAGGCACAAGACTGGAGAAGCGTGTGAAGTGCTTGCCCCAATTTCACCAATAAGCTGCGGTCATAGATCACAAGATGTCCAGGAGATGTGTATGAAGGGATTATTATTATAATCGCCATTTATTTCATGGCGCTTTACATGTGAAAAAGGGGGTATACAGACAAAAACAATTACAATAATCTTTAACAAAACATGATGGCAACTGGTACAAGAGGAGAGAGGACCCTGCCCGCGAGGTCTCACAATCTACAATGAATGGGTGAGGATACAGTAGGTGGGGGCAGAGCTGGTCGTACAGCGGTATGGTGGAGCGAAGGTTACTGCAGGTTGTAGGGTTGTCGGAAGAGGTGGGTCTTCAGGTTTCTTTTGAAGGTTTCCCCGGTAGGCGAGAGTCTGATATGTTGGGGTAGAGAGTTCCAGAGTAGGGGGGATGCACAAGAGAAATCTTGTATGCGATTGTGGGAAGAGGAGATAAGAGGGGAGCAGAGCAGGAGATCTGTCTGACCACTCATTTCAGTAGCTAATCCAGTCCCCTTTCTTTGTCTATACATCAACTGTGACAGAGAAGGTCTGGCTTATCTACTGAAATGAGTGGCCAGCCAGATCCCTTCATAGACATCTAATGGACATCTTGTGATCTACGACCGCAGCTTATTGGTGGAAATTGGGGGACTTTTCAGACTCAAGTCATATTGCCAAGTTACTCTTATGTACATCTATAACCTTCATTATTTTGACTGGACAGCCCCCTTAAACATATGGGAAGCAGAAGTTAATTTTGTGACTACATTTGAAGACATCCTTGTTTAAAAATTTGAGTACTACAGAAACCCTCATAACTAGTAAAGTTTGACCAACCACCCACTGATTGCCCCCTGTGCCCCGCTGCCTGGAGGACCAGTCTGATTTGCCTCTGAAGGTCAGGAGGACCTTGCTCCGGTCACAAACCCCCTAGAATTAGTGCAGGACCGAACTACTGGCCTCTGTGACACCGGGAGGGGTTGAACGTGACTTTCCTCAGCTAGGACGGCTCTCATGTTACACTTCACCGGGGAGGTGATAAATGATGGCTTGTTAGCAGTCCTATGAACAGAATATTTACAAAGTGCTGTGGATGACGCAGGCGAGCTCTTGGCATCTGCTTGTGATACTTATTCTTCGTCCGGCAGGGGAATTTAGCAATGGAGGGAGGGAGAACATTGAAGTCACACCAGAGATTACAATTTGAAGTTGCAGAAGAAAAATGAGCAGAGGCCTTATATAGTAAAAGAAAAAACAGTTACAGAAGCCGCAAATGTTTCTTTTATTGCTGAGATTCTAACTTTTTACTGCTACGTAAAGAGAGCGGTGTGTGTGTGTGTGTGTGTGTGTGTGTGTGTGTGTGTGTGTGTGTGTGTGTGTGTGTCATGAATCCCGTCCTGAATGGAGCAGTGGTGCATGAGCTTGACTTCTTCTCCATTCATTATCTATGGGACTGCCAATGACACGGTTCATCTATTTCAGGCCGTCTCATAGACAAGAAATGGAGACTGAGCAGCCAACTCCAGTCAAGATGGGGCTGAAGAACTCTAGGGATTGTTGAGGGTCCCAAGCAATCTGCAAGTTATCTCATATCAGCTACATTGCCCCGGGCACAGGTCTAGAAAAACCACACAGCGCCCCGGGCACAGGTCTAGAAAAACCACACGGCCCCCCGGGCACAGGTCTAGAAAAAACACACGGCCCCCCGGGCACAGGTCTAGAAAAAACACACGGCCCCCCGGGCACAGGTCTAGAAAAAACACACGGCCCCCCGGGCACAGGTCTAGAAAAAAAACACACGGCGCCCCGGGCACAGGTCTAGAAAAAAAACACACGGCGCCCCGGGCACAGGTCTAGAAAAAACCACACGGCGCCCCGGGCACAGGTCTAGAAAAACCACACGGCGCCCCGGGCACAGGTCTAGAAAAACCACACGGCGCCCCGGGCACAGGTCTAGAAAAACCACACGGCGCCCCGGGCACAGGTCTAGAAAAACCACACGGCGCCCCGGGCACAGGTCTAGAAAAACCACACGGCGCCCCGGGCACAGGTCTAGAAAAACCACACGGCGCCCCGGGCACAGGTCTAGAAAAACCACACGGCGCTGCAATGGTCTCCAGCTGGTGAGGTTGTGCTGCAGAATGTTGCTCTCCCTGTAATCTACACAGTTTGGAGGAGCACACCACCAGACACCGCTATCTTACTGCTTATTTTAAAAGATTTCTTCTGCTACAATTAATGTCTAACAAACTACTTTAGCCAGCAAGTAGGATGGAGCAGGAAGGATGTCCAACCTGGAGGTAGAATGGAGAATAAGGAGATGTCCACACAGTTTTTAGATGCATGCAAAAATGCAGAATTTTTCAAGCAGAAACCACTTAAGGAAAAGCCTTATTTTGGGGAAGTTTTTGGAGGAGTTTTTTTTTTCCTTCCCTGAAGAGTTTCCTTAAGAAGTCTAGGAGAGTTTTGGAGGAGTTGCTTTTTTCGGCTTTCTTTGCAGCCTTTTGATTGGACAGAGCCTAGTTTTGAGACGTTTCCTCCAAGGTCGTGCACTTTCTTTCTTTTTTTTTTCCACCAGATGCTTTTCTAAACCATTTCTTGGAGGAAAAGAGCTAAAATTCCCCTCTAGATATAAAACAGCAAAGTGCATATTCCTTAAAAAGTTTTCTAAATTTCAGTTTTTAATTTTTTTTTTGTTCAGGAAGATTTGGGCGTTGATCCACTCCAAATAACTTAAAAGAAAATCCACATGGACATATCCTAAGAGGGGAAACCCCAAAACTTCTCGAACCTCAGACTATTGGCGGACCACACCAAAATCGTTAGGCCCTGCCCAACTCCGATCCAATTTTTCACAAGTGTCCGTGCCAGTAAGCAGCTGGAAAGGCCTATTATCCTCCAGTAATGGAAAGGAACTGAAATGGGAAGCTTGGATTGTGGAAGGATATAGCAGCGTGATAATAAGGGCAGGCGATGGGAAAGATTAGTCGCCAGCACTCATTGTCCGTGAACAGAATATAACGGAGACATCGGACAGGAAACTGATAAATTGGTGCAAAAACTAAACAAGACGCAACTTCACCTCACAAAAGTTCTCAAAGATTTCGTGAGGTTTTCCACTAAGGACAACACACGAGTCCTTGCAAAACAGACTTGGATCTGATGAGGAAGATTTCTGGTCCGAAAAATGTGGGTGACTAAGCATTAAGGATCTGACCTGTGCGAGCCGTACCTAGCGCGAGACAAAGCCGACTCTGTGCTCAGGAGAGGGGGAAGAAAAATAAAAAAAGTTTGTGAGCACAGGAAATCCTTACTTGACTCGAGCAGGTTTCTGCATACAGATGCACATCAAGGAGGATGAATATAGCTCTGTGTGATGGAGGTTTGGCTTTCCGTTGTGAAACCAGCAGGTCATCAAATGAAAGTGCCAGAGGATTGTGCTGCTTAATAAACCGCAACTTTATAGCTCAAGTTATGCTTTTTTTTTTTAACCAAGAACTTTTGGAAAAAGTATTCACTTTTCAGGGCCGCACTTGTATGCATTTATTTTGGGGCTAAAAATTAATTTTTGCAAATAGGTTTCCTTAAAAAATTTGCACCATTTAGTTTCTCTACACATTGTTGGCTATAGAATGAGTTAACTGGGAATCCAACAGCGAGCTCCTTCTGAACAGTCTTTTTCCGAACTACTCTGTACTCCTTGAGATGAACTTTAATGTGGTTATAAGTCCCAAAATAGTAGAAGTGAAGCTGATGGCAGTCACTATTGGTCATGTTTCGTAGCAAGCAATAAAATTAGGTATGGAGAGTACAAGCAAATAACAGCAGGCTATGGTCGTTTTTGGTCTACTGACAGTTTTTTGCTGAACTCCTCTCAGCTGATTTATGACCACATTAAAAAGGCCCCTAGGTCAAATAAAAGTTAAATTTTCTGGTCAGAAGAAGCTCACTGTTGGATTCTCAGCTAACTCATTCTGTAGTCAACAATATGCAGGAAAACAAAGAGCATGTAAAAGGCAAATTACTATTAAATGTTAAAACTGTTTAATGAAACTCAAAAGCAAAAACGATTTTTAGCCCCAAATAATTTTTTTCAGAAATGTGAATAAAACTTTGCGTTACATCTTGTCAGAGAAATCATCTTTGTCCTCCTTCTGAACTGATCTTTCATTCACAAAAATTCTCAATTCACAGGTGGTAAAATACTGTCTTCAGTGAATACAGACTTTCCCATTACGGAAATAAATGACAGTTGGTGCTCATAAAGTTCTATGGAGAAATGTAACAGTTGTTGCAGCAGGTTGTCTGTCGTCTCTAGCTCCTCCCTCCATAGAACTTTAAAAGCACCAAGTGTCATCCATCTCAGTAATGTGAAAGTATGTCTGCACTGAATACAGATTTTACTCAAATCAAGTGTGAAAGAAGCAGATTTCTCTGATAAGAAATTCGTAATGTACCTTATTTTCACGTGAACTATTAATTTATGTTATAAAAAAAAATTGGAGTCGAGGTGTCCATGTTCTTTAAAATATAGACTGGCCATTAAAAAACAAAAAAAAACAGTTTGATAACCCATAAGGTTGATCCCGTTACTATCCCCAAGGGGTTTGTAGAGAGTTGCTTTTCAGGTATATTCCACACACACACTATAATTATTTTCAGCGAAAAGTAAAAGCATTAGGTTTTTGTTTTTTTCAATAGGAGCATGTTTTGCCATTTTTTTTAATCCTATGTGATTAAAGGCCAAGTCTTAACTACTTTTCTATTGTGATGGAGAACATACCCCCCTTATGGACCACCGATCTTCTGTTAACAATACCAGATGCCGGCAGCTTCGCTTCCAGCCCGATGATCAAAACAGGCCTGTGTTTCTAGTGTTGGCACATTGTATATGAAAGGGGGGCCAGGCCGAGAGAAGGAGGGTTGGGGGGGGGGGGGGTAGCCAGGCCGAGAGAAGGAGGGTTGGGGGGGGGGGTAGCCAGGCCGAGAGAAGGAGGGTTGGGGGGGGGGGTAGCCAGGCCGAGAGAAGGAGGTGGGGGGGGGGGGGGGGGGAAGCAAAGCTGAGGAGAGAAGGTGGGGGGGGGGGGGCAGGCTGATGAGAGAAGGTGGGGGGGGGGCAGGCTGATGAGAGAAGGAGGTGGGGGGGGCAGGCTGATGAGAGAAGGAGGTGGGGGGGTTAGTGTAACAGAAGGGGGTGGAGGGGCCCCCCTTCATACAAGTCACTGATGACAAGGCGACACAGGAAACAGTCTCCCGATGCATTGGTGCAATAAAAGGAAAATTGGTTGCAAAAGTGGGCACGTGCTTTACGTTTTCTAAATCTCCTTTTAATGTCTTCTCTGAAGAGCCAGGTCACCATTATATGTAGAATTTTAAGCGGTGGCCACATCTATGGAAGTCAATCTCTTCCATTTCTATTATATTGTATTATTTCTTTACACCGTATTTGTGGCTATTCCTTTTGCAGCTCCGATCTTGAAGGCAGCAGCATCGGCAGTCCGTGTCAGGGCGCGTCATACGCTGTCGACAGACGCGGAAGATGGATACAAAGCAGAAAGGGATAATGACATGGAGGAAGGTCAGAAACTGTTCAGATCAGCTGCCAGGACTGTGCAGTGGATGGGAAATGACATTTGTTTGCGCGTTCACAGTTCGCTACAAACCAGCGATTGGCCGGCGGACCCCCACCCTGCTGCCAGCGGAGTTATGCAAAAGCTTCAGCAAGAATTGGAGGGGGGGGGGGGATTGTAAAATTGTGGGGCTGACGAATTAAGGAACCGGCAAGATATTTTAGGACGAATCTGAAGCGGCGCGAAAATCGAAAGAAGAGCGATCCGAGACTCGCAGCGACCCGAGACTCGCAGCGATCCAATCGATCCTGATCAACGTAGGAAGAAAGGAGACCCATGTGTTGGGGATTAGTAGGGGAGCACGTGGCCGCCCGTCACTTGTGTCATTTCCAAGGCTTATAAAGGTGGAAGCTTTCTTCTTATCTCTCTATTTGCTTCCAATGGTAAAAACAACAACAACAAAAAATCGAATTGCCTGGTCACGTTGTACGTAGTCATAGAAACTGTATCAGGACTTCTTATACAATCTATGACATGTCCGGCAGGTCGAGGCGGGATCCGTTTTCCTGGAAGCTCTTCAGTACCGCGCTCGCTCAGGCTATTTCCAGCATTTATGGCGTTCAATCTGCTAATCAGCACGAGATTGAACACATCTAAGAGGAATAAAAGGGAGGAAAGCCAGCGAGGGCATTGTAGAAAACCCAACATATACATCAACTGTGCATTCTTTTTATCTTTAGAGCAAACACATAATATTCTAGATATTTCCAAAAAGGAACTTGTTGCCAAATATATCATCCCTAAACCACCATCATACACAGAAAAGCATCAGAGCATAAAAGAAAAAAATAAAGTCGTAAAGTAGTTTGCATTAATTATAAAAAGTCATGGGGGCGGTCCTGGTCCAAGCAATACAAGCCTAGCTGCATTGAGAATAGCTTGTATTTCCAGGACTGCGCGACTCCTTGACTCTCTACCGGGAACGTACGCTCCTTCATAAACTTTATTTTGTTTTACACGTTGTGTTTTTGCAACTTTTTTTATGCTTTATGCAAATTTTCAGCTGCGTTTTACAGTAACAGCAAAGTCTCAGATTTCAGAAAGCTCATGCACACACCTTGGTTTTTTTACCCGACTGTTTTGTGAAAGCTGCGTTTTTTGCAGAATGCAGCATGTCACTTTTCAGCTGTTTTCCCCCATTAAAACAAAAGGGATAGCGCAAAAAAAGCAAAAACCCAGGTGTCAGGATATGCTGCGTTTTTGGTGACAAAACCTGATGAAGTTCAATCAGGCTATTTTTTTATCCACTAAACTTTATCATCAGCATGCGCTAAAGACAAACGTACCCTGACAAAAAAAGGGACAAAAATTCAGCAAAATCTGCTTTTTTGAAGCCGCTTCTTTACTGCCAAGAGAACAGGCTTTGCCTGCGGAAAAAAGAAAAAAAAACGCAACGTGTGAACATAGCCTAAACAGTCATTTAACAAAGGTTGTAGTTTAGGGACGGTGTATGGGATGACAGATTCCCTGCAGAATAGTCTTAAAAATCTGGATAATGATCAATGCCGCCTCTTCTGTCCTCAACCTCAGACCTCAAAACGCCAAGATGGTAGATAGAGGAAAAACTGAGAAGTCGGCTTGGCTGCAGGGATGGTTAGGGTTCATCATTATTTGGAGCTCTACCTACAGATTTCGTTGAACGCTTTTATTGGAATCCGCCACCTCCTGAAAATAATAAATTCCCATTATAAATGTCATCATTTTCCGTTGCTCGGCTCCTTAAGTCATTGTGGCGCTCGCTTTGAGAAGTCGTGAGCCAGCAGGTTGAGTCACATCAGCTCTCGCTCCTTTTTTTTACAAACTTTATCTGTCTGTGACACATGTTGGTAATGAGGGCGATCGACTTGCAAATGAGCGACTCATGGGTGCAATATTATTGTTGGACGCTGAATCAAAATCTTACACAATTAGAGGTAGGAATGCCAAACTGGCACAAAATCCAAGAAAAAGCTGCGCGGAGAGGTTTATAGCGAGGTCGGAGTGAGATCTCCCAAAATGTCCCGATCCTCTGCGGACACGTCCTGCATTAACAATTTCCTTTACGTGATTGTCCACCCTTGAATGTTGTTTTTTATTCAATTTTTTATCTAAGTTCATTTAAAATGATGTGCAGATATACATCAGCGGACCCTCCGTTTTTCTTGTAAGCGCTCGTGCAGACGACCGTTTTAATCATATGAGCGCCATCTGTGGTCTTGACGGATATGTTATTCTATGGGGCCGTGCAGTCTGACCTTTTCCCGAGGACCGAGTGGTTCGGGGAAAACAAAAAAAGAAAAAATCGCAGCATGCACGAGAATCAGATGGCACTCACCCGTTTAAGTCTATGGGTCCGCAGAGAAAAAAAAATAAAAATTGGACTGCACTCAGATGACATCCGAGTGTGATCTGATTTTCACGGACTAACAATGGAGAAAAGATTTTTTTCCCTCTGCCTCAGAGAAAAATCGAATCCCACTCTGATCAGAGAGAATTTGCATAATTGGACCAATTTTTTCAGCTGACGAGAAAACAGACGTCTGCACCTAACAGTAAGCTCAGGATGGACTTAAAGTAAAAAAATAAAATGCGCTTAAATTATGGCATGCACTACATGAAAATTTGCTTCAAGAGTCAAGTAGGTGGAGCCGCTCGGAGATCAGTCACGGGGACCATGCACAAAACCAGCCCGAACTAGCTTGCTCGAAATCCCTCGAGACAAGTCGGTCTGAAGTTACATGCGCCGTGGTCCCTATTTCTGGCGCATGCGCCTTCGATCAGCACACTATGCATACGCCAGAGCCCCCCAGCAAAGGACTCTCATTGCTGTGCATGCACTAGAAAAAGAAAGAGGCTATCCTGATCTCAGGGACATTGGTCATGACAGAGTGGGCAGGTTTTTTGAGCATGATCACTGTGACTCTTCTCCCAAGAAGCTCCCCCTATGACTCCTCAAAGGTACATTTAACACTATTTTTCATCAATCACTCTCCTACTTTTAGATATAAGGACACCCTTAGAATCCAAAAAAGGTAAAGTAGCAGGTGGCGATTTAGCAAAGTAAAATCACACTGGGGGAGACGGGACTTCCACCATACTGTTTATAGATGGTGCCAGTAATATGGCATACAGGAAGATCTCGGGGAGCAGCAAGTAGGCAAAATGGTATTTTTTAATCTCTAACTGTGCCAGGGATTTAGAGATTTGCATTAATGGACATTAACATTAAACGGCATGCGTTTTGGTGCAGTTTTCTCACGGTGCAGTAACGGTGGGTGATCGTCCCTGTGCTGGTTCTCGCTCCCCTAAAGATAAACTATAAGGAAAAATAACGTGATTCTATTCACCAAGATCCCTGGACAAGACGTATCTAAACGAACATCTCCTCCTCTTCGCGTTCGGCGGCCAAACAGACCGCATGATAAAAAAAAAAGTCTGAAGATGTCTTGTGGTCGGCGAGTTATATGTCCAAACTCTTGGAGGAAATTTTCCTAGAAATAACCATTCAGATATAAACTGTATTTTTGTGTCTCGAACAACTTTTATACGACTATTTTTAAACATGAAGTCGTGACGCCAAGTGGCTTCCTCCTCTCCTTGGAAATCACTATCTTTATACCCGTAAAGCTGAAGCATAAAAAATAAGTGCCTGGCTGCTGCGCTCATCTTGGAGTGATTACGGACCGGCATGAATAATGACATCAGCCCAGCTGTGGTGAGAGGAGCCAAGAACACAAAGTTACCGGATTTGCTCGCTTGCTGATGAGTCCATTAAACGCGGTTGGGTAAGGGGCACGTTACAGCACGACGTCTAATTTTGCTTTCAACGGAGGTTGTCAGAGTTCTGTTTTTTTTGCAGTCTGATACTGAGTAATGACAGATCATCTGATCGCTGCGTGATCTTGAAGCTTATGTGCTCTTACATGAGGGGATGACTGTTCACAGCAGATGAGAGCACTTCAGATATCAAGGAAGAGCAGCAAACCGGTGGCTTACAAAATAAAGGGCCATATGAGTTACACGATCAGCTCTACTTAAAGAGGACACGTCACCAGGTCAAAAGTAGCCAATTTTTGTTCTTATTTTATTCCCGCGCTCCCCTGCTTTTAAATTTTTCTTTAATCCGCCATATGGTTCCAGCCTTTTAATTTAGAGAAAAATGTTTATGGTCTTTACTGAGGAGGTGGAGCTTAAAGGGTAATTATGCAAAGCAGCCTAAAGACACGCCCCTGAAGAATCCTGTGCGAAACACCTTTTTGGTAAAGACCATAAAAATATGCAATAAAGGAAAAAAAAATCCTTTCTTGGGAACTGTACAACGGATTTCAAAATAATAAAGATTGGATCGGGAATAAAATAAAAGCAAAACCTTTGCAGAGACGGAAGTCACAATTGAGTAAATCTGCATAGCCAATCCTTAGTATGGGTAAAAGAGTGATCAGGTGAGTGCTTTTAAACCTCCGGTTCTAGAAAATCGATGAGGACCTCAGAACCTGGACCCACATCGATCAAAACGCTGTCAATAGATTGGTAGAATGGTGTATCATGGCGTAAGTGATGTACAAGGTAAGAGAGAGCGATGCGAGTCCTCATCTATACAAGGCCTCATCGTGAGCTGCTAGCCGTAGAGAAGAAGCTACGCATGTGCAGTAAAGTGGATTTCTTTTAGGTACTACTCTTAAAAAAGAGATCCCGCTGACATTCTCAAGAATTTATAATATTCAGATCATCAATTGACAAACAACTTCTGACATGACTAACATCTTGGAAATCTCTACATCGTGAGCCATGGGCGTACCCAGGATCAAAACTAGGGGGAGGCAAGCCATGGTCACAGATACCGAAGAGAAATTAATTATATATATATATATATATATATATATATATATATATATATATATATATATATATATATATATATATATATATATATATATTTACAATGCAAAGATTTCACTTATTACATGAGTGATATCTATTGTAAATTCCACAATAGCTCAGGAACCGGCAAATCGCTCCACACAGTATATTGGCCGCCATAATATGCCCCATACATGATACTGGTCCCCATATAACGCTCCATACAGGATACTGGCCCCCATATAACGCTCCATACAGAATACTGGCCCCCATATAACGCTCCATACAGAATAATGGCTCCCATATAATGCTCCATACAGGATACTGGCCCCCATATAACGCTCCATACAGAATACAGGCCCCCATATAACGTTCCATGCAGGATACTGGTCCCCATATAACGCTCCGTGCAGGATACTGGCCCCCATATAACGCTCCGTGCAGGATACTGGCCCCCATATAAAGCTCCATACAGAATACTGGCCCCCATATAAAGCTCCATACAGAATACTGGCCCCCATATAACGCTCCATACAGAATACAGGCCCCCATATAACGTTCCATGCAGGATACTGGTCCCCATATAACGCTCCATGCAGGATACTGGCCCCCATATAACGCTCCATGCAGGATACTGGCCCCCATATAAAGCTCCATACAGAATACTGGCCCCCATATAATGCTCCATACAGAATACTGGCCCCCATATAACGCTCCATGCAGGCTGTTCCCCACACATAATGCCTCATGCAGGCTGTTCCTCCCCACATAATGCCCCACGCAGGCTGTCCCCCCCCCACATAATGCCCCATGTAGGATGACCCCCCCCCCTTCCTTATAATGCCCCATGCAGGATGTCACACACCCCCCTCCCTTATAATGCCCCATGCAGGATGTCACACACCCCCCTTCCTTATAATGCCCCATGCAGGTTGTCACACCCCCCCTCACTTATAATGCCCCATGCAGGATGTCACACCCCCCCCTTATAATGCCCCATGCAGGATGTCACACCCCCCCCCTTATAATGCCCCATGCAGGATGTCACACACCCCCACCTCACCCCCTCCCTTATATTGCCACAGGCCTCCATATAATAATAAAAAAAAATCAAATACTCACCTCACATCTCACCTGCTGCGGCTGCTCCGGACTCCAGCGTCGCCGGCCTCATCCCGCTCTGCGCTGTGATGGCTCAGGAGAGAGCGCGGTGTAAAGACGTCACCGCGCCCTCTGACCTGAGACGTCACAGTGCAGCAGCCACGGAGGATGCAGGAGCTGCTGTGGAGGCACGGGGAGGGGTAAGTATTGTGTCGGGTGCCGGGGCCCTGAGCAACCGGGGGGGAGCGGGAGCTGACAGTGAGGGGCCCCCTCCCGCGTGCTCAGGGCCCCGGCATTTGCCCGGGTGCTGACGCCGGCCCTGGTGTGCGGCTTGCGTGCCTGCTTCTAGGGGGGGGGGGCAGCTGCCCCCTCCTGCCCCACGGTGGGTACGCCCATGTCGTGAGCTGCTATCAGGAGCGAGGTGGTTGGCAGTAGCCCTTTAATTGGAGCGTAAGATAGTTTCCAAGCCTTACTACGCGACTCTTGGATCACCAGGCCTTTCTGGATCATTTTAATGAATTTTCTTCTATTTACCATTTCAGGGATTTATGTCACATGCCTGAATGATACTTGACCAGAAAAGTCCCTACATTACTACTGGAGACCTTCCAGATCTCAAATGTTTACACATGCCAGTGCCGAAAACTCAGATCTATCCTAGGAGGAGCTGCCCATGTAAAAATAACAGGCTCCTTCCTACCACATCAGGTTATTTTCTAACACACATGGGTATTAGACCTGCCAGTGCATGTGCGTCACCGCAAACGAGAACGATGAAAATTTCCAAGAACAAATCACCACGGAGCAACGGGGCCTGACAGCTACAACTCCCTGAGCAAACGTCCCGGAACACAACAGCCCAGAAGCCATCGCCGGCTCCAAAACAACGCAAACCATCGCCAACCAGCACCAGCATCAATGCCAGGAGAACGGCCCGTAAAGACAACTCTGACATTCAAGTGTTTAAGAGAAGACTCATCGATTCTCCACCAACTGCTGACATCACTGACATCTTGGAAATCTTTACTTCCTAGGAAACTGATGAAACTTGAAATTTTAAACTTGGCCTGAGACTCCGCCATGTCTCATGACTCCGAACTTGTAATAGGCAGAATAACAGATCATTCAATGGACAAAATGATTTACAAGGCTGTGTACAATCTGTCCTCTCCATACATCTCGGCTCTAATCTCCTGATACCTCCCCACATAATCTCCAGTATATAACCTGTCCTCTCCATACATCTCTGCCCTAATCTCCCTATTTATACTTACTATATAACCCGTCGTCTCGATACATCTCTGCGCTAATCTCCCGATTCCTCCCCACATGTAATCTCTGGTCCATAACCTGTCCCCTAAAATACATCTGCCCTAATCTCCCGATACCTCCCTATTTATAATTACTATATAAACTGTCCTCTCTATACAGCTGTCCTAATCTCCTGACACTTCCCCACATGTAATCTCCAGTATATAACCTGTCCCCTCCATACATCTATCCTAATCCCAGATACCGCCCAACAATCTCCAGTCCATAATCTGTCCTCTCCATACATCTCTGCCCTAATCTCCAACATGAAATGTAAAGAAAACCTCCTACATTCAGCATCGCCAGAATTGTAAGGACCTGTAGCATCGCGTTACCACCAGGTCATTGTTACTGGACAACACTTGTAAAAATAAAGCCCAAAAAACAAAATGCCAGAATGGGGGAGGAAAAAAACAAGCGAAAAATCTGAAAATGTCTGGAGCTTTAAAGGGGTGAAAATATTTGGAGAGAGCACACATTTGTGAGGATGCGCTCACATAAATGATGAAGGCCATTTTGCACCTTTGTGATCGGTCAGATTACAGCTGTCATTCTGCATTAGATGCCGCAGACCCACCGCGCTCATTTTTTGCACTTGATCACGTCAAGTCCCATGTAAAATGCGGCCAGCAATAAACCCAGAAGCTGAGCCGTATGAAGAACGCGCTGCTCTCCGCTGACCGAGCCTCCGCTGGAAGGAGGAAGACTTCATTAGTGGTTAGTGCACAGAACGAGTAATATCCTGAGCGATGGCCAAGTGCAGACAGGATTGGACGAAGCAGCCGGATTATATGCCAGCGCTGCTACTATAATCCAGAACACGAAGTTACTAACAAACACCATTACACAACATTTAGAAATGAAAAACAGCAAGAACTGGGGTGTTCCAGAACGGTTGTTGCTTTACACGTGGAACAAGAACATTTTATTAATGGGGATGAAAACGAGAAAGTTTCACTTAACATCCTGAACTTTCCCCAAGCCATGACTAAAGTAACTAACACTGCTATATAAAAAAAAGGGGAGAGTGGGAGGGAGAGTGGGAGGGAGAGGCATAAATATTTTTTAGGATAATCATTTTTGCAATTTAAACCCCCCAAAAAATTGGACCTTTGGCATTTGCAGCCTCTGCGTATCACAGTACATAGGTTTCTGCAGAATGAGTAACCAGTGAATCTGTCTAGTCTGTACCCTTATATCTCCTCTTCTGAACAATTTCTAGGCACACATGAAATCTTAAATCACAGATGTGATCATTAAACCAGCTAAGATTATGTTCAGGAGAAGAGAGGTAAGGGTTACAGACCACAACAAGCATTTTATAGTCAGCACTGTATGCTGATACATAGAGGCTGTAGAAGCCAAACGGTTCAAAATGAAACCTTTCAGACATAACTAATTTTGCTCTTGGAAATTTTTGGTTCAGATTATGCACTTACAAAGGAGTCCACCCTTACCTGGAAATTTGGTTAAAGCTAGTGAAAAAAACCCTCTGCATGCTGCAATTCCCATCACAGCTACTAGGCTGCCACATATAGCATAAACCTCTCCCAAAAGAGTATCACAAAACTATATATTTTTTTTTCTAACAGTCAAGTTGAGTCACACATTCCAGGATATGTGGAGCCAAGAGGAAAGTTAAAAAGGGTCACAGTAAACTGAAGGCATCACCTTGAAGGGCTACTCTTAAAGGGATGGAGTCTAATCAAAGCAAATTAGATCAAACTATTAGAGTTTCGCCTCCAGTTTATTTGCCCATCTCCAATTCTGATCAGAACCCAGCGAAATCCAAAAATGTTATCAGCCGCCACTGACTATGTAACCGAACGCTATAAAGCTCAGAAAGCAAACACGTTCACAAGTCAGTAAATTAAAGTCATCCCCACCCTCCCCCAACCCCACATCCAGCCATAATCTCTTGGCACAACACGAAGGTCGAAGGGATAAGAGAATTACAACTGCAAAATACTTTACAACACTCGTTTGTTCCGCCGCAAACGGAATAAATTGTTGCAAAGAGGAAATCTGAGAGGAGGTTGAGTCGTTCCAGGAGCTTTTCCTCCTCCACTTTATACTGGAGGATACAAGATCCCACGATACAATATAAAATAAATAGATAGGACCCGTCAAAGAGAGGAGAAAAGGGAAAAAAAAAAAAAAAAAAAAAAAAAAAGAAAGAATAAGTTTGTAGCAACTGGCAGGAACTACTCCAAAAGAAAAGGAAATTGTATCTTAACTTCTGACAGCTGTTGATCTAGTGCACACGTGGGAAAGGTAGTGATATCATGTTGGATCTGCTCTTCGTCGGCTGCAGGAACACTGGAAGCAGAGGTCCACATGCAGAGCCAAGGGACTGCTTAACCCCCTCCTGTCACCTACAGACTCCCCCTTACCTAGCACTGCTCTTCATGCCTGCACCCGTGGCCAACTTGCACCCTACCTACAGCCAGGAATGGTGGGGGATGATTCGAACTTCATTCTTGGCACTCTGGGGGGCAGCGATATGTATAAAAGAAAAACTCAGTTCCAGATGTTGATCAGCCGCAATGCCAGAAAATGACTCAAAGATGCAAACAAAGCAACAAAACCGCCGTGCCCATGTTTACTCCTCGGAGCGTGCGCCGGCAATTTGTGGCCAATGCCAAACAGCCTTTATATTGCCTTCAATGAAGCTTAACGCCATTGGGGCGCGGTTCCGGCCAAGCTCTTCGTGCACCTACAGTATGGTATTAAAGGGAAACAGTCAGTAGGTTTAGGAAACTAAATGCATTATTGCGTAGAGCATGAAAAGACAAGCTCCAGCCCATCTTCATTGTCCCAAAGCGATGATCCACTTTGAAACCATTTGTAAATTAGTCTGAAAATGCATTGAAGGCGGGACGATTCACAGCATTATTCTCCACCCCTAAATGCTAGATTAAGGCCCCATTCACACATCCATACAATATCGGAAATAAAGGTACCAGTGTAAGTGTTTTGGATCAGTGTGATATCCGTTTTTCCCCAGTATGGCTTAAGAAAAAAGCACGATCAGTGCAAACACATGGACATGTGAGACGCCCCACAGATTATAATGGGTACATGTGGTATCCATGAAAAAAACTGATGCCACACGTACATGTGAAGGGGGCCTCAAAATTCCATTGGTGGCAAAGCTATTTGCGCCTACTCTGTTTGTCCCTGGCCTGGCGCATGCTCCAGAGAAGAGACGACTCAGCATGTGCCAGGCATGAGCGGCAAATGTGCAGCGCTCTTCCCTTCAGTGAAAAGTGATTTGCTGCGCATGTGCGGGACATGCACAAGATTTCATGGTATTTTTCAGGTTCGGTTAATGAACTAGTTGTGCCATCCTAGATGCACTCATCTGCAAGTGAATTTTCTCTGCAACGGGACGATACTTTTGGGGCAGGAAAAGCTGGAAGTACGAAGAGCAAACGTACCTTACTCTCCTTTGTGTCCAAGGGCATCAGTGATTTGCTGCATATGTGCCGTCCACTAAGCGCAAGATTGCATAGGTTTATATATAGTTTCAAAGTGGATTTTCTCTGCAATCAAACGCTTTGGGATGAGAAAGGTAAAAAGGAGCAGGTCTTATAACGTCCTACAAAGCAATGGGTTTGGTTTCCTAAAGCTATTGACTGCCTGGTTGAGTTTAGCACATGTAACGTACGGAAAATTTAATATGACATTTACAAACCGTTAACTAGATAGGAATTAATCGTCTGGCCGTCCATCACAGCCTCCCTAGCTCAACGTGAGAGCCGGGAGCGAGCGTACAGACAGCTAATCGATAAACCCGTAAAATGGTCCAGACTCCTCCGCAATCATTTCATCCTTTGCATTACAACATCTTGTGCTCGTTATGGCGGTATTCTCGGCTGTTTATGGCAGACGTCGCTGAATAAGCAAACAATTTACATATAAGGGAAAAGCTTCTGCAGATTTCCCTTCCTTGCCGGAACGATGGACGTCGTCACTGAAAGTGGAATTTGTGGGGAACAAAAAAAATCCAAACCAAACCATTTTCCAGAAAGGGAGTTCATAGAAAACTCAGATCTGCCGTAATGTTAAATAAACAGATTCAAGCGATTGGTGTCAATTTGGGGAAACAAATTGTATCGAGACTCCTAACAAAGTAGATGAGTAACATCTAGACTGCTGTAAAATTGGAAATAAACACATAAGAGGCGTCTAGCTGTGGCTCATCTCCCACAGGAATAGAAGGATTGTGCATGTCGAAATCAAACAGCCTCTTCCTTTTTTTTTTTCCGTCCAACGTCTGCTGTCTAGGAGTTGGAACGCCCCCTATAAATTAGATAGTTGTCCAGTTCCATCAAAATAAGCAAGTATGTGTTTGGGCACCTTACGGGTAATTTTCCAGGATTTTTTTTTTAATAAAAAAATTAGCAAAATAGCCAATAAAAAAAAAAAAAAATTCTTACACAAAAAAATAATTCTATAATCTAAAAAAAGATATATGGTAATATAAAAAAAAATTAACTTTTTCTTTTAAATGTTTATTTTTAATTGGTGAAAGTTAATGGCGTTTTCATGGATTTGCAAACATTTGGTTAAGAGCAGGGAATGGGTTAAATACTACTATACATCATTCTAGTGACTGCTGCAGCCAATCAGTGGTGATGTGCGGCACATGATCTCTGCAGAAAAGGAGTTGGGACAACTAAAGTGGTGATGGGTGGACTGGCAGGGAGTTATCCAGGTGAATATTTTTTTCCCTTTATTTAACCCATTCCCTGCTCTTAACCAAATGTTTGCAAATCCAGGAAAACATCATTAACTTTCACTGATTTAAAAAAAAAAAAAGTGAAAGTTATTTTTTTTATATTACATATATATATATATATATATATATATATATATATATATATATATATATATATATATATATATATATATATATATATATATATATATATATATATATATATATATATATATATATATATATATATATATATATATTTTATAAATTATATAAAATTTTATTTATTTTTTTTAAAACTGGAACAGATTTGGTCAGGTTTCGTTTGACCAGAACCTTTCTTGGAGAAATGTGTAATATGGGGACATCTAGAAGGGGCGAGGGATTTTTTCTGCATATACTTAATAAAAAAAAATGTACATCTAAACCAGATTAAAAAAAAATTTAATCCGTAATGACTAATACATAACGGTAATGTGAAGAAAAACCCTACTTCAAAGTGGAGAATCTGAGCGGCGTGGCGGCAGTCCTCCCATTATCATTGCCGGTCTCAGGGGTGTCCTTACATTAAAACGGCATAAACATTTAGAAATGGTGGGGAATCTCCAGTGGAAGAGACGCGCTGATCATTTAAGGTCAAGCACTGAAGAAAATCCCTATTCTCCAGCTCAGAAGAACAGGAAGCAAATGTTAAAACAATTAAAGCCGGAATGAATTAGTCAGGTAGGGGAGCGACGTCATGAGACTTCCTGGATCCCTGAAATGAAGCGTAATCATGGTAGAAAACAAACAGAAGGCCTTTCAGGGGACTCAGAGATGTGGAAAATTACTTTTTTTTTTTTTTTTTTTCCTTTTGGCGTGAAGTAATATGGTATTTCTTGGGAAATGACCAAGAAAAGAAATAAAAAAAAAAAGTTTCCATTTCAGTTTGTGCAATAAAAAAGGAATTTGAGCAAAAGATAAAACTGCGTCAACGCGAGAACCAATCAGAGGCTCCATAATCAGAGGCTCAGGAGAAAAGAGGAATGCCGAGAAGCAAAATCTCCGTGCCACGCATAGTCCAGACTGACCTAGACAATTTGCATTTCTCCACATTGGCAGAAGGTAAAGTTTAAAGGGAACATGCGAGGACTGGATTACTACTGAAAATAGTGGTACGGCTGCTTAGGTCTTAATACAACAATAAAAATGATACCTATGTTGTAGTAATCCGATTTGCCAGTGCCGAGAAATTTAGCTCTCAAAAACACATTCAAATTGGCCTGGGAGCGTGTCGATGGATCCCAAACAAACACGTCCCCCAGTGCCCGCGCAGGCTAATTTGCATTTAACTTCTAATCTTGATTTCTCGGCGCTAGAGCATCGGATTACTACAAGAAAGGTATCGTTTTTATTGTAGTATTAGGACCCATACAGCCGTACCAATAGGTTTTGGTTCTAAAACCGTCCCTTTAAATGCGTAAATCTTCACCTTTACGGTGTCCAGCGTGCTCAGTGTCATTGTGGCTGTGGTCATTTCTTAAAAAATAACAGGTGGTACCTCTGAGAAACCAGGAAAATTCCAGGGGACTCAAAAACTTGATGCCGTTTTATTATCTATGCGTTTTGAAATCATCAGGCTATAAACCACAGTAAGAACATAGCATAGTCATGGTTATTTCTTGACTCCAGGTATGATAACGAAAAAATAAAATAAAAAATGTTTAATGCCCATAACATGTTTTATTTGGGCCCCTTGGAGGGATATAAAATGTAGTTTCCTAGAGAGCTGGGCTGTAGTTTTGTGCGCGGTGGTTATATATAGGGCAGCATTAAGAGTCCCTGCATTCTCAGGGCGTCCGGTTACACTGATGGCCAATGACGGACCTGGGCTCGGCCGGCACATTCATGGGATTAAAATGTGTGAAAAGTGAAATATCGACGTAGTAACACAACCTGTGCACTGTCCACAGAAGATATCCGCAGCAAGGACGATGTACAACTTTACTAAACCCCAGAATATTTCAGTAAAGCTTTATGATCTCGTACTGTGTGAACGGTAACGGCAGATCTCCAACATAAGCACAAAGTAGGAGCACATGCAACACGACAATGAATTCACTTACCGAAGATCTCCCCATTTTTGGCATATTCTGTCACCAGATAAAGCATGTTTTTGGTTTCCATAACCTAAAAGCAAGCAAAAAAAAAAAAAAAATAATAAAATCACAGTACAGCCAGTTGAGCGTGCATATGTTCTGAAAAGGAGAGAAGAGCAAACATCAGCCAGACTTCTCTCAATTCCCAGGAGAACAAAGGATCAGGCATGCTGAAATTCAACAGCCCCATCCTCCTTCCTCCACCCCCAGACGCCTGACATTAGGGGAAAGCTAGATGCCCGCCCAAACTGCAAATAATGTATGGGAAACAGCTGCCATCTTGGTGGAAGGCGTTGTTAATCTGACGGAAGAGGGGACCGCAACAAAATGCCTCTCTCCGGACAACCCATCCACACAGTACATTCATTTTAATTTGTCATGCAATTCTTCATTTTTCCTATGGAGGCGCTGCAGGGATACTGAACACTTGCTGTGATCTCCCCCTGTAGATCATGTCTGCATTTTTTTACATACATTGTTCAGTTTCCACATTAATGTCTATAAGGGAAAAAAAATTGGACTTTGACGACCTCACATCCAGATTTTCTGCACAAAAAAAGGCAAAATTTATGCTACGTATGAACACCGCATATAGGAGCATTTTTTTTTCTTATATAAATATTCTGCATGTCCTGCGCCATTTGTCAAACTATTGTTTTCCCACCACCTCCATTTCTATTCTTACCTGGTAAAGCTTGATGATGTGGGGATGGTCCAGCATCTTCATTATTTGTACTTCCCTGTAGATCTTTTCCAGGTTTACAGCGTCCAGCTGAGATTTGTCGATAATCTTTATTGCCACCTGCGGAGCGGAGAGAGGAGCTGGTGTCAGCCAAGATTCATGCCTAACTTCATTCTAACACAATTATACGTCTGCAAATGGCACCCGAGAATGGATCTTCTTCATTTGCACAAGTCACTATTGACTGTGCAGGTAAGTGATTTGCTGCAAGGGTTAGTCTCCGGAAAAGAAACTTTGCCATTAAAAAGATAAAAATGTATTGTTCTCTATATTATCATGCATTTATACAGCAAGGGTAAAATCTAAAGAAGTGTTATGTAAAATATTTATCAGTAATTACTTTTTATTTTAAATGGACAATCCAGAGAAAGGTGAGGCTCCAACAAATTGATACCCCCGCCGATCAGCTCACTGTTTGCCAGGCTGAACTCCGTACATTTTGTAGTGCCTGTTCCTGGTACTGCAGTACCAGTACTCTTGTAGTAACAAGAACAGCCACTATGGCGCTGCTCCTGACAAACATTGAGCTGATCGGTAACTATCGGTATCCGCAAACTCCAAGGGCCTCCCGCAAACTCCAAGGGCCTCTATGACATCTCGGAGCCGCCATTGATCTGTAAATATTGGCTTTCAACATCAAAATCTCAAAAAAAAAAAAAAAATAGCAAATCTAAAGTAATTCACACATTTTGCAGTGGCTGTGCTGGGTGTTGCATATTTTGTTATTAGGGATGTTTATAGCCTTTGATAACGACGGCCAATCCTTTGAGATCAGTGGTGGTCGTTCCGGGAGAATGCAACTTCAGGAATTGCCATCAGATCACTGTTTGCCAGGCACACTGCCACACCTTTTGTTGTGGCGGCTCCTGGTATTGCAGTCCCACTTGATTAAGTATGGAGCTGTGCCTGGCAAACTAAGAGCTAATCACGAGGTGCTTGTAGATGGACTCCCACCAATCTAATATTGTTGACCGGTCCTAGTTATTGGATCATCGATCGGTGGCGTAACTGGGCCCACATGTTTTCAATTTCCAACAGGGCCGCCAACTATCCAACTACTTGTCTCATACAGGTCTAAGAGATGTCATGAGATGACAATCAGCCGATAAAATATCATTCGAGTACGAATCTTTGTTTGCGCTATACACAATACATTGTACAAATATCTATTCGATGAAGCCATATATTTCCGATGAATAGTGAACGGTTGGTAATCAGTGGGGTGGCAATAACTAAAGTTTTCTGAATGACCAGCGCATCCACATTATGCCATGTAAGATCGTCGTATGAAAATGTCAAACATTCCCAATCGATCTTTCGGACAACTACGATCATTTGTCGCCCAAAAGTCGATCACTTGCCACCTAAAGACCATAAAACGAACGATCGACTTGGTCGAAATCGCCTATTTAATACAACTTTGATCTAATGTGTATGGGGGGGGCCTTTAGGCTCCAGGATCCAGGTGGGACTGCAACTCCAACGCCCTTTATAGCTACCATACCCAAGTTGTGGAAATGTTTTTAATTTTTCCTCTCCCAATAGTGAATTTATTCCAAAAAAATGAACTGGAAAAATTTCTATGCTCAAAATCCCCCAAATTATTGATAATTTAATGGGCTATGAAATACTGCCATCCTACTGTACAGTCCTATGGCTTCCTAGGCTATAAGCAAAGGCACGCTCAGGTGGCAGTGCCCTTTTTTTTATGGATCCATTAAAAGGGCTCCGTTTTTAATGCACCCTCACAAAAACAGATCAGATGTGTACGGAATTTAATGAAATGGACACATGGATCAAGAAAAAAAGATGTGTGAACAGTTACATAAATCCTATGCGTCCACTTGAAGCTTAGAAAGTCTAATTTAGAGGCCATCAGCCCCTATAGGCAAGAATGAAGCACTCCTCGAGCTGTATAGGAGCCCGGGCGATGTGGAATGAGCCGGAGCCGCTCGGCACATGCACAATGAATAAAGCTGCTGACATTTCATGATTCAAGCTCTTTCTCAGAATTATATTCATCTCCTCCGGGATGCAGTGACAGCTGGCAGGGGAGCAGAGGGATTGCAACAGAGACAGCCTGATTATTCCCGCACCCCACAGGATTCCTTCAGGACAGACTTTAGATCCCTAGCGAATTTTTGCTTAACCCCTTACAGACATGATGCCACTCTGCATCTGAATATTTTTGACCAATGTCATGTAAAAGTCATATTACGCAATTTCTTCCAAATGTCACTAAATGCAAAGAGACAGAAGGGAAAAAAAAAAAAAACAGGCACAAGAAGCACCAGCGAAGCAGTGCGAAACCCACAACAAAACCAGCAAGAAATCTGTGGATTTTACCGAAGAAGCATCAATGATTTTTCTTGGGTTAGTTTACGTCTCGTATGGACAGACCCTCACAATTCACATGGCCTTCCATATAAGAGAAGGAGGCTTGGGTATATACAAATTGCATTGGTTTCTACACTAAAGAATGCTCCATCTGTAGGCAATCATTTGTGAGCGTACATGGGGCAGCGTTTTCTACGTGCAAAAGAATAACTGCTCAGCTAGATCTATTAATTCCACATTCAGTCCAAAAGGTGGCCAGACACATGGCCAAAAGGTGGCCAGACACGTTATCCATTTTTTTTTTGGAAGCGGCCGACTATCCAATGAATGGATGAATGGTGGGGAATGTTGGATTTCAATATGCCCGTTCCTTTTTTTGTGTGTATGAGAGGGATCTAGGAGAACGTCAACAAAGTCTATGGTTCACGTTGTAAACCAGTCGATCAGCTAATTATTCAACAAATGAGGAGCTCATAGAAAAAAAATGTTGTTTTTTTTTTTAAATTACAACAGTCTTAACTTTTCTTTTGAGATCAATGTAAATATAACGAGACACATGACTGAAGTCATCAGAGAGCAGTGATCCCTTTGATGTCGGGCGCTTATTTCTGATGCACGTGGATCAGTTCCTTTTTCCTTGGCGTTTGTTCTACTTTTTTTCTGGCCTTACTCATAACAGCTGTATGCTTTTGCTAGATCATGCCAAGTCAAGGTTCTTAAAATTTCCAATCAAAAGAAAAAAAAACAAAACACTACCATTTTTGTGTGTTAACTAGAATTGAATATGGAATTAATGACTTCAAACCAGTCCACCAAGTCCACAGTCTCTTTAGCCAAAGGCAGAACCCAAGAGCAGATAGGAGTCTACAATCCATCCCTTCAAACCTCACATTTTCTAAAAATAGCAAAATATATATAAATTTTTCCCAGAAGGTCAAATTGGAGGCAAAAAGCTTCCTGCCTGTCTATACAGTACATACTTTACGGCAGCTGCAATGGGAAGAACTGCCTACTGGACAGACTCTTCCTGCCCAATTTGCTTTAATTGACAAGACGTTCTCCTACAATGCAAAGAGGGGAAGACATGTTGGAGGAGCTAGTGGGATCTGAACAGTGGACCCTTCCCCTCCTCCCTTCCCCAGGGTTCTTCACCCTTCTCCTCCTCCCCATCCTCCCTTCCCCAGGGTTCCTAACCCTGCTCCTCCTCTCCATCCTCCCTTCCTCAGGGTTCCCCACCCTCCTCCTCCTCCTCCTCCCTTCCTCAGGGTTCCCCACCCTCCTCCTCCTCCCTTCCCCAGGGTTCCTCACCCTTCTCCTTTGATTGTCACATTGTTTTCCTGAAACGCTGTAGCACTTCGGGGGTAAAACAAAAAAAAAAAACCTAATGACAGACCCAGTCGGGAATTCATGCAGTGCTTGATTGGGCAGCATGACATTAATGACATGTACTAAAAAATAAAATAAATAAATTTGTACTGGGTTTGTGCTAAATAAGTACAAGTAGATTATATGATGATATATACTGTACATTGCTGGTCCTGTTTGACTACAAAAATGTCATTCGTATTATACAATTATCCAATAAAGAGCAAATCTAAATACAGTAAAGGCCATTTGTGGTCACGTGTTGAACTGAACCACATTAATAGAGTCAGATAATAAAAGAATAGAATTGGTTGGCTGCAAATTTTGTTATTCAAGAGTAATAAATGTAAAAATAGGCAGCTATAATTCAGTTAATTGGGCAAAAATAATTAAAAAAAAAAACATTGACTTTTGGGTATTTTTGTAGTACAACTGTTACAATACAAAAAAAAAACAAAACACAAAACAATGAAATTATTTGACTCATCGGGACTAATCTGGTGCCCTTGTTTCTGCTTATTTTGGCAGTTGGCTGCTGTTTTCTACCTTTCACTCCACGTCCTTGTTATAGAAGGTATCATCATCTCGATGACTGAAGATAGAATTATTTTGTTCCCGGCACTCACATTGTGTACGCAGCCATTTTATGTTCAATTCTTTATTATCCTGACAGCGACCATCCAGTGCCGCTATCCATCTACCCTGGCGTGCCCATCCATATCTGCTAGGTCTTATGTGACATCTCGCTTTCAGGAACGCTATTAAAGGCCTGTCTTTACCAATCATTCCCTACAGAATGTAATAAACCATCGAAGTTTGCCACAAAAATCAATACATCTTTCCGTGCTGTCCGCAACTCAAGGAATACTGTCAAGGTAAATTGCTCCATGTACCATAAAATAGATGACCCCCATGTACGGGATCATCATGAACCTCTAAGAGGAGGGTTTACACGACAAAGGGGGATTGCAACTGCTACATAAAAAAAAATAGAATAAAACTAACCAAAATCTAAAGAAACATCGGATCATATGAAGAATAAAAATGTAATATTACAATCCGGTCTTTGCACTTTGTAGGTCACATCAATATTAGGAGATGTCGAGAATTTGAGGACAGCAAATGTAGATATGTAGAAAAATATGAAGATATATTGACGACGTCCAACCCAAAAATACAAAAGGAGAAAGCAGTCATTGGAAGCCATCCAAGGATGTTCTTGCGTGGGACAAGATAGAAGTTTTTAGAATGCCCCACGCGAACTCTTCATTAATAAACCCATTTAATTGCCCCTTTGAAAGGGCTTGTCCGGTTGGACAAAGTTCTCTCCTGAAGAGAAGCGATAACTATTTGGTCGGATCTTCACCGATCTATGGGATCAAATCCTCAAAATGGGGCACTTTTACCCCCATTAGAATAAAATAGCCATGCGTATGCTCAACCACCATTCCATTCATTCCCTATAGGGCTGCTAGGAGTACAGCATTCTGGCAGTCAAGCATACGCACTGACACCAATCTGGGGATAAAAGGGTCTTGTTCTGGCGATCGGTGTAGTTCCCAACGCTCGGATTTCCACTGATCTGAAAGTTATCACTTCTCCATTGAATGGGTGGTAATTTGTCTCAACTGGATAACTCCATAAACATATAATACTGCAAATCTGTAGGATCAGAATACCTCTGATTGAAAGGAGTTGGCCAACTATCACAAATTACCACCTATCCATGCCGCTTTTGGTGGGGTCCCAGTGGTGGACCCCAAGAAGTGTCCTGAAGCCCCCTTGCTTGAACAGAGATGGTTGTGTATGGGTACCACCCCTGTATTAATTGTTTAAGGGGTTGATAAAAATTGCAAAATATGGCTCTTTATTTAATTGGAGGTCTCAGGAGTTCAGATCCTAGCAGATCAACAAATTATCAACACTTACCCTGTGCATAGCTGATACATTTTCATGGTCAGTCTACCCTATTAGAGGGTTTACCCCTTTTGAAAAATCCCTACAAAGTTATCAGCAAGCTCTTCATGAAGTATTTCCAGCTTGGAGACCAGTATTCAAAATCCCTGCAGCGCCCCCAACAGAGAAAACCAAGCACTGCCCGATGCTTATCACTAGGATTCGGACAAATTCTTATGTCCCCTTCTCAAGGGTGACCTAGGCAGCTGCCTACGCTGCCTGCTCCCTGCTCCCATAGCGGCTCTGGACGCAGCTGGTTGCTCTCCAGCACTACTTAAAGGCTATTTCCCAAAATGCAGAGAAGTAGAGTAATAAAGCTCAATAATATAGTTATTTTTGCGGATCTGGCATTAACTACCTATAAACGAGACTTTAATAATGAGAAAGTACGAACAATAAGACCAAATTAATTGATTTTCTTGGAGCTGGAATGTCTGCCAGTAATCAGCAGCATGTTGCCTAAATACATGTCCTACGTTGTTGAAGAAATGAATCCCGTTTTGCTCCAGAACATTAGGAGTCCTGGCACGGTGACTGCAGCGAAGACGCGTCCCAATGGTTTGATTCCTTAGTCTGGAGCTCAGCCGGCCGAGCAATCATTACATTCCAGCTCATTCACGCCCTCGGTGCCGCCGCTTCCAAAACTAAGTGAGCAGGCGGCCAAAAGCTGGAGAATAGGCCTTGTGGTTAAATAATGAGGGTTAATAAATAATAATACAACAAACAACGGGGCTTTGTTAAGACTTGCGTCGGCTCCTTCGTGTTGGTTTTGCTCACATGATGACATTGCTATTCTCCTAATGACCTTAGCAACTAAAGCTTTACATGCACTTGCCGCGTCGTGTTGGCAAACATAAGCAAAAAGTAGCACGCGGCGAGCCGATGATCATCTATACCGACCCTCATCGGAGAACGTATTCCAACATACCACACCGAAATGTAAAGGGAATCTTTTAAAAGGGTGTGGACACTTGTGTATGTGTATTTTTGGATAAAAAGTTTTTTTTGTTTTTTTTTGCGGGCCCATGAAACCAGCAGCCTTACGGCGTGGGGGGTTGATCAGGCCCCTTCGGCGTCCGGCCGTGGGTTCTGCGCCCAGGGGTTCCCTTAGGAGGGGAGGCGAACCCCTTGGGAGGGACAAAAGCTTGTCTCGAGGGATGACTTTCAATAGATCGCAGTGAGGGGAGCTGCTCTGCTACGTACGAAACCCCGAGACAGAAGCAGGTCGTCTATGAATGATTTACTGTAGCACCGGGTTCCCAGCGAAACTTGCGGTGCGCTCCGGGAGAGAAGCGGCGGGGCTTCCGGCCACTCTTCGGTCCACGGAGCGTGCGGCGTTACTCGCCGGGGGTTCGGGGGCCCCCAGCTATCAAAGTATTTTTGTAATAGGGTTTTATTTAACATTTAAGACTGTTTGGCTTCTACAGCCTCTATGTATCACTGTACATAGCAGACAGAGTTCATAGTAAAATACATCAGCGAGTCTGTTGTGGTCGAAACTCTTATCTCTCTTCTCCGGGGCTATCTTCTATTCTGATTTACAACCAGTTGAAAAGTTAGTTTGCGGTGATCCAAGACGTTTTATAGATTGATACATATATGTACTGTGACACATAGAAGCTGTAGAAGAAAAACAATGCAACATTTTAAATGATACCTTATTGCAAAAATTATTTTCATCTAAAAATATATGCATTTAAAGGGTATGTCCACTGGATAGGTGGTAACTTCTAGAACTTTGGGGGTCCGACTGCCGACACCCCACCCCCTATCATCAATCACCAGAATTGGGCACTTTTACGCTCAAGCCTGATTGTTTCTCCTTGATTTCTCCTTGGGGATACCGGATAAAAAACATTTCACAGGTGAAATTGTTGCACCTAGAGTGCGGAGTTGCACTTGTAAGACACTGGCCACGTTCACACGCTCAGTATTTGGTCAGTATTTTACATCAGTATTTATAAGCCAAAACCAGGAGTGGGTGATCAATGCAGAAGTGGTGATGAGTTTCTATTATACTTTTCCTCTGATTGTAAGCCGAAATCAGGAGTGGAACAAATACTGATAAAAAAACTGACCAAATACTGAACGTGTGAATGTGGCCTGACTCAGATTGTGAAAGAAAAAAAAAAAAAGCACAGATTGCACTTTTTGGAAACTTTTTGTACTATTATAAATAATATGATAAACAATACTAAATATAAAGGAATAAATAATTGGGCACTTTGGATTTGATCCGCTCCTTACATCGCCCTCGTAGGATGTGTGCATGCGCTTAGTATTTGCAGCAGACTTTTGTGCTATTAGCATGAAAAATGCCCGATAAAAACACGTGTTTTTCCCCATTTATTTGGGTGAAAAATTCTAAAAGAATCAACACGCTGCACATTTGAAAAAAACACATTGAAGGTACAAATCTGCAAGGAAAAAATAAGCAGAGTGCAGGAGATTCCAGAAATCGCATTCATTTTCGGTAAAACGATTTTTTTTTTTTTCGTGTGACAAATGCAACATGTGAACAAGCATTTAGATTTTTGCCTTTGAGCTTGGAATACGTCATGAAACTGCTAATAAATAATAGGTACAAACTGGAAATAGATAACAAAAGGCAACAAAAATGATGCAAACTGAAAATCGAGGAGGTGAACTCCAAGTCACAGAGTTGTGAAATGCTAACAAGTCAATGTTGGGAAAATGATGACTTCCTGTGACCTCAGAGGGGTAAAGCGGAGATCAGATAGAGGCCTAAACTGGGAATAAACATTTCGTCATCCTGGGCAGATCATTAACGGAGTGGACAGAGTATTCTGTTCTGTCCAAAAATGTTATATTATTTTTTTTTTAAAATTATATATATATATAGGGCACCTTCTCATTTCAAGATTTATCTGTATTTTCATGACTATGAAAATTGTACATTCACACTGAAGGCATCAAAACTATGAATTAACACATGTGGAATTATATACTTAACAAAAAAGTGTGAAACAACTGAAAATATGTCTTATATTCTAGGTTCTTCACAGTAGCCACCTTTTGCTTTGATGACTGCTTTGCACACTCTTGGCATTCTCTTGATGAGCTTCAAGAGGTAGTCACCGGAAATGGTTTTCACTTCACAGGTGTGCCCTGTCAGGTTAAATAAGTGGGATTTCTTGCCTTATAAATGGGGTTGGGACCATCAGTTGTGTTGTGCAGAAGTCTGGTGGATACACAGCTGATAGTCCTACAGAATAGGCTGTTAGAATTTGTATTATGGCAAGAAAAAAAGCAGCTAAGTAAAGAAAAACGAGTGGCCATCATTACTTTAAGAAATGAAGGTCAGTCAGTGCGAAAAATTGGGAAAACTTTGAAAGTGTCCCCAAGTGCAGTTGCAAAAACCATCAAGCGCTACAAAGAAACTGGCTCACATGAGGACCGGCCCCAGGAAAGGAAGACCAAGAGTCACCTCTGCTTCTGAGGATAAGTTTATCCGAGTCACCAGCCTCAGAAATCGCAGGTTAACAGCAGCTCAGATTAGAGACCAGGTCAATGCCACACAGAGTTCTAGCAGCAGACACATCTCTACAACAACTGTTAAGAGGAGACTTTGTGCAGCAGGCCTTCATGGTAAAATAGCTGCTAGGAAACCACTGCTAAGGACAGGCAACAAGCAGAAGAGACTTGTTTGGGCTAAAGAACACAAGGAATGGACATTAGACCAGTGGAAATCTGTGCTTTGGTCTGATCAGTCCAAATTTGAGATCTTTGGTTCCAACCACCGTGTCTTTGTGCGACGCAGAAAAGGTGAACGGATGGACTCTACATGCCTGGTTCCCACCATGAAGCATAGAGGAGGAGGTGTGATGGTGTGGGGGTGCTTTGCTGGTGACACTGTTGGGGATTTATTCAAAATTGAAGGCATACTGAACCAGCATGGCTACCACAGCATCTTGCAGCGGCATGCTATTCCATCCGGTTTGCGTTTAGTTGGACCATCATTTATTTTTCAACAGCACAATGACCCCAAACACACCTCCAGGCTGTGTAAGGGCTATTTGACCAAGAAGGAGAGTGATGGGGTGCTACACCAGATGACCTGGCCTCCACAGTCACCAGACCTGAACCCAATCGAGATGGTTTGGGGTGAGCTGGACCGCAGAGTGAAGGCAAAAGGGCCAACAAGTGCTAAGCATCTCTGGGAACTCCTTCAAGATTGTTGGAAGACCATATCCGGTGACTACCTCTTGAAGCTCATCAAGAGAATGCCAAGAGTGTGCAAAGCAGTCATCAAAGCAAAAGGTGGCTACTTTGAAGAACCTAGAATAAAGACATATTTTCAGTTGTTTCACACTTTTTTGTTAAGTATATAATTCCACATGTGTTAATTCATAGTTTTGATGCCTTCAGTGTGAATGTACAATTCTCATAGTCATGAAAATACAGAAAAATCTTTAAATGAGAAGGTGTGTCCAAACTTTTGGTCTGTACTGTACATACATACACTATATATATATATATATATATATATACACACACACATTCTAAAATAACCAAAGATATTATTAACCATTCCTAAGGCAAAGCATCTGTCGACAGCTGGATCATTGAGAGGAAACATTCAGCTGGTCATACACAAAAACATAGAATTCAATGTTTGTTTAGTGGAATTATAAAGTCATTCAAGATTTTTTTTTTTATCCTTGAAACAGCACCACTCTTGTCTGATAGGCTGTATGTGGTATTGCAGCTCATTTTAATACAAAGTTGCAATACAAGGCGCTGTCAGTGGACAACAATGGAAAAAAAGGACAGCCTTTCGAATATCCCCCTTTAAAAGTTCTCGTTACACGGGATCCACGGAGTCAGGACTTTGTTGCAATAAGCCAAAGATAACCCGTAATTGTATGTGTGATGCGTGCCAATCTGCTGGTCCGCTTTTATTATAGTATATATGGTATTTGCAAAGTTTGGAAATTAAACGTATAAAAGCTATTTTTAATCGATTTCGGTTTACTCAGCTGTCGTAAAACACAAGTTTAACAATCTGACAACCGCCTGTTTATACGCCCACCGCACTGCACAGGCAGAAAATATGGATATACCTACACTAGAACTATGAGAATATATTAGAGACTCTTCATTATCAGGGAACATTGGAAATACGGGCCCAGTCTGCCAGCAGCATGTTGTAGAGCAGGAGGAGCCGAGAAGATTGATATATAGGCTCATTTTGGCTTAAGAGTCCGGTGGGCGGTGCTAATCAGCAGGAGTCCTAAACCCATCAGGAGCAGAGTTTATCCCCAAATTATAAAGGATATAGTTTAGTGGTAAAAAAAACATCACCTCTGCTCCTGCTGGGTTTAGGAGTCATGTGGGCAGTCCTACTGATTAGCACCGCCCACCGGACTCTTAAGCCAGAATGAGCAGAGATTAATTTCATAAATAACACCAAGTCTTTTCCCACAAAACTATCAATCTGCTCAGCTCCTTCTCCTCTATAATATGCTGTTGAAACATGCTCAATATTACAGGTCCACTTATAAGAGCCAGTCCAACCAAATACAAAAAATAAAAACCAAAAACATGTGCATGCCAATTCCTGATTTCACATTCCTACTTTTTACTTCCGTTATTATCTACAGCCATGTTTATTTAGATTAGTGCGCAAGATACACAGGCATACAAATGAACACATGATGGCCCACATGCAAGCTCCTAGATAAATAGCAATTGTGGTTTTGAACAAAGTTGGTATAAATCAATAGTACAAGCAAATATAAGACTTTATAATAAATCTTATCGGAGAAATATGCTTCTTTCTCCACTCATGAGCCGCTTCTCCTCCTGGACTTGTGATTTGCTCTGAAAACCAGGTAAAATCTGCCAGTTCACTGAAGGATCAGAATACAATTGCCCAATAAAGTATATGGAGAGGAAGCAGAGTGAAAAGAGAAGCAGAGTGAAAAGAGAAGCAGAGTGAAAAGAGAAGCAGAGTGAAAAGAGAAGCAGAGTGAAAAGAGAAGCAGAGTGAAAAGAGAAGCAGAGTGAAAAGAGAAGCAGAGTGAAAAGAGAAGCAGAGTGAAAAGAGAAGCAGAGTGAAAAGAGAAGCAGAGTGACACATACAGAGATGTTGCTTTCTAGTAAGTGTTTTAGTGATAGATTCACAACTACCCTGTTCAGTAAGCCTGTATAATATCCTCCATGCTGCTGCTACTTTCTAGGAAGTAATTTATTCACTCTAATGCTGGATTCACAGCTACCCTGCTCAGTACTGCTGTATAATGTCCTCTATGCTGCTATTACTTTCTAGGAAGTCATTATTTCACTCCAATGCTGGATTCACAGCTACCCTGCTCAGTACTGCTGTATAATGTCCTTTATGCTGTTATTACTTCCTAGGAAGTCATTATTTCACTCCAATGCTAGATTCACAGCTACCCTGCTCAGTACTGCTGTATAATGTCCTCCAAGTTGCTACAAAACAGAAACCGCAGGAATCCCTCAGGTCTGTGTGCGCTGTGTATGGGAGACTTCTTGGCAGCTAGTCTAAAACCCACTAGCTGAGACAATTGAAAAGTAGAGTTTGTGCCTACAGTGGGAAAAACTGGTGAAAATGCACCAAAAGGAGACCCTACTAAGCTATAGAAATGTCGCCACTGACTTATTAATATCGAAAGAGACACTTTTTCTTACCTTCTAATAAAAAAAAGTTGAATTAATTGGGATGATTATGAGGATGATGTTAAATTTTTCAGCTAAACCAGAAATGGTTTTATTTTTTATAGAAGTGAAGGGGGGAGGAAATAAAGGAATAAAGGGGGGAGGAGAAATTGAATGAATATCCAGGGTTGTTCTTGGCTTAAAGGAGATTTATTTTTATTAATTGCAGAGTTAATAAAAAAGGCTTTTTTTTTTTTTTTTCCTTCAATAAATAGCGGATTAGTCATTCCACAGGCGAGTGGACTCATTCTGTATGAAATGCCACCGCAGCAGGGGGATCTGGATGGAGGTGTGATGAACAATTCAATGTCTGTTATTTATATACCAGGGGCTGGGCATTAATGATTCGCCACGCTTTTGTAATAGGAACCTATTTATTCCCTCCACCCGCTGCCTCTTGGACATAACTTGGAACATTGTGATTAGAGAAATTTGTCGTAATGGCAACATACTGATGTGTTAATGGCTGAAGATTCATTTCCAGCTATGGCAGAACTGTAAAAAAAAACAAAAAACAACTATATTAACATGTTTTCACGGAGCTGTGAGATCCCGAGGTATAAAAATTAAGGTGGTGAAATATTACAATAAAATTGTCCATAAAGTAAATATTTAATGAGTTATTAAAGCAAAAAAAAAACGGTCTGAAAAATAAATAGTTTGTGCTAAAGTTTCAGATAAAGTTCACAAGCAGACAGATGTTGGCGACAGCCCGGTACTTCATTTATCTCCAGGGTCAGCGCAGCAGCTCCTTATCTCCCGGTTGCACGCCGTGCAGAGCATCCTCTGTTTCCTTACTTCTCTTGTTACGACATGACGCGCGTTAGGATGCGTTCACACGTCTGATTAAAATCAGTCGTGTATTTCTGTAAAATGCCGCGGATCTGCACAAGTTCTAGCCCTGCTGTCATCCACTTTCCCTTTCGAAATCCGTCGTAAATAAAGTACCGCTAAACTTATCGGCACAAAAAAAAAAAAAATTCAGAAAAGATTGATGGGGCTACAAAAACAATGGAGGTTGTGACTGCTCCTAACCCATTGATGCCCCCCAAAAAATGAGATCCCAGAAGTGGGATTTACGATAAAAGGTTGAGTACTCATAATACGGAGGAGGAAAATTTGGGGAAGCAAAGTCACTCGCGCATCAACAGTCAAAGAAACGGAAAATATTGCTGAACGTGATGAGACGACAGATTTCAGGGATGGTAATATCACCCTCACCCATAGTAAGACCCCAACCAAGATTCTGCCATATTTGGACAATTTTTCCAGGACTTTTAATATAAATATTCCGAAGCACCAGACTCCTCTCAGTGTCAGACGCAGATCCTTGTTCAAGAACACTTAATCCACGTAAGAATATGATCTTTTTTTATTTAATGCCTTTGAAGCTCCGTCTAATTTACAGGGGATCAATCTATTCTCTCAGATAACTATTGGATACTACAGCCGGGAACAAACAAACAAGAGTTTTCTTCAACTATATGGGTTTACCCTTAATGGCCGTCCTTGGAGGCAAATGTTGTATAAAAAGTGCCCTTTGGTTGTGAACAGTTAATTGTTATGCACCCTCCAATACTCATTTGGGAGGAGCATGCATGTGTTATGAGTCAGGATAGGATAATGAGCCATCACCATAAACCTCTGGCTGCAGCTTACTTCATCTGTCCTGGTAGAGTCAGGAGGCCCCCCGAACAACATCTGTCCCGGGAGAGTCAGGAAGCCCCCATACAAGTATGATCCATGTGTCAAAAACAGGACCTATTGCACACTGCTGTTTGTGGAGAGGTGACCATGCACACCCAGCAACCCCTCCATTCCTGCCATGGTTGGACTCGGCCAATCTCCCATCGTTGCGACTGCATCTATAGAATATTCTGTCGATATGTTATAAATGTCTCATCTGGGACAACCCCTTTTTAGGCTTGCGCTCGATGGCATTACCAGGAACATGCGAAAAAATACTAGCAGAAGGATCATATTCTGCCCCAATAATGCCTGGTGACTACGACGAGTGGATATAATGTACTGAGCATAGGTGTAGTCATCCAATGACCCAAAACATTACGTCAATTTTCATCCCCACCCCGTTTACGGTCTTTGCTCCTTCTTGAGTTCTCATTTCTCTTTTTCATTTGGGTTTTGCCAAGTCACAAGTATGTGACCAAGTCATGAGACATGGGTGGGTGAGCCACTGAAATCTGACATGTCTTTAATCGTCCTCGTAGAAACACAACTTGTTGCCACGTATCTAATGACGCTTGGGTATTGGCACATGAGCTGTTGGGATCAAGCACAAATGCCCTTGACAAAAAACCCTCTCCTCCTCCTCGTGCATTTCAGAAAACGTGCCAACCTTCTTATGCATTCTGAGACAGCGGCTGAAACGTGACTGAAGGTCTCGCACCTGCCACCGAACAAAAACAGCACGCCACCGGGAGGAAAGCCTGAACCTGTAGCACCAAAATCGGAGATGGGAGAACACAATATTAGAGGACAGGTGACGAGACTATTATGAATAGTAACGAAGGACAAAGAAACCCACCAACATTCTGGATTTTCTAAAATCTAGGACCACTGAGATGGCACTGATGCCAACTGAGGTGCGGTGTAGCAGTATAGATCAGTCCAATTCCCAATGAAGTGGTGGTGTAGAAGTGGGAATCAAGCTGATGTGTAGCACTAGGAATCAAGCTGATGCCCAATGAAGCTCTGATGTGCTACAATGATGGTTGAGCTTATGCCCACAGAAGTGGTGATGCAAAATAGGGCTCAAGCTGATGCCCACTGAACTAGCAGTGCAGCAGTGGGAATTAAGCAGATTCCCACTGAAGTGACAAGTAGAAATCAAGCTGATGCCAAGATAACTGGTGGTACAACAGGTAGGACTGAGCTGATGCCCACTGAAACGACAGTGTAGCATTAGGGATCAAGTTGATGCCCACTGAAGTGCCTACGTCATAGCAGCGAGGATCATTCTTTATTCGGTAAGACTTTTGGCAAATATTTAAAAAAAAAAAAAAAAATGCTTGAAAAACCACATTAGTTCTTGCTGAATTTTTTTTCTGGCTACAATGGATTTTCAGAAATTGCTTTCTTACAAAAAATTCTTTACCATAAAAATTAACAAAAAAAAAAAAACAAAAAAAAAAACTCCTTAAGCTAAAAAAAGGTAAAACAGGAACAACGTGATGTCAATGGCTGAAACGCTGCCGATTTCTAACAAAGTAATCTGCACGAGGACAGGACAACTCCGGATGACGCCAACCCGTGCTGATCCATTATTAACCCAGTCTGGATTTCTGTCTGTTCACGGTCAAAAGGGGTAAGGATCCTTAACAGCTTACCCACTTCTTAACCTAATTATTATCCAAGTTGGATCACTCAGCATCAAGGTTAATTCCTTAGTCCTACAAACAAGCTTAGTGCACAAACCTATCACATCTCCATTGACCGGCAGAATTAGACACAACGAGAGACTGTATTCGTGGTGAACCTGGGAGTCTACGTGTCATCGGGAAGCTCCAACCAAGACTTACTAAGGAGGTTTTCCCAAAATTGCAAGTTATCCCCCATGGACAGTATACGAAATGGGCTAGCTTGCTAATAGACAGGGGTCTGAACTTGAGGAACCACAGTGATCCCAAGAACAAGGCTCTGAAGAGCCAGGTCTTCAACAGTGAGGAGGATACCTTCAAAGGATCTTTGTATCCAAAGACACCGGATCTGTAATATTTGTAGAGATAGACCAATTAAAACTATTAATTTCTATTTTGACCAGAACTGGAATTCACTAACCAGTTCAAAACGAGCCAACTAAAATTATTAGAAAGGTCCCTTGACTCGACAGATCAAAGTCCCTGAGCCAAGACCCCCAGCAATCAAAGCTTAACCTGTGGAGAAGCCTGGCAGTAAGTACTTAATTTTCCTGCAGCGCCACCACAGGGGAAATTAAGTATTGCAGCGTCCATTCCCATCAATATGATATTCATGTATTGCAGGACGGGACAAATCCACTCATCATTACCAGTCTCCTCCTTGGCCAAGAGAGCAGGATCCTAAAGAGGGAGACTCTTAATTGAGTATATAAAAATGGGTTTTCTAAACTGGACTTATACTGTATATTTTGAATCGCTTGCAATGACTGTCTAGAAAATACTTCTATTATCTTGGACACTTGTAGATCAATTGCATAACTTTTGATTTACCGCATGACTCCATGATGCAAGACGTAATTGTCACCTTACACCATGAGATCGGATTTCTGCTTGGTACAATGAATGCAGCCTACACTAGAGGCTCATCTGATGGGGAAATGTGGCATTTGGCATGGCCGGGGATACAAGTAGACGGTAAAGTTACAGAGTCAACTGTTTGACAACAGAAGAGCATTGAGCACCAGTCCAAAGAATTAGAAAGTTAAAGGGCATCCTGGGTCAACATGAATTATCTTCTATTCACTGGAAAGATGTTAATAGAGCAGCATGGACCCCACCGCTGGGACCCCCACCAATCACCACAACGGAGACATGTGCGCTCCATCCTCCATTGGCCGCATGATCGCAACCGGGATGAGATGAACGAAACAGCCGCTTGATTTTAAGTCTGAGCCTGAAAACATACCGATAGCTGAGATACTACTGTCTGCTGACTTGATTGCAAAAAAATAAATGGGGACAGATTTAAAAAGAAACAAAACTTTACGTATCCAAACTTCCGACAATTAGAGGATGAAATCTTTGCTGAATTCTGAAAAACACAAAATCAGCGCCTAAAACATGCAACACGTGAATGAATGCTAAGAAGAGCTTTAAGAGAGGGTTAGCAGCGGATGCGCGACGCCGTTCCGTTTAGGGCCAACAGGGCTGACAGACAGGCGAGTACAGGCTATGAAACTTATTTAAAAAGGGATTGCATCTCCAGTTTGTAAGATTGGGGGGGGGTAACACATCCCGCTCCGCAGGCGACATTTAGGAAGTGGCATCTCAGAAGAAAGACCTCCTCCGACGTGCACCGAGTGTTGTGTGACCACAGCCATAGTATAAAAGGCAATTCCCTTAATTAGCTGCTCTCCTTCACTGGCTGAAGATCACTCCTGATTTAGGTTAAGAACACATAAGAAACGCAATTTCCTTAATATCTCACATCACTTTCATCTGAGCAGGGGGCCACTAAGTAAAGACACAGTGACCTAGAACTTAGAGGGTTCAGCCTGCGATTACGGGAGCTTGTCCTCCTAAATCCAAGATGGTCCAGACACGGAGAAGCTTCTACGCGGCACTGACTAGCAGTTCTTGACCTAGACAAATCCTTTCCGCTCGTCTAATGCTCTTTGCCGCTGACCTTCTTTGTGGCACAAAATCGTTTTGGGACAGTCACCATGGTCTTAGCTGCACACGTTGGCCGCTGTATGTTCTCCACATGGGTACAAAAAGGTTGAACAAGGACCGTGACGGGAATTTTTAAAGTTGCATCTAGCTTTTATTTAAAAAAAAAAAAAAAATTGCAAAAATGTAAAAAAAATTCCAACCCACTAAAATTATCTTTTTTTTCTGCTTTTTTTTTTTTTTTTTTTTCTCTGCTCCAAACTAATATCATCAGGTCACCATGAAAAATGCACTTGGGCATGTTGCTAGGACGAGGCTGAGCGCCGGCCCCTGGTATCCATGGAGTTAATGTTTACGGCATAGAGCTGGCCACGTAACAACGTGCGCTTTATGTAATTGCTGATGAACGGAGATAAAATAAGGGTGAGTAAATAAACCTGGAGTCTGAGATGCCTGTAAAAAATGAGAAATATTTGCACAAAGTAAACAGCTTTTATTCTGCCACAGTCTGTCCTGCCAAGATTAACAACGTCAACCTCTGACTGGGCACCGGTGGGGCCGCCAATGTCACAATCAATTCTTCATTGGTTCCTTACATTCCTACGGGTTCAATACTATGGCGGCACAGAAAGCAGCTGAAGGTCTGGAGACGTCACATGGAGTTAAAAGGGGTTGTCCAGGTCTAACCAATCGACGATCTTTCCTTAGGATAGGTCATCAATGAGATCTGTAGCGGTGACTGGTGTCCCCAACGATCGCATATTAATAACCGATTCTAAAGCCCCCCCCCTCCCCCCGTAGAGCTTAGATTGAGGAATGTGATGGCTCTCCAATATAAAGGGACGTTTATGTGTTTTCTACGAGAAAGCTGTGGCAAAACTCTTCTGGAGGCGGCTTATTTCCGGGAGGCCATACAAAATTGGATATGCTGGATCGATATCTCCTCCGACAATCAATTGACCAGGGCTCCATACACCGACTGTTGGCGGCACCTGTTGATATTGATGGGCTTGGCCAACATTAGTTCAATGTGTATGGGGGCCTCAAGGGTCATCGATATGTTAGTCCTGGACAACCCCTCCAACTCCATGTGACGGCTCCAGACATTCAGCAGCTTTCTGTACCATCACATTGGACACAGATTGGTTCCTTGATCAGCTGTTACCAGCTCAGGCAGCATCCAGATGAGATGTACAGTAGACCGTGTCATACTCAAAGACATTGTACTGGCAAAACAGAGATGCGGTAGTCTTGCCCCCAAACCTTCTCCAGATCTCACACTTGAGGAAGTTTCGAGAAAACGCTTTCCTGTGCGCAGAATTTTTGTAAACACCCCAAGCAGATTCTGCATCAGAAATCCCTGGCCGACCCAGACTTAAAAAGTTTAAGTTGCGCATGGTGCCCATTCGAGTCAGCGTGTGGCCAACTTGCCATGGATTTTGCCTGACCTCAAAAAACACTTTGGGAAAAAAATCAGTGGCATTTTGAACCTCCAGATTATGGCAATTGGAGCAAGTTTTTTGGATGTTTTTCCTGCAGATTTCAGGACTTTGAGAAAAACTCTTACTTGACCGTGGGGTAGTAGGGTAACAGCAGTCTCCCATAGACGTGCTGTCTGACGGACGGCTTGCGATGACGCCTCGCTGCCACCAGCCCGGTGATGACAGCTCTCTCAGAATTATTGTTTTTCAAGAGAAAGAATGCATCACAACATTTGACGTCACTTGACATTTACACTCCGCCGCGCTTCCGGATACACCTCTCCTATTTGCAAATCCTCAACCTGTTGATACAGGATCTGTTTCCAGAGTGGAAATGCTTAAAGCATATTTTTCTTTTTGTTATGTCACATGTGAAAGGTTCAGACGAGGTAAAGGATTAGAAGCACAGATTCCCCAATAATGATGTCACCGAACTATTAAAGAATTCTCCAGCAGACAATGCTAATAACTCCAGCGATACAGGTCCGGGCCGTGCGAGGCAGCGCTGAAGTTTATATTAGGGGAAGCGCTAAAGGAACCATCCCATAATCCAATCTGGCAGATCCTATAATTACCCGCTACCTTCAGGCTTCGCTCCCACAATGAGGTTTTGATGCTGCACATTTTCTGCACCCATTAAGTAAAATAGGTAACTTGCAGTTTTTCAAAAATATTCAGCGTAAAAAACTCATTGTGGGAACATGGCCTTATAGCGAATAGCACATTTACCACCCAAACCATGGACTAGCTGCCTGCAGCTTACAAGGAGTGTGTCCTCACAAAGTGACCTTGGGTTTAAATCAGGTGTTTATGGTGAATGGATTTTTCGCCCATGTCATATTCATGTTGAAAAAAAAAAATTAACAAATTTAGCAATTTTCACTCGGGCCACTGGGCCCACTCATTTTTCATGTTCTGCACAGAAGACATTTCAGCAGTCTCGTTATCACATACAGGACTAAAATGACTGATAACTTCTCTATATACAGTAGATAACACAAGAGCCATCATTCACAATAGGTGATGTCACAGCTCACCTCCTCCTACTGTACAATGATTGATAACACCTCTATATGGGGCAGCACAGTGGCTCAGTGATTAGCACTGCAGCCTTGCAGCACTGGGGTCCTGGGTTCAAATCCCACCAAGGACAACATCTGCAAGGAGTTTGTATGTTCTCCCCATGTTTGCGTGGGTTTCCTCTGGGTTCTCTGGTTTCTTCCCACACTCCAAAGACATACTGATAGGGAATATAGACTGTGAGCCCCAATGGGGACAGCAATAATAATGTCTGTAAATTGTCTGAATTGTAAAGCGCTGCGGAATATGTTGGCGCTATATAAATAAAAAGATTATATTATTATATACAGTAGATAACAGGATCCACCACTCACAATAGGTGATGTCACAGCTTACCTCCTCCTGATGTAGAACACGGAAAAAGTAGCAGGAATTAAAAAACAAAACAAGCAAAAAAAAAAAAAAAATCAGACTCTGATGCTCTTTAAATTGAAAGTGACAGTAAACCCCTATAGATATCACGCTCCCATACTTAGGTGGTAACCCATTCATTACCGAACGTACTAAAGGCCGCTTGGATTTACGGCCGATAGCAGCCTCCATTTACCAGATTATTGCAAAATATCCAACATCCCGCGCGCGTTACGAAAATAAAAAGAAAAGCGCAGTAATATTACCGTACGTTGTGAATCCCCTGGGAAGAGTCGGCCGCCCTCGTGTTATCTTTGGTCTCTTTTCAGCACGCACAGAAAATTACTAGGGACAGATTCCACCGCTGCGCTCATCCCTCCCCAGGGGAGAACGGCAGAGAGCTGCGCTTTTACCAGTAACTCCTCAGACACCTGAATTTATTACACAGCGATCCGCAGAGGGGACGCCGCCGAGAACCCGTAATTGTTTAGCAGCTACACAATCAGCAACGATAAAAGACTTAAGAAAAAAAAAATGCAAAAAAACAACATTAGTTTGGAATATTGAATTTTTCATTTTTTTTTTTTTGGTGGAGGAGGGCTAAGAATAAAAATAAAGTTTTTCTGAATTTAATTGAATACTTTAATTTTTTTTTTTTCTACAGTCGCAGTGAGGCCGATCATTTGCCTGTAGAAAAGCCTGGTCCTGCAGGGTTTACGAGGTGAAACTGTTTTTTGGGGCAGATACTAATCTAATATGTCTCAAATCTCATACTTTAACATGTGATCCATACTTTGAGCGGGTGATTCCTATTCATCCAGTATTTTGCCAGCACTGTAGGTGCTGGAACCTGCTTTCCATCACTTCCCAGAATGCATTGCCACTGTTATTATCTAATGGCTTGCACAGGTTATTAATCCTATAAAAAGTAAAGAAAAAATATCAATGGAGGTAAGTCTTTAGGTGTATGCTCCCCATAGAGGGAAAACTTTAGATATATGCTCCCCTCCCAAAATCGTCAATCACGGCGGCATAATGGCCCACCAATCAGTAGGCTGAGAAAGCACTGATGTACACTGGAGAACTGCACCCCTTTCACTTCAGTGCCAGGACAGCGCCATTCAAGCATGTGTGGCCATGCCTGGTACTGCAGCTCTGACAATGCAAGGTAATTGGGCAGAATTTTTTTTTTTTTTTTTTTTTTTTTATTAAAGAAAAGAACATGCTGCCACTTCCCTACAGGGTCTGAAGAGTTTGAAAATGGGAGTTAAATAAAAATGAGCAAAAAATATATATATATTTAAAAAAATAAATAAGATGTGAAAATGACCTTCTTGGGGGGAGGGGTGGGGGGAGATCTCACACTGATTTGCTTAAACATGCAGGAATATATGTAGATTATTAATTAAAAATATTACTATAAATAAAATTATGGATGTATTCCATATTTCTGCATTTTTCACGGGTCAAAAGATCTCTACGCTCCATAAAAGAAATGATTTGTTTCCTGTGTGTCCCCAGTGATGACCCGTCCACAGAAAGCGGCCATTGTGGCCCTGTAATAATGTATCTATTAAAGCGGAGCAGCGCTGACACGGCCTCTAATTGATTGAATGCTGGTTTTGATTATTTGCTACAATTTCCGAGCCAAGTGGAATTTCTCCTTCTACAACATGACATTCAGTGCTACATTCCAGCACGCGTCCCCCCCAGACTTAAAAGAGAAAAAATAAATAACACTGCACGCTGCAATATGGGACCGGGGTTTAAATCCTCGCTTCACCCTCTGCCTAATTTCCAGAACTTCACATAATCCACCAGGAATGTTGGAAAAAAAAAATCTCTGTTCGCTTCGGGCCAAACTGGCGAGGATGTTTCCTTACTTCATTGTGAATGTACCGAGAACAGAAAAAATACCAAAGAAAACACTGGTATCAAACGCAGATAAAAGAGGTGTCCAGGGGGATAAACATTGATTTTCTGCTCATTTAAAAAAATAAAATAATTAGTATTGTTTAAGGCTGTGTGCCCACGATGCGTTTTTTAAGCGTTTCCGCAGCGGCAAAAATACATTGGGTCAGGGAAGGCAGCAGAAACGACCTGGATCAGAAATTCAATTTTCCAGAGAGCACGTTGCAAGCTCCGGCACTATAGGAATCTTTGCATGATGGGGGGAGAGGATACTTTTTAGAAAGCCGGGGCCACTGCAAAACATAGGGGGTGCTGGCCCTTTAAGAGTGAGAATGCGCTTGCCGCAACAGCACGACCCCACCCAGCAGGGGAAGGGGGCCGACCCCACCCAGCAGGGGAAGGGGGCCGACCCCACCCAGCAGGGGAAGGGGGCCGACCCCACCCAGCAGGGGAAGGGGGCCGACCCCACCCAGCAGGGGAAGGGGGCCGACCCCACCCAGCAGGGGAAGGGGGCCGACCCCACCCAGCAGGGGAAGGGGGCCGACCCCACCCAGCAAGGGAAGGGGGCCGACCCCACCCAGCAAGGGAAGGGGGCCGACCCCACCCAGCAAGGGAAGGGGGCCGACCCCACCCAGCAAGGGAAGGGGGCCGACCCCACCCAGCAGGGGAAGGGGGCCGACCCCACCCAGCAGGGGAAGGGGGCCGACCCCACCCAGCAGGGGAAGGGGGCCGACCCCACCCAGCAGGAAAGCAGTGACCAGTTAGGATCAGGTAAGTGTTGGAGCGGGAGCTCAGCATTTTTTTAAACACCAGCATGAGCCATTTTAAAGATCTTCCATGTCGACGGAGTAGTCCAGGCTTACAAAACCGTGATTGCTTTATTTTAGAACCACCCCTGACTGTGCCTGGTATTACAACTAAGCTCCAATCAGGTCAACGGGGTATTATTGCAAAAAGCGGGTTGTCCACTATGGAAAATCCCTTTTAGTTCCCTCCCTGATAATCATCTGTGGAAATAGGACAGCAAGTGTTATATTTCCCTGCAGCGCCTCCGCAGGTAAAATGAAGCATTACACAGCTAGAATAGAAGTCAATGGGATATCCATACAATGCACATAGGTGTTGCCGTACCCGAAGAATTTCCTAGTAGCCGTCTGCCCTAAATAATAAACATGGACCCCAATCTAATAGGAACAGGTTTTCTCCATTATAAAAAAATTCTAGGTTAGTGTATCAGCGGAGTCACGCGTCTCATTTTCTGCGCCGTATGAAGAAGTCCTGCAGCAGTCGATATTCCCAAACGGTAAAAAAATAATTCTGTAATGAGCCAAAGACGTAAAAACAACAACCGTAATGATATCTCATTTTCCGGTCTGAACATCGGGATCTGAAAATGGATCAATCTTCGCAACGAGCAGAAGGAAACTGCACAAGCTAATATCCATCACTTCCCAGTCCTTTATTACAAATTGCTCCTAAAAATTGCAAAATGAAAAAAAAAAAAAAAAAAAAAAAAAAAAATATATGCAACCGATCCATAATCAAAAGGAGGCAACAACTCATGAAAAAAAAAAAAAATGTAATATAATATTATATATTTATTACACACACACATACATACAGGTAAAACAAACTTTCCTCCGAGATATAAACCTTTAAAGTTCCAAAATTGAGGGGCACAGGCAAGTAATGCTCAAAAATAATCCTACAAGCATTACTGACCTGTTAAAGCTCCAGTGCCAACTCTCCACTGCTTTAAAGGGGTGGTCCAAAACTTGTATATTGTTGATAGGTTATCAATATTAGAACCATGGTGGTCCGGCAATGGGTGCTCCCACCGAGGCCGGATGTCCACAGCGCACAGGGTTGGAATAGCACAGTTCCTACTTAAGTGAATGTGATCTGAGACGGTGTACCCAAGAATGAAAAACCCCAAAAAACATACAATTGATAGAAAGCAACTAAATCTAAGAGCCCAGTGCAGATACAACTACTCTCTGCCATTAGGGCAAACGGAAACATTTAGGGCTCGTTCCATTCTCCAAGTTAATTTGCAGTTAAAATAAGAAAGGAGGAGGAGAACTTGCAAATTTAGGACTGAACATAAAAATAATAATCTCGGGTTTTCCTCCTTCCCCCGGAACGTTCTATATAATTTCTGGATATTATTGGCTGTGAAACAATGGAACACAATGGAAAGAGGTGCAAAGAGATTCCATGACTCACTGTTATTTCTGCAGTGAAGAACGTTCTTTTCGGAATTTTGTCTTTTTTTCTTCCCTTTTTCACAGCTACGACTTTTCCAGCCGTATAAATAACTCCAAAAATAGGAAGTTTTAACCGCTTAGGGTTTTTTATTTATTGGCCGCTGGGGTAGTGACCCGGAGGGAAGATTGTCTCACATGGGCCAGATACAAATACAGGAACGTTCCAAAAAAGGAAGATTTTTTTCAAGGTTTTATTTTTCCTTAAAGCCCGTGCAAAATAATGAAATGGGGCATGATAGTTGTGGTGCAGGAGCGACAGATTACAGGAGGGGGGAGATTAGGGTTTTCCCTAATTAGATTTTAAAATGACTAGTCCTTAAAGGAATTTGGAAGTTTGACGACCCCTTTAAATTTCACATCATGTTGGATATTTTGATTATAGAAAAAGTATCGAAAACTTGTACAATAAAAAATTCCTGAAGGTTCTTTGGTCATTCTTCTGCATCCAGACTTAAAGGGGTTGTCCAGCATTAAAAGAAAAAAATTAAACATGGCCGCCTTCTTCCAAAAAACGCTCTATACCTGTAGGTGGCCTACACTTCCATTAAGCCGAGCTGCAATACCACACGGCGGTAAGAGACAGCCATGTTCTTCTAATCCTGGACAACCCCTTTAAATTTTACATGGCATTTAGCCCGTTTATCAGATTTCCTAGATTATTGGATGCCAGATTAAAGGAATTTCACCCTCGGGCCTTCGTGAGCTAACGCACGGAGGAAACATATCCATAATTTATCATTCAGAGACGAGACGCCTCTTATTGTGATGGACGGATAATAAGGACCGCGACCTACAGAAAGGATTGATCTAAGCGGTCAGATCTGACAGGAACTAATCTATGCCTTTTAACGCATCTTCAATCATGGCGGGATTACGCCTGACAAGTGAAAATAAATAGAGAACATTAAAGAAATTGCAGACCGTAACTAAAGGAATACCGGCGCCTTAATATGCACCTGTCCAAGCCTGTAGAAATGCCTGACCCTGCTCCCCTTACCCTCCATAAACTGTCCTGATGCTCCTGCTCTGTAATTTGCCATCTACTCTTTCAATGGGCAGTTCCTTTTTCCTTCAGCATTCTGCCAGCACTATAGGTGCTGGAACTTTCTTCCCCCTCACTCTGCTGCTATAGATGTGATAAAAGGCAGTGGAAACAGTTACACAGAAGGAAGACAGCTAGTGACATTTTGGGGTGATTAATGGGATCAAGTTGTCTTAAAGTATGAGGGGGGGGGGCATTTAAAGAGTTTTTGCAGGGACTAAAACTGCCCAGAGATGGGGAAAAGTCCATATACAATGGGCATTACAATCCCAAGTGTAATACCTAGTGTAGAGACTAAGGGACCACTGCACCATGAAATTAACCCCCAAAAGTTTATTTTTTTTTTCAATGTTCTTACAAAACGTACAAGTTAATAAAATCAACGTGGAAATGTCTTTTTTCTATTTATGTGCAGGGAGGGCGATCCAAAATGTACCGGAAAGCAAGAAACGCTCCAGCTCCTCCCGTCTGACTCCTTTACCAGGAAAGCAGTGTTCTTCCATAATAGAGATAAAAGGCGATAAGCGGCTTCTGTAATGTGCCGAAGCTGCTGATCCTTCATGTGCAACAAGGGGAGAAACCAGAGAAACCTGCAGAAATCCACGCAGTCCAGAGAACACCGAACATTTACTGGAGTCTCTCCCCGTCCATGGAAAATAATCCCTGTGTGACCGCGGCCATAATAGATTCCTTTGCAGATGCCACAATTAAAATGAAGAAGATTTTTTTATATTTTATTTTCTAGCAATACTTTTTACTTCTTTTTTTCAATCCCGGACAATCCCTTCAATGGTAGCGATTTTTATCCCAATCTGTTTTGTTCATCAGGGGTCCCATTCCCGACTGATCTTACAAGTATCGCACATGGATCACCAATGTTACATTTCTGCCAGTTTAAGAAACCGTCGCGCATCTTCTGGGATGATTTTTCGGTAGATCGGAGAAAAAAAAAAAAAATCTGCGGCTAATTAAAGGTAATTTAATCGCAAATCGAAATAGCTAATTATAAACGTGCCGGAGTTATTACATCAATTTTGGTCTTCAGAAGTGTTGGTAATTATACACGGCTCTACCCCCGCTCCAAAGACGGGAACTTCGGGATATTGTGGGTGTCACACTCACAGGCTCCTATGCAAATAGGATTTTTAAGCTTTTTTTTATATTAAGTTGAAGGAATAAGTCTAAATTATTAGTATCTGTCAGGGTAAGATGACACGGGAGGCTATGGAAACTATATCCTATAGATCACTGGGGAGAAAACCTTCAGAAATCAAAAAAATAAATAAAAAGCTACATAAACCTCAAAAAACTATAGGAAGGTGCTGTAGACCCTGTGCATGGAGGAGAGCTGTGACGTCACCTATTGTGAATGGTGGATCCTGTGTTATCTACTGTATATAGAGATGTTATCAGTCATTGTACAGGAGGAGGAGGAGGAGGTGAGCTGTGACATCACCTATTGTGAATGGTGGATCCTGTGTTATCTACTGTATATAGAGGTGTTATCAGTCAGTGTACAGGAGGAGGAGGAGAGTTGTGACGTCACCTATTGTGAATGGTGGATCCTGTGTTATCTACTGTATATAGAGGTGTTATCAGTCATTGTACAGGAGGAGGAGGTGAGCTGTGACGTCACCTATTGTGAATGGTGGATCCTGTGTTATCTACTGTATATAGAGATGTTATCAGTCATTGTACAGGAGGAGGAGGAGAGTTGTGACGTCACCTATTGTGAATGGTGGATCCTGTGTTATCTACTGTATATAGAGGTGTTATCAGTCATTGTACAGGAGGAGGAGGAGGTGAGCTGTGACGTCACCTATTGTGAATGGTGGATCCTGTATTATCTACTGTATATAGAGGTGTTATCAGTCATTGTACAGGAGGAGGAGGTGAGCTGTGACGTCACCTATTGTGAATGGTGGATCCTGTGTTATCTACTGTATATAGAGATGTTATCAGTCATTGTACAGGAGGAGGAGGAGAGTTGTGACGTCACCTATTGTGAATGGTGGATCCTGTGTTATCTACTGTATATAGAGGTGTTATCAGTCATTGTACAGGAGGAGGAGGTGAGCTGTGACATCACCTATTGTGAATGGTGGATCCTGTGTTATCTACTGTATATAGAGGTGTTATCAGTCATTGTACAGGAGGAGGAGGTGAGCTGTGACGTCACCTATTGTGAATGGTGGATCCTGTGTTATCTACTGTATATAGGTGTTATCAGTCATTGTAGAGGAGGAGGAGGTGAGCTGTGACATCACCTATTGTGAATGGTGGATCCTGTGTTATCTACTGTATATAGAGATGTTATCAGTCATTGTACAGGAGGAGGAGGAGAGTTGTGACGTCACCTATTGTGAATGGTGGATCCTGTGTTATCTACTGTATATAGAGGTGTTATCAATCATTGTACAGGAGGAGGAGGTGAGCTGTGACATCACCTATTGTGAATGGTGGATCCTGTGTTATCTACTGTATATAGAGGTGTTATCAGTCATTGTACAGGAGGAGGAGGTGAGCTGTGACGTCACCTATTGTGAATGGTGGATCCTGTGTTATCTACTGTATATAGAGGTGTTATCAGTCATTGTACAGGAGGAGGAGGTGAGCTGTGACGTCACCTATTGTGAATGGTGGATCCTGTGTTATCTACTGTATATAGAGGTGTTATCAATCATTGTACAGGAGGAGGAGGTGAGCTGTGACATCACCTATTGTGAATGGTGGATCCTGTGTTATCTACTGTATATAGAGGTGTTATCAGTCATTGTACAGGAGGAGGAGGTGAGCTGTGACGTCACCTATTGTGAATGGTGGATCCTGTATTATCTACTGTATATAGAGGTGTTATCAGTCATTGTACAGGAGGAGGAGGTGAGCTGTGACATCACCTATTGTGAATGGTGGATCCTGTGTTATCGGTCATTTTATAAGGCATATTCTGATGACACCTTCCCTTTAAAGAGTACGTATCTTTTTTTCACTAAATATTTTTACATTTCCTACAGATTGGTGGTGTTTGGGTCCGGGGAATCCCGCTGATCACTAAAAATCCCCTGAACGGTTGAGCTCCTGCACACTGTATTGTGGGGTCTCCCCGGCTTTATACTGAGCCCCTGCATTGTGTGAAGGGTCCCACAGAAGTGAATAGAGCGGTGGTCACTGCTGCTCCCATAGAAGTGTTTGGAGCTGCAGACACACAAGCGCACAATAGGGTCCATCACACAGGGGTCCTTGGACCCCTCGTTTTTATGATCGGTAGAGATGCCAGAGAAAGGACCCCGCTCATAGTCTGCCAGATGAGACGCGGCGGTATTGTAGCAGCAGCTGGGTGTAATGAAATCCTGCTTTCTCTTGGGCATTGCTCGAGTACGTCAGAGCGAAAGACAGTTATGACTGGTATGAAGATGTCAGGTACCAGAGACACCGGATTGCCCAACACCCAGATTGCACTTAACCACTTCAGTGACTTCAGAGAACAAAGATTACGTGGTGGGGGGTAGAGAATGCGTCTCTCCATAGAGTACGAGAAGTCCTGGTAGAGATCTGCTGAGCGCCCGGCCCCGCTGCACTACACACTGAACCTACAGATTAAGTTACAGGCACATACTGTCCACGCCGCCGACATACCTGACATTAATGACGTGGAGCAGCGCCATACAGGAACAGGTAGAGCCGCAATGGAGCTGACCCCCAGCCCAGACATCCACACTGAGGGCGGTGTAAGAGCAAAATATCTGGGGATCAGCAGAAGGAAAAGACGCTGAAAATTACAAATGGGGATCAGAGGCTTCCGGACAGTAGATTACAGGACGCCATGGGGATCCAAGCATTGCAACTCTTATATTAGAGATGTCAGCCAATAGGTAGAAACAAACCTGAGAAGACGACGGGCGCGTCCCCCGGGCACTGATCATGCAATGAATTACAAATATATACGTTTGTTTTTAAATTACTTGTAAAACATAGTGTTTCCAAAACTTTTCTTACAAGATTTTTTCATGTCACTTTTTTAGTGTTGTCAATTCCTGGCAATTTTGAAGCATCATAGAAAAAAAAAAGTCTATGAGAAAATACCAAAAAAAGGATAGTGTGTATGTATATTTTTTCCAATAAATTCGCTATAAAGTTTAAACGCAACATCTGGCTAAAAAAAAAATAATCCACAAACATGCTAACTAAAAAAAACACCCCGAAAAATGTTGCACAATGTCTCCTGTGATTTAAGCGCAAGGCCAGTTTACAGACAAGGCCTGAACCGATTGTAGGTTTAAGGATATGTTCACACAAGGCGTTTTTTCAGCAGCAAAATCTGACCTCTTGGCAGTAAAGTTTGTGCCTCAAAAAAGCAGATTTTGCTTGTTTTTTTTTTGTCACTGTCCATTTGTCTCTTCATGTATGCTGATAAAGTTTAGTGACAAAAAAAAAGTGACCTATTCAATTTCATGAGGTTTTGGCACAGAAAACGCTGCAAAACTTGAAACCTGCGTTTTTTGCAGCGTTTATTCACCACCCATTACTTTCACTGGGTGAAAAACGCTGAAAGAAGTGACCTGTTGTACAAAAAAAAAAAACATGCAAAGCACAAAATACTGATGACACAAAAAACGTGTGTGAGGCTGTGTGCCCACGTAGCGTTTTTCAAGCGTATATGCTGCGGAATTTCCGCAGCGTAAACGCTTGAAAAACGCATGTAGATCCGCACCCCATGGTCCCCAATGGCATTCCGCAATGTCAATGCCCATGCTGCGGATTTTTCCGCAGCGTATATGCTGCAGTCAAAAATCCGCAGCATGTTCATTAATTTTGCGGAAGCGCCGCGGAATCAATGTGCGGATGGTACCCAAGTCTGGAGGAGAGGAGACTCTCATCCAGACCTGGGTACCAAAGAACCTGTAAAAAAAAGAATAAAATAAAGTTTATACTTATCTTCTGATGTTTTCCCTCCGTCGCGCTGTTGTCTGAAGGACCTGCCACGTCATTGAGTCATGTGACCCACCACATGACTCAATGACGTCACCGCAGGTCCTGCACACAGCAGCGTGAGCCGCTCAAGACTCCGGACGGGGCAGAGAATGCATCAGAAGGTGAGTATAAAGTTTATTTTTTTATTTTTTACCATTCTGAACAAGTTGTCAAGCACTTTTCCAAGTGATGCTTGGAGAAGTGCTTGATAACCCGCATGCGGAAATGCATGCAAAGACGCCTCACAAACGCTTCTACCTGGCGGGAAAACTGCATGTAATATCCGCATGCGATTTTCCCGCCAGGGAGAAGCGTAAAAAATATGCTTCAGGTCCGCAACGTGGGCACATAGCCTGAATGAGATTTCTGCAATCTCAGACTTTGCTGGTACTGTAAAACACAGCTGAAAATTTACATAAAAAAACTCCTAGTGTGAACATACCCTTAGGCCTCATTCATATTTCTACGTACGAGTGCCATCTGTATTTTTCACAGTCTATGGGACCATTCACATATCCGCTTTTTGACTCGGATTGAGAAGTTTGTGGCAAATATCGGAGTCATGTCCGATTTTGAACCAAGGGTCGGATCAAAGTTGTCAATGCAAGTCAATGGGTGCAGGAAGAAAAATAAATAAATATCGGACTACACTTGGATGACATCCAAGTATGGCCTGATTTTCACGGACTGTCAGAATGGAGAAGGTATAGAAATAAAATTAAAAAAAAAAGATGTCACCAAGTACGAGAAAATAGGAGGACATTCAAACCACACTGATTCAATTCTGATCAGAGTAGTCGGTCCGATTGTCTCGTATGCAAAAAATAAATAATCCAACATGTGAATGAGGCCTTAGGGATCAGGTCGGGACTTTCATCCGTAATATAGGTGCAGAAATGAGCCGCCGTTATAAAAAAGACTATCTTAGAACCGCTTTCTAGAGACTACTAAGTAATGCATCCAAACATGAAAAGGTGGAAACACAGGGGATTAATCTGCTGCAAAACAGCTGCAGATTTCTGTGCTGAAATTCATTGCAAAGGCTGAAATCTGCAGCGCTACTAAACTTCTGCAGAGTGTGAATGCGAGTTTACAAGATTGCATACACAATGTACTACACTGCACTGCAGATTGTTTGCATATCAGTCTCCTGGAGATGTATCTTTATGGGAACGATCTCAGTGGGAAAAACAAGACAATCTTGAAGTTATGATACCTTTTACACATTCAGTATTTGCAGCAGAAAAATCTGCAGCAAATACTGGTGTGTTGGCAGGAAAAATGCATGAAATTTTAATGCGTTTTTCTTATTAGTAGGGCTGAAATCTGCAGCCAAAACGCTGCAAGAATGGACATTGTGCAGATTTAAATCTGCACAGAAAAAGCACTGTGTGCATGAGACTTAAGGAATTCCATTCACTTTGCTGTTTGTAAGAAATCCTTCAGGTTTTGTGACAATCTGTGCAGAAAAAAAAACTGCAATGTGTGCACAGACCCCAATTCATGTAGCAGAGAAGAATTTAACCCTTTCGTATTGCAGTCCTATGTAAAGGACAGCACACACCGAACATGCACACTGATAATCTCTGATACCAAAAGACAAACTCATCTGTCAGCTCCATGTAGACAGAAATTAACCATTACCAAGCCGGCTATCTACAGTATATGAACAATACTCATCGGCTCTCCGCTAACTGCACGGCATCATTATTACACAGGCAGAAATCTAACACCCGGAATGGACAACGAGAACAGAGGAGCTAAACGTTATCAGGAGCGTTACCAAGAGGAAGCCTGAAGTCTCATCACCCACAGAGAAGGGATGGTCCCAGAAGCCGCAACGACGGGCTCAAATAGAGGAAATTAAAAGTCACAATGAAACTGGCTTTAAACTTTATGTTCCAAATTCGCATATAAAAGGCTCGTGTCCTATTAGTTTATTCTTTCAGCTGATCCAAACTGACATTGTAATCACAGTGGGGCGATTGCAAAACACTTCATCCTCTCCTATATTGGGTATATGGTGAGATTTTTGCAACATGTAAGGATGCAAAAAAATGAAGCATTGCAATAAGATAGATACAACTTAATTAAAAACACCACCTTGTGCACTGGGCATTATATAGAGATGTAGCAGAGCTGACAATATGTGGCTGTAGAGGAGTGCAGGAAAACCAGTCAAAATGCAAAAAGAAAGTACTGGAGGACCAATTCATGGCTGAAGACACAGGGTGCAATGTAACAGAAGCATGCAGGAGACAATGTAACACACTGGGTAGATACATGTTATGTGCACATTCCCACAGACATGGATACATAACATATCCCCAGCGGAGATAGAAAGTCACAGCCCGAAAATCTGTAACATATATATGAACAACCAAAAAAAAAGAAATCCTGCCTGACCTGAAATCAGGGTCATGTAAACTTGTGCAATGTGAAGAAGGCTACACTTCTTATCCCCCCCAACAGGAAATGATTGTACAGAGCGGACTCTGCTCAACAGCTGCAGTATAACTCCCATCCTCCTATAGGGGGTATGGGGCTGAACAATACCCTACAAGTTATTTCTGCTCGGTATGCAATCAGGCACATTTCTCTTATTGGGGTGCATCAATCGCACCAAGCACTAAATATATGGGGGTAAATGCACCAATGACATCTTTAAAAAAAAAAACTGTGCATAAATAGAAACTCAGATTTGCAAAGTAATTCCTGCAATTTTATTTAAATGATAGTAAATGTATTAAACAAATAGGGGATCCGCCCACTCATCATATCCTGCCCACTTCCCTCAACATTTTTGGCATGCACCAACATTTGTAACACTGCTAAATTGCAAAATTTGCAACATTTTTGGCATGCATCAAAATTTGCAACTTTTCTATGGCCGAAAAAAACCCAAAAAACCCTGATATCAATTGCCCTGCACAACACAGTGAAAAAAGAGTGGACACTGCAAAAGCCTCATAGATATTGTATAAATATTAAACTGTAGAAGAATAAAATATAAAACAGACTTTAGAAAATATTGACCGTCCCATATTTGTTTTAATAAACATAGTAATTTTTTTTTATTATTATTTATTTAGGTCTCTTCTATGTGGGTTTGGGGGGGGGGGGGATAAATATAAATACAGCTTGAGTATTAAGGGGTTAAAATGAAGAGTCCAAAAAGAAAACGAAAAAGAAAGCATAAATGAGGAAATGTCACCATTGCATATACCGACACCATGTGCTGATGATGTATAGGGATAGATGTAATTCAATAAGCAGCATCTATATCCTTTGGCTGGGATAAGGGGGGTGGGGGAGGCAGGTTAGATTTTTCAGCACTTTTTTTTTCCTGTGCGGATACAGTTATGAATGAAGCGCTCGGAATTCGCAGGTCACAGATACACGGTGACCTAAAAATTGGTAAATAAAGCAGAATTAAACGTGTTAGAGCGTCAGTGACTGCACGGCCGAGCCGGAGAGATGGCTAGTGAATGTTACCTTGGTGTGCCAGATGATCAGGAAACTAATGACCACCTGGGCATAAATGATGTCACCAAGGGGGCACAAAAGTGTATATATGTATAATATATCTCCGGTTCTCCAGAATATTTGGGGTGACTTGTGCTCCATTCCAAAAAAAAAAAATATAGCAAATTTTGTGCAAAAAAAATTGCAACTTTTTGCGCTTTGGAAAGTTTGGTGCAAAATGACCGACTGGTGAACTGAACCTCGATTTAATTTAATTTTCTGGTGCATGGGCCAAATTTAAGAACTGGTGCAGCTTAAAAAAATGAATGAAAGACGGATTTTAATAAAGCAAGATACAGTTTAGAACTGTAGCCCGCCATCGCAATTAACTCCTGCCTATGCACAGCGACCGGAGGTGTACGGGGTAACAGCGTAGTGCGGCCCGCTGGGTATTTTCCCCATGATAGCCGACATTAGTATACATTTAATAAAACCTCCCCATTGTCTCTAGCATGTGCATATAAATGTAAGTCATGTATCCGCTCTCCGTACTGCGCCGAATATATTGGTGCAATAGACCCAACTATAAATAATACCGTAGAACGGGCCGTATCCGCAATCCCGACCACTGTATGAATGGCTCAGATTGGAATACCCCATTAATGTAACAACCGCACTGTCACATAAAACAGATATGTCCGCTCTCTGTACAGCGCTAGGGAATGTTAGTACTATGTAACCACTATAAATAATACCGTAGTGAGGCCAGGACAGCCGTTTCTGTAACCTTGACCACCATGACAATGGATGAAATGGGAATACCCCTTTAATACCATGGGCATATATAAGTAATCGACATGTCCGCTCTCAGCACAGCGCTGTACAACAAGTTGGTACTATACAAGACTATAAATAATACCGTAGGACAACCAAGGGTGACATTTCTGGAACTCTAACCACCACATGAATGGATGGGATGGGAATACCCTTTTAGTAGCTTGTACATATATACGTAAAGAATACATCTTAGTACAGTGCCGCAGAAGGTGTCGGTGCTATATAATGACTATAAATAATACCGTAGCGCCGCCAGGACAGCTGTTTCTGTAACCTTGACCACCACATGAGTGGCTGAGATGGAAATACCCCTCAAGTACCTTGAGCATATATAGGTAACAGATATGTCCGCTCACCATACAGCGCTGCGGTATATGTCGGTGCCAGATAAGAACTATAAATAATACCGTAGCGAGACCAAGATGGCCGTTTCCGTAAACTTGACCACTGTGTGAGGCTGATATGGGAATACCCAATCAGTAGCATGTGCATATATACACAACGGATACATCTGCTCTCGGTACAGTGCCGCGCTATACAACGACTATAAATAATACCGTAGTGAGGCCAGCAGTTTCTGTTACCTTGACCGCCATGGGAATACCACTTCATTAGCATGTGCACACATACGTATATGTCCGCTCTCTGTACAGCGCCGCAGAATATGTAGGAGCTTTACAACGACAATAAATTATACCGTAGCAAGACTAGGACAGCTGTTTCCATAACCTTGACCACCGCATGAAGAGATGAGATGGGAATACCCCTCAAGTACCATGTGCATATATACGTAACGGATACGTCCGCTCTCCGTGCATGACCGCGGTATACGTCAGTGCTATAGAACTACTATAAATAATACCGCCGGTGAGAATAAAAGTAAAAATCAGCCATTTCTACACTAAGCACATATGGAGCACAACTTATGTCGTCAATATAGGAAGAAAAGCAGAAAAAAAAAATTACAGAAAAGGTGAAGAAACGAGACGGCGGAGGGTCCGGAAGAGCCTGGCGGCCACCTCTGGCCCCGTGATGGCCACCTCTGGCCCCGTGATGGGTACTTGCCTCGGTCTTGGTGATGCGGTGTCTCGCCAGCTTCACCACGGCGAAATTCCCTTTCCCTAAAGTGCGTTCTATGTCGTAGAATCCGACCCGGACAGGACCCCTCTGGACAAGCCTCTGACAATCCGCCATGACCATGCTGGGACCCGGGCCAGGAAGGACAACAGAGGGGCAAGAGACATCAACAGGGGTGAGAAGCCGGCTGTGCAGCAGGAGCCGGCCACAGCCGACAGTCCCGGGGTCAGCAGCAGCAGCTGGGGGGCAGGGGGGAGATGAGGCTGCAGGTACCAGCTCCGCTCAGGCACTAACACGCATTGTCCAGGAGGAAGCGGCGCTCTGTGCCCACCAGCAGGAGAGTCCGGCGCAGGCGGCAGCGCTCATTGTCCGGCATAGTGTGAACGGGGCAGCATCTGCGTCCGCGGAGGGTGCGGGAAAGTCACTTGGTGAAGTTGCAGCCGGCGGTGCAGGGAAGCGGACTTGTGTCACACTCGGGAGCGGAGGCAGCTGTGCAGGAAGCCGAGTGCAGCTCTACCAGCCACCGCCGCCGCTGCCCGCACAACGCTGCATGTTCTCAGGGTTCACGTCCATTGACGTCACAGCTGCGGGAGGGCCGGGGGCGGGGCCTCGGCAGATCGCTAGGACTTTTTTTTTTTTTTTTTTTTTTTTTTAACCTTCTTCACAGCTCGCTTGCCAAATGGGTTGCCCCTAGCAACCGGAGCCAGCGCTGACGTCAAGCGCCTGCTGCACGAGCTGTCAGTCACAGAGCAGAGCGCGCGAGAGACAGAGGGAGAGAGAGGGACAGAGAGCAGGAGAGAGAAAGAGACAGAGAGCAGGAGAGAGACAGTGGGAGAGAGAGGGACAGAGAGCAGGAGAGAGACAGTGGGAGAGAGAGGGACAGAGAGCAGGAGAGAGACAGTGGGAGAGAGAGGGACAGAGAGCAGGAGAGAGAAAGAGACAGAGAGCAGGAGAGAGACAGTGGGAGAGAGAGGGACAGAGAGCAGGAGAGAGACAGTGGGAGAGAGAGGGACAGAGAGCAGGAGAGAGAAAGAGACAGAGAGCAGGAGAGAGACAGTGGGAGAGAGAGGGACAGAGAGCAGGAGAGAGACAGAGAGCAGGAGAGAGACAGTGGGAGAGAGAGGGACAGAGAGCAGGAGAGAGACAGAGAGCAGGAGAGAGACAGTGGGAGAGAGAGGGACAGAGCAGGAGAGAGACAGTGGGAGAGAGAGGGACAGAGAGCAGGAGAGAGAAAGAGACAGAGAGCAGGAGAGAGACAGTGGGAGAGAGAGGGACAGAGAGCAGGAGAGAGAAAGAGACAGAGAGCAGGAGAGAGACAGTGGGAGAGAGAGGGACAGAGAGCAGGAGAGAGAAAGAGACAGAGAGCAGGAGAGAGACAGTGGGAGAGAGAGGGACAGAGAGCAGGAGAGAGACAGTGGGAGAGAGAGGGACAGAGAGCAGGGGAGAGAGAAAGAGACAGTGGAGGAGAGGGACGGAGAGCAGGGGAGAGAGAAAGAGACAGAGAGAGAGAGACGGAAAGCAGGACAAAGAGACAGTGGGAGGGAGAGAGACAGGAGAGAGGGACAGAGAGCAGGAGAGAGACAGTGGGAGATAGAGGGACAGAGAGCAGGGGAGAGAGAAAGAGACAGAGAGCAGGAGAGAGACGGAAAGCAGGACAAAGAGACAGTGGGAGGTAGAGAGACAGGAGTAGAGAGGGACAGAGAGCAGGAGAGAGACAGAGCAGGAGAGAGAGGGACAGAGAGCAGGAGAGAGACAGTGGGAGGGAGAGAGACAGGAGGAGAGAGGGACAGAGAGCAGGAGAGAGACAGAGAGCAGGAGAGAGAGGGACAGAGAGCAGGAGAGAGAAAGAGACAGAGCAGGAGAGAGACAGTGGGAGATAGAGGGACGGAGAGCAGGGGAGAGAGAAAGAGACAGAGAGAGACGGAAAGCAGGACAAAGAGACAGTGGGAGGGAGAGAGACAGGAGGAGAGAGGGACAGAGAGCAGGAGAGAGAAAGAGAGAGAGAGCAGGAGAGAGATAGAGAGACAGTGGGAGAGAGAGGGACAAAGAGCAGGGGAGAGAGAAAGAGACAGAGAGAGAGACGGAAAGCAGGAGAAAGAGACAGGGAGGGAGAGAGACAGAGCAGGAGAGACAGTGGGAGAGAGAGAGACAGAGAGCAGGGGAGAGAGAGACAGAAAGCAGGATAAAGAGACAGGGAGGGAGAGAGACAAGGAGAGAGAGAGACAGGGAGAGAGATGGACAGAGAGCAGGGGAGAGAGAAAGAGACAGAGAGCAGGAGAGAGACGGAAAGCAGGACAAAGAGACAGTGGGAGGGAGAGAGACAGGAGTAGAGAGGGACAGAGAGCAGGAGAGAGACAGAGCAGGAGAGAGAGGGACAGAGAGCAGGAGAGAGACAGTGGGAGGGAGAGAGACAGGAGGAGAGAGGGACAGAGAGCAGGAGAGAGACAGAGAGCAGGAGAGAGAGGGACAGAGAGCAGGAGAGAGAAAGAGACAGAGCAGGAGAGAGACAGTGGGAGATAGAGGGACGGAGAGCAGGGGAGAGAGAAAGAGACAGAGAGAGACGGAAAGCAGGACAAAGAGACAGTGGGAGGGAGAGAGACAGGAGGAGAGAGGGACAGAGAGCAGGAGAGAGAAAAAGAGAGAGAGCAGGAGAGAGATAGAGAGACAGTGGGAGAGAGAGGGACAAAGAGCAGGGGAGAGAGAAAGAGACAGAGAGAGAGACGGAAAGCAGGAGAAAGAGACAGGGAGGGAGAGAGACAGAGCAGGAGAGACAGTGGGAGAGAGAGAGACAGAGAGCAGGGGAGAGAGAGACAGAAAGCAGGATAAAGAGACAGGGAGGGAGAGAGACAGGGAGAGAGATGGACAGAGAGCGGGGGAGAGAGACAGAGGAGGAGGGAGAGAGATGGAGTGAGAGAGCAGGAGAGAGACGGAATGAGAGAGAGACAGAGCAGGAGAGAGACAGCAAGAGAGAGAGCAGGAGAGAAACAGTGAGATAGAGAGAGACAGAGAGCAGGGGGGAGAGAGGAACAGAGAGCAGGGGAGAGACAGGGAGAGAGAGACAGAGAGCTGGGGAGAGACAGAGCAGGGGAGAGAGAAAGAGACAGAGGGAGGGAGAGAGACAGAGGAAGAGAGCAGGAGAGAGAGACAGAGAGCTGGAGAGAGGGACAGAGAGCAGGGGAGAGGGACAGAGCAGGGGAGAGAGAAAGAGACAGAGAGCAGGAGAGAGACTGAGGGAGAGAGACAGAGCAGGAGAGAGAAAGAGACAGAGAGGGAGGGAGAGAGAGAGCAGGAGAGAGAGAGGGACAGAGAGCAGGGGAGAGAGAGAGCAGGAGAGAGACTGAGGGAGAGAGAGACAGCGAGATGGAGAGAGAGAGCAGGAGAGAGAAAGAGAGGGAGAGCGGGAAAGAGCAGGAGAGAGAGACAGGGAAAGACAGAGCGGGAGAGACAGAGCACAAGAAAGAGACAGAGAGCGGGAGAGAGACTGAGAATGGGAGAAGAGAGGGAGAGATATAGTGTGTGTACAGTGAAAGTGTTGGCCCCTTGAATTGTTCCAGCTGAGGTGTGAGAAGCTGTTGATGGTTATAGAAAGTGATTGATTGCAGTTATTCCAAAGGGCGCAACCAAATATTAAGCGGAAGGTGCCAACAATTTTTGTTCTGCCCATTTTTGGGGTTTTGTGTGAAATTTTGTCCACTTTACCTTTTTTTCTCCGTTTTTTTTATGTTCAAATACACACAAAAGAAATAAACACGTGTATAACAAAACTTTCAGTGTTAAAAATAGGTGAACTTGCGCTGGTCCATAGGGTGTGAGAAGTGATAACAATGGAGATGTTAAAAATAACCAATTTTATTAAATACGTCAGTTATAAAAAAGTTGAAAATATTTCTTTTAAAAGGTGACTGGGGAACCTAAAAACGATGGAAAGAGGGAGGTTGATAAGAGTAAGGACACTGGAGGTTTGTGCTGGTTCAGGTGCAATAGGAGCTTCCTGGGAGGTCTGTGGATGACCACGTTGAAGAATCCCCCCTATGGGCCACAGACCTCTCAACTGCAATGATTTTCTGGGGGAAATATTTCATTTTCTGGAACAATTTCAACGGTGTTAACGCTTTCGGCCATAACTGTATACAGAGTGATACCAAAAACTTAAATATAAGCCACCAAATTAAGAAAACTATGAACATATGTTTAATATAAAAAAAATTATTTAAACAAAGTGTAATTTTTTATATCACATTCTAATAATAAAAAAAAATGTTACGTCAGATACCTTTTATATTCACTATGAAAATATATAGCTTTTCAAATAACAGGATGCGCTGTACAGTGATCTGTGCTACACTGCTATTATCCCAGTGTTTACATGTAATACATTTCCATCTTAACCATGGACCTGTCGGTATGTAATGTATAGATTCAAATGCATCAGCCGCTCCTCTGGGTGTCGGCAATTGAACTTCTACTGATGCTTCATCTTCTGTAAACTTTTTAGAAAGGTCACAGTTATATATAACCGCCTGTTTATGTTGAGTGACAGCTACAATGTGAGGTTTGGTGATATCATATAGGTATATCTATACCTGTTCTATATGCAGAATTATTATATCCTAGAAGAAAGGTTGAACTTGATGGACCATCCGACCTAGGTCTTTTTTCAACCTATGTAACTATGTAACAATATATGTAAGAAGCAAATAGGTTTATATACTGTAGGTATCTATCCATCCTTTATCCATCTATCTATTATATTCTACCATCAATCAATTCTATCAATCATTATCATTTTTCTGTCCATCCATCATCTGTCCATTGATCGATCTATCTCTCATTATCTATCAATAATATCTACCTATCAGTATCTATCTTTTATCATCTATTATCTTTCTATGTATTACTATCTACAGTGGGGAAAAAAAGTATTTAGTCAGCCGCCAATTGTGCAAGTTCTCCCACTTAAAAAGATGAAAGAGGCCTGTAATTGACATCATAGGTCGACCTCAACTATGAGAGACAAAATGAGAAAACAAATCCTGAAAATCACATTGTCTGATTTGGAAAGAATTTTTTTTTTCAAATTTTGGTGGAAAATAAGTATTTGGTCAATTACAAACAAGCAAGATGTCTGCCTCTCACAGACCTGTAACTTCTTCTTTCAGAGGCTCCTCTGTCCTCCACTCATTACTTGTAGTACTGGCTCCTCTGTCCTCCACTCATTACCTGTAGTACTGGCTCCTCTGTCCTCCACTCATTACCTGTAGTACTGGCTCCTCTGTCCTCCACTCATTACCTGTAGTACTGGCTCCTCTGTCCTCCACTCATTACCTGTAGTACTGGCTCCTCTGTCCTCCACTCATTACCTGTAGTACTGGCTCCTCTGTCCTCCACTCATTACCTGTAGTACTGGCTCCTCTGTCCTCCACTCATTACCTGTAGTACTGGCTCCTCTGTCCTCCACTCATTACCTGTAGTACTGGTACCTGTTTGAACTTGTTATCAGTATAAAAGACACCTGTCCGCAACCTCAAACAGTCACACTCCAAACTCCACTATGGTGAAGACCAAAGAGCTGTCGATGGACACCAGAAACAAAATTGTAGCCCTGCACCAGGCTGGGAAGACTGAATCTGCAATAGGCAAGCAGCTTGGTGTGAAGAAATCAACTGTGGGAGCAATAACTAGAAAATGGAAGACATACTAGACCACTGATAATCTACCTCGATCTGGGGCTTCACACAAGATCTCACCCCGTGGGGTCAAAATGATCTCAAGAACGGTGAGCAAAAATCCCAGAACTACATGGCGGGACCTAGTGAATGACCTGCAGTAGCTGGGACCAACGTTACACTGGCTACCATCAGTAACACACTACGCTGCCAGGGACTCAGATTCTGCAGTGGCAGACGTGTCCCCCTGCTTAAGCCATTACATGTCTGGGTCCTTCTGAAGCAAGAGAGCATTTGGATGATCCAGAAGAGTATTGGGAAAATTTCATATGGTCAGATGAAACCAAAGTAGAACTGTTTGGTACAAACACAACTCATCGTGTTTGGAGGAGAAAGAATGCTGAGTTGCATTCAAAGAACACCATACCTACTGTGAAACATGGGGGTGGCAACATCATGCTTTGGGGCTGTTTCTCTGCCAAGGGACCAGGACGACTGATCCGTGTACACAAAAGAATGAATGGCGCCATGTGTCATGAGATTTTGAGTGCAAACCTCCTTCCATCAGCAAGGGCATTGAAGATGAAACGTGGCTGGGTCTTTCAGCATGACAATGATTCCAAGCACACCCCAGGGCAACGCAGGAGTGGTTCGTAAGAAGCATTTCCAGGTCCTGGAGTGGCCTAGCCAGTCTCCAGATCTAAACCCTATAGAAAACCTTTGGAGGGAGTTGAAAGTCCGTGTTGCCCAGGGACAGCCCCAAAACATCACTGCTCTAGAGGAGATCTGCATAGAGGAAAGGGCCAACATACCAGCAACAGTGTGTGCCAACCTTGTGAAGACTTACAGAAAACGTTTGACCTCTGTCATTGCCAACAAAGGATATATAACAAAGTATTGAGATGAACTTTTGTAATTGACCAAATACTTATTTTCCACCAAAATTTGAAAAAAAAATTCTTTCCAAATCAGACAATGTGATTTTCAGGATTTGTTTTCTCACTTTGTCTCTCATAGTTGAGGTCGACCTATGATGTCAATTACAGGCCTCTCTCATCTTTCTAAGTGGGGGAACTTGCACAATTGGTGGCTGACTGAATACTTTTTTCCCCACTGTATCATCTATTATCTATCTATCTATCTATCTATCTATCTATCTATCTATCTATCTATCTATCTATCATATTCTATCAATATATCATCTATCTATTATCTTCTATCATTATCTATCTATGCATGATTTTAAAATCGCTTAATATTGAGGTGTTGTCCATTGTGACAAATACATTTAGATAAGGCAGGGTTTATTATGTGTCAGTCAATTATTAATACAATTATTATAGACTAAATTAATTGTCATAAATATCGCAAACTACTTTATTTAGGAAAACATTAGAGTTGTAAAGAAGGGGATAGTTCTAGGTCTAAAAAGTCAAAGGAGACCAGACAGTTTACCATCAGCCTTTTACCCAATTTTTTTTTTTCTGATAACATTAACCCTTTTAAAGCAGTTGTCTCCAGGACTTCGATATTGATGACCTATCCATAGAATCAGATCAGTGAGAGTCAGACAACCCACACCACAGGCTGTACACGGTGTCCTGAGCTGTGCTGTTCGCTGCACAATGTGTACTTTAGTCTGCAGCAGTAGCTGCAAGCAGCTGATCAGAGGGATGATGGGTGTCAGACCTTTGTCAATCACTACACAGTGTGCGGAGCTGCGCTGTTCCTGCTGTTCCAGCTCTGCACAATGTGTACTTTAGTCTGCAGCTGATCAGTGGGGGTGCTGATTGTCGGACATTGTTCAATAACTACACAGTGTGCGGAGCTGCGCTGTTCCTGCTGTTCCAGCTCTGCACAATGTGTACTTTAGTCTGCAGCTGATCAGTGGGGGTGCCGATTGTCGGACATTGTTCAATAACTACACAGTGTGCGGAGCTGCGCTGTTCCTGCTGTTCCAGCTCTGCACAATGTGTACTTTAGTCTGCAGCTGATCAGTGAGGGTGCCGATTGTCGGACATTGTTCAATAACTACACAGTGTGCGGAGCTGCGCTGTTCCTGCTGTTCCAGCTCTGCACAATTTGTTCTTTAGTCTGCAGCTGATCAGTGGGGGTGCCGATTGTCGGACATTGGTCAATCACTACACAGTGTGCGGAGCTGCGCTGTTCCTGCTGTTCCAGCTCCATAGACTGTCAGCATCTAGCGGCCACAGAACTTGTTGATTGTGTGTGTGGGGGGGGGGGGTTTGCAGGGTCCTACGGATTACATTTGCATAGAATTTTTCACATATTATTTTTATTTTGTCACTGGTGAAATTGATGATGATCCAAACATTTTGCACGTTAATGAAATTTCATTAGAGGAGAATTCAGCATCAGATTTAGAGCTGACAAGGCAGAGTGAAATTCCTGAAGCCAAAGGCAATGACGATTTCATTTTGACAGATGGTCAAAGAAATGTTTTTCAAAATATTTAGAAGGCAAATTCGTTTTTTTACGCCCATTGGTGCAGTTTTTCATGCAGTGTTTAGAGCTTATACTAGAAGCAGATCCAGCAAGAAGGAGGAATGGAAGTCTTTCCTTTATGTTTCTCTTTCCTTTATGTTTCTTGTTCCTTGTGAATCCACTTTTGGCTTTGACTAAAAAAAAACTGGATTAAAATTGCCAGGAAATCTGCAAGAGTAATTCCAGCCTTATAGATTCCTGATGGAATATTTTTACCCCTTTCAATGCTGTTGGTGTGTCACTAAGAGGTTTATTAAAGGGGTTGTTCCATCATAGCAAGCTGTCTCATCTATCCACTGCATAGGTGATAACTTTTGCCTCCTGAACCCATCATTCACTTTGAAGAACAGCCAAGCCAGGCTGTCAGCTCAATGAGGGATCAGATTACAGCTGCCTTGATGTCTAAAGAGAAGGAAGGGTAGAGCATAGTAAAGGCCTCGTCACACTTAAGCCCCCGTCTCACATAGCGAGATCACTAGCGAGATCGCTGCTGTGTCACGGTTTTGGTGACGCAACAGCGACCTCACCAGCGATGTCGCTATGTGTGACACTTTGCAACGATCAGGCCCCTGCTGTGAGGTCGCTGATCGCTGAAAAGTGTCCTGGACCATTTTTTGGTCGTTGCTCTCCCACTGGTCAGCACACATCGCTGTGTGTGACCAGCGGGAGCAGCGATCAGGCTGGTAACCATGATAAACATCGGGTTACTAGGGGCACACGCGCACCTAGTAACCCGTTGTTTATCATGGTTATGAGCCTGCTAAAGTTAGTGGTAACCTCCCGTTCACTGTAGCAGAGTGGTAACCATGATAAACAACGGGTTACTAGGGGCACGTGTGCCCCTAGTAACCCGCTGTTTATCATGGTTACCAGCCTGATCGCTGGTCCCGCTGGTCACACACAGCGATGTGTGCTGACCAGCGGGAGGGCAAAGACCAAAAAATGGTCCAGGACATTTTGCAGCGATCAGCGACCTCACAGCAGGGGCCTGATCACTGCAAAGTGTCACACATAGCGACATCGCTGGTGAGGTCGCTGTTGCGTCACCAAAACCGTGACTCAGCAGCGATCTCGCTAGTGATCTCGCTATGTGAGACGGGGGCTTTAGAGAAGAAGCAGAAGGACACATACATAGGTTGTGATGTTGCTTTCTTGTGTTTACCTTATTGCAAAGCTGAATTCACAGCTACACTGCTCAATACTGTTATGTTATGTTCTCCATGTTGCTGTTTTCTAGTAAGGGGTTTATCTCTCCCCAGAGCTGGATTCACAGCTACACTGTTCCACACTTTTTCATTATGTTTGCCATGCTGCTGCTTTTTAGAAAGGGTTTATCTCACCCAGTGTTGGATTCACAGCTACACTGTTCAGTATTGCTGTATTATGTTCTCCATGTTGCTGTTGCTTCTGAACATGGAGCCAGGATTCCCTCATTTCTGTGTGTGCTGTGTAAGGGAAACATAATTGCAGCTAACCTCCACCCACAGGCTATAGTGATGATTTCTAGCAAGAGTTTATCTTACCACAGAGCTGAATTCACAGCTACACTGCTGAGTACTGCTATGTAATGTTCTCCATGCTGTTGCTTTCTAGTAAGGGTTTTATGTTACCCAGAGTTGGATTCAAAGCTACACTGTTCAGTATTGCTGTATAATGTTCTCCATGTTGCTGCTGCTTCTAAACATGGAGACAGGAATTCCTAATTTCTGTGTAAGGGAGACATCTTTGCAGCTAGGCTTCACCCCCAGGCTGTACTGCTACTTTCTGGTAAGAGTTTATCTTACAACAAAGCTGAATTCACAGTTACACTGCTCAATATTGCCGAAAAATGATCTCCATGCAGCTTCTTTCTTGTAAGTGGTTTATCTCACCGCAAAGCTGGATTCACAGTTAAACTGCTCAGTACTGTTTTATTATGTTCCCCATGCTGCTGCTTTCTAGTAAGGGTTTCATTTCACCCAGAGTTGGATTCACTGCTACACTGGTTAGCACTGCTGAATTATATCCCCCATGCTGCTGTTGCTTCTGAATATGTGCTACATAAGAGACAGAAGAGCAGGAATCCCTCTTGTCTGTGTATGCTGTATATGGAAGACATCATAGCAGGTAGTCTCCACCCACTAGCTGAGAGACAACTGAAAATTATAGATAGAGCCTGCAATGGGGAAAACTGGTGAGAAATACAAGATACGAGTCATATAATGGCAAGGAATTATGTTATTTCTCATGTCCATATATGACAACTTACGACAGGTACGATTTATCACCAAAGATGTGCAAATCGCTAGCAGAAAAAGTAACGGGCAATTATATACATTGCAGCTACAATGAGTAAGAATTAGAAGCCTATACCAGATACATGCAGTTATATAGCGAAGCCACACGCATGGCAGGAAACAATACATATTATATGGTAAATATCACAGGAAATAACAAGAGCTTTACTTTGGGCTGTGCAAGAAGTGAAGCAGAAGTGGCAAAACACCAACACATGAGAACATGGTGTGAAATCAGCCAAATGCAGGAAATGATATAGTAATGGCACACGCTCGTCATAGTAACAACGACACAGACACAAACAAAGCTAAAAATGAAGACAATTGTCCTCAATATCATAGTGAAGAAGAATATACCGAACATCTGCTTCCACCACAAACGCCATTATGGAAAAATCAAACTCTGAGGACAAACTAGTCATCACCAATTACAGAATTCAAAGAGGCGTAATCAGCAGAGGAAAGAAGGTTAACAAGCTAATGGCGAGGAGAGGCCGGCGCTTTATTATTTCACAATGATAACTGCGAGACAAGCTGGATATCAGAGATGCCAGGATATCGAAATCATTTCCAGGGATGCTTGTTTGCTAAGCCGGCGCGTTTCTGCCCATTGAGGGCCATTCTCTTATTTTTGTTGAGAGGCTGGGTGTGCAATAACGTTTTAGATACTTATCTTCAAGAAGTAAATGAAATGTGTAAGCCGGTGATTTTTCTATCTCGGATGTGAATTTTACTTATCTTCTCATCTGATAGAATTTGTCTTGCGGGATTCCACTTCTATTAAACATAATTTGATAGGATATTAAAGGGATCCTACAGCCTTTATAAAACGATGGCCTATTCTTAGGATGGCCTATTCTTAGGATTGGTCATCAAGATTGGATAGGTGGTCGTGTGACCCTCGGCACCCCTGCTCATCAGCGGTCTGCACACTCAGCTGTGCTGTTCCACATCCATGGTGCCTTCCTGCACACTCAGATCTGCCATCGCACATTCTGGAGCCCTCTGTCATCTCCGGCTCAGCTGCTCCTTGCTGCATCAACACCTCCAGTCCATGCCGAGCATCTTGGATTCTCTATAGGAAGTGGGGGCGTGTCTTTATCTCTCTACAGGAAGTGGAGGCGTGTTTTTATCTCTCTACAGGAAGTGGGGGCGGGTCTTTATATCTCTGCAGAAAGTGGAGGTGTGTCTTTATCTCTCTATAGGAAGTGGGGGCGTGTCTTTGTCTCTCTACATGAAGTGCGGGCGGGTCTTTTTCTCTCTACAGGAAGTGGGGGGGTCTTTGTCTCTCTACAGGAAGTGGGGGCGGGTCTTTTTCTCTCTACAGGAAGTGGAGGCACGTCTTTATCTACAGGAAATGGGGCGAGTCCATGTCTCTCAACAAGTGGGGGTGTGTCTTTGTCTCTCTACAGGAAGTGGGGGCGGGTCTTTGTCTCTACAAGAAGTGGGGGTGTGTCTTAGTCTCTCTACAGGAAGTGGGGGCGGGTCTTTGTCTTTACAGGAAGTGGGGTGGGTTTTTGTTTCTCTGCAAGAAGTGGGGGCAGGTTTTTTTTCTCTACAGGAAGTGGGGGCGTGTCTTTATCTCTCTACAGGAAGTGGGGGCGTGTCTTTGTCTCTCAACAAGAAGTGAGGATGTGTCTTTCTCTCTCTACATTAAGTGGGGGTGGGTATTCTCTCTACAGGAACTGGAGGCGTGTCCTTATCTACAGGAAGTGGGTCGTGTCCTTATCTCTCAACAAGAAGTGGGGGCGTGTCTTTGTCTCTCTACAGGAAGTGGGGGCGGGTCTTTGTCTCTACAGGAAGTGGGGGCGGGTCTTTGTCTCTACAGGAAGTGGATGCGGGTCTTTGTCTCTCTTTCCAGGAAGCGGGGGCGTGTGTTTGTCACTAGAGGAAGTGGGGGCGTGTCCTTGTCTCTCAACAGGAAGTGAGGGCGGATCTTTTTCTTTCTACAGGAAGTGGAGGCATGTCTTTATCTACAGGAAGTGGGGCGTGTCGTTGTCTCTCAACAAGAAGTGGAGGCGTGTCTTTATCTACAAGAAGTGGGGGCGGGTCTTTATCTACAGGAAGTGGGGGTGTCCTTGTCTCTCAACAAGAAGTGGGGGCGGGTCTTTGTCTCTCTACAGGAAGTGGGGCGGGTTTTTGTCTCTACAGGAAGTGGGGGCATGTTTTTTTCTCACTACAGGGAGTGGGGCGTGTCTTTGTCTCTCTACAGGAAGTGAGGGCAGATCTTTTTCTCTCTACAGGAAGTGGGGGCATGTCTTTGTCTCTCTACAGGAAGTGGGGGTGGGTCTTTTTCTTTCTACAGGAAGTGGAGGAAGTGTCTTTATTGCTCTACAGGAAGTGGAGGCGTGTATTTGTCTCTACAGGAAGTAGAGGCGTGTCCTTGTCTCTCAACAGGAAGTGAGGGGGGATCTTTTTCTATCTACAGGAAGTGGAGGCGTGTCTTTATCTCCAGGAAGTGGAGGCATGTCTTTATCTACAGGAAGTGGGGCGTGTCCTTGTCTCTCAACAGGAAGTGAGGGCGGATCTTTTTCTATCTACAGGAAGTGGAGGCGTGTCTTTATCTCCAGGAAGTGGAGGCATGTCTTTATCTACAGGAAGTGGGGCGTGTCCTTGTCTCTCAACAATAAATGGAGGCGTTTCTTTATCTACAGGAAGTGGGGGCAGGTCTTTATCTACAGGAAGTGGGGCGTGTCCTTGTCTCTCTACAGGAAGTGAGGGCGGATCTTTTTCTCTCTACAGGAAGTGGGGGCATGTCTTTGTCTCTCTACAGGAAGTGGGGCGGGTCTTTGTCTCTACAGGAAGTGGGGGCGTGTCTTTTTCTCGCTACAGGAAGTGGGGGCGTATCTGTCTCTCTACAGGAAGTGAGGGCGGATCTTTTTCTCTCTACAGGAAGTGGGGGCATGTCTTTGTCTCTCTACAGGAAGTGGGGGTGGGTCTTTTTATTTCTACAGGAAGTGGAGGAAGTGTCTTTATCACTCTACAGGAAGTGGAGGCGTGTATTTGTCTCTACAGGAAGTGGAGGCGTGTCTTTGTCTCAACAGGAAGTGAGGGCAGATCTTTTTCTATCTGCAGGAAGTGGAGGCGTGTCTTTATCTCCAGGAAGTGGAGGCATGTCTTTATCTACAGGAAGTGGGGCGTGTCCTTGTCTCTCAACAAGAAGTGGAGGCGTGTCTTTATCTACAGGAAGTGGGGCGTGTCCTTGTCTCTCAACAAGAAGTGGGGGCGGGTCCTTGTCTCTTTACAGGAAGTGGGGCGGGTCTTTGTCTCTACAGGAAGTGGGGGCGTGTCTTTTTCTCTCTACAGGAAGTGTGGGCGTGTCTTTTTCTCTCTACAGGAAGTGGGGGTGGGTCTTTTTTTCTACAGGAAGTGGAGGAAGTGTCTTTATCTCTCTACAGGAAGTGGAGGCGTGTATTTGTCTCTGCAGGGAGTGGAGGCGTGTCTTTATCTACAGGAAGTGGGGCGTGTCCTTGTCTCGCAACAAGAAGTGAGGGCGTGTCTTTGTCTCTCTACAGGAAGTGGGGTGTGTGGCTTTGTCTCTCTACTCCTGTTCTCCTGTCTGTCAAAATGCATACAGGCATAACAAAAAAGACCAACTTTAAGTTCAGGAAAGGAAAACCATTTAACAGTTATAAGAACAATGCATGCTGGAACATGAGTGCAAATTGTTAGCACCTATAGTGCTGGCAGAATGCTGATCAAAAAAAGTGGATGGCAAGTTACAGAGCCTGAAAATCAGGACATTTTAGACTGGTATGTGAGCCAAAAGCAGTTTTTACTCATGGGTGATGAGGGCAGTAAGACCAGGCTTTTCTTCAGACCATGTATGAAACGACAGGTACACATCACAGCACAAAAATGTACAGTAACTGCAGATCAGGTTCTCCTTTTTCCACCCCACCTTGCTTTGACTCAGAGGGACTGTCAATTTATGAAATTGCATAGCAAGTTACATACACCGTGTACTGCACCTTGTCTAGTCATGCGGTATTAATTGAGCTTGGCTGAATCGCCCTATTCATTTCAGTAGATGACAGATATCTATCCTGTTATCTTTTGATTCCGACTGATCAAGAATGGAACAGGAAACATCGTGAGGACTGTCATGGTAAATTCCTAAACTCATAATCTGGCGCCTGATCCATCGATGAGGTCAGATACCTGCCCAAACTTTGTTATGGAGAACTTCTATACTCTGTCCTGAAGAACGAGCTCAGCGACGGCGGCTGCACTGGTCCCTTGATATGTGCATGATTTGGTACCATTGTATATACTGGTGTCAGTTATACCGTCCTTGTAATGCTTATAGCTATAGTGTCCCTATCATTTCAGCCAAAGTAGCAATAAAATAGCAGGCTCCAGGCTGCCATGGCCACCCATCGGCTGCCCGCAATCTCGTTGCTGGGTCAATGAGCGATGGAAAGATTGCGCCATGGAAATGAACTAGCTCTGGTCATTGATGTATAGACAGAGAAGGAGGCTGGTTTAGCTTTTGGGGAAAAAAACAGTCAGCCAGCCTCATTGAAAAACATTCTTCACTAAGCCAGACCCTTTCTCTCTCAGTAGATCAGCAAAGGTTGCTAGTTTGGGATTGAGAATGCAATAATCTATATGTCACTGATTTAAAGACCGAGAAGGGGGCTGGCTTGGGATTGAGAATGCAATAATCTATATGTCGCTGATTTAGAGACAGAGAAGGGGGCTAGCTTGGGAATGAGAATACTACAACCTACATAAAACATGCTATTTAGGACTTTAGGACAATAAATAGATGTTACAGTGTGATTTCGCTCACTGGGTATGATTTTTTCGGTGTCGGCCCCAGACTGGTTTTGAGGGTGCCATAGATTGATTGCTTCCAGGTTTCATCTATGAATTTCCAGTTCGTATTTTTTTCCCTTTTGCTCCCATTGCCGTCACTGTGATTTTGATTTAAGTGCATTTGTGTCCTGAAACAAACCTCTCTGTGTCCAGATGACCAAATATTTCTATATATTTGCTTTTTCACACACGCGATAAACCAAATATTTATCTCTATTTACTTTTTAACAGTTTCCACGTAGATGACTTTTGCCTAGGACGTGTGTAAATGGTTCCTGCGCTGACGTTTCATGCGGATCAGAGATATATATCGCTGTTGTGCCTAATGGCCCAGGTCAAAAATAAGCGCTGCGAACGACTCATGAAACACACAAGAAAGTTACAAAAGTGCTGCTTTCGGGATGATTTTGGGAGACTTTTGCACCTTCTGGGAGATCTGCCATCCCATCTGGAGTCTGTGAAGTTTCTAATTTTCCCCAAAGTCTCCCAAATGTTCTAGGAGAGTTGGCAATTATTGTCATGGGCATCTCTGCATGGATGATGTGGACACCTCTCTTCTATTAATAGTTGGTGGTCTTAGAAGTTTGACATGCTCCCCTCACACCAAAATATTTTGGACAATAGAGAGTTAATCTAGTGCACTTTTCTGACAAACGTGTCGCTGTTCTTAGAATTTTATGATCAGGAAGCTCATTCAGATACTTCCCTAATCCAATGTTCTCTGAATCAGATTATCTATCATCCATTATTAATATATTGCTGAAATATTTCCCAGCGCTGTACAATGAGCGTATTCACTGAGATTTGCCTACATTCCAGTAGAGCTGACACTCTAAAATTTCCCCCATATCTCAAACACTGTAGTCTTTTGAAGCCACTAAATATCACTTATAATGCAATTTATAGCATTGGTTTTCTTAAGTGGCGGAGGAACCACTGGGACACCACAAAAGCAAGTTCCCATAAGTAACTTCTGCCTTTAGACCTTAAACCCCTAACATGGAACATGGTGTTGTGTCCCTGCACATAAATCATTCTTACAGACCCTTTATAATGCGTACAATAATATCCCACCATAGGGGATACTACAGAAAGTGAACTGGGATAATGTACAGTGATAACCGTATAACAGGGATAATATTGGTAGTGACATCACAACATACAAATAAAGTACGAGTACCGCAGTAATAGTAAAAGTAATGTCACAATCAAGGGCAGCTAGAGATATCAAAGTCAGGGGTGTAACTATTGTGTTTGCAGGGGTTGCTGTTGCACCCATTGCAGTCCCTTTGAACATATGGAAAAACTAATATAGACCCCCTAATAGCTCTTGGAGATCTTGCATTGGGGCCTACATGCTTCAAGTTATGTCACTGATCTGAGGGACACCGTGCAAGAACAGTATGTGTCTCCCTTGCTCTCAGGTAATAAGCTATGAAATGAATTAGTTCAGTTACTTACAAGCAACCTAATACAAAGTAGGGTGGCAGTGGCCCAATTCATTTTCTGGTCCCTTAGGTTGTGAATATGGTTTATCCACCATTGGTCACAATGTGCCAACTTTTCATGTTTGTCATCCAGGAAAGGAATAGTATGTAGTGCAAGAAGCGCGGGTAGAAATTTTTAGCCATAGCAATGGCCTCTTTTTGCGGCCACCCTCATTCCACATCCCTTTTGAATAAAGATGTTCTGTGAAAACCCGACTATGGAGCTTCCTCTTCCATGATCTATGAATAATAGATTATATTGTTACAAAATCCAGCTTGCCATAGTGTCGAGAGTCTGAACTACCTTTACTCTTTGCCTGAAGCTAAACATTAGGGCCACCATCAAGGCACTGAAAGTGGGACTGCTGTTGGGGGCTTAAAAATGAATATAAGGCTCTCTCTACATCTTTTTTTAACCCCTTTCCTGTTGCAGCCAATTTTCTTTTTTGCGCTTTTGTTTTTACCTCCCCTTCTCCCGAGACCCATAACTTGAACTTTTCTGTCCACATAACTGTACAAGGGCTTGTTTTCTGCAGGACAAGTTATAGTTTAGCTTCACAACTTTCATTATTACAATATAATGTGAAAAAATTCCAAGTTCAATAAAGTATTGAAAAAAAACCCTCAATTACGATATTTTTAAAAGGTGTTCGGTGTACTTTAAAAATGCTTTGGCAGCATGATTCTCCTGGTGAAAAAGCAAATTTTTAATTTTTTTTTTCTGCTTTTCGACATTTATCATATGGGATAATTTTATATTTATAATTTTTTTTTTATAATTTATTTGATATTTTTTTAATTTAGAATTTTTATAATTTATTTTAAGAATTTATTTTTTTTTACTATTGGGAAAAGGGAGATTATGCAAACTTTTATTTTCAGTTTTTATTTTTACAATTTTTTTTCAAAACTTTCCTTTTTTTTTTGTCCTTTTAGGGGACTTGAACCAGCAATCATTTGCTAGCTCGTACTGTATACTTCAGATGTTGGGAAGGGGTTAATCATTGTTATGCTATACTGAGTAAGTCTCAGTGGCTCTAATCATTGGATTGTCTTGGACCCCTTTATTCCAAATAGTAGTCCTGCTAAGAAAACGCAAGAAGGGAAACATCTGTAAAGTGTAAAGAATACCTACTAACCCCCTCCTAGAAGGAAAAAATACTGCTTTGCTATGAGTAGCCGCCCTGAAAGTCAAAGTCTATCCCTTTAATGAGTCTTGCAATATAGGAATATTAGCCAATAAAAGATGTTTTCTTTCCTACCAAGGAGAGCGCTAATTTAAATTTTTTTCCCATGGTGCATTGCCAGAAACGACTGCTTAATCAGCTGCTCTCCTCAACCAAAGACGACCCTTTCCCCTCTCAACCCTCAAAGTATGGAAAAATAGAGAATAGACTAGATTTGTTCTGTTCCGGACACATTTAGAAGAGTAATGATCATGTTTCTTTCAATTCTAAAGTATAAAAAAAAAAATAATAATAATTTATTATATTCAATATTATTATTAATTTTTATTTATTTTTATATAAGAAAAAAAATGATAATAGTGGAATTTTTAGGATATGAATTCAATAAATCTCTATACATTTCAGTATCAACTTCAAGTCACTTTTTTCACGGAATTCCGAATTGTTTCCATAGAAACCGGAATTAGGCCGACATGTTTACTCATTTTCACTGCACAGTAAGAAAGAAAAAAAAGAAAACGATAAAATCGAAAAAAAAAAAACAGTTCCTGGTATGAAATAGAAGCGGCCATTATTACATGTACAGAAATACTGGATGGAATACTTGTACGTGCCTTATCTATTGTCATCTGCTCCACTGAAACACAAGTGCTCCCTCTGCTGGTCCTATATTTTATAACAGTGAAGAACGGAGTGTAAGGACGGGGTCAGATCATTGTCATGTAAGCTCGGTGTGCAAGCTGAACAGGTCCATCAGGTTACAGCAGCCAGGAGAGGTCAAAAGATTATCATTGTGGCCTACGTGTACGATTGCATCGGTACTTTTTTTTCTCACCATGGGAACCCATGAGTGATGGACACTACATCCCTCCATATATATTAAAGAGGACCTTTTTTTCGCTCTTATATTATCCCCTCTGTTTCCCTGAGTATTCTAGTTATTATTTTTTTTTTTTATCCACCACTTTTTTATTTACTGTAAATTTTTATGGTCTTTACCAAGGGGGCGATGCTAACATCTAACTTATGCAGAGAAGCCTAAATACACTCCTCCAATGAATCCTATGAACCACACCTCCTTGGTTATTATTATTAACGGCCTTCAGCTTGATCTCCAGCCATGGAGACTTGATGGATGAATGCTCTGTAGGAAGATGGATCTTGTGTAAGCCTAGATAGGTCCACCAGGGTCTTCTCCACCATTATCTTGATAGTATCAAGCCATCAAGTTGCTGGTCTTCCTCTTCGTCTTGTTCCTTCTATTCTTCTGACCATGATGTCCTTCTCCAGTGATTGCTCTCTTCGTATGATGTGTCCAAAGTAGGCAAGTCGTAGCTTGGTGATCCTTGCTTCCAGTGACTTGATTTGTTCCAAAATTGTTTTGTTGGTTCTTCTTGCCATCCATGATATTGATAACATCCTTCTCCAGCTCCACATTTTGAAGGCTTTGATTCTTCTTCTGTCTTGTTTCTTTATCGTCTAGGTTTCTCATCCGTATGTTACTACAGAAAAGACCGGACTATGTACGAGTCGTGTCTTCATGGCCAGTGAAATGTTCCTCCTTGTCCAGTGACTTTATTGTTGATTTGCCCATAACTATTCTCCTTTGGACTTCTGGTGTCATCGCTGATCTGGAGAGACGCCAGAGCATAATAAACATAAGGATTAAAGAAAAAAAAAGAAAAAACAATGAATACCTCACCTCTCGCAGTCCTCAGCGCCTATTCTTACCAAAACTGTGTGCTGAAACCCCAAACATCTTTACACCAGGCTGGGACTTCCGGTTGTGACTTGGTCTGGGACGTTCCTGCGCATGCCTACCCAATAATTGTGGGGCGGGGGGCAGGTGTCAGACCCCCATTAATCTGATAATGATGACCTATCCCAGGTATAATTTATTTTAAGGGTCTCGGGTATTTTTGAGGAGTTTTGCAGTCACTCAGATAGAATAATTTGATATTGACAAAACGGTATCTAGATCACATCAGAGATCATTTATCAAGCATTGTGCTGACAGATAAAAGACGGTACAAAGGAATAAAAAAGACATGGCATCAATATGTCTGGGGTTAGTGGTAAAAACCATCCACCACCAGCCGGGAATCGATCGGTATGTACCTTGAAGGGGATGAAATATGATTGGAATTCTGAGTCGCTTCTTGTGCAACACGGCTGACGCCAGCAGAGGAGGACTATGGCCGGGGAGATTCCTCTGCGGGGACCACACAAAGACCGGTATTCGGTGTGAGAGCAGACTGACTGAGCTGTGACACTGCGTTACAGACATTGTGTGAGCTGCATGATGGCGATGAGCTCAGAGTCCGCTGCTAACATGGAGAGACACCTACAGTGGCACCATGGAGGCTGGTGGTGGTGGAGCAATCAGTAAAGCGTACCTGTCATTCCTGGTGACTTTTCAACAGAAGCTGCTATGTGTGCGTACATGAGGAATAACACTATTTCTGGTCATCATTTGGCTTTTATCATTCATTTTTCACCATTTTATCTTATTTCCAGTTGTCTCTGAGCTGGTGGGTGCAGAATAGCTGATATGATGTCTCCCATACACAGCACACATAGGCATGAGGGATTCCTGCTCTCCTGTCTCTATGTAGAACATGTTCAGAAGCAGCAGGAGCAGCATGGGAGATAATATACAGCAGTACTGAGCAGTGTAGCTGTGAATCCAGAGGTGAGATAAACAATTACTAGAAAGCAATAACAGCATGGAGTAACAGCCATACTGAGCAGTGTATGACTCACAATCTCCTTGTTGGATGGGGTTGAAGTCAGGGCTCTGTGCAGCCAGTAAAGCTCTTTTGCACCAAGCCCACCCAACCATGCCCTTATGGACCTTGCTGGAACAGAATAGAGCCGTCCCGTGAAAAAGAAGCCCGTAGTATTATCCCTCCTCCACCATCTGTACAATGCAGTCGCGGGGTAACATCCTCCTGGAATCACCAAATCAGATGCAGATAGAGAAGTGCAATCCATCACTGCACAGAACACGTCTCCTCCAGAGTCCAGAGGTGGCAGCTTTACACCACTCCGTCCGACCCATGGCATTGTGCTTAGTGATGTACGGCTGCATGCAGCTGCTCGGCCATGAAGCTACCGGCGGGGGCGCAGTGTTTGTGCTGATACCAGAGGTCTGGACTCTGCAGTTATGGGGTCAGCAGAACGGTAGTGACTTTTCTGCCCTTTACTCCTCAGCACTCAGCCCCCCCCCCACTCTGTAATGTTACGGGGTCTCCACTTCGTGGCTGAGTTGCTGCGGTTACTTCCACTTCTCTACAATATCACTCACAGGTGATGGGGGAAGATTCTGGAGGGAAGAAATTTCATGGACGGACTTGTTACCCCGGTGGCTCCTATTACAGGACCGCGCCGATATCAGGGAGCTCTGCACCACCGGATGTTCTGTCACATGTTAATAAAGGCAGCCGGAGGGGGGGGGGGGTATACCCAAGGGAGACAATGGGGCCTGATGTTATACACCAGGGACAATGGGGCTGGAGGTTATACACCGGGGGTGACAGGCCGGATGTTATACACTCGGGGGACAATGGGGCTAGAAGTTATACACCGGGTAAATGGGGCCAGATGTTATACACTGGGAGGGGGCAACAGGGTTGGATGTTATACACCGGTGGAAACATGTTGTTGTGCTTCACCTTGGTCACTTCGCCCGGACGGCTCAGTACGCACACTGCAGACATGTTGACTTTCCGCCCGTTGTCATCATCCACCTCTCTGAAGTGCAGTAATATCCCGGGCGGACGCTGATGATGTGCAGAGACTCATTACTATGATGGGTCCAGACCTGCCCTGCTACTTTCTGCTCTGGAGTCTTGGCCAGACAGTAATGGACGATGTGTCTGTACTCCGGGTAGGGGATTAGGAAGTCGTTCTTTGAAGTGTTCATGGAAAATCCATACAGGTGTATCCTCTGCTGGAAGAAAATATTCCCAGGATTTCGCCCAGACTCCAAAACTAACTGCAGATAAACAGCCGACTGCCATCATCAGCCTGGCAGCCTGGAGAAGTCATCCACTGCCCTAAATCTAGGGTACATTCACACAGGCATCCACATCCCCTGCGTGAAAGAGATTTGCAACTGCGGCCCCCGACAACCAACTGCGTCTCCCTCGTATGGTCTGATTGTAAGGGTCAATGGCGACATGGAGCCATGTTCTCCCAACCGGAGGGACCATCAGTTCAATAGTTGCAATTGATGGGAATGCGGCTTCGGGCAGGACATTGTGAAACAATGATTGATCAATAATCATACATACATACATAATCTGCCATCTAATCATTTTTGATAGGACTAAAGTTCCCGATTTATTAAAACGTATCAGTTCTACATGCAATACCACCACCAGCCATGTGGAGTGCTGTGTAGGGAGCACTTTGATTGAGATCACAGTATTAGAGCGCTCTCTTGCGCCATATAGTGGCAGAAATAGGTTCTGCGCTGGAAAACAAACAAAAGATGACGCCAATTGAGGTTTTGGTCCATTGTACATGCATATATTTATTTGGGAATAGTAGAGCAAGGTCTATCTAGAATGTTTTATCTTGAAAGATATATTTTTATGTTATGGAATAGTCATTAAGATTTAGCGTGTGTCTGAAGCGGGCTGAGTTAATGTGTTCAGGCAGAGATGTCAGGAGGAATACATCAGGAATGTGCGCTCGCAGCAGAATGTTTGTGCACTTGGTGATCGCACGGAACATTCCATTGTTCGTAGATTATCTTTGTACGAGAGGTTTCCTTTGAGTCACATGCCAATAAAGAGGAGAAGGCTGAACTAATAAGCCATTGAAGTGCGCGCACAATGGAACGCTTCTCATGGAATAATATTCTGTATGACATCTAGTACTTTTCAGTATTGATTACATATCCTTCAATCACTGATCAGCTGATGACGCACAAGAACTGGCACAGCGCCATACATAGTGTAGTGGTCAGGGATGGTACTGCAAGATCTCTCCCATACAAATGGGCTTGTAGTACTATTCATGACCACTACACAATGTATGGCGCTGTGCCACATTTATTTAATTGATTGTTGGGGGTCTCTAGAGACGGACTCTCACCGATCTCATATTAATAACCTGATTTGCACTATAGTCATGGGATTCTTAATGGAAACGTGTTTTAAACCATTTTGTATCAGATCCAAGTGTATTGACTTATAATTGTTATTCAGGCTCCTGTTGCCATCTGTAATCCTTCAGCTTTCACTATGTCTCCTGTTGTATTTATTAGGGGAGAGGTTTCTAAATCTGTATGCAGTGAGCTCCCCCTGGTGGCAGCTAAAGACACTCAGAATTTTTTCAATTATTTAACATTTGATGAGGGTCTCTGCAGTAAGACCCCCACCAAATGGAATTAATATGCCAGGGAAGTCTAGTAATGACCATGTTCCCTTAATTAATGGTGTGTGGTCCAGAGCTGGGGTTAAAGGGAATCTGTACGCAAGTTTTTGCTATTTAATCTGAGAGCAGCGTCATGTAGGGGCAGAGGGCTTGATTTCAGTGATGTGTCACTTACTGGACTGTGTGCTGTAGTTTCAATACAATCAGTATTTTATCAGAAGGAAATTATCACTGCAGGACTAGGTGTCACATGCCAGGCAGTCAAGATAAGCTGTGTAACTCCGCCCCCACTTCTGATTGGCAGTTTGCTGACAGTGTACACAGGAAGCTGCCAATCAGTGGTGTGGGCGGGATTCTGATACTGCTACATCTACAGCAGAGAAAACAGGGATTCTATCAAAACTGCACCAAGCAGCCCAGTAAGTGACGCATCGCTGGAATCAGGGTCTCTGCACCTACATTATGCTGCTCTCAAATTTCATGGCAAAAAATGCTGACAGATTCCCTTTAAGGCTCCTGCTTCCATCTTATGAATATCCCGAAAAAGAAAAAAAGGATAATAGTAAAAGAAAAAAAAACATTTTAAGCCAAAAGTTCAAGATTGCCCCCCTTCTCTGAGCATTGTGCAACTCAAATGACAAGATCCAATTTGGAAACCCAATTTAATACTTTTTTTGTAGTGTAAATTTGCAAATGTATATATATATATATATATATATATATATATATATACAGTACAGACCAAAAGTTTGGACACACCTTCCCATTTAAAGATTTTTCTGTATTTTCATGACTATGAAAATTGTACATTTACACTGAAGGCATCAAAACTATGAATTAACACATGTGGAATTATATACTTAACAAAAAAGTGTGAAACAACTGAAAATATGTCTTATATTCTAGGTTCTTCAAAGTAGCCACCTTTTGCTTTGATGACTGCTTTGCACACTCTTGGCATTCTCTTGATGAGCTTTAAGAGGTAGTCACCGGAAATGGTCTTCCAACAATCTTAAAGGAGTTCCCACAGATGCTTAGCACTTGTTGGCCCTTTTGCCTTCACTCTGCGGTCCAGCTCACCCCAAACCATCTCGATTGGGTTTAGGTCTGGTGACTGTGGAGGCCAGGTCATCTGGCGTAGCACCCCATCACTCTCTTTCTTGGTCAAATAGCCCTTACACAGCCTGAAGGTGTGTTTGGGGTCATTGTCCTGTTCAAAAATAAATGATGGTCCAACTAAACACAAACCGCATGGAATAGCATGCCGCTGCAAGATGCTGTGGTAGCCATGCTGGTTCAGTATGCCTTCAATTTTGAATAAATCCCCAACAGTGTCACCAGCAAAGCACCCCCACACCATCACACCTCCTCCTCCATGCTTCACGGTGGGAACCAGGCATGTAGAGTCCATCCGTTCACCTTTTCTGCGTCGCACAAAGACACGGTGGTTGGAACCAAAGATCTCAAATTTGGACTTATCAGACCAAAGCACAGATTTCCACTGGTCTAATGTCGATTCCTTGTATTCTTTAGCCCAAACAAGTCTCTTCTGCTCGTTGCCTGTCCTTAGTGGTTTCCTAGCAGCTATTTTACCATGAAGGCCTGCTGCACAAAGTCTCCTCTTAACAGTTGTTGAAGAGATGTGTCTGCTGCTAGAACTCTGTGTGGCATTGACCTGGTCTCTAATCTGAGCTGCTGTTAACCTGCGATTTCTGAGGCTGGTGACTCGGATAAACTGATCCTCAGAAGCAGAGGTGACTCTTGGTCTTCCTTTCCTGTGGCGGTCCTCATGTGAGCCAGTTTCTTTGTAGCGCTTGATGGTTTTTGCAACTGCACTTGGGGATACTTTCAAAGTTTGCCCAATTTTTCGCACTGACTGACCTTCATTTCTTAAAGTAATGATGGCCACTCGTTTTTCTTTACTTAGCTGCTTTTTTCTTGCCATAATACAAATTATAACAGTCTATTCAGTAGGACTATCAGCTGTGTATCCACCTGACTTCTGCACAACAAAACTGATGGTCCCAACCCCATTTATAAGGCAAGAAATTCCACAGGGCACACCTGTGAAGTGAAAACCATTTCCGGTGACTACCTCTTGAAGCTCATCAAGAAAATGCCAAGAGTGTGCAAAGCAGTCATCAAAGCAAAAGGTGGCTACTTTGAAGAACCTAGAATATAAGACATATTTTCAGTTGTTTCACACTTTTTTGTTAAGTATATAATTCCACATGTGTTAATTCATAGTTTTGATGCCTTCAGTGTGAATGTACAATTTTCAAAGTCATGAAAATACAGAAAAATCTTTAAATGAGAAGGTGTGTCCAAACTTTTGGTCTGTACTGTATATATATATTATATGAACTATAAAGATATATATTTATTTTAATTTGTGTACAATTTACACCTAAAAAAAAGAAAATTTCTATAATGGGTCCTCAAACCATCTAGGACTGAGCAGCGTCTGGTCATTAAGGTCCCAAACACTTATTATATTCATTCCATAATCACATCTCCCCCTTTTTTTAGCTTGAGTACACTTTATGAGGCGCACCGGGTTCCTAATAAAGGGGTTTTCCATTAAAAAATAACTTTAAAAAAAAAAGGACTCAGATCAAAAAAACAAATCAGCTACTGGACCCTGGCCGCTTCTTCGTACTGCCGACAGTGTCCCCCGCCGGTCTCTTGGTTTCCGGTGATCACTGCAGCCAATCAGTCTCCTTGGACAAAGCAGCTGATTGGCTGCAGTGGTCAGCTAACACAACTGTCGGAAGAGGATGTGAGCAGACCAACAGGAGCACTGCCCCACCAGCACTGTATAGAAGTACTGGAGTTAGCAGAGCCGGGCTTCCGTCTGATATTTTCCATCAGATCCAGACAGGAGGCATCTGTCTCATCGTTGCAGACGCTGCCTTTTGAGAGCTTTCCGTACATTCTGCTTTAGGCATTTGAAAAGTTCTGTAGAAATGAGTGTTAGAAACTTGTAAAGCGTCACGTTGTTGTAGATGATCAGGGTAATAGTCTCCTGACATCTACAGCTATGCCGGAGGACATGTTTTCTTGCTAGAATACCAGATGAATCTGCCGCCGTTCTGTACTGAACATATCAGCTGAGAATGGGGATTTGAACAATTGGTCATATCATAGAATATTATCGCCCCCCCCCCCCCCGAAAAGTATCTGTGTCTCTGAATCATTAGGTGATGCCCCCATAGTTCAGAAGTAATTATTTTTCATTTCCATTGTCTTGCCAGAGTCTGTGCTGCACCTTTGTTTTGATGCCACCACAACGTGCTACAAGTGGGATTACTAATATTATAGATGACCGTCCCCCATGATTACTCTTATTTCTCACAGATATTACCTCTTTTCCTAGCTTTCTGCATTGCCCTTTATTACAATTTGTAATGCTCTGATTACTCCTTATCTGCTCTGCTTTTCTTTTGCTTACTGTCTCTGCATTATTTGCTGCCCAGCATGTGAAACAGGATCCCTCCAAAAACAGGAAAGGAAGGCGAAAGCTACAAGTGGATGTAAGAGACAGGTAATGTGTTATGTTCTGTATTACAGTGACGGTGAGAGGTGAAATAACCAAGTGTTCAGTGTACGGGACATCACACATGTAGGAGATAAACACCAGGGGAACGGCACAAAACACGGACATATGTAGGTATGGAAACTACATTAGGAAGTGACAAATTTCACAGTTTTTAAACTATTCATTATTAATTCTCAAAGACTCTGAACCTTTTAATATCTTTGAGCAAAGTTGGACTTTGTATATCAGATCATGATAAGGATTTATCTGCAGTTAGACAGGTCCTAACATTTCGCTGACCAGTTTTGGGAGGTTTCCGCTGCTGTCAGTTGTCTTACATAGAACACAAGTGTTAATTTCCTTCACTTCACTGGTTTTCATTTTTGGTTGGAGGGCACATACACTTAGTTAAAAGCGATGGACTTTCACTTTATTTTCCTCCTTGGACTGAATTTTAGAAAGTGGGAGAGGTGTCACGGGTGTGTCCGGTGTGACATACAGTCGCTCTGGATCCGGCTGTAGACGGTCACTGTGCTTGGCACTGCAGACGCCTTCTCGATTCCCTAATCTCTGTAGTATAGTTTTATCTTTCTTTCTTTAGAACCCAGCAGCGACCTCCACCTTCTGCTGCTGATTGACATACCCTTGCTGGGTAGTTAAATAGTCACAGTTTCTCCAGAGAGGCGCCGGTGATAGTTCTATGTACCTCTGTGTTGGCTTGGAGCACTAGCAGTCAGCTAGTGTCTTCTTGAACTTCCCTTGGAGGACAGTTGGCGTTCTCTCTCTGGTGTCTGCTCAAGGTAAGTGTATCCCCTTTGTTTGTCTACCTTGTTGTCTTTAGTTTGTAGTGGGGCCTGACTAGTGCTCACCCAGTCCCCTCCCTATCCAGGGCCAAGCTCTAGGGACATTTAGGGCTTAGGTTCCTGCTCGGCGATAGAGGTGGAACCTATATAGGGACAATAGGTTAGACAGGGTGATATTAGATCTGCTTAGGGGTCTCCATTCCCCCTTTCCCTCGTGTTTGGGCTTCCTCCCCGTCTTCCCTTCGTATTGCACTTAGTCTTTCCCTCACCTTGCGTGACAAGAGGCTTCTGCTGTAGCACCAAGCCTTACAACCAGACATAAGATTGTAAGAAGGAGGAAGTAGGGTGGCCGGGGAATTGATGATCTCCTGAGACACAATAGGAACTTTTAGGCAGCGTATATGCTCTCATCTGGCCGATTATGATAATCACTCTCTAATCAGAGCGTGATTATAGTGCAATCTGATTTTCTTGGATGAGAAGATGGAGAAAAAAAAATGTCTACATCTTCTCCGTTCTGAAATTCGGACCACACTAAATAGATGCAGCTGACATTCACATTGTGAAGGGGTTCAAATCAATTAAAAATGAAAAGAGGGTTATGCAAAAAGAATCTGTATGTGTGGAGTCCCACCCTTATTTCTCCTAGAGGGCGGGAGCAAGAGTCACGCCCCCGAGGAACTGCATTCTTGACAAGTCCATCACTCGTAGAAAGGCCATGGATAGGGAAACATACATAAAGACCCTATTATCCTGGATTGCAAAACCTGGCACCAAAAAGAGGGGCCCGTTCCAAAATCAATAAATGGTAAAGATCTACTCCTGGAGGCAATCGGAGAGGTGAATGATTACCAGGATGAAGCTGCATACATACATGATAACCAGGCACAAAGAAAACATTATGATCAACCTTATTGGCAGATAGGAAAATGCATATTTATATTTCCATCATACAGAAGGATACATACACTTGTGTTAGCAAATTGCTATATTAACCAGAAAAACAAAAATATGTCAGGGCTTGCGCAATTTTGCCATGTCTGGGGATTTCATTTGAGGTAGTTTGGATCAGCTCTCCGAGGGGAAAACGTGCAAAAAAAAAGAGAATAAAAACAATTTGCTAGAAAAAAAAAGTTGATTTTTTTTCCTGTGTCAACGCCGCCATCTAGTGGTGAGATGAGTAATTGCATAGAAATTCGCAAATCGAGAAAATAAATCAAAATCGCATCATCATAATTTTTTTAAGGGTTTGAAAGTCCATTGTATAATGTAAATTTTATCTGCATCATGTACTTATTCCACCACAGGCAATCTTCCGAATTGTATTTATATGTAAACCTTCCTTACAAATACGATTTCCTCAGTCCAGTTGAGTATTTGATTTAATAGCCGTAGATTTCATTCTCTACCCAGCCGGACTCTGTGCTTCTGCCATATCTGTCATGGCTGAGCTCGTAGAGTTCATTGGTGACAAAGCCGCTTTCGGTGCTGGCCAGAGTTACGAATCCGCTCTCCGAATGATGTCCTGCGATATTATCGTAATCGCCCGAGAGGTTGTCCGGAGGAGACGTTTCCCCGGAGGGTCCTCGGAAGGACGTGTTTTGGATATCTGGTCTCGTGCCTGCTAAGTCGGCGTCCGTCTGCTTCTTAATGACGTTGTAGATTTCCAGGTTTGGACTGTTCCGCCTGTTTGGAGATAACCAGAAAGTCGGCTCTTTCACTGACGCTTCACTTCTGTGTTGTTTCCTTCAAGAAAATCAAATAATTGGTAATTAATCCTACTGCAAATAAATCTGTACAAAAACCTGTCCATGTACAAATGTCTCCCAACAAGCAGATGAGGTTAGCTAAAATTGAGCTGGTCGTGTACTATGTTGTGTATTTCCTTTCATGTAAATCTCAATCAAATTCAGCAGGGAGAGAACATGTACTAAAATAAAATATAACTTTTAATGATATCACTTAAAAAAGCCTAGAATAAAAAGCCATATGATGACCAAAAAATACCATAACAATGTGATAAACAGCTAGTGCTCAAGACGATAAAGTGCTAGTGCTCAGGATAAACCAGTCCTCAAGTAGAAAATGGTTTGATATCACCAATCTTCATGATCACTCTACCATCAGCAGACTTGTAAAGCAGGAGAAGGAGGAGGAAATGCTTAGTGAGGCAATACATTCACTTGTGGGTACTACCTAAAACAGATTTACACTTGGGGACTGCCCTTATTAGGGCAGGAGCAATGCAGGTGCACAGCAGGGGATTGTAGAACTGCTCCCTCTCTACGTTTTTTCTCTGCTCCTGCTTTACAAGTCTGCAGATGGTAGAGTGATCATGAAGATTGGTGATGTCAAACCATTTTCTACTTGAGCACTGGTTTATCCTGAGCACTAGCACTTTACCATCTTAAGCACTAGCACTTTATCACATTGTTATGGTATTTTTTGGTCGTCATATGGCTTTTTATTCTAGGCTTTTTTAAGTGATATCATTAAAAGTTATATTTTACTTTAGTACATGTTCTCTCCCTGCTGAATTTGACTGTTGTCACTGAGAGGTTTTGTATAGGTCGGTTACATTTACCGGACCACTGCTGATCTTCTGAAGTAAATATCTGTGAGCATAGCCCCAGATTGCCTTCAGATGAGAGCATGAAAAATCATCCAATTTTCATCCAAAAATGTGTCTGTATTATCATTCGTCTTCCAGCCGTGTGTCCCTTTTCCTACATCCGTGTGTCCCCTTTCTTTTATGTCTGTGTGCCATTCTTATTTATGCATCAACAGTTTAAAATGGACACGATCAAATACAATTTCCAAGGTGAATAATTGCAATGTATCAGTAAAAACCAGCTGCAAGGAGGAGGCGCATGCTCAGATTAACCTTGAGGTCTCCAGGAAAATGGCGCCACTGGTGGAGCATGTGCAAATCAAGATCTCGTCTTTGAGCCGAGACCCCAATCTGCACATGCGCAGACACCGATGCCACAAAATCAGCAGCTCCAAATCCTGCAGATCTTACTACTGAAAAAGGTGCCCGTTTGATGGAGGTTTTTCTTGGCATTGCAAATATTCTTAGAATCTATATTCACATGAACATAAATGTGAAAAATCAGTACATGTCACCTTCTCTCTATGATGCAGCAGCACAAAACCCCGAGGAATATCATCAGCAGCGTCAGCACCGGGATAGTTGCAATTAGGACGAAATGCAGATTGGTCTCTAAAATAAAAAAACAAGTTATTCTATATGAGTGCCCCCTGAATTCATCACTGGCAACAAGTTCAACTTGAAGCATTGTGGCCCCTATCACCCAGAGACCCCCCCCTTCTGGGAACTGTAAACAGCTATTTTTCCCGACCTTCTTCCCCGTAAACGCTCGGCTCGTGCCTTAATGCTGACAGACCCTTGTCGGCGATTTATCTTCAGAGAGAGCAGAGGATCAGGCATGTTGACGTCTAACATGTCCAACCCTTCCAAAATTGAAGATGTCATGCGGTTTTATTATGTATAACACACTTCGACAGGTTTCTTCCTGAAGAAGAAGTGCGTTATTCTTCGAAATGTGTCGAACAAAACCTCATGACAAATATCTTCAATTTTCAGCAGCGAGGAAAAACTTCACTAAACCTTTTTTTAATATATATTTGAGACCCTTAGATGTCCAGATCCTAAGACCCCTGCTGATCCCTCAAACCACCAGGACAAAGGGCCCAATTCCTGCACTCGCACAGTGGTGCCCTGTGACTTTCTCTTAAGCCTGTACATTGCTGTGAGCGAGCTCGTGCAGGAGATGGGCGCATCAGCCCAGTGGTTTCAGCGATTGGGGGGGTCTAATGACCCGGACCCCCTGCTGATCTACATTTAAGGGGCTGCATTATAACTCCCAACCATCCTGGATTTGGGAAGCTATCCCGCTGTCCAGGGAAGTTGGTAGCATGTCCCAATATCAGCTGCGAAGCAGAAAGCCTGAGCCGCCTGAATTCTGGCGCAGCAGGTGCGGTGATGATGGGGGGCACGGTGGCGACATCATGCAGTAAGGAGGGTCTTGAAAAGGGTATCGTACTGTTTGAGAACTTTCAATGTCTTCACTAGGGGCACTATATCTGTGTGGGTGCACAGAAAAGGACTGGACGGGAGTGGGGCTGCGTTATATTAAAAAAGTTATAAAAGTTTAGTTACACTTTGTCCTATTTATTGACGATCTTTGCTCACCTTCAGCATCTTTGGCCGTCTGATTGACATTCTTAATGGAAACATCCGGCGGTCGGCTGGCCACTGCTTCTACATCTTAAAAATAATGGAATAAAAATAATAAAAATGTAATAATAATCTAGCAGCGATCAGTTCTCAGAGATGTCTACAGTAAGAGCAGCGAGGAGAGGATCCCGGAGTGCGGCATTGCCCAGTCACACCCGACACAAGCGGAACACCGTTTATTAGTTGTCCTTTAATTAGACAAACCCTAAGTTTTCTAGTAATGAACTCTGGCCCACGACACCAGAACCGCCACCCCAATGTGGGCCCATTATTCTGTATGGAGGACTATGTGGGCCCATTATTCTGTATGGAGGACTATATGGGGCCATTATTCTGTATGGAGGACTATGTGGGCCCAATATTCTGCATGGAGGACTTTGTGGGACCCATTATACTGTATGGAGAACTATGTGGGGCCCATTATACTGTATGGAGGACTATGTGGGGCCCATTATTCTGTATGGAGGACTATGTGGGCCCATTATTCTGTATGGAGGACTATGTGGGGCCCATTATACTGTATGGAGGACTATGTGGGGCCCATTATTCTGTATGGAGGACTATGTGGTGCCCATTATACTATATGGAGGACTATGTGGGGCCCATTATACTGTATGGAGGACTATGTGGGGCCCATTATACTGTATGGAGGACTATGTGGGCCCATTATTCTGTATGGAGGACTATGTGGGCCCATTATTCTGTATGGAGGACTATGTGGGGCCCATTATACTGTATGGAGGACTATGTGGGGCCCATTATTCTGTATGGAGGACTATGTGGGGCCCATTATACTGTATGGAGGACTATGTGGGGCCCATTATACTGTATGGAGGACTATGTGGGGCCCATTATACTGTATGGAGGACTATGTGGGCCCATTATGCTGTATGGAGGACTATGTGGGCCCATTATTCTGTATGGAGGACTATGTGGGGCCCATTATACTGTATGGAGGACTATGTGGGGCCCATTATACTGTATGGAGGACTATGTGGGGCCCATTATACTGTATGGAGGACTATGTGGGGCCCATTATTCTGTATGGAGGACTATGTGGGCCCATTATACTGTATGGAGGACTATGTGGGGCCCATTATACTGTATGGAGGACTATGTGGGGCCCATTATACTGTATGGAGGACTATGTGGGGCCCATTATTCTGTATGGAGGACTATGTGGGCCCATTATACTGTATGGAGGACTATGTGGGGCCCATTATACTGTATGGAGGACTATGTGGGGCCCATTATACTGTATGGAGGACTATGTGGGGCCCATTATTCTGTATGGAGGACTATGTGGGCCCATTATACTGTATGGAGGACTATGTGGGGCACATTATACTGTATGGGGGACTATGTGGTGCCCATTATACTGTATGGAGGACTATGTGGGGCCCATTATACAGTATGGAAGACTGTGAGGGGCCCATTGTACTGTATGGAGCACTATGTGGGGCCATTATACTGTATGGAGGACTATGTGGGGCCCATTATTCTGTATGGGGGACTATGTGGGGCCCATTATTCTGTATGGAAGACTATGTGGGGCCCATCATACTGTATGGAGGACTATGTGGGGCCCATTATACTGTATGGAAGACTATGAGGGGCCCATTATTCTGTATGGAGTACTATGTGGGGCCCATTATACTGTATGGAGGACAATGTGCGCCCATTATTCTGTATGGAGGACTATGTGGGGCCCATTATTCTGTATGGAGGACTATGTGGGGCCCATTATTCTGTATGGAGGACTATGTGGGGCCCATTATACTGTATGGAGGACTATGTGGGGCCCATTATTCTGTATGGAGGACTATGTGGGGCCCATTATACAGTATGGAGTACTATGTGGGGCCCATTATACTGTATGGAAGACTATGAGGGGCCCATTGTACTGTATGGAGCATTATGTGGGGCCATTATACTGTATGGAGCACTATGTGGGGCCAATTATTCTGTATGGAGGACTATGTGGGACCCATTATTCTGTATGGAGGACCATGTTGGGCCCATTATACTGTATGGAGGACTATGTGGGGCCCATTATTCTGTATAGAGGACTATGTGGGGCCCATTATACAGTATGGAGGACTAAGTGGGGTCCATTATACTGTATGGAGGACAGGGCCGGCTCCAGGTTTTTCTGGGCCCCGGGCGAAAGAGTCTCAGTGGGCCCCTTTAACACATACCACGATTCATGATGCAGAGATACGGCGGAGAATATATATATATATATATATATATATATATATATATATATATATATATATATATATATATATATATATATATATATAGTACAATGCAAAGATTTCACTTCTTACATTACATGAGTGATATCTATTGTAAATTCCACAATAGCTCAGAAACCGGTGAATCGCTCCACACAGAATACTGGCCCCCATATAAGGCTTCATACGGAATACTGGCCCCCATATAACGCTTCATACGGAATACTGGCCCCCATATAAGGCCCCATACGGAATACTGGCCCCCATATAAGGCCCCATAAGGAATACTGGCCCCCATATAAGGCCCCATACGGAATACTGGCCCCCATATAAGGCTTCATGCGGAATACTGACCCCCATATAAGGCTCCATGCAGAATACTGGCCCCCATATAAGGCTCCATACAGAATACTGGCCCCCATATAAGGCTCCATACGGAATACTGGCCCCCATATAAGGCTCCATACGGAATACTGGCCCCCATATAAGGCTCCATACGGAATACTGGCCCCCATATAAGGCTCCATACGGAATACTGGCCCCCATATAAGGCCCCATACGGAATACTGGCCCCCATATAAGGCTCCATACGGAATACTGGCCTCCATATAAGGCTCCATACGGAATACTGGCCCCCATATAAGGCTCCATACAGGATACTGGTCCCCTTATAAAGCTCCATACAGGATACTGGCCCCCATATAACGCTCCATACAGGATACTGGTCCCCTTATAAAACTCCATACAGGATACTGGCCCCCATATAACGCTCCATACAGGATACCGGTCCCCTTATAACGCTCCATACAGGATACCGGTCCCCTTATAACGCTCCATACAGGATACTGGCCCCCATATAATGCTGCATGCAGGCTGTTACCCCCCACATAATGCCCCATACAGGCTGTCCCCCCCTTATAATGCTCCATGCAGGCTGTTACCCCCCACATAATGCCCCATACAGGCCCCCCCCCCTTTTAATGCTCCATGCAGGCTGTTACCCCCCACATAATGCCCCATACAGGCTGCCCCCCCCCTTATAATGCTCCATGCAGGCTGTTCCCCCCCACATAATGCACTATGCAGGCTGCCCCCCCCCCCTTTATAATGCCCCATGCAGGCTGTTCCCCACCTTATAATGCCCCATGCAGGATATCACCCCCCCTCTTTATAATGCCCCATGCAGGATGTCCCCCCCTCTCTTTATAATGCCCCATGCAGGATGCCCCACCCCCCTCTCTTTATAATGCTCCATGGAGGATGCCACCCCCCTCTCTTTATAATGCTCCATGGAGGATGCCACCCCCCCTTCTCTTTATACTGCCCCATGCAGGATGCCCCCCCCCTTCTCTTTATACTGCCCCATGCCTCCATACATTAAAAAAAAAAAAAAATCAAATACTCACCTCCCTTCTTCTCACCTGCTACCTGCTGCCCGCTGCCCGCGGCTCGGGTCCGAACTCCAGCGTTGTCGGCGTCTTCCAGTTCAGCGCTCCCTGTGACGGCTCAGGGGAGGGCGCGGTGTAAAGACGTCACCGCGCCCTCTGACCTGAGACGTCACAGGGAGCGCAGAGCAGGAAGACAGCTGATCTGCGGAAGCACGGGGAGAGGTAATTATCCGGCTGCCGGGGCCCTGAGCAAGCGGCGGAGAAGGGCGGGCGCTGACACCGCTCTCCTCTGCCCATAGCCCAGCGGGGTGCGCGACCGCGAGTGGGCCCCTCTGCCTGCTCAGGGCCCCTGCATTTGCCCGGGTGCGCCGGGTGCTGACGCCGGCCCTGATGGAGGACAATGTGAGGGCCATTATACAGTATGGGGGACTATGTGGGGCTATTATTCTGTATGGAGGACTATGTGGGGCCCATTATTCTGTACGGAGGACTATGAGGGCCCATTATTCTGTATGGAAGACTATGTGGGGCCCATTATTCTGTATGGAGGACTATGTTCGCCCATTATTCTGTATGGAGGACTTTGTGGGACCCATTATACTGTATGGAGAACTATGTGGGGCCCATTATACTGTATGGAGGACTATGTGGGGCCCATTATTCTGTATGGAGGACTATGTGGGCCCATTATACTGTATGGAGTACTATGTGGGGCCCATTATACTGTATGGAGGACTATGTGGGGCTATTATTCTGTATGGAGGACTATGTGGGGCCCATTATTCTGTATGGAGGACTATGAGGGCCCATTATTCTGTATGGAAGACTATATGGGACCCATTATTCTGTATGGAGGACTATGTGGGCCCATTATACTGTATGGAGAACTATGTGGGGCCCATTATACTGTATGGAGGACTATGTGGGGCCCATTATTCTGTATGGAGGACTATGTGGGCCCATTATACTGTATGGAGGACTATGTGGGGCCCATTATACTGTATGGAGGACTATGTGGGCCCATTATACTGTATGGAGGACTATGTGGGCCCATTATTCTGTATGGAGGACTATGTGGGGCCCATTATTCTGTATGGAGGACTATGTGGGACCCATCATTCTGTATGGAGGACTATGTGGGGCCCATTATACTGTATGGAGGACTACGTGGGGCCCATTATACTGTATGGAGGACTGTGTGGTGCCCATTGGACTGTATGGAGGACTATGTGGGGCCCATTATACTGTATGGAAGACTGTGAGGGGCCCATTGTACTGTATGGAGGGCTATGTGGGGCCATTATACTGTATGGAGGACTATGTGGGGCCCATTATTCTGTATGGAGTACTATGTGGGGCCCATTATACTGTATGGAGGACTATGTGTGCCCATCATTCTGTATGGAGGACTATGTGGGGCCCATTATTCTGTATGGAGGACTATGTGGGGCCCATTATTCTGTATGGAGGACTATGTGGGACCCATCATTCTGTATGGAGGACTATGTGGGGCCCATTATTCTGTATGGAGGACTATGTGGGGCCCATTATACTATATGGAAGACTGTGAGGGGCCCATTGTACTGAATGGAGGGCTATGTGGGGCCATTATACTGTATGGAGGACTATGTGGTGCCCATTATACTGTATGGAGGACAATGTGGGGCCCATTATACTGTATGGAAGACTGTGAGGGGACCATTGTACTGTATGGAGCACTATGTGGGGCCATTATACCGTATGGAGGACTATGTGGGGCCCATTATTCTGTATGGAGCACTATGTGGGGCCCATTATTCTGTATGGAGGACTATGTGGGGCCCATTATTCTGTATGGAGGACTATGTGGGGCCCATTATTCTGTGTGGAAGACTATGTGGGGCCCATTATACTGTATGGAGGACTATGTGGGGCCCATTATACTGTATGGAAGACTACGAGGGGTCCATTATTCTGTATGGAGTACTATGTGGGGCCCATTATACTGTATGGAGGACTATGTGCGCCCATCATTCTGTATGGAGGACTATGTGGGGCCCATTATTCTGTATGGAGGACTATGTGGGGCCCATTATTCTGTATGGAGGACTATGTGGGGCCCATTATACTGTATGGAGGACTATGTGGGGCCCATTATTCTGTATGGAGGACTATGTGGGGCCCATTATACAGTATGGAGGACTATGTGGGGCCCATTATACAGTATGGAAGACTATGAGGGGCCCCATTGTACTGTATGGAGCATTATGTGGGGCCATTATACTGTATGGAGCACTATATGGGGCCAATTATTCTGTATGGAGGACTATGTGGGGCCCATTATTCTGTATGGAGGACCATGTTGGGCCCATTATATTGTATGGACGACTATGTAGGGCCCATTATTCTGTATAGAGGACTATGTGGGGCCCATTATACAGTATGGAGGACTAAGTGGGGCCCATTATACTGTATGGAGGACTATGTGAGGCCCATTATACTGTATGGAAGACTATGAGGGGCCCATTATTCTGTATGGAGGACTATGTGGGGCCCATTATACTGTATGGAGGACTATGTGGGACCATTGTACTGTATGGAGGACTATGTGGGGCTATTATTCTGTATGGAGGACTATGTGGGGCCCATTATTCTGTATGGAGGACTATGAGGGCCCATTATTCTGTATGGAGGACTATGGGGGCCCATTATACTGTATGGAGAACTATGTGGGGCCCATTATACTGTATGGAGGACTATGTGGGGCCCATTATTCTGTATGGAGGACTATGTGGGCCCATTATACTGTATGGAGGACTATGTGGGGCCCATTATACTGTATGGAGGACTATGTGGGCCCATTATACTGTATGGAGGACTATGTGGGCCCATTATTCTGTATGGAGGACTATGTGGGGCCCATTATTCTGTATGGAGGACTATGTGGGACCCATCATTCTGTATGGAGGACTATGTGGGGCCCATTATACTGTATGGAGGACTATGTGGGGCCCATTATACTGTATGGAGGACTGTGTGGTGCCCATTGGACTGTATGGAGGACTATGTGGGGCCCATTATACTGTATGGAAGACTGTGAGGGGCCCATTGTACTGTATGGAGGGCTATGTGGGGCCATTATACTGTATGGAGGACTATGTGGTGCCCATTATACTGTATGGAGGACTATGTGGGGCCCATTATTCTGTATGGAGGACTATGTGGGACCCATCATTCTGTATGGAGGACTATGTGGGGCCCATTTTTCTGTATGGAGGACTATGTGGGGCCCATTATACTATATGGAAGACTGTGAGGGGCCCATTGTACTGAATGGAGGGCTATATGGGGCCATTATACTGTATGGAGGACTATGTGGTGCCCATTATACTGTATGGAGGACAATGTGGGGCCCATTATACTGTATGGAAGACTGTGAGGGGACCATTGTACTGTATGGAGCACTATGTGGGGCCATTATACCGTATGGAGGACTATGTGGGGCCCATTATTCTGTATGGAGCACTATGTGGGGCCCATTGTTCTGTATGGAGGACTATGTGGGGCCCATTATTCTGTATGGAGGACTATGTGGGGCCCATTATTCTGTGTGGAAGACTATGTGGGGCCCATTATACTGTATGAAGGACTATGTGGGGCCCATTATACTGTATGGAAGACTACGAGGGGTCCATTATTCTGTATGGAGTACTATGTGGGGCCCATTATACTGTATGGAGGACTATGTGCGCCCATCATTCTGTATGGAGGACTATGTGGGGCCCATTATTCTGTATGGAGGACTATGTGGGGCCCATTATTCTGTATGGAGGACTATGTGGGGCCCATTATACTGTATGGAGGACTATGTGGGGCCCATTATTCTGTATGGAGGACTATGTGGGGCCCATTATACAGTATGGAGGACTATGTGGGGCCCATTATACTGTATGGAAGACTATGAGGGGCCCATTGTACTGTATGGAGCATTATGTGGGGCCATTATACTGTATGGAGCACTATATGGGGCCAATTATTCTGTATGGAGGACTATGTGGGGCCCATTATTCTGTATGGAGGACCATGTTGGGCCCATTATATTGTATGGAGGACTATGTAGGGCCCATTATTCTGTATAGAGGACTATGTGGGGCCCATTATACAGTATGGAGGACTAAGTGGGGCCCATTATACTGTATGGAGGACTATGTGAGGCCCATTATACTGTATGGAAGACTATGAGGGGCCCATTATTCTGTATGGAGGACTATGTGGGGCCCATTATACTGTATGGAGGACTATGTGGGACCATTGTACTGTATGGAGGACTATGTGGGGCCCATTATTCTGTATGAAGCACTATGTGGGGCCCATTATGCTGTATGGAGGACTAGGTGGGGCCCATTATACTGTATGGAGGACTATGTGGGGCCCATTATACTGTATGGAGGACTAGGTGGGGCCCATTATACTGTATGGAAGACTATGAGAGGCCCATTATTCTGTATGGAGTACTATGTGGGGCCCATTATACTGTATGGAGGACTATGTGCGCCCATTATTCTGTATGGAGGACTATGGGGGGCCCATTATTCTGTATGGAGGACTATGTGGGACCCATTATTCTGTATGGAGGACTATGTGGGGCCCATTATACTGTATGGAGGACTATGTGGGGCCCATTATTCTGTATGAAGGACTATGTGGGGCCCATTATACAGTATGGAGGACTATGTGGGGCCCATTATACTGTATGGAAGACTATGAGGGGCCCATTGTACTGTATGGAGCATTATGTGGGGCCATTATACTGTATGGAGCACTATGTGGGGCCAATTATTCTGTGTGGAGGACTATGTGGGACCCATTATTCTGTATGGAGGACCATGCTGGGCCCATTATACTGTATGGAGGACTATGTGGGCTCATTATTCTGTATAGAGGACCATGTGGGGCCCATTATACAGTATGTAGGACTAAGTGGGGACCATTATACTGTATGGAGGACTATGTGAGGGCCATTATACAGTATGGGGGACTATGTGGGGCTATTATTCTGTATGGAGGACTATGTGGGGCCCATTATTCTGTATGGAGGACTATGTGGGCCCATTATTCTGTATGGAGGACTATGTGGGGCCCATTATTCTGTATGGGGGACTATGTTCGGCCATTATTCTGTATGGAGGACTTTGTGGGACCCATTATACTGTATGGAGAACTATGTGGGGCCCATTATACTGTATGGAGGACTATGTGGGGCCCATTATTCTGTATGGAGGACTATGTGGGCCCATTATACAGTATGGAGGACTATGTGGGGCCCATTATACAGTATGGAGGACTATGTGGGGCCCATTATACTGTATGGAGGACTATGTGGGCCCATTATTCTGTAAGGAGGACTATGTGGGGCCCATTATACTGTATGGAGGACTATGTGGGCCCATTATACTGTATGGAGGACTATGTGGGCCCATTATTCTGTATGGAGGACTATGTGGGGCCCATTATACTGTATGGAGGACTATGTGGGGCCCATTATACTGTATGGAGGACTATGTGGGGCCTATTATACTGTATGGAGGACTATGTGTGGCCCATTATTCTGTATGGAGGACTATGTGGGCCCATTATTCTGTATGGAGGACTATGTGGGGCCCATTATACTGTATGGAGGACTATGTGGGCCCATTATACTGTATTGAGGACTATGTGGTGCCCATTATACTGTATGGAGGACTATGTGGGGCCCATTATACTGTATGGAAGACTGTGAGGGGCCCCATTGTACTGTATGGAGGGCTATGTGGGGCCATTATACTGTATGGAGGACTATGTTGTGCCCATTATACTGTATGGAGGACTATGTGGGGCCCATTATACTGTATGGAAGACTGTGAGGGGCCCATTGTACTGTATGGAGCACTATGTGGGGCCATTATACTATATGGAGGACTATGTGGGACCCATTATTCTATATGGAGCACTATGTGGGGCCCATTATTCTGTATGGAGGACTATGTGGGGCCCATTATTCTGTATGGAGGACTATGTGGGGCCCATTATTCTGTGTGGAAGACTATGTGGGGCCCATTATACTGTATGGAGTACTATGTGGGGCCCATTATACTGTATGGAAGACTATGAGGGGCTCATTATTCTGTATGGAGTACTATGTGGGGCCCATTATACTGTATAGAGGACTATGTGCGCCCATCATTCTGTATGGAGGACTATGTGGGGCCCATTATTCTGTATGGAGGACTATGTGGGGCCCATTATTCTGTATAGAGGGCTATGTGGGGCCCATTATACTGTATGGACGACTATGTGGGGCCCATTATTCTGTATGGAGGACTATGTGGGGCCCATTATACAGTATGGAGGACTATGTGGGGCCCATTATACTGTATGGAAGACTATGAGGGGCCCATTGTACTGTATGGAGCATTATGTGGGGCCATTATACTGCATGGAGCACTATGTGGGGCCAATTATTCTGTATGGAGGACCAAGTGGGGCCCATTACTCTTTATGGAGGACCATGTTGGGCCCATTATACTGTATGGAGGACCATGTGGGGCCCATTATTCTGTATAGAGGACTATGTGGGGCCCATTATACAGTATGGAGGACTAAGTGGGGCCCATTATACTGTATGGAGGACTATGTGAGGCCCATTATACTGTATGGAAGACTATAAGGGGCCCATTATTCTCTATGGAGGACTATGTGGGCCCAATATTCTGTATGGAGGATTATGTGGGCCCATTATTCTGTATGGAGGACTATGTTCACCCATTATTCTGTATGGAGGACTTTGTGGGACCCATTATACTGTATGGAGAACTATGTGGGGCCCATTATACTGTAAGGAGGACTATGTGGGGCCCATTATTCTGTATGGAGGACTATGTGGGCCCATTATACAGTATGGAGGACTATGTGGGGCCCATTATACAGTATGGAGGACTATGTGGGCCCTTTATACTGTATGGAGGACTATGTGGGCCCATTATACTGTATGGAGGACTATGTGGGCCCATTATTCTGTATGGAGGACTATGTGGGGCCCATTATACTGTATGGAGGACTGTGTGGGCCCATTATACTGTATGGAGGACTATGTGGACCCATTATTCTGTTTGGAGGACTATGTGGGGCCCATTATACTGTATGGAGGACTATGTGGGGCCCATTATTCTGTATGGAGGACTATGTGGGCCCATTATTCTGTATGGAGGACTATGTGGGGCCCATTATACTGTATGGAGGACTATGTGGGGCCCATTATACTGTATGGAGGACTATGTGGTGCCCATTATGCTGTATGGAGGACTATGTGGGGCCCATTATACTGTATGGAAGACTGTGATGGGCCCATTGTACTGTATGGAGGGCTATGTGGGGCCATTATACTGTATGGAGGACTATGTGGTGCCCAATTTACTGTATGGAGGACTATTTGGGGCCCATTATACTGTATGTAAGACTGTGAGGGGCCCATTGTACTGTATGGAGCACTATGTGGGGCCCATTATTCTGTATGGAGGACTATGTGGGGCCCATTATTCTGTATGGAGGACTATGTGGGGCCCATTATTCTTTGTGGAAGACTATGTGGGGCCCATTATACTGTATGGAAGACTATGAGGGGCTCATTATTCTGTATGGAGTACTATGTGGGGCCCATTATACTGTATAGAGGACTATGTGCGCCCATCATTCTGTAAGGAGGACTATGTGGGGCCCATTATTCTGTATGGAGGACTATGTGGGGCCCATTATTCTGTATGGAGGACTATGTGGGGCCCATTATACTGTATGGACGACTATGTGGGGCCCATTATTCTGTATGGAGGACTATGTGGGGCCCATTATACAGTATGGAGGACTATGTGGGGCCCATTATACTGTATGGAAGACTATGAGGGGCCCATTGTACTGTATGGAGCATTATGTGGGGCCATTATACTGCATGGAGCACTATGTGGGGCCAATTATTCTGTATGGAGGACCAAGTGGGGCCCATTATTCTTTATGGAGGACCATGTTGGGCCCATTATACTGTATGGAGGACTATGTGGGGCCCATTATTCTGTATAGAGGACTATGTGGGGCTCATTATACAGTATGGAGGACTAAGTGGGGCCCATTATACTGTATGGGAGGACTATGTGAGGCCCATTATACTGTATGGAAGACTATAAGGGGCCCATTATTCTGTATGGAGGACTATGTGGGCCCATTATTCTGTATGGAGGATTATGTGGGGCCCATTATTCTGTATGGAGGACTATGTTCACCCATTATTCTGTATGGAGGACTTTGTGGGACCCATTATACTGTATGGAGAACTATGTGGGGCCCATTATACTGTATGGAGGACTATGTGGGGCCCATTATTCTGTATGGAGGACTATGTGGGCCCATTATACAGTATGGAGGACTATGTGGGGCCCATTATACAGTATGGAGGACTATGTGGGCCCATTATACTGTATGGAGGACTATGTGGGCCCATTATTCTGTATGGAGGACTATGTGGGGCCCATTATACTGTATGGAGGACTATGTGGGCCCATTGTACTGTATGGAGGACTATGTGGACCCACTATTCTGTTTGGAGGACTATGTGGGGCCCATTATACTGTATGGAGGACTATGTGGGGCCCATTATACTGTATGGAGGACTATGTGGGGCCCATTATACTGTATGGAGGACTATGTGGGGCCCATTATTCTGTATGGAGGACTATGTGGGCCCATTATTCTGTATGGAGGACTATGTGGGGCCCATTATACTGTATGGAGGACTATGTGGTGCCCATTATACTGTATGGAAGACTGTGATGGGCCCATTGTACTGTATGGAGGGCTATGTGGGGCCATTATACTGTATGGAGGACTATGTGGTGCCCATTATACTGTATGGAGGACTATTTGGGGCCCATTATACTGTATGTAAGACTGTGAGGGGCCCATTGTACTGTATGGAGCACTATGTGGGGCCATTATACAGTATGGAGGACTATGTGGGGCCCATTATTCTGTATGGAGCACTATGTGGGGCCCATTATTCTGTATGGAGGACTATGTGGGGCCCATTATTCTGTATGGAGGACTATGTGGGGCCCATTATTCTGTGTGGAAGACTATGTGGGGCCCATTATACTGTCTGGAGGACTATGTGGGGCCCATTATACTGTATGGAAGACTATGAGGGGCCCAATATTCTGTATGGAGTACTATGTGGGGCCCATTATACTGTATGGAGGACTATGTGCGCCCATCATTCTGTATGGAGGACTATGTGGGGCCCATTATTCTGTATGGAGGACTATGTGGGGCCCATTATTCTGTATGGAGGACTATGTGGGGCCCATTATACTGTATGGACGACTATGTGGGGCCCATTATTCTGTATGGAGGACTATGTGGGGCCCATTATACAGTATGTAGGACTATGTGGGGCCCATTATACTATATGGAAGACTATGAGGGGCCCATAGTACTGTATGGAGCATTATGTGGGGCCATTGTACTGTATGGAGCACTATGTGGGGCCAATTATTCTGTATGGAGGACTATGTGGGGCCCATTATTCTGTATGGAGGACCATGTTGGGCCCATTATACTGTATGGAGGACTATGTGGGGCCCATTATTCTGTATAGAGGACTATGTGGGGCCCATTATACAGTATGGAGGACTATGTGAGGCCCATTATACTGTATGGAAGACTATAAGGGGCCCATTATTCTGTATGGAGGACTATGTGGGACCATCATACTGTATGGAGGACTATGTGGGGCCCATTATTCTGTATGAAGCACTATGTGGGGCCCATTATGCTGTATGGAGGACTAGGTGGGGCCCATTATACTGTATGGAGGACTATGTGGGGCCCATTATTCTGTATAGAGGACTATGTGGGGCCCATTATACAGTATGGAGGACTAAGTGGGGCCCATTATACTGTATGGAGGACTATGTGAGGCCCATTATACTGTATGGAAGACTATGAGGGGCCCATTATTCTGTATGGAGGACTATGTGGGGCCCATTATACTGTATGGAGGACTATGTGGGACCATTGTACTGTATGGAGGACTATGTGGGGCTATTATTCTGTATGGAGGACTATGTGGGGCCCATTATTCTGTATGGAGGACTATGAGGGCCCATTATTCTGTATGGAGGACTATGGGGGCCCATTATACTGTATGGAGAACTATGTGGGGCCCATTATACTGTATGGAGGACTATGTGGGGCCCATTATTCTGTATGGAGGACTATGTGGGCCCATTATACTGTATGGAGGACTATGTGGGGCCCATTATACTGTATGGAGGACTATGTGGGCCCATTATACTGTATGGAGGACTATGTGGGCCCATTATTCTGTATGGAGGACTATGTGGGGCCCATTATTCTGTATGGAGGACTATGTGGGACCCATCATTCTGTATGGAGGACTATGTGGGGCCCATTATACTGTATGGAGGACTATGTGGGGCCCATTATACTGTATGGAGGACTGTGTGGTGCCCATTGGACTGTATGGAGGACTATGTGGGGCCCATTATACTGTATGGAAGACTGTGAGGGGCCCATTGTACTGTATGGAGGGCTATGTGGGGCCATTATACTGTATGGAGGACTATGTGGTGCCCATTATACTGTATGGAGGACTATGTGGGGCCCATTATTCTGTATGGAGGACTATGTGGGACCCATCATTCTGTATGGAGGACTATGTGGGGCCCATTTTTCTGTATGGAGGACTATGTGGGGCCCATTATACTATATGGAAGACTGTGAGGGGCCCATTGTACTGAATGGAGGGCTATATGGGGCCATTATACTGTATGGAGGACTATGTGGTGCCCATTATACTGTATGGAGGACAATGTGGGGCCCATTATACTGTATGGAAGACTGTGAGGGGACCATTGTACTGTATGGAGCACTATGTGGGGCCATTATACCGTATGGAGGACTATGTGGGGCCCATTATTCTGTATGGAGCACTATGTGGGGCCCATTGTTCTGTATGGAGGACTATGTGGGGCCCATTATTCTGTATGGAGGACTATGTGGGGCCCATTATTCTGTGTGGAAGACTATGTGGGGCCCATTATACTGTATGAAGGACTATGTGGGGCCCATTATACTGTATGGAAGACTACGAGGGGTCCATTATTCTGTATGGAGTACTATGTGGGGCCCATTATACTGTATGGAGGACTATGTGCGCCCATCATTCTGTATGGAGGACTATGTGGGGCCCATTATTCTGTATGGAGGACTATGTGGGGCCCATTATTCTGTATGGAGGACTATGTGGGGCCCATTATACTGTATGGAGGACTATGTGGGGCCCATTATTCTGTATGGAGGACTATGTGGGGCCCATTATACAGTATGGAGGACTATGTGGGGCCCATTATACTGTATGGAAGACTATGAGGGGCCCATTGTACTGTATGGAGCATTATGTGGGGCCATTATACTGTATGGAGCACTATATGGGGCCAATTATTCTGTAAGGAGGACTATGTGGGGCCCATTATTCTGTATGGAGGACCATGTTGGGCCCATTATATTGTATGGAGGACTATGTAGGGCCCATTATTCTGTATAGAGGACTATGTGGGGCCCATTATACAGTATGGAGGACTAAGTGGGGCCCATTATACTGTATGGAGGACTATGTGAGGCCCATTATACTGTATGGAAGACTATGAGGGGCCCATTATTCTGTATGGAGGACTATGTGGGGCCCATTATACTGTATGGAGGACTATGTGGGACCATTGTACTGTATGGAGGACTATGTGGGGCCCATTATTTTGTATGAAGCACTATGTGGGGCCCATTATGCTGTATGGAGGACTAGGTGGGGCCCATTATACTGTATGGAGGACTATGTGGGGCCCATTATACTGTATGGAGGACTAGGTGGGGCCCATTATACTGTATGGAAGACTATGAGAGGCCCATTATTCTGTATGGAGTACTATGTGGGGCCCATTATACTGTATGGAGGACTATGTGCGCCCATTATTCTGTATGGAGGACTATGGGGGGCCCATTATTCTGTATGGAGGACTATGTGGGACCCATTATTCTGTATGGAGGACTATGTGGGGCCCATTATACTGTATGGAGGACTATGTGGGGCCCATTATTCTGTATGAAGGACTATGTGGGGCCCATTATACAGTATGGAGGACTATGTGGGGCCCATTATACTGTATGGAAGACTATGAGGGGCCCATTGTACTGTATGGAGCATTATGTGGGGCCATTATACTGTATGGAGCACTATGTGGGGCCAATTATTCTGTGTGGAGGACTATGTGGGACCCATTATTCTGTATGGAGGACCATGCTGGGCCCATTATACTGTATGGAGGACTATGTGGGCTCATTATTCTGTATAGAGGACCATGTGGGGCCCATTATACAGTATGTAGGACTAAGTGGGGACCATTATACTGTATGGAGGACTATGTGAGGGCCATTATACAGTATGGGGGACTATGTGGGGCTATTATTCTGTATGGAGGACTATGTGGGGCCCATTATTCTGTATGGAGGACTATGTGGGCCCATTATTCTGTATGGAGGACTATGTGGGGCCCATTATTCTGTATGGGGGACTATGTTCGGCCATTATTCTGTATGGAGGACTTTGTGGGACCCATTATACTGTATGGAGAACTATGTGGGGCCCATTATACTGTATGGAGGACTATGTGGGGCCCATTATTCTGTATGGAGGACTATGTGGGCCCATTATACAGTATGGAGGACTATGTGGGGCCCATTATACAGTATGGAGGACTATGTGGGGCCCATTATACTGTATGGAGGACTATGTGGGCCCATTATTCTGTAAGGAGGACTATGTGGGGCCCATTATACTGTATGGAGGACTATGTGGGCCCATTATACTGTATGGAGGACTATGTGGGCCCATTATTCTGTATGGAGGACTATGTGGGGCCCATTATACTGTATGGAGGACTATGTGGGGCCCATTATACTGTATGGAGGACTATGTGGGGCCTATTATACTGTATGGAGGACTATGTGTGGCCCATTATTCTGTATGGAGGACTATGTGGGCCCATTATTCTGTATGGAGGACTATGTGGGGCCCATTATACTGTATGGAGGACTATGTGGGCCCATTATACTGTATTGAGGACTATGTGGTGCCCATTATACTGTATGGAGGACTATGTGGGGCCCATTATACTGTATGGAAGACTGTGAGGGGCCCCATTGTACTGTATGGAGGGCTATGTGGGGCCATTATACTGTATGGAGGACTATGTTGTGCCCATTATACTGTATGGAGGACTATGTGGGGCCCATTATACTGTATGGAAGACTGTGAGGGGCCCATTGTACTGTATGGAGCACTATGTGGGGCCATTATACTATATGGAGGACTATGTGGGACCCATTATTCTATATGGAGCACTATGTGGGGCCCATTATTCTGTATGGAGGACTATGTGGGGCCCATTATTCTGTATGGAGGACTATGTGGGGCCCATTATTCTGTGTGGAAGACTATGTGGGGCCCATTATACTGTATGGAGTACTATGTGGGGCCCATTATACTGTATGGAAGACTATGAGGGGCTCATTATTCTGTATGGAGTACTATGTGGGGCCCATTATACTGTATAGAGGACTATGTGCGCCCATCATTCTGTATGGAGGACTATGTGGGGCCCATTATTCTGTATGGAGGACTATGTGGGGCCCATTATTCTGTATAGAGGGCTATGTGGGGCCCATTATACTGTATGGACGACTATGTGGGGCCCATTATTCTGTATGGAGGACTATGTGGGGCCCATTATACAGTATGGAGGACTATGTGGGGCCCATTATACTGTATGGAAGACTATGAGGGGCCCATTGTACTGTATGGAGCATTATGTGGGGCCATTATACTGCATGGAGCACTATGTGGGGCCAATTATTCTGTATGGAGGACCAAGTGGGGCCCATTACTCTTTATGGAGGACCATGTTGGGCCCATTATACTGTATGGAGGACCATGTGGGGCCCATTATTCTGTATAGAGGACTATGTGGGGCCCATTATACAGTATGGAGGACTAAGTGGGGCCCATTATACTGTATGGAGGACTATGTGAGGCCCATTATACTGTATGGAAGACTATAAGGGGCCCATTATTCTCTATGGAGGACTATGTGGGCCCAATATTCTGTATGGAGGATTATGTGGGGCCCATTATTCTGTATGGAGGACTATGTTCACCCATTATTCTGTATGGAGGACTTTGTGGGACCCATTATACTGTATGGAGAACTATGTGGGGCCCATTATACTGTAAGGAGGACTATGTGGGGCCCATTATTCTGTATGGAGGACTATGTGGGCCCATTATACAGTATGGAGGACTATGTGGGGCCCATTATACAGTATGGAGGACTATGTGGGCCCTTTATACTGTATGGAGGACTATGTGGGCCCATTATACTGTATGGAGGACTATGTGGGCCCATTATTCTGTATGGAGGACTATGTGGGGCCCATTATACTGTATGGAGGACTGTGTGGGCCCATTATACTGTATGGAGGACTATGTGGACCCATTATTCTGTTTGGAGGACTATGTGGGGCCCATTATACTGTATGGAGGACTATGTGGGGCCCATTATTCTGTATGGAGGACTATGTGGGCCCATTATTCTGTATGGAGGACTATGTGGGGCCCATTATACTGTATGGAGGACTATGTGGGGCCCATTATACTGTATGGAGGACTATGTGGTGCCCATTATGCTGTATGGAGGACTATGTGGGGCCCATTATACTGTATGGAAGACTGTGATGGGCCCATTGTACTGTATGGAGGGCTATGTGGGGCCATTATACTGTATGGAGGACTATGTGGTGCCCAATTTACTGTATGGAGGACTATTTGGGGCCCATTATACTGTATGTAAGACTGTGAGGGGCCCATTGTACTGTATGGAGCACTATGTGGGGCCCATTATTCTGTATGGAGGACTATGTGGGGCCCATTATTCTGTATGGAGGACTATGTGGGGCCCATTATTCTTTGTGGAAGACTATGTGGGGCCCATTATACTGTATGGAAGACTATGAGGGGCTCATTATTCTGTATGGAGTACTATGTGGGGCCCATTATACTGTATAGAGGACTATGTGCGCCCATCATTCTGTAAGGAGGACTATGTGGGGCCCATTATTCTGTATGGAGGACTATGTGGGGCCCATTATTCTGTATGGAGGACTATGTGGGGCCCATTATACTGTATGGACGACTATGTGGGGCCCATTATTCTGTATGGAGGACTATGTGGGGCCCATTATACAGTATGGAGGACTATGTGGGGCCCATTATACTGTATGGAAGACTATGAGGGGCCCATTGTACTGTATGGAGCATTATGTGGGGCCATTATACTGCATGGAGCACTATGTGGGGCCAATTATTCTGTATGGAGGACCAAGTGGGGCCCATTATTCTTTATGGAGGACCATGTTGGGCCCATTATACTGTATGGAGGACTATGTGGGGCCCATTATTCTGTATAGAGGACTATGTGGGGCTCATTATACAGTATGGAGGACTAAGTGGGGCCCATTATACTGTATGGGAGGACTATGTGAGGCCCATTATACTGTATGGAAGACTATAAGGGGCCCATTATTCTGTATGGAGGACTATGTGGGCCCATTATTCTGTATGGAGGATTATGTGGGGCCCATTATTCTGTATGGAGGACTATGTTCACCCATTATTCTGTATGGAGGACTTTGTGGGACCCATTATACTGTATGGAGAACTATGTGGGGCCCATTATACTGTATGGAGGACTATGTGGGGCCCATTATTCTGTATGGAGGACTATGTGGGCCCATTATACAGTATGGAGGACTATGTGGGGCCCATTATACAGTATGGAGGACTATGTGGGCCCATTATACTGTATGGAGGACTATGTGGGCCCATTATACTGTATGGAGGACTATGTGGGCCCATTATTCTGTATGGAGGACTATGTGGGGCCCATTATACTGTATGGAGGACTATGTGGGCCCATTGTACTGTATGGAGGACTATGTGGACCCATTATTCTGTTTGGAGGACTATGTGGGGCCCATTATACTGTATGGAGGACTATGTGGGGCCCATTATACTGTATGGAGGACTATGTGGGGCCCATTATACTGTATGGAGGACTATGTGGGGCCCATTATTCTGTATGGAGGACTATGTGGGCCCATTATTCTGTATGGAGGACTATGTGGGGCCCATTATACTGTATGGAGGACTATGTGGGGCCCATTATACTGTATGGAGGACTATGTGGTGCCCATTATACTGTATGGAAGACTGTGATGGGCCCATTGTACTGTATGGAGGGCTATGTGGGGCCATTATACTGTATGGAGGACTATGTGGTGCCCATTATACTGTATGGAGGACTATGTGCGCCCATCATTCTGTATGGAGGACTATGTGGGGCCCATTATTCTGTATGGAGGACTATGTGGGGCCCATTATTCTGTATGGAGGACTATGTGGGGCCCATTATACTGTATGGACGACTATGTGGGGCCCATTATTCTGTATGGAGGACTATGTGGGGCCCATTATACAGTATGTAGGACTATGTGGGGCCCATTATACTATATGGAAGACTATGAGGGGCCCATAGTACTGTATGGAGCATTATGTGGGGCCATTGTACTGTATGGAGCACTATGTGGGGCCAATTATTCTGTATGGAGGACTATGTGGGGCCCATTATTCTGTATGGAGGACCATGTTGGGCCCATTATACTGTATGGAGGACTATGTGGGGCCCATTATTCTGTATAGAGGACTATGTGGGGCCCATTATACAGTATGGAGGACTATGTGAGGCCCATTATACTGTATGGAAGACTATAAGGGGCCCATTATTCTGTATGGAGGACTATGTGGGACCATCATACTGTATGGAGGACTATGTGGGGCCCATTATTCTGTATGAAGCACTATGTGGGGCCCATTATGCTGTATGGAGGACTAGGTGGGGCCCATTATACTGTATGGAGTACTATGTGGGGCCCATTATATTGTATGGAGGACTATGTGGGGCCCATTATACCGTATGGAGGACTACGTGGGATCCATTATACTGTATGGAGGACTTTGTGGGGCCCATTATACCGTATGGAGGACTACGTGGGACCCATTATACCGTATGGAGGACTACGTGGGGCCCATTATACTGTATGGAGAGCTATGTGGGGCCCATTATACTGTATGGAAGACTACATGGGACCCATTATTCTGTATGGAAGACTATGTGGGACCCATTATTCTGTATGGAGGACTATGTGAGGCCATTATACTGTATGGAGGACTCTGTTGGGCCCATTATTCTGTATGGAGGAGTATGTGGGGCCATCATACTATATGGAGGACTATGTGGGGCCATTATACTGTATGGAGGACTATGTGGGGCCCATTATACTATATGGAGGACTATGTGGGGCCATTATTCTGTATGGAGGAGTATGTGAGGCCATTATACTGTATGTATGACTATGTGGGGCCATTATACTGTATGGAGGACTATGTGGGGCCCATTATACTATATGGAGGACTATGTGAGCCCATTATTCTGTATGGAGGACTATGTGAGGACCATGATATTGTGGAGGACTTTGTGGGGCCCATTATACTGTATCCAGGACTATGTGCGGCCCATTATTCTGTATAGAGGACTATGTGGGGCCCATTATACTGTATGGAGCATTATGTGAGGCCCATTATACTGTATGGAAGACTATGATGGTCCCATTGTACTGTATGGAGCACTATGTGGGGCCATTATACTGTATGGAGGACTATGTGGGGCCCATTAAACTGTATGGAGGACTATGCGGGGCCCATTATACTTTATGGAGGACTATGTGGTGCCATTGTACTGTATGGAGTACTATTTGTGGCCATTATACTGTATGGAGGACTATGTGGGCCCATTATACTGTATAGAGGACTATGTGGTGCCATTGTACTGTATGGAGGACTATGTGGGGCCATTATACTGTATAGAGGACTATGTGGGCCCATTTTACTGTATAGAGGACTATGTGGGGCCATTGTACTGTATGGAGCACTATATGGGGCCATTATACTGTATGGAGGACTATGTGGGGCCATTATACTGTATGGAGGACTATGTGGGGCCATTATACTGTATGGAGGACTATGTGGTGCCATTATACTGTATGGAGGACTGTGTGGGGTCCATTATACTGTATGGAAGACTATGAGGGTCTCATTGTACTGTATGGAGCACTATGTGAGGCCATTATACTGTATGGAGGACTATGCGGGGACCATTATACTGTATGGAGGACTATGCGGGGCCCATTATCCTGTATGGTGGACTATGTGGTGCTATTGTACTGTATGGAGCACTATGTGGGGCCATTATACTGTATGTAGGACTATGTGGGGCCCATTATACTGTAGGAAGGACAATGTGGGGCCCATTATACTGTATGGAGGACTATGTGGGGCCCATTATACTGTATGGAGGACTATGTGGGGCAAATTATTCTGTATGGAGGACTATGTGAGGCCCTTTATTATGCATGGAGCACTATGTGGGGCCCATTATTCGGTACTGAGCACTATGTGAGGTCATTATTTTGTATGGAGGACTATGTAGCACCCATTATTCTGTATGGAGCACTATGTGGGGTCATTATTCTGTATGGAAGACTATGTAGGGCCCATTATACTGTATGGAGGAGTACACTCCCTGACAGAAGTTATGTCGCTTATCCATGTTATGTAAATAAAAGCTTATAACCTGACGTTAAATTCATCCATTGGTTTTATAAATTACTCTTTTGAAAGCTGAAACCCTCCCAAATTTGGTATAGGTTAAGAAAATAAATTGGCATCAATGCTGAAATATTGATCATTTAATGAACATAGAATGGTCAGATTTTGGCAAGACAAAAGTTTTGTCGCCTGGTCATATAATGCACCCAATCCTAGTTTACATCCTCACCAGTGCTCAGTAAATGATCGGTTAATTAGTGGGTGTGTATAAAAAGAAACCCAGCACCCCAGACCTTCACTTGAACTACAACTTGAGCTCTGACAACATGCCAAAAATCCACCCTGCGACCAAATCCTTGATTATCAAGAGGCTGAAGACCAGATCCACTGCAGAGGTGGCTGGCACCTTTAATGTGTCTCAGCGTCAAGTACAAAGAATTAAAAAAAGATTTGAAGAGACTGGAGATGTGTTTGACAAGCCCAGGTCCGACAGACCACGCAAGACAACTGCTCAGGAGGAACGTTTGTTGGTTAGAAAATCCAAAGCAAGCCCCTCTTCCACTGCAGCAGAGCTCCAACAGGCCTGGTCACCTCAAGGCCCTGTGTCAACTAGAACAGTTTGTAGGATTCAGTCTCGAAATGGCCTCCATGGTCGAATCAGTGCCCAGAAGCCAGCACTAAACAAAAGGCAAATACAAAACATTTGCAAAGTCCCACAGCCTGCTAAACAGATGGACGCTGGAAAAGTGGCAGTAGGTGGATTTCTCTGATGAATCTTCAGTAGAATTACACCACAGCCGCCGCAAATACTGCAGGAGACCTACTGGAGCCCATATGGATCCAAAATACACCCAGAAAACAGTTAAATTTGGTGGTGGCAAGATCATGGTCTGGGGTTACATTCAGTATGGGGGTGTGCGAAACATTTGCAAGGTGGAAGGCAATATCAATAGCCTAAAATATCAAGAAGTAAGAGCTACCTCTTACATTCCAACTCATAAAAGGGGTCAAATTCTGCAGCAGGATGGTGCTCCATCTCATACATCCATCTCTACAACAAAGGTCCTCCAGGCAAAAAAGATCAAGATGCTCAAGGACTGGCCGGCCCAGTCACCAGACATGAACTTCATTGAGCATGTTTGGGGTAGGATGAAAGAGGAAGCTTGGAAGACAAAACCAAAGAATCTAGATGAACTCTGGGAGACATGTAAGACTGCATTCTTTGCTATTCCTGATGACTTCATTAATAAATTGTATGAATCATTGTTGAACCGCATGGATGCAGTCCTTCAAGCTCATGGAAGTCACACAAAATATTAAATATGACTCTAATAGCACCACAACTTCATTCACCAATGTTATGCAACATATATTTGTATTTTAAGATAATTATTTGTTTGAATATCACATTACTTTCTGTGGGCGACAAAACTTTTGTCTTGCTAAAATCTGACCATTCTGTGTTTATTAAATGATCAATATTTCAGCATTGATGCCAATTTATTTTCTTAACCTAAACCAAATTTGGGAGGGTTTCAGCTTTCAAAAGAGTAATTTATAAAACCAATGGATAAATTTAACGTCAGGTTATAAGCTTTTATTTACATAGCATGGATAAGCAACATAACTTTTGTCAGGGAGTGTATGTGGGGCCCATTATACTGTATGGAGGACTATGTTGGTCCCATTATTCTGCATGGAAGACTATGAGGGGCCCATTATACTGTATGGAGGACTATGTGGGGCCCATTATTCTGTATGGAGGACTATGTGGGACCATTATTCTGTATGGAGGACTATGTGGGGTCCATTATTGCATACGGAGGACTATGTGGGGCCCATTATTCCGTATGGAGGAATATGTGAGGCCATTATACTGTATGGAGGACTATGTGGGGCCATTATTCTGTATGGAGGAGTATGTGGGCCCATTATACTGTATGGAGGACTATGTGGGCCCATTATTCTGTATGGAGGACTATGTGGACCCATTACACTGTATGGAGGACTATGTGGGGCCCATTATACTGTATGGAGGACTATGTTGGTCCCATTATTCTGCATGGAAGACTATGTGGGACCATTATTCTGTATGGAGGACTATGTGGGGCCCATTATTCTGTGTGGCGGACTCTGAGGGGCCCATTATACTGTATGGAGGACTATGTGGGCCCATTATACTGTATGGAGGACTATGTGGGCCCATTATATTGTATGGAGCACTATGTGGGCCCATTATACTGTATGGAGGACTATGAGGGGCCCATTATTCTGTATGGAGCACTATGTGGGCCCATTATACTGTATGGAGGACTATGTGGGGCCCGCTATTCGGTATGGACTATGTGGGGCCCATTATTCTGTATGGAGCACTATGTGTGCCCATTATACTGTATGGAAGACTATGAGGGGCCCATTATACTGTATGGAGGTCTATGTGGGGCCATTATACTGTATGGAGCACTATGTTGGGTCCGCTATTTGGTATGGATGACTATGTGGGGCCCATTTTTCTGTATGGAGGACTATGTGGGGTCCATTATTCTGTAAGGAGCACAATGTGGAGCCCATTATTCTATATGAACGACAATGTGGGGCCCATTATTCTTTATGGAGGACTATGTGGGGCCCATTAAACTGTATACTGGTTGGCCCGCGACTTTGTCCAAGTTTTTCACTTTGGCTGTCTGAGGGTGTGAGTTTGACATCTCTGCTCCAAAGCAAATACGTATCTAATCTATAGGTTCCCATATACCCAGGAGACGTTTTGCAGCTGACGTGACATTATTACTTACCGGTGTGAGACCCGTTTCGAGTTGGGGGACGCGTTGACTTCACTGCTAAGTAAAAGAAAAATGTTAAAGTCAGATCTAATGTAATGATATGACTCTATAAGTACTAAGCATAACTTAATAGTGAAATGGTAGCAAATGGCTATTCCCATCTTAAATATGGTGACGTGTTCAGTAGAAGCTCAAACCGATCCTTTTTTTTTTTCTCTTGTATGACAAGAGATGAGCGAATCCCCCAAAATTTCTTTCAGGCAGGAATGCTCAAACTTTAGTCTGAATCGAAAGTGCCCCGATTGCCACAAAAAAGGAGTTTGTTATGTTCTGAAGTCTTTCCAGACCCCAACGTATAATCAACAGAGGGGTATAAAAGAGTTAACAAGAGTAAAACCGCATACTACTCACCTGTCCATGGCCCTCCCTTGACACCTTTCGCCGATAAAGCTCCCCGGTCCTCCACATCTGTCTTGGGTTCTTCCCTTCGGTCTTGGGTTCTTCCCATGGAGGAACCCAAAACCCGTGTGGACGACCAGGGAGATGTGACATCATAAGGAGTCAAGAGAGGTAGTAGGACATGACAGTAAAATGTATTTTTGTTTGTTTTTAACCCCTTCCCAGCCCTCAAAAGAATTCAGCAAAATGGCAGCCGACTGACGTTAGTGCGAACCAAGTCACGAAAATTTCAGGATTGATCAGAATCGAAAATTTCCAGGAAATTCGTAATGAATTCCAGTTATGGATTAATTTGCTCATCCAGAAATATCACCTTTGGTTCTCCATTTCTCGTGAACTTTCCACTGGACCTACATCTTTCTTCCCTGGTCACAGGACCACAGCCAAGAGCAGCTGAATGCTCGGGCGTCCTGCCGCTCCATGAATGTCCGTGACCCTTATGAAGATGGCCAAATGCAGAGCAGCGCTCAGCTACCTTCGGGTGTCACCCGGGTCATAGACCTGACCGGCCAGTCACCAACTCTGCGACCGAGGTGGAACCAGGGTAGAATGGGTCCACTTTTCTGGTGGTGGGTTCAGTGGATAGGCAATGGCTTGGTTAGGCTGGAAAACCCCTTTAATTCACAGCTAAATTGGTAAGTCTGTATGGAATTCTGGGAGTTATAGTTTCCATAACATATAGAAGGAGACTCATTGATCTAAGAATTGGTGTAGAGATGAAAGCCCCGACCTTCTGAATATTTACAGATGAAATTGTTCTTCATGTTGCATTGGTCGTCATTCCACTGGAACATGTACCGTCCGCCAACACCGGGGGAAGCAAATGGCTGGTAGTACATGACCACGCACACCTCGCTGCCGCACGAGGGCTCGTCCGCGTACCAGTTCCTGCCAAACGAGATGTTAAAAATCCTTACAAAGAGCAATAATGGTGCCAGAGAAGCAACAATCCCCTCAGCAGAGGAGCACACGGATCGTACACAGACTAGGCCTTCAAAACCGTCCATTGTGATTGTTGTCCATAGCAACCAATCAGGGCTCAGGTTTCATTTTTCAAACAGCTCTGGTAAAAGGAAAGCTGCGCTATGATTGGTTGCTATGGGCAACATGGTGGCCATCATTTTACTGGAAAAAAATGGTAATATGAAGAAATTTATAGCAAAGCTCCAAATGTAGAGGATACTCTCTTAAAAAATGAGTTACCATTATTATGAGTAAGGCCTTGGCGGTATGATTTAGTAGGACAGTCAACAGGACCAGCTCTAGCACCTGGTGAACTCGGGCAAGTGCCGGGACCGAGCAGCATCTGGCGAGTCGACCCTGTCCTGGGGCTGAAGAGCAGCTATAAAAAGCGCGGGTGCCGGCTTTAACCCCTCAGATGCTTCTGTTAATTGTGAGACAGGCATTTAAGAGGTTGGAAATGAGGGGCCTACTAAAGGGCCCCTAGTCTGCCTTGACTGTACACTTAAAAGGGTATTCCCATCTCCAAAATGCAATCCCAATAAGTAGTAGGTGGAATAATTATAATATTAGCAAATACCTCCAATTAGAAATGAAGTATAGTTCCTCTGAGCTATGTCACTTACCCCATGTGCAGGGCATTGCAGTGGCTTAGGTAGCCATGGTTACAATCACTCATATAGTGACAGTTAGTTGTTAGTGGTCATAACCATGGGTTCCTAAGCTACTGCAAGGCCGCACTGCACATGGGGTAAGCGGCAAAGAGAATCAGATGAACAATTTGGAAGTTTTGGAAGGGTCCGTCAAGAGGTTCCAATGTAACAAAAATGTTTTTTTCTTTAGGAAAAATACAACAAATTGTCACTTCCACTCTGTTTCCAGGATTCTTCAATACGGTTTATTAAAGATAAAAACACAACACGTTTCGCTGGGTCAGCCTTCATCAGGTTCTTCAATACGATTTATTAAAATGCAAAGATAAAAACACAACGCGTTTCGGCTGGGCCAGCCTTCATCAGGTGATTCACCTGACGAAGGCTGACTTAGCAGAAATGCATTTTGTTTTTATCTTTGCATTTTAATAAACCATATTGAAGCATCCTGGAAACAGAGTGGAAGCTCCAATTTTTGGTATTTTTCCTAAAAAAACATTTTTGTTACGTTGGAATCTCTTATAGGACCCTCCACAGTTTAACAAGGTGTCAGCAGACCGCTAAAAAGGATTTATACGGAATACACGTTATCTTAGAGTTGTGCCTTTATGTACAATCATATAAGGTGAACAAAAGCTTTCATTTGCTACCAATGATATAATCTAATACTATGCTTAGATGGCGCTTCCTTGTAATCTAGGTTACACCCTGCAACTATTTGTAGATATTTGCTATTATTATTACACCTACTGCATTTTGGGATAGGATCTTGGAGATGGGAATACTCCTTTAAACTGTAACTCGGCTTCATAGGAGACTTGTAATTTTACAATAGACGACAATATTATGCTGTTGCATTGTATTATACAAGCGATCGTAGGTTTAAGTCCCCTAGAGGGGACTAATAAAAAATGTAAGAAAAAAAAATATGCATATAAAAGATCAAATCACCCTACTTTACTGGGAATGTTATTAAAATCTAAAAGAGAAAAAACATTTACATATTTGGTATCACCGTGTACGTAACTGTCTAAAGCGAATAAAATATTATAATATTCATCCAAGAACAATGTTTGGATTAATATTGATTCTGTACGGTTGACTGTCCGGTTCCAGAACATGGAGTCCAGGAGCTTCTGCTAAGATGATGAATTATAATTGCTGACTCCATTGTAGAACGTTATCATTTAGGGGATTCAGAAATCACAAAAAGACAAGAAAGCTGAAGAAGTGTCCTTGAGTTATCAGGCAACTAGGACAATGTCTTTAGGAGGAAGATAGTCCAAAATCAGACTAGCTGATTAAGAGGGAAGAATGGCCCTGAGATCCTGCATGACATGTGCATGGGTTGTCTGGGTAAAGCATGGGCATACTGAGTGGTGTTCAATAGCAAGAGCAGCCCCCATACTGACTCTTCTTTGAGAGGACCACCTTTAGGAGAGCACTTTTCAATGTTAAGTTTAGGTCGTCTCAAAGACGTTTCACTTTATTTTAAACCTTGTGGTTGGGAAACGGAATTATTCCGTATTCATCCTATGCCAAGCCACTAAATGAAAAAAAAGAGAATCTACTCAATTTTAAGTCTACAGACCACAGCCGGGAACTAAGGGCCATCAATCCCCAACAAGGTGAACAAGGCGGTAGGATAATATCAATTCTTAAAAATTGGACCCTATTACCAAATTGATAGGCTCTAAAGTTGGCTCCTCGGGACTTATTTTATCAAGGCCTGAGCCTACAAGAAATGTTCTAGTACTCAGGTGGGCCAGCATGGCCCTCGTGACATCACTCAATATCTACAGGATCATGGAGATCAAAAGGAATCACTCTTTGGTCAACCACCTTAAGTTATTGGCAGACGTCTTATCTATTTGAAATTCTTGATAGCTCTTTAGGACCGGTTTGACACATCTGAGTATGGACCTTGATGCTGCACACAAACTGGCCGCGGGTCTCCTGACCCAAACTCTACAGCTGCATAGGTGTTTATGAGGCTGTCAAGTTCGCGTTGAGAGTTAAGAGACCCGCTGCTGGTTTATATATTATGGTCAGTATTGGAACCGAAAAACATGGATGTGTCCAACTAATCTTAGGAACATGGATGTGTCCAACTTGCCTTAAGAACATGAATGTGTCCAACTTGCCTTAGGAACGTGAATGTGTCCAACTGGCCTTAGGAACAAGTTCACCTATGTCAAAATCCACGTAAATCCACCATGTCTTGCAAGGTGGACAACTTTCTTGAGGAGACAAATGCCCCAAAAGAATGTGAGTTAATAGATATCCACATTAAATATGGCCACAACTTGTCCACTTCGCCAGTCAGAAGCACAGACAGAGGCCACAGGTTTGACCCGGCACTAAGATGACTGAACACGTTTTACACCCCAAGCAATTATTGTTACACAGAGTAGAAGACATCATTTTCCAGTTTTCACACAATCTGTATCCAGCATGAACAGAGATCACAGCTGTATACACGCTACACTCACAGGTCATCATTCGTAGTGCCGAGCCGGCATGCACTCACACGGGACCCCGCTTCATTATCAGACACATGTGGAATGTCCCGCCGTTGGTTTCTATGTCTGTGGTATCAGCCAAACAGTTCAAGTCTGGAGTTCACCGTCATCTGCCAGGTGCGATATGTGGTGTGCAAACGTCAAAGTGCAGAGAGGCGAGAGGAATGGGGTCATCAAGGTTTGAGGGGAATTCAGCCTCGTGACTTGGAATTTACCAGATGGATCCCAGTGGTTTTATATGAAGAATATTTTACCATTGTATAGATTTACTGTAGATCTTGGAGGGGTCACTGGTTCTCCTTGTGGGGACCACCGAGCTGGTGTAGGCACCATTATAGGCCAGGCAATGGTCCCTGAGAAAGGGGCATGAACATGAGCTCTGCTCCAGGAGGAAGAGAGTGGGCTCTCTACTGCCACCAATTGAAGGTAGCCATCTTGTAAGTCAATGTCTCACCCTTTAAGAAGCCTTGTCACATGACCTGGGGTAGTTAGCCAAATTAAAGTGGTTTTCTGAGGTTATATATTAACGGACTATTCTCAAAATGGGTCATCAATACATAATCAGGCGTGTCACGTTCTTGCCTGCAGTTCTGCTCCTCTCTGCTGCCTTACTGCTGTTGTCCTGCTGGGAAGGAGCACTGTTCCTGTCTCTAGGTCACACGTACACTCCTGGGCTCTTAAAGGGCCAGCACACAAAAAAGCCCTTCATCATCAGCAATTATATATTCCCCTATGCCTCTTTAGGATCCCCATGCCCATTTCTCTTGTCCTGAGCTATGGGGTTCCAGTATAGTACAAAGGTGTTATTTTTTACTCTGTTACTTACATGGTTTCCTTCCTGACCTCACCTTTCTCCTGCCTTTGCCTGTTCACCAATGAGGCAGAATTCCACCTGCCCTGACTGTGACTGTCTTGAGGGACAACTCCGCCTCCCATGACTGTGACTGTCTTGAGGGACCACTCCGCCTGCCCTGACTGTGACTGTCTTGAGGGACAACTCCGCCTGCCCTGACTGTGACTGTCTTGAGGGACAACTCCGCCTGCCCTGACTGTGACTGTCTTGAGGGACAACTCCGCCTGCCCTGACTGTGACTGTCTTGAGGGACAACTCCACCTGCCCTGACTGTGACTGTCTTGAGGGACAACTCTGCCTGCCCTTACCGTGGCTATTTAACTACACTTTCCATCTTCTGCTTTGATCCTGCACATTGGGATAATCTGGTTAAAACCTGGAAATTCCTTAGTCTCCACTCCTCAGATTAGGCCCAAATCAAGTCCAAAAAAGATCTAAATCCTCTCAAGAAGGCTTTGTGTCAGGTGTGTTTTGAATCCCACTTTGGCAGAACACATCCAGACACTGTGGCCACCACATTCACCTGACTGTTACTGAGTGGAAAAGCCCTAAAATCTTTTTGAGTCCTTAACTGAGGAACTAAGATTTAGCCAAGGGGGTGTAACAGTCTACGTGACCGACAATATACAGGGCAGAAGGGGGTAGGCTCCTGCTGGAGACAAAATGAGATGAAAGGGAAGAGATTAGAGAAGGGACAGCTCAGCTGGGATTCATTTTTTGCACATTTTCTGTTTAGAGTCTTGTTAGAACTTTGTGTATGTGAGATGTACAGTATATCTGTACTTATGTGTATATGGCATGTGATGTATATATTTATTTATTTTACTCACTTATATAGCGCTATTAATTCCACATCGCTTTGCAGACTTCATCATTACTGTCCCCATTGGGGCTCACAATCTAGATTCCTTATCAGTATGTCTTTGGGGTGTGGGAGGAAACTGGAGAACCTATGTGTAATGTGTATCTGTGTGTACATAGTATGTGTGATGTACAGTATATATTTGTGCGATGTGTAAAAATGTGGTATGTGTTTACATGTATGTATGAATGATGTGTGCTGTACATTATATGTCTGCTATGCGTATATGTGTTTGTGCATGCATGTACAGTTAGGTCCATATATATTTGGACAGAGACAATATTTTTCTAATTTTGGTTCTAGACATTACCACAATGAATTTTAAACAAAACAATTCAGATGCAGTAGAAGTTCAGACTTTCAGCTTTCATTTGAGGGTATCCACATTAAAATTGGATGAAGGGTTTAGGAGTTTCAGCTCCTTAACATGTGCCACCCTGTTTTTAAAGGGACCAAAAGTCATTGGACAGATTAAATAATTATAAATAAAATGTTCATTTCTAGTACTTGGTTGAAAACCCTTTGTTGGCAATGACTGCCTGAAGTCTTGAACTCATGGACATCACCAGACGCTGTGTTTCCTCCTTTTTGATGCTCTGCCTGGCCTTCACTGCGGTGGTTTTCAGTTGCTGTTTGTTTGTGGGCCTTTCTGTCTGAAGTTTAGTCTTTAACAAGTGAAATGCATGCTCAATTGGGTTCAGATCAGGCGACTGACTTGGCCATTCAAGAATATTCCACTTCTTTGCTTTAATAAACTCCTGGGTTGCTTTGGCTTTATGTTTTGGGTCATTGTCCATCTGTAGTATGAAACGATGACCAATCAGTTTGGATGCATTTGGCTGGATCTGAGCACACATTATGGCTCTGAATACATCAGAATTCATTTGGCTGCTTCCGTCCTGTGACACATCATCAATAAACACTAGTGACCCAGTGCCACTGGCAGCCATGCATGCCCAAGCCATCACACTGCCTCTGCCGTGTTTTGCAGATGATGTGGTATGCTTTGGATCATGAGCTGTACCACGCCTTCACCATACTTTTCTCTTTCCATCATTCTGGTAGAGGTTGATTCTTGGTTTCATCTGTCCATAGAATGTTCTTCCAGAACTGTGCTGGCTTTTTTAGATGCTTTTTAGCAAAGTCCAGTCTAGCCTTTTTATTCTTGATGCTAATGAGTGGCTTGCACCGTGCAGTGAACCCTCTGTATTTACTTTCATGAAGTCTTCTCTTTATGGTAGATTTGGATATTGATACGCCTACCTCCTGGAGAGTGTTGTTCACTTGGTTGGCTGTTGTGAAGGGGTTTCTCTTCACCATGGAGATTATTCTGCGATCATCCACCACTGTTGTCTTCCGTGGGCGCCCAGGTCTTTTTGCATTGATGAGTTCACCAGTGCTTTCTTTCTTTCTCAGGATGTACCAAACTGTAGATTTTGCCACTCCTAATATTGTAGCAATTTCTCGGATGTTTTTTTTCTGTTTTTGCAGCTTAAGGATGGCTTGTTTCACCTGTATGGAGAGCTCCTTTGACCGCATGTTTACTTCACAGCAAAACCTTCCAAATGCAAGCACCCCACCTCAAATCAACTCCAGGCCTTTTATCTGCTTAATTGAGAATGACATAACGAAGGGATTGCCCACACCTGTCCATGAAATAGCCTTGGAATCAATTGGCCAATTACTTTTGGTCCCTTTAAAAACAGGGTGGCACATGTTAAGAAGCTGAAACTCCTAAACCCTTCATCCAATTTTAATGTGGATACCCTCAAATGAAAGCTGAAAGTCTGAACTTCAACTGCATCTGAATTGTTTTGTTTAAAATTCATTGTGGTAATGTCTAGAACCAAAATAAGAAAAATGTTGTCTCTGTCCAAATATATATGGACCTAACTGTATGTGTGTGATATGTATATGTATGATGCACAGCATATGTGTGCATATGTGTATGTGGCGTGTGATGTGTATTTGTATATGTGTGCATGTATGAGTGTATGGTGTGGTGTGTATATATATGATGTGTGCTGTACAGTAAATGCTTATGCGATGTGTACATGTGTGCTATATATATATGTGTGGTGTGTGATGTACTTGTGTGTGTGATGTGTATGTATGTATGAATGATGTGTGCTGTCTGTTTTTTTTTTAAATTTATATAGCGCCAACGTATTCTGTAGCGCTTTACAATTCAGACAATTTTACAGACATTATCGGCACTGTCTTTGGAGTGTGGGAGGAAGCCGGAGAACCCGGAGGAAACCCATGCAACATACAAACGCCTTGCAGATGTTGTCCCTGATGGGATTTGAAAACAGGACTCCAGCATGCTGCCCTATGTGTATATACGGTATATGTCTGTGCATCCATGTATGGTGTGTGATATGTATATCTGTACATACAGGTACATCTCACTAAATTAGAATATCATCAAAAAGTTTATTTATTCTTCAATACAAAAAGTGAAACTCCTATATTATATAGAGTCATTACACACAGAGTGATCTATTTCAAGTGTTTATTTCTGTTAATGTTGATGATTATGGATTACAGCCAATGAAAACATAAAAGTCATTATCTCAGTAAATTAGAATACTTTATAACAACTTGAAAAATGTTTTTAAAATCCGAAATGTTGTCCTACTGAAATGTATGTTCAGTAAATGCCCTCAATACTTGGTCGGGCTCCTTTTGCATCAATTACTGCAGCAATGCGGTGTGACATGGAGGCGATCATCCTGTTCCACTGCTGAGGGGTTATGGAAGCCCAGGTGGCTTTGATAGCAGCCTTCAGCTCGTCTGCATTGTTGTGTCTGGGGTCTCTCATCTTCCTCTTGACAATACCCCATAGATTCTCTATAATAGATTCTCTATGGGGTTAAGGTCAGGCGAGTTTGCTGCCAATCAAGCACAGTGATACTGTTGTGTGTAAACCAGGTATTGGTACTTCTGGCAGTGTGGACAGAGGCCAAATACTGCTGGAGAATGACATTTCCATCTCCAAAAAGCTTGTCGGCAGAGGGAAGCATGAAGTGCTCTAAAATGTCCTGGTAGACGGCTGCGCTGACTTTGGTCTTGATAAAACACAGTGGACCTACACCAGCAGATGACATGGCTCCCCAAACCATCACCGATTGTGGAAACTTCACACTAGACCTCAAGCAGCTTGGATTGTGGCCTCTCCACTCTTCCTCCAGACTCTGGGACCTTGTGGAGTGCGTCAATGACTGCCTTCTGGACATCTGTCAAGTCAGCAGTCTTCCCCATGATTGTGGAGCCTACTGAAACTGACTAAACCTTTTTAAACGCTTAGGCTATGTGCCCACAATGCAGAAATGCTCCGGATTTTTTCCTGAGCGTTTCTGCATCTCCCTGGCAGAAAAAAAGCATGCGGATTGTACATGCGGATTGTACATGCGTTTTTCCTGCCAGGGACATGCGGATGTGAAGCGTTCTTCACTTGCATTTCCGCATGCGGGTTGACAAGCGCTTTCCAAGCGATTTTAGCATCACTTGGAAAGTGCTTGCAAACTTGGTCACACTATATAAATCCATGCAAACGGTATAGATTTATATAGTGTGACCGTAAAGAATGGTAAAAAATAAAAAAATAAATCTATACTTGCCTTCCGATGGCCCCTGGAGTCTAGCTTCGCTCCGTCCTGGCTGCCGGCAGCTCGCGGTACACTGCACTGAAGGACCTGCCGTCACATGACTATGACGTCAGCGCAGGTCCTTCAGTCCACCGCAATCTGCCGGCAAGTGAAGACGAGCGCAGCGGGGGCCATCAGAAGGTAAGTATAATATTTATCTTTTATTTTATTCTTTTTTTTACAGGTTCTATGGTACCCGGGTCCGGAGGAGAGTCTCCTGTCCTCCAAACCCGGGTACCATCCGCACATTGAAACGCATGTAATCCGCATGTATACAGATCCAGTGATGCGGATATTGAGCGTTCCAATGCAAGTCAATGGCGGCGAAAACGCAGCGCTTCCGCAAAATAATTGGTAGTGCTGCGTTTTTTTCCGCAATGATAATCCGCAGCAGAAATTTCCGCAGCATGTGCACAGCACATGTGGATTATCATTGGGGAACATGGCAGACCTTCTACCAAGCGTTTTTTAACCGTTTCTGCAGCGTTTTTGCCGCTGCGGAATAGCTTAAAAAACGCATCGTGAGCACACAGCCTTAAGAAGCCTTTGCAGGTGTTTTGTGTTAATTATTCTAATTTACTGAGATAATGACTTGTGTGTTTTCATTGGCTGTAAGCCATAATCATCAACATTAACAGAAATAAACACTTGAAAAAGACCACTCTGTGTGTAATGACTCTATATAATATAGGAGCTTCACTTTTTGCATTGAAGAACTGAAATAAATTAACTTTTTGATGATATTCTAATTTAGTGAGGTGCATCTGTATGTGTGTACGGTGTGTAATGTATATATGTGTGCATGTGTGTTATATGGCGTGTGAGGTGTATTTGTATGCGTGTGTGCTTGTATGAGCGTATGCTGTGGTGTGTGTATAATGTGTGCTGCACAGTATATGTTTGTGCGTGCATGTACAGTACAGACCAAAAGTTTGGACACACCTTCTCATTTAAAGATTTTTCTGTATTTTCATGACTTTGAAAATTGTACATTCACACTGAAGGCATCAAAACTATGAATTAACACATGTGGAATTATATACTTAACAAAAAAGTGTGAAACAACTGAAAATATGTCTTATATTCTAGGTTCTTCAAAGTAGCCACCTTTTGCTTTGATGACTGCTTTGCACACTCTTGGCATTCTCTTGATGAGCTTCAAGAGGTAGTCACCGGAAATGGTTTTCGCTTTACAGGTGTGCCCTGTCAGGTTTAATAAGTGGGATTTCTTACCTTATAAATGGGGTTGGGACCATCAGTTGTGTTGTGCAGAAGTCTGGTGGATACACAGCTGATAGTCCTACTGAATAGACTATTAGAATTTGTATTATGGCAAGAAAAAAGCAGCTAAGTAAAGAAAAACAAGTGGCCATCATTACTTTAAGAAATGAAGGTCAGTCAGTCCGAAAAATTGGGCAAACTTTGAAAGTGTCCCCAAGTGCAGTTACAAAAAACATCAAGCGCTACAAAGAAACTGGCTCACATGAGGACCGCTCCAGGAAAGGAAGACCAAGAGTCACCTCTGCTTCTGAGGATAAGTTTATCCAAGTCACCAGCCTCAGAAATAGCAGGTTAACAGCAGCTCAGATTAGAGACTAGGTTAATGTCACACAAAGTTCTAGCAGCAGACACATCTCTACAACAACTGTTAAGAGGAGACTTTGTGCAGCAGGCCTTCATGGTAAAATAGCTGCTAGGAAACCACTGCTAAGGACAGGCAACAAGCAGAAGAGACTTGTTTGGGCTAAAGAACACAAGGAATGGACATTAGACCAGTGGAAATCTGTGCTTTGGTCTGATGAGTCCAAATTTGAGATCTTTGGTTCCAACCACCGTGTCTTTGTGCGACGCAGAAAAGGTGAACGGATGGACTCTACATGCCTGGTTCCCACCGTGAAGCATGGAGGAGGAGGTGTGATGGTGTGGGGGTGCTTTGCTGGTGACACTGTTGGGGATTTATTCAAAATTGAAGGCATACTGAACCAGCATGGCTACCGCAGCATCTTGCAGCGGCATGCTATTCCATCCGGTTTGCGTTTAGTTGCACCATCATTTATTTTTCAACAGGACAATGACCCCAAACACACCTCCAGGCTGTGTAAGGGCTATTTGTCCAAGAATGAGAGTGATGGGGTGCTACGACAGATGACCTGGCCTCCACAGTCACCAGACCTGAACCCAATCGAGATGGTTTGGGGTGAGGTGGACCGCAGAGCGAAGGCAAAAGGGCCAACAAGTGCTAAGCATCTCTGGGAACTCCTTCAAGATTGTTGGAAGGCCATTTCCGGTGACTACCTCTTGAAGCTCATCAAGAGAATGCCAAGAGTGTGCAAAGCAGTCATCAAAGCAAAAGCTGGCTACTTTGAAGAACCTAGAATATAAGACATATTTTCATTTGTTTCACACTTTTTTGTTAAGTATATAATTCCACATGTGTTAATTCATAGTTTTGATGCCTTCAGTGTGAATGTGACACGCCCCCAGAGCAGTGGGGTACTCGGCAGCCGGGCCTATGGATGCCGGTATGGGGGAATATCACGGTGGCTGGCCCGGTCCATGGCCCACGGCGGTCACCAAAAAGGGGAATTATTTATAGGGGATTTGTAAAGTGTTTGTGATGCCACCTGTGGAATGCGGCTAAAGGGAGCCGCCGCTGCGGAGCAGTCCTCTGAAGCTGATGTTACTGCAGCAGGGATGGTGTGGCTCTCCACAGGAAGAGCTAGCTCCAGGGCAGTGTAGGGGTTGTTGGTTGCGCTGGGCGTTGTAGTGCAGGGGGGAAGATAACGCAGGTGAAATAATGGACGGAGGCAGTGCGGTGCAGTCATCCGAGTCTTTACTCACACTTGTTAAGTTCCTCAGGTTGCACTGTCCAGCTAACAGCCTCCTACGTCACGCTGCGTTCACCAGAACGAGGGTTCAGCTCTTCCTCAGGGAGTTTAGGAGCACCTGACAGAACCCCGCTTTCTTGTGTTCCTCTTGTAATGCAGCGGCTTGCGGCATTACTGTAATGGTCCAGGGTGTGTTTTGGCCGACCATGTACCCCCCCCTCAGGTGACTGGTCACATGACTGTGACATAGCACTGGCCCTGTGCACACAGAAGGTCTGATCACATGACTGTGACATCAGCACAGGTCCTGTGTGCATTGGAAGATATATAAACCCTGGCAGTTTTGAAACAGGTGTGTAAGGCGTGAGGCCTGTTCCCGTGTGGGACACCGTTAGCCTGGAGAGGCTTAGTAGGGCCTAGTGAAGCCTGGTGAAGCCTGAAAGGCAGAGGCTGGATCCTTAGGTGTAAGCGATCCCAGTAGCCTTGGAGGGCCAGAGGCTTGGAAGGCAAGAGTCCTGGAAGGCTGAGGCTGGATGTGAGGTGACGACTACATACCAGTAGCCTTTGAAGGAACGAGGGCTGGAGACCCCATCTGGGAAGCCGTAAAGCCACAGTGGTGGCAGAACAAGTCTGAAGCAGCTAAAACCCGGCAAAGGTAAAACACTGCTTGATGTGAACATTTCTATAAGTGACTTTGCTGGAGGCTATAACTGGAGCCAAGTGGGCCTGTCTGCCACTTGAAAGGCTCCTGGACATTATATGTAATATGTCGGCGAGCCACTGAGTTGGACTCGGTTATAGCAGTTATGAAGTAAAATAAACTGCTGGAGTGTGAAAAATGGAAAACGTGGCTGGTGTGCTTTAATTGACCCGGTGCAGCGAGTGTCCCCCAGCATGATGACTAGCGCTGCCTTACATGTGGTTAGAGAATGCGGGCAACGGCAGCCCGGTTGCTAGGGGCAACTGCACAGGACGACGAGTGTGGATACAAGCATCTTGCTGTGGCTCGGCGGGGTCACGAAGATTAAAACATCTTGCTGTAACTCGGCGGGGTTACGAAAATTGTCTTCGCACTCAAACCTGGTTTGCTGTGGCTCGGCGGGGTCACGAAAATGAAAGCATCTGGCTGTAACTCGGCGGGGTTACTAAAATTGTCCTCGCACTCAAACCTGGTTTGCTGTAACTTGGCGGGGTTACGAAAATTGTCCTCGCACTCAAACCTGGTTTGCTGTGGCTCGGCGGGGCCACGAAAATTTTTCCGGGGAAAGCGGTGAAGTGTCTAGTGTGAATAGTATACCGCGATGGCTGTGAACGGAGCAGCAAAAGAAAATGAAGCTATTGAGCGATTAAAGTGCCAGTTAAAACCGCAGCAGGTATTTGAGAAACGTCTACAGGACATGGTGCAGGAACGGCAGGAGCTGTGGGCACCGTATAGAATGGCTGCAGTGGACCATTCTGTGAACTCTCCGGGGGCGCCAGTATTGTCCCAGAGTGCCAGGGGAGATGGTAAGAGATGTTGTGAACTGAGTCCTAAGACTATTGCTGATTTTTTTTGTAAAAATCCCCCTACAGGTGTGGGTGTCCAAAAGGGGGCGGAGTCTCAAAAGGGGGCAGATTTTCACAAGAGCGTGGAGTATAGAAAACCAAAATTTGTTACTGGTTGTGGGTTGGTACCGCCTAAAAATGACGAATTTACCGTTGATAACGGGGTAGCTCCAGTAGAAGGGGTTGACGTCAAAGTGGGAGGTGACATGTTAGTCCACAAAACCATGGGGAGTGACACAGACCCCGTAGCTAATGGTGACACTATGAAAGTAGAAAGAGAGGTCAGTCAGGAGGGGCTAGACGAGGGGAGAGAGTCCCCCTCTTGTCGACAACGGCGCAAGGGCCACAAAAAGGTTGCTCCTGTAGTCTTTGCTGCAAGTGAAAATAAAGAAAATTTAGTACTGTGTGCCTTTGTTTCAAGTGTGGATTCTCCTTTAGAGGCAGAAGAGGAGGTGACGTTGCCAGTAGCAACCTCCGGTACAGTACTGAGACAGAAGGATCAGGATCTGACAGCCCTGAAAGAGGAGGTGGCCAGCCATGACCAAGAGCTGGAGCCTGTCAGGCTGCAGTGTCAGAGTGACGTGCAGCAACTATGGGAAAACCTGGAGGACGTGTCCTCAGACCAGCGGAACCTGGAGTCTGAACGGCAGAAAATATACCAGGTTGTGAGGAACTTACAGCGAGACTTGGAGGGAAGCAACGAGGAAATTAACCAATGGAAGGAAATGTTCCAGGAAATTAAGGAGAACCGCCGCAAAACCAAGGAGGAGGTTTTGCAGTTGAAGCTTGAGAAGGAGGCGCTGCAGGATGAAGTTTCAGGGTGTGAACAAAACCTAGAACGACTGCGCGAACAGTTCAACCGTGAGCTGTGTGAATCCAAGAAGGAATATGGTGAACGCAGTGGGGAACTGCAACAAATTAAGAGAGACTATGAGGATCTCCTCAGGTTTAAAGAAAAACTAGAGGATGATAAGGTGGATGCAGAGCACATGCGCCAAGTGGTTGAGACCACTCTGCAGGACACCCGTGATGAAAATGATGATCTTCGCAGAAAGACCCTAGGTCTGGAAGCTCAGGTGAAGGAGCTGCAGACGTTCTGTGATAATCTCCAGAGGGCAGAGACGTGCCTTAAGGAAAGAATCAGCAAGATGGAAGCTGAGCGGAAAAAGATGGAGGAGTCTATCGGAGAAGCCATAGACCAGGGCCAGGAGTTGGCCACTGGAGATGGGAGGTATGAAACAAATACCTACTCGAATAATGCGAGCTCGGATGATTCGGTGGAAGTAGGAGCCGAGATCAAGGAGCTTAAGGAGTCGCTACAAGCCCATTTGAAGCAAGAGAAGCTTGAGAGACTGGCTGTTGAGAGCCGAGTGGGCACATTGGAGACAGAGAGGTCTGAGAGAACTCTACTGTTAAAGGAGCAGTTGAAGCAGGAAGAGCTTCAGAGATGGGCTGCTGAAAGGCAAGTAGCTGAGCTAGAGGAAGAAGTTTTCGAGCTCAAAGGTCGCCTGGCAAAGTATCACTCAGTGAACGAGGCCTCCTTGGAGAAGGAAAAGGGCAAACAACTTGCACTCACTCCCTTATACCATGAGAAGGTGGACCTGAGGAGAGCTAAGAGAGTGTTAACAGAAGATAAATATGAAATGGAAGTGGTCAAGACGAAAATTCGTGAATTTGTAGCTGTGAGTCAGCTCAGGGGAAGCATACAGGGTGAAGAAGCTGAAAGTCAGTTGCCCCTGAAACCCGAGCCAGATGATCGTTTGGAGACCACTGGTGAGACAGAAACCTCTCGGTACAAGTGCCTCATAGATGTACCTGAGGATTTGAGAGAAGAATGCACCAGTGAGTCCGTGCATGAAGAGTTTAAGAAGGCCGTGGGAGCCTGTGAGGTGTACTCGACCTCAGAAGCTAAACAGCTCGTGGTCTTGTCCATGACCGAAGTCACAGTGAAGAGGGTGGCGATCCTAAGTGACATGCACTGGCGATGTATTCGCACGAAGCAGTTTCTCCGGTTGAAGATGGAACAAGCCGTTAGACAACTGGAGCTTATGAGAAAAACCTGCAGTCTGCGGGAAGAGGTCATCCGGGTGCCTCATGTTCTCGTGAGAAAGCTCATTGGGAGAAACGGCCGAGCCATGCAGATGATGGTAAAGAAGTCTGGTGTGGAGAAAGTAAGCAGTCCACGTGATCGTCAGGACTGGATACCAGATGAAGACGGCATGGTGTCATTCTCCGCTGTAGGAACGGAAGAAAGTCGTCTTGCATATGTACGCATGCTGATGGAGTACTGAGTGACCTACCTGCGAGTGGAAAGACAGCATCATCTGAGCAGCAGAAGATGGCAGCCGTCTAGAAATTGTGAGACCAGACAGAGAAAGGGCCCCCTAAATAACAGAACAGCTACAGCTGAAGTTAGGGACCTTTCAAGATGTCCTGAGAGTAGTGGGCGTGGGTTTAGAGGTAGTGAGACCTCCAGTAACTCAGGTTTGAGAGGCCCATACAAATGACCCAATAGAGTACGGGACAGTACGGAGTCTAACCGGACCTTAGATACCAGGGCGTGTGAGTCACACTGCTGTATGGACCGCTGGGAGCGGGGGAGGTCTGACAAGGTTACGACCTGGAAAGGTGACTTGACGAAGTCAGTGACAATGACAGATGGTAGGTCCATAAGGAATGGGTTAATGTCGATGACTAATGTTCCAGGGGCTGAGCAGCGCAATTGTCAAGTACCTGGTCTCTGTATGAACTGTGGGTTATAATGTGATTGTGTATATCATGTGTTCAACCACACAAGTTTGAACAGAGGGGGGGGGATATGTAATGCTGCGGCTTGCAGCATTACTGTAATGGTCCAGGGTGTGTTTTGGCCGACCATGTACCTCCCCCTCAGGTGACTGGTCACATGACTGTGACATAGCACAGGTCCTGTGCACACAGAAGGTCTGATCACATGACTGTGACATCAGCACAGGTCCTGTGTGCATTGGAAGATATATAAATCCTGCTAGTTTTGAAACAGGTGTGTAAGGCGTGAGGCCTGTTCCCATGTGGGACACCGTTAGCCTGGAGAGGCTTAGTGGGGCCTAGTGAAGCCTGGTGAAGCCTGAAAGGCAGAGGCTGGATCCTTAGGTGTAAGCGATCCCAATAGCCTTGGAGGGCCAGAGGCTTGGAAGGCTAGAGTCCTGGAAGGCAGAGGCTGGATGTGAGGTGAGACCACATACCAGTAGCCTTTGAAGGAACGAGGGCTGGAGACCCCATCTGGGAAGCCGTAAAGCCACAGTGGTGGCAGAACAAGTCTGAAGCAGCTAAAACCCGGCAAGGGTAAAACACTGCTTGATGTGGACATTTCTATAAGTGACTTTGCTGGAGGCTGTAACTGGAGCCAAGTGGGCCTGTCTGTCACTTGAAAGGCTCCTGGACATTATATGTAATATGTCGGCGAGCCACTGAGTTGGACTCGGTTATAGCAGTTATGAAGTAAAATAAACTGCTGGTTTGTGAAATACTGGAAAACGTGATTGGTGTGCTCTAATTGACCCGGTGCAGCGAGTGTCCCCCAGCATGATGACTAGCGCTGCCTTACACTCTCTAGACCGTCTTCACGCTGGGTCGTCTCCCTCCTGCCCTGCGCTTCCCCACTCTCAATCCCGCTCAGGTTCTCTGAGGTCCCTCCTGTCTTACTGGAGTTCCTGGACCTGCTTGACTCTCACGGGGATTAGAATGAGGCTTTGGCAACTGAACTATATAAGCCAGAAGTCTCCGGTTTTTCCAGCCGAGACTTGAAGTTACACGACTGGTCCAGAGGCCGGTCCCCTTCTTGCGGCCTACGATCCCTCTGTCTTCTGACAGATTCGGGGCGTACGGGTGCCGTCCTGCACTCGCTGTACCGCCTGGGATCCCTTTTACTAGAACGGAGCCTACTCCTCTGCTCCCCTCCTGGGCCTCTATGACTGGGGCCTACTTATGGAGCAGAGCTCCTAACGAGACTCTGCTCCCTGACTGACTTCTCTCACTCCACTCCACTGACTCTCCTGCCACCCTAAGATGGCTTCCCTTTATATACCTACTACTATGGTGCTCCTCTAAACTGCTTCCTCCACCCACACCCACTACTGCTTCCCCCTACCTTTGGGTTCCCCCCACTCCAGCCAGGGACAGGGCTCAGCAGCTGCGCACATGCATGTCGCAGTGTAGTGTTGAATGCGGGAGTTGGGGTTCCGGGCAGCACTCCCTCCTTACCTGAGAGAAGGGGACACCACACCTCTGGTTGAGGTGCAGTACCTCTGTGGCGACTGAACCCTCAGGGGCGCCACAAATGTACAATTTTCATAGTCATGAAAATACAGAAAAATCTTTAAATAAGAAGGTGTGTCCAAACTTTTGGTCTGTACTGTATGTGTGTATGGTGTGTGATTTGGATAGGTGTGTGTATAGTGTATGATGTATGATGCATGTATGGTTTGTAATATGTGTGTGTATATGTGTTAATGGTGTGTTCTATGTGTATGGTGTGGGATGCATGTGTGTATGATGTGTATATGTGTGTATGGATTTAGTGTGTGTGATGTTATTATACATAACATATTTTTGGCTGACAATAGAGTGTATTTTATTAAGCAGTAAATGTTAATTTTGACTATTTTACATGTATAATGTCGCTCGACAGTCCGCAGTCTTGTAGAGATTCCTATGAGGGTTTCTTAGAGATATTTCGACACGATGCTCGCAACCAGTTCCAGTAATAGCAATGCAGCTGTGGTCTGGCACTAATCCTAAACACATGCGGCCCGGCATTTACTTCTAGTGTTACCTTGTGTTAGAAAGTGTGCAGAAACCACACGGCAAAAACAGCACGTTCCTCATGGTTGGTTTTTATTTTTACTTTATATTACACCGTTCATGTTAATACTATATAATGTGCTGGAAAATAAGAGAAAGAAATTCCAACTGGAGCAAAATAATAAAAAAAAACAATTCAGCCATTGTTTTTTTTTGGTGTTCATTGTGCGGAAAAAAATATATTTTTATATTTTAGTGGCTTAAAAATTCAGAAGTTTGTAGAAGAAAAATAATTGTGGTGTTTATGGCGCCATTTTCTGAGACCCGTAAATTTTTTAATTTTTGGTTGCTGGAGCTGTTTGGGGGCTTGGTTTTATGTGTGACGTGCCTCCAGGTCACTGCCAGGTGCCCTCCACAGGTTTAGTACTTTCCTGTAGTTTAGGACTTTGCAAAAAAATGTCATTGAGTCCAATTACTACAAAAATTTCAGAAATGAGGATGGACGTCGGATATTTAGACTTACCAAAATGTTGGTTTGCTGCCATCCACCCAGGAGTAAAGACTCTGACAGTCGCTCGAACTCGGGGATTCCTCCTCGATTCTCCGCAGGCCGAGCCAGAAGTCCCCGTCAGAAGCAGTGAGACTCTGGATGAGAATCTGGATGAACTTCTGCTCGGCCTCGGACTTTATAGTCATCAGGTCGCCCCCATCTCGTCTACATTCGTCCTGAGCTTCCTGGAAGGACAACCGTCTTGACGTATCATGGAAGTAAATGATTTTATAGCACGGCTTCTGTGTGCCTTGCTTGCAGACAATTTGCCCTATAACAGATAGAGAATTCATTTTTATGCTCGGTGCTGCTGTATCTTTAAACATTTTTGGCAATGTTTTTTTTTTATCACGCTCTTTATTAAAAACCAAATATAATCTTTTAATTTTTCCACTGGCCACTGGTTTTGTTTTCAGACTCATATTTCCTGTTTTTTTCAGGAAGAGTTTTCAGCAGGCTCCTTATCATCAGAGACAGAAATACAATGACAGGTAACAAGTCTATACACCTAATAGCAAAGGATTCACCATTCGCAATAGGTGATGTCACAGCTCACCTCCTCCTCTTCCTGTACAATGACTGATAACCCCTCTATATTCAGTAAAAAACACAGGATCCACCATTCACAATAGGTGATGTCACAGCTCACCTCCTCCTCCTGTACAATGCCTGATAAAACCTTGATATACAGTAGATAACACAGGATTCACCATTCACAATACGTTATGTCACAGCTCACCTCCTTCTCCTCCTTCTGTACAATGACTGATAACACCTCTATATACAGTAGATAGCACAGGATCCACCGTTCACAATAGGTGATGTCACAGCTCACCTCCTCCTCCTGTACACTGACTGATAACACCTCTATATACAGTAGATAACACAGGATCCACCATTCACAATAGGTGATGTCACAGCTCACCTCCTCCTCCTGTACAATGACTGATAACACCTCTAAATACAGTAGATAATACAGGATTCACCATTCACAATAGGTGATGTCACAGCTCACCTCCTTTTCCTCCTGTACAATGGCTGATAACACCTCTATATACAGTAGATAACACAGGATCCACCATTCGCAATAGGTGGTGTCACAGCTCACCTCCTCCTCCTGTACAATGACTGATAACACCTCTATATACAGTAGATAATACAGGACTCACCATTCACAATAGGTGATGTCACAGCTCACCTCCTCTTCCTTCTGTACAATGACTGATAACACCTCTATATATAGTAGATAACACAGGATCCACCATTCACAATAGGTGATGTCACAGCTCACCTCCTCCTCCTCCTGTACAATGACTGATAACACCTCTATATACAGTAGCTAACACAGGATCCACCATTCACAATTAGTGATGTCACAGCTCACCTCCTCCTATATACAGTAGATAACACAGGATCCACCATTCACAATAGGTGATGTCACAGCTCGCCTCCTCCTCCTGTACAATGACTGATAACACCTCTATATACTGTAGATAGCACAGGATCCAGCATTCACAATAGATGTCACAGCTTACCTCCTCCTCCTCCTGTACAATGACTGACAGCACCTCTATATACAGTAGATAATACAGGATCCACCATTCACAATAGGTGATGTCACAGCTAACCTCCTCCCCCTCCTGTACAATGACTGATAACACCTCTATAAACAGTAGATAACACAGGATCCTCCATTCACAATAGGTGATGTCACAGCTCACCTCCTCCTCCTGTACAATGACTGAGAACACCTCTTTATACAGCAGATAACACAGGATCCACCATTCACAATAGGTGATGTCACAGCTCACCCCCTCCCTCTCCCTTCACATTGACTTTTGCACAGATTTTTCATTACTAAAGATAGGGCCAGGGTCTGTTCATTGCTGCTAATGTACATGTGTTGTTTCCTGAAACAAAAGGAAGTTAGAGTCCAAAAAAGCCGTAGTTCTCGGTGCGGAAACTGCAAGATTTCTCATGTTTAAACAGATCGTGACATGAAAAAAAATGTAGGAAATTAAAAAATAAAAAAATTTAACACAAAAACCAGATCAAAACAATAAGTCATTTTCTGATGATGATTTTCCTTTAATGCGATTTCACCGGCAGATTTTGGTCCATAAAGAACATCAATCACCGATATCCAAAGAGCAAATGCAGACTGTAGGGGGCAATCACTCATTAATGCAATTGGTTGGTGCTCGTACACATTACATATTCTCGGCAGCACTATTTATGTGGATATATGAGCTGCCGACCACCACCGCACCCGACGTACACTGTACATGGAAGTAGTTAAAGGGCTGGTCTCATACATCTCCCACTCAGGATTCCCTCTATAAGCCACAATGACTCTGCACAACCAGATCCCATTCTGGCAAACTCAAGCCGCACTTTTATTACACAATCATCATTTTCTGCCCCCGGTGGTCAGAGCGACCACATTTTTAAAAGAATTGTGTCTGATGAGGCATCTCCTTTAAGAAATAGATTGTGAAACTTCTCTTCAAATATTTTATCACTAGAAGAGATCGAGCAAAATTACAAAACATAAAAGTAAATAGAAAAAAGAAATAAAAAAAACTGAAACAAGCCACCTACCTGGTTTATGTGTCATATCCACTGATGGAAAGCAATAAGACAGAGAACGGAAGACATTAGTATCAATAGTCATTCCCATATGTCACAAACTAGTGGCGTTAGGGGGTGCTATTGGTGGTAAAGCTACTCTATCTGGTCAGTGAGATTTGCACCAGTCACTGATACGTCCGTCAGATGCAGATCGAGAAGTGCGATTCGTCACTAAACAGAACAAGAACACGTCTCTTCCAGTGGTAGCAGCTTTACACCACTCCATGCGACGCTCGGCATTGTGCTTGGTGATGTACGGCTGCATGCAGCTGTTCGGCCATTTGTGCTGATACCAGAGGAGGTCCAGACTCTGCAGTTATGGGGTCAGCAGAGCGGTGGTGACTTTTCTGCCCTCAGCTCCTCAGCTCGGCCGCCCACGCTGTAAAGATCTTAGGTTTGTACCCACAGCTCCTTTGCAGACCCTTGTCTCCATGGAAACAGACAACACTTAAACTCTGTGTAGTCTGATCCTGAAATCATGCTGCCCAGTTTCTGTTCGTAAATTCTCGCCAGTCTGCTTAACAGTAAAGTAGGGGTCAGACACAAAGCAGGATCAGACAGTGATAGAAAAGTAGGGGTCAGACACAAGGCAGGATCAGAAACAGTAATAGTAAAGAAGGGGTCAGACACAAGGCAGGATCAAAAACAGTAATAGTAAAGTAGGGGTCGGACACAAGGCAGGATCACACACAGTAATAGTAAAGTAGGGGTCAGACACAAGGCAGGATCAGACACAGTAATAGTAAAGTAGGGGTCAGACACAATGCAGGATCAGAAACAGTAATAGTAAAGTAAGGGTCAGACACAAGGCAGGATCAGACAGTAATAGTAAAGTAGGGGTCAGACACAAGGCAGGATCATAAACAGTAATAGTAAAGTAGGGGTCATAAACAAGGCAGGATCATACACAGTGATAGTAAAGTAGGGGTCAGACACAAGGCAGGATCAGACACAGTAATAGTAAAGTAGGGGTCAGACACAAGGCAGGATCAGACACAGTAACAGTAAAGTAGGGGTCAAACACAAGGCAGGATCAGACACAGTAATAGTAAAGTAGGGGTCAGACACAAGGCAGGATCAGACACAGTAATAGTAAAGTAGGGTCAAACACAAGGCAGGATCAGACAGTAATAGTAAAGTAGGGTCAGACACAAGGTAGGATCAGACACAGTAATAGCAATGTAGGGGTCACACACAAGGCAGGATCAGACACAGTAATAGTAAGGTAGGGGTCACACATGAGGCAGGATCACACACAGTAATAGTAATGTAGGGGTCACACACAAGGCAGGATCAGACAGTAATAGTAAAGTAGGGGTCAGACACAAGGCAGGATCAGACACAGTAATAGTAAAGTAGGGGTCAGAAACAAGGCAGGATCAGACAGTAATAGTAAAGCAGGGGTCAGACACAAGGCAGGATCAGACACAGTAATAGTAAAGTAGGGGTCAGACAAGAGGCAGGATCAGACACAGTAATACTAAAGTAGGGGTCAGACACAAGGCAGGATCAGACACAGTAATAGTAAAGTAGGGGTTAGACACAAGGCAGGACAACTCCAGGATCATACACAGGCACAGGATCTGTGAGTGTGCATGTGTTCGACACAGTATGGGGTACACTGATGCCAAACACCACTGGTGTCAGCTAATCTCCAGGGAGAACAAAGGATCATGCATTGAAAATCCTTCCTTTTCCGCCATCATCATTACCATTGGGTGAAATTTAGGAGATATCCACAGTGGATTCCACTGAAATCGATGGGTCTGGCTTACTTTAATCTATTGTGCATAAGGACCTTATAGGGGTTGCCCAAGTGACTTTTTTTTAAGGCAATGAATATTACAAAATAAAGAAGCAATACTCACCAGTTCTAACCCCCATTGCTCGGGTGCGATCTCCCCAGTGGTCTCCGCTGGGACCATGAGTGATGATGTCGCATTCTTCAGGAAACTGGAAGGGGCCATCATTAGATGTGAATCTGTTGATGTCCCATTCAGGTCACCAGGTGGCCAATCACAGGGTCAGAGATCCACCGGGGCTATAGGAGTTATAGTTATAGCTTCTGTAACCAACAATATAGGGCAGACATCTCCTATCTCCAGAATACCCATACAGCTAAGGTTGGGGACCACTGGTGTAAGGATTACTGATCCCTACCCTGAAGGACATCTGGTCTGCAGACCCCAGGAAGGGCACCAATCACGGCAGGGCACTTTTCAGCAGCCTCTTCCCGATTGCTCGGTCTGTGCAGGCGCCTGTTCTCTGCTGGTGTCAATGTCGCTATTCTACACCATCAGATGTTTAGCTCCTTTGTGACCGGATGGACGATCTTCCCGTATAAAGACCCTGAAGACATTTTTCCGAAAATTGACGATTTTTCAGACCATGAAGCAGGAAGCAGATTTTATTATTACATTTTTTCCAAGGACAAGAGTTCAGCGTGCGAATAAAAGATCCTTTTCACAAGAGGCCACGGCCTGAATATAATGTGCCGGGATGTGAGGATTTCACTGTCCTGTCTGGTTAGGGTGACACGGTGTAGACTGGGGGCTCTGGAGACACAGATTGTCAGGGTCCCGCAGCAAATATCTAATATTACATGGGAAACTGCTATAAACTCCATGATTCATATATGAGTGCTGAGGCGTGAGGCATCGCTTACCTCGCAGGGGGATTAGAGGGATTTCTATGGATGATGACAGCCCCCCCCCCGGGAAAGAGATGCACTATACTGGTAATTACAGGGGGATCCCAAGCTGGGGGTCTCTACTCTGTGCAGTGTCTAATAATGATAAAGGCAAGGAGTGTTCTGTACCGACCATGTAAATTACTGAAACAGATGTTGATAGACAGATAGATAGATATTAGATAGATGATGGATAGATAGCTAATAGATAAATATTAGATAGATAGATAATAGATAGATGATAAATGATAGATAGATGATAGATAATAGATAGATGATAGATAGATAATAGATAGATGATAGATAGATGATAGATAATAGATCATAGATAGATAATAGATAGATAATATATGATAGATAGATAGATAATAGATAATAGATAGATGATAGATAATAGATAGATAGATAATAGATAGATAGATAATAGATAGATGATAAATGATAGATAGATGATAGATAATAGATAGATGATAGATAGATGATAGATAATAGATCATAGATAGATAATAGATAGATAATATATGATAGATAGATAATAGATAATAGATAGATGATAGATGATAGATAGATAATAGATAGATAATAGATAGATAGATAATAGATAGATAGATGATAGATAATAGATAGATAGATAATAGATAGATAATAGATAGATAGATAATAGATAGATGATAGATAATAGATAGATAATAGATAGATAGATAATAGATAGATAGATAGATGATAGATAATAGATAGATAATAGATAATAGATAGATAGATAATAGATAGATGATAGATAATAGATAGATTATAGATAATATATAGATAATAGATAGATGATAGATAGATGATAGATAATAGATAGAAAGATAGATAGATAATAGATAGATAATATATAGATAGATAATAGATGATAGATAATAAATAATAGATAGATTATAGATAATAGATAGATAATAGATAGATAATAGATATGGGATAGATAATAGATAGATAATAGATAGATAGATAATAGATATGGGATAGATAGATAATAGATAGATAGATAATAGATAGATGATAGATAGATAATAGATAGATAGATAGATAATAGATAGATAATAAATAATAGATAGATTATAGATAATAGATAATAGATAGATAGATAGATTATAGATAATAGATAGATGATAGATAATATATAGATAATAGATAGATGATAGATAGATGATAGATAATAGATAGAAAGATAGATAGATAATAGATAGATAATATATAGATAGATAATAGATGATAGATAATAAATAATAGATAGATTATAGATAATAGATAGATAATAGATAGATAATAGATAGATGATAGATAATAGATAGATAATAGATAGATAATAGATGATAGATAATAGATAGAAGATAGATAATAGATAGATAGATAGATAGATAGATAGATAATAGATGATAGATAATAAATAATAGTTAGATTATAGATAATAGATAGATAAATAATATACATAATAGATAGATGATAGATAGATAATAGATAGATGATAGATGATAGATAGATAATAGATAGATGATAGATAATAGATATATAATAAATAATAGATAGATAGATAGATAATAGATAGATAATAGATGGATGAGACCCCTCAGTCTGCTGTCCATATTACTTTGCACTCACCGCTCTGCAGCCTGGTTCCTGTACAGTAGTGGAAATAGACCCAGACAATGGTGGTGAGCGCTCGGAGCAGATCCATCATGTTACTGGTCCCTTGTACGAGGTGTCCTGTGTATAAAGTGTCCAGAAGAAGCAGGTGGAGAGCGCCGGTGTTCACACAGTCCAGCTGTGGAGTGCAGGCAGCTCATGCTCTATCTCTCCTGGTATTGATGCAGTGATCTGCAGGGCAGTGTGCACACCAGCCCCAGCACCGAATAAAGAGAGCGCCACTGTAGGGTGATCAATACTAGTCTATGTGACACATTGCTGGAGGGGCAGGATCCATCCTCGGCCAAACCAATCCGGGCAGCAGGTTGGTTTCTGCTTCATTAGAGTAAGAACTTGTCAGGAGTCTCACCGCCGAGCGCTGTCATTTTAATTACTTGAAAGCAGCGACTTCTTAAAACCGGATTGATTCCTCCGAGCAGCAGCCTGGAGGAGTCGCTGACATGCACTATATATCCAGATTGCTCTGCTCACATCAACGTACAGGTGATTTCTGGTTATTGGACGATGATCCTCCTTTGTATAGGGGTAGTGAAAATCCGCGTCCTGCTCATTAACCCTATTCCGTGATGGAAATCTATTGATCACATTGCGCTTATCAATGGTCAGACTATCGATTACACCTTAAATCTGGAGACGTTACTGGAAATTAGGCCAGGAGATATTGAACAAAACATAAATTGATCCATAAAATGGAGCTGGAATCGAACACTCTGAATTCTTATCTAAAATGTTCTTGAAAAGATGAGCTGGTATAGCAGAGCCAAGTATGTTTTTAGTTGCTGTTGAAAGATGAGCCAGTGTAGCAGAGTCAAGTTTGTTTTTGTCGTTCTCAAAAAATTACCTAAGTTAGCATAGCCAAGTTTAATTCTGTTGAGGTAGCAGAGCCAAGCTTGTTTTTGCTGTTCTCGAAAGATGACACAGTGTAGTCGAGCCAAGCTTCCACTGGTTCTCGAAAAATAAGTTAATGTACCAGAGCCAAGTTTGATTTTGTTGATGTAGCAGAGCCAAGCTTACTTTTGTTGTTCTCAAAAGATGAACCAGTGTAGTAGAGCCAAGCTTGCACCTGTTGTTCTTGAAAGATGAGCTGATGTAGCAGAGCCAAATTTTATTTTTTTTGTGTAGCAGAGCCAAGCTTTCTTTTGCTGTTCTCGAAAAATGAACCACTGTAGCAAAGCTAAGGTTTCATTTGTTGTTCTCAAAAGATGAGCTGATGTAGCAGAGCCAAGTTTGATTTTGTTGGTATAGTAGAGCCAAGCTTGCTTTTGTTGTTCTCAAAAGATGAACCAGTGTAACAGAGCCAAGTTTGTTTTTGTTGTTCATGAAAAATTAGTCAAGGTATCCGAACCAAGTTTGATTTTGTTGGGTGTAGCAGAGCCAAGCTTACTTTTGTTGTTCTCGAAAGATGAACCAGTGTAGCAGAGCCAAGCTTGCACTTGTTGTTCTCGAAAGATAAGCTGATATAGCAGAGCTAAGCTTGCACTTGTTCGCAAAAGATGAGCTGATGTAATAGAGCCAAGTGTGATTTTGTTGGTGGAGCAAAGCCAAGCTTGTTTTTGTTGTTCTCGAAAGATGAGACTATGTAGCAGAACCAGGTTTGATTTTGTTGTTCTCAAAAATGATCCGGTGTAGCAGAGCTAAGTTTGATTTTGGTGTCCTACCTGCTACATCTGCAGGTCTGAATGGTTGCTACAGAACAGGAGTTTCTAAGAAGATGCAGCAGATGCAGAATGATCTTCCCTTCTAACTAGATAAGCACCTAATCATTAAATCATCACATCCTTGGGCTAGAAGGAATAAATCTTGAGGTGGCTGCTCCGGGATTAGGACAGATATTGATCCTTCAGTCCTCCTTAGCATTTACAAAAAATGGCCATTTTTCTTTCCGCACTGGGCTTTGTCAGCAGAAAGCCACAGTGCACACACAGGCCGTTAACTTTTCTCTATGGCAAACTTACTCAGCAAAAATGTCCACGATCCCGAAGCTTCTGGGGGGTGAGAGAAGCCCTGAAATCCCAAGAAAGAGAGACGTTAAGAGCTCGGCTCTGGAGATCTCATGCAGAGTGCGGTAGGAAGCTGGAGGACCCGCCGAATGTCTCCGCACCCTGCAATCCTCTCTTTTTCTATCTTTGGCTGAGCGTATTCATAAGCTGGAACACTATTTCCTTTTTCCCCTGCTGCAGAGAGATGACTGCGGAGTGAAGCCAGAAAACAGAGTGAGTGCAGATGATCCTGCTGTTTATAAAGTGGCGGGGATGGGAGCGTGAAAGGAGCTATTCATGGAGTCCGTTCAAAAGACTTCAAAAAGTTTTTAACTGTCAGAATTTATTAAAGCAAAACTTCCAACTAGTTTAGGTAAAGGAGTTCTCCAACTTCTGAGAAAAAAATAAATAAAAACAGCCTCAAATATTGTAAAAAAAAAAAAAAATAGACACCACTCACCTCATTTTTTTGGCGATGATGCTAAGGTGGTCCTCCTTATCTTTGAAGAGAGGGAAACTGACGGCACAACCACTCAAAATACAAAAACTTGGCTTCTTTATTAGAAATCCATTAAAAGGTGTAGCAAAGCCAGGTAGGCTCGGGTTAAATCCTAGCTATACAGGTTTTGATTAGCTGCACCTGGCTAGCTCTGAATATATCCAGGCTTGGTGTTCATCTTAGCCAGTCAGCCTGGGGAAGCTGACCTGAGTGGATTGCAATGGAACTGGAGAGAGAGACAAGCCAAATCTCTCTATGAGAAGAGACTACACAGGGCCATGTGCACAAAACTGCAAGTATCAGTGGTTGCTATAGACAATAGCTGTTTTATTTGACCAAACTGGGACTAGCTCAGTTGTGTATAAGTAGCCAGGGTCTATTTTGTTTAGTTAGCGCCTGGACAAGGCTAGGGATTTTGTGTTTATTGTTTTGTTTTTCGGTGCTGTGCAACCTGTGAAATAAACGTCACATTGTTTTGACACAAGAATCCAGTGCCTGGGTGAATGCCGCCTACTACTGAGCGTGAATCCCCTACAATTGGTGTAGTATGCGGGCACAGTCCCAAAGAGCATGGGTGATTACTAGTGTTGAGCATTCCGATACTGTAATATCGGGTATCGGCCGATATTCGCGGTATCGGAATTCCGATACTTAATTCCGATACTTTTACAATATCGGATACCGGAATCGGAAGTTCCCATAATGCCTGCGCTCTGCAGTGTCTGTGAAGGATGACAAGTTGGATGGCAGCGCGATCCAGCCTGTCATCAGAATGCCATCCCAGCGGGGGAGAATTCTCCTGATTGTTTAAAAGCCGGCGGGCGGTATAAAGCCGCCGGCTTTTAAACAATCACACAGCCCCATACTACTTCCCCGCAGCCTCCCACCCCGATCCTCCGCTCCCCTCGCCACCTCCCATCCCGATCGTAAGTTAGGACCGGGCGGGGAGCGCAGCTCCAAGGAGCGGGGAGTGAAGGACCCGGGCGGGGAAGCCGGCAGTGAAAAGACTTCACCGCCGGCTTTCCCGTTCTGTGCTGCGCTTTCCCGCCGGTTATTTCAAATGAACAGCTGAGGTATCAGCTGATGCCGATCAGCTGTTCATTTGAAGTCGCCGCGTTGCCCTCAGAGGGTTCATGTGAGTTCATGCTTGACTGCATGAACTCACATGAACTTTCCCACGGCCGCACAGGTCAGCCTCACCTCCCAGACCATCAGCCCGTCATGATTAGTGTGTGTGCGGGGTGTGTGTGCGGGGTGTGTGCGCGATGTTTGTGCGGGTGTGCGCGGTGTCTGTGCGGTGTGTGTGCGGGTGTGTGCGTGCAGGCAGACATAGGCCGATGTGACACTACTACTCCCATCGGCCTATGTCTGTCCCCCGTCCACTCCTGCCAGCAGGATCAGCTCGATGGGAGCAGTAGTTCCCATCAGACTGATCCTGCTATTTAAATTGCCCTACTGTGTCCCCAATAAATGTTAAATACATGTCATTGGTGGCCAGTGGTTACCTAAAAGAAATTAGTTCATACATTACCTGTCCCCGCCGATCGCCACCTAAAATAAAGTAAAAAATAAAAAACGACACCTATACTCACCTAGACACCTAATTCCCCGAAGCCATCGATCTCCTGTAATAAAATATAAAATAATAAACCACAACCTTATCCTTACCCCTCCGTAGCAGTCCACGAGTGTCCCACGAAGATCTCCAGTTCAGAGCAGCCACATAGAATGTGACCGCTCTGAACCGCTGCCGCCGCTAGAATGACGGGGCCGTAAGGGTTCACCGGAGTTCAGGCAGCGCTGCTCCGGTTAGCTCCTTTACGGCCCTGCTGTATCGTGAGAAATTCCCACGGTACAGCAGTGCCGTAAAGGAGGTCTCCGGAGCTGCGCTGCGCTGCCTGAATGCACTCCGGTGACCTCAGTCAGTGGCTCCCGCTGCGTGAGCTTACAGCAGCCATGCACAGCTGTCACCATCTCCAGATGTGACAGCTGTGCATGGGAGATCAGCGCAGGAACGTGGACAGGTAACTATTATTTTTAGTAAACTAAGAATGCCGTCACAGCCAGACACTGAGGAGTGGAAGTATGCCTGCGCTTCTCAGTGTCTGCGGGATGACAGGCTGGATGGCAGCGTTCTGCTGCGGTCCAGCCTGTCATCTCGATGTAGCAGAGCTGAAGCTGTCGTGGGAACCATGGAAAGGTAAGGATGAGGTTGCTTTATTATTTTACTTTTATTGTAGGAGATCGTTGGCTTCAGCTGGAATGGGCGTGATGGTAAGTATGGTTTAATTTAGAACAATAAAGAATTGTGTCTTTATTTCAATTAAAGGACTTTATTCTGGGTGTTTGTGTTTTCTTTTAACTTTGACTATGGGGTTAGTAATGGGGGTGTCTTATAGACGCCTCTCCATTACTAACCTGGGCTTGATGTCAGCTGGCATTATAAGCTGACATCAACCCCAGCCCTATTACCCCACTGCCACCGCACCAGGGCAGCGTGGAAGAGCGAGGCTAAGTGCCAGAATTGGCGCATCCTATGGATGCGCCATTTCTGGGGCGGCTGACGGCTGGTGTTTCTAGCCTGGGAGGGGGCCAATATTCATGGCACCCTTCCTGGGCTATTAATATCAGCCCCCAGCTGTCTGCCTAGCCTGTGCTAGCTATTAAATTAGGGGGGACCCCACGTTATTTTTTTGGGGGGGGTTCCCCCATTTTAATAGCTAGTAAAGGCTAGGTATTCAGCTGGGGGCTGATATTAGTAGCCTGGGAAGCTCCGTGGGTATTACCCCCTTCCCAGGCTTCAAACATTTGCCCCAGCTGTCTGCTTAACCTCCGCTAGAGCCTAAAATTAAGGGGAACCCCACGCCAATTTTTTTTTAAATAAATCCTTTATTTTAACACTAAATGACAAGTACAGTAATCAACACTGTCACTGTACTTCATATATATGTGACTGACATGTTTCTATCTATCTAATCTATGTGTGATTCTCTATTCTTTCTATTCTAAATTGTCGGGTACAGATGCTGAATTGCCGGCCGGCTTTCTTAAAGAGACGGTGCATGAAAACACTATTATTTTTTTAAATAAATCCTTTACACTAAATGACAAGTACAGTAAGCAACACTGTCACTGTACTTCATATATATGTGACTGACATGTTTCTATCTATCTAATCTATGTGTGAAGCTCTATTCTGTCTGTTATAAATTGTCGGGTACCGCTGCTGAATTGCCGGCCGGCTTTTTTAAAGAGACGGTGCACGAAAACACTAATATTTTTTTTAATAAATCCTTTACACTAAATGACAAGTACAGTAAGCAACACTGTCACTGTACTTCATATATATGTGACTGACTTGTTTCTATCTATCTAATCTATGTGTGATTCTCTATTCTTTCTATTCTAAATTGTCGGGTACAGATGCTGAATTGCCGGCCGGCTTTCTTAAAGAGACGGTGCATGAAAACGCTATTATTTTTTTAAATAAATCCTTTACACTAAATGACAAGTACAGTAAGCAACACTGTCACTGTACTTCTTATATATGTGGCTGACATGTTTCTATCTATCTAATCTATGTGTGAAGCTTTATTCTGTCTGTTATAAATTGTCGGGTACCGCTGCTGAATTGCCGGCCGGCTTTTTTAAAGAGACGGTGCACGAAAACACTAATATTTTTTTTAATAAATCCTTTACACTAAATGACAAGTACAGTAAGCAACACTGTCACTGTACTTCATATATATGTGACTGACATGTTTCTATCTATCTAATCTATGTGTGAAGCTCTATTCTTTCTGTTGTAAATTGTCGGGTACCGGTGTATGCCGCTGATGAATTGCCGGCTTTTCATGTCATTCTACATTATTCTTAGTTGTTTTCCTTCATGTAGAATTAACCTACAAGGAAAGAAAGGGTTTATTTTCATTCCGATATTTGTGTCCCATTGACTTGCATTGGTTTCCGGTATCGGAATCGGCGATATCCGATACTTTTTGGGTATCGGCCCGATCCAATCCGATACGATATTTCCTGATATCGGAAGGTATCGCTCAACACTAGTGATTACAGTGTAAAAATTGAATGTCCTGGGTAAAGGCAGCTACAACATTGAAAACACAGTCTGAAAGCATGGAGGAGCTTGTTAAGCAATTGGTTCAAGTGCAGCAGCAGTTACAGCTGCAGCAGCATCAGATGGCTATCCTGACAGAAGCTGTCCGGGCCAGGGAGATGGCACTTTCCGCTAGCCAAAGTGATGGTATCCATGTGAAGAGAACAGCATAAAATATGTAAATCATGATTGGTTACAGACTTACCTTATCTTTGTTTACTTGCGGCCAGTATGGGACCACTGCAGCCAATCAGTAGACACAGTTGCCATGTGCCATACTTTGTTGGCACCACTGCCCAGTGCAGAGCCATTACCTATGAAGCATGGACCTACGAAGAAGCAGGCTTCCCCCTTTTTGTTGAACTCTATCAAAATATCATCAAGATTTACTAATTCTTGTGGTTAAGTCTCCGCAGATCGAGCTCTTCTATCTCCACTGCTCCAGAAGTTGTTGACAAGTAGGAAGATGAATTCTGCCCAGGTCATAGGATGTGTTCCCTTATAGATGCCCCCTAATATTATACATTTCTCTAGCTAAATGTAGAACCTACTATGAGCATGAAAGAGTCAATACACAGTTTCTACAAGAAACTTAAAGGAAACGATTTTACTAATCAAACTACTGGTATGACAGTATAGATTATAGAATAACAATAAAAATGATACCTGTCATGTAGTAATCCGATGTGCCAGCACTGAGAAATCAAGCTTAGAAGCCATAAACAAGTTTACCAGGAAGTGCATTGTCAAAAGACTCTGAGTACACAGACACGCCCCCAATGCATTCCCAGGCTAATTTGCATGTAACTTTAAACCGAAATTCTCAGCGCTGGCACATCTGATTACAACAAGAAAGGTATCATTATTATTGCTATTCTACAACCTATACTTCCATATCTGTAGTTGGATTAGTAAAATCGCTGTGAAAGGTTCCCTTTAAATTTCTTGGAGAAACTGTTTCCTCTTTTACTCTGATAGAAGGTTCTTCATTTAGTGACGGAAATGTAAAATAATACAAGATATCTGTAATCTGGGCTGAATTCATATCAACCAGTGAAAAACTTTTGGACTAATGGTGCCCAAATACATAACTGTGAAAACTAGTACATCTCAATGTCAATCTGGTGGCTTTGTCATAAAAAGGACAAAGACAGCCTAGGTCATGGTTTTGCAGTAGTAGTACCAATAAAGTACAGCACATGATCACTGGGGCTACTGATTAGCACTGCGATCACATGCTGGAAGTGTATTGGGGGCATGTCAAACGTGAGTACATCGAAACGCCCCCAGTGCATAGTAACATAGTAACATAGTTTGTAAAGCCGAATAAAGACTTGCGTCCATCACATCCAGGCTAATCTGCCTTTGGCTTCAACGCTCGATTTCTCAGCACTGGAAAATCAGATTACGACAGGACAGGTATAATTTTTAGTGTTATTGTATGACCTATGAAACTCTACCGCTAGTTTGATTAGTACAAGTATCCTGACAGATTGACTTTAAAAGGAATTCCAAAATAGATGAGACCTTTGTGAAGTTCTATTAAAATGGCAACGAAAACGAAGAACAGTTGTGGATTTTCCCATTAGTGATTTCTTGCCAAAATCAATCCAAAGACTTGATGATAAGTCAACCAGGAAGTTGCAAAATCCCCGGAGAAGATTAAAAAAAAAAGATGGGCCTTGCTCATATCAGCGACTGTACAATGAGAAACAGGTCGGGTATAAATGTGATTCATGGTGGAGTAGGAAGGGAGAAACCACTGCCAAGAGTAACATTCACTTCACACTGGTGAATGTAACACGACATCCACCGAGAATACAGAAGTCAAAATCTAAATGGCTGAGATGAAGTAGAGGGATCTGTGACTTGCTTCCCTCATCCTGGTCTGCAAGACTCTGTTGTGCTCCACGTTGGGTTTTACAGATGGTTTGGCGTGATCCCCTGGGAGCATCTGCCTGGGACTATATAAGGCTCACCAAGACACACACCTGTGTCTTGCTATTAAGACTTCAGGGTTTCTAGACTCTGGCTTGGTCTACACATCTTGACCTGTTCAGCTGCTGTCCACAGTCTTCTCGGTGTCTGCCGCTTGCCCACCTGCGGTCTCCGGGACGTCTCCCGCTTGCCTGCGATCTCCTGGACGTCTCCCACTTGCTTGCATGTGACCTCATTGACATCTCCCACCTGCCAGTGGTTTCCAGCATGCCACTTGCCTGTGGTCTTATGGATGTTGCCCATCTGTCTGCAGTTTGTCATCCCACCTACCTGCAGGTTTCCTTGACGTCTTCCACCTGCCTGCGATTTTATTCATACATCTCACCTACCTGACTGCGGTCTTCTGTTCCTCAGCTGCTTGTATCCTCGCCTATCTGTGGCACCAATGCCTGTGTGGTCACCCGTGCCTTAGGATCCACCCCACCTGGTAATTCTAACACTAAAATTTTTTGGATTGGTCTTGTCAAAACTTTGCCTTGAACGCAATAAAGATGCTAGGTTAGAACCTAAAACCAATCCACATACGATTACTTACATGATATGCGGTTCTCTATGATCTGAACATTGAAAAGATTTTCCGGTAATTTACATTTATGTATAGCCTATCCTACCCCACCCTCTGGGACCACGACTGATCAACAGAAGGAAGAGATAGCAGTGGTAACGCGCACAGCCACATATATGGTTGTTATTCTGCCCGATACTGCAGGAAACGTGAGCAGATTGTCAGCTGATCAATGCAGGTCCTAGCAGTGGGACTTATACATCACATACTGGCTACTTAAAGAATGGATCATATAGCCTGATGTACCCATCCTTCACCTACAAGTCACAAGCTTGTTTTGGTCCTAGAGCTCTATCTACTGTTTGTTCCATCTGCAAGTGACCCAAGTGGCAGGAAGTTGGCCCTTAACTAAACAGGGTCAGGACTATGGTGCGTGTCTACGCTACTCCTAACAAATACGTACGTATCTGCCCAGTCTTTAAGCAAATTACTAAACACCCTACAACTTGGCTTGACAATTGGCATACCAGCTGAGGCAGTGCACATGCCCGAGTCTTCTGGCTGGGAGTCTTGCTTCTCTGGGCGTGCGCCATCTTCAACTGTATTGGCTGTGGTAGAGCAGGATCATAGGCTACAGGCAGCTGTAGGACAACTTACAAGACGTCACTGCATGTGCCGGTGCGGTCTGTGTGCATGCAGGGAACAAGAGGACTGGATTGCATAGATTAGGGGAGTATAAACTTTTATTTTTATTTGTTGTCAGTAGCACAAAAGGTATTATTGCTTGTAGAGGAGACCCTTTCAGACGGCATCATTACTTTTTAAATGTGCAGTCAGGAGGCATTATTTGTTTCAACAGGGCACTTAGTGGGCATTATTGCCGAGTTGGGGGGGATGCAATAATTTTTTTGCCCTGCTACTGACAGTTCGTTGTCAGCCTCCATAGACACTTGGATAAAATAAGCTCTAGATTTCGCACAGATCCCGTAGATCCAGTTATGTTTTTACAAACCATATTGGGTTAAATATGCCCCATAATAGATTTCTGACTCTCAGCCGTGCTTTCATTTCTGTGTGGTGAAGAAAGACTGATGCTCACAATTTCCTGACCACTGTCCAGTTGGTTTACTCTTCCAAATGGCTTGACGTGAAAGGAAATCCTGCGCTGGAGGCTTCTTTATGTGAAATGGACAATAGGAAACTGAATGAAAACAAACAATAAATACTATTTAAAGAGTGAAAAGTAAACCATGTTCATATTTTGGGTATGTGTGGAAGCTATAAATGTGAGATGTGCTTGTTTCTTATACTGTAAGTGTTTGATAACAAAGCAATACACGCAATAGACCAGCACTGGAGAAGAGATACACCTCTAGGAAACTATTAACCTGTCACCGGTTTACCGTGATAGCGAGTGGCCAGAAGATCGCAGTGTCTGATTTCACGTACTACTGCACTTAAAAGCATTTCTCCCTCGTATTAAACGGTGCAGGTTTCCGTTAGTGGTGCAGGGGTTAATCTGTTCAGCTTGGAGTCTCTGAAGCTTTCCTGCTTAAATGATCTCAGCTGTTCAGTATTGGCCACTCCCCTCACCTATATATGCTCTCCACTGGCAATCTGGATTGCCAGTGTTAGCCTTATACTGCCTGGTGTGGAGAGGAGGTGTCAGTTGTTGGTAGAGGAGTTTGAAGAGTTGATATGCTACTGTTGCTTGATTTGTCTGTGTGCAAATCCTCATTCTCTCCTATTTGGTTTTCCTCCCTTTTCTTCCGGTGTTTCCCTCTGTTGTCTGTGAGTGAATATTTGTATGATTGGTATTTTCATTTTCTTTTGTGTATATACATACACCATTCCTCCCCACTTCCCTGGGTGGAGGAAGGGGACAGATAAGGGCTGATTCAGAAGTTCATTAAGGTATGTGGCCCTGGTGTCTTCACCATCAGAAGTAATCCGGGGAGCAGGGATAGCTAGGGCGCCTCTAGCGTTAGGGACAGGGAAGGAGACCCTGGCCCCGGGTAATCTGAAAACAGAGTTGCGACATAACCGCTATGGGCAAAAACTGAAAGTAGGGCCATGACAGATTCCATGCAAGTTCTAGTCGATAACTTCTGGAAACAATAGTGATTGGTCATGTGAAGATATACACACTGGGCACAGACAGCCACTGAGGTCTTTTTTTTCTGCTAATCAGTGTGATTGTCTGCTTGTACTGCATCAGGGGTTAAGGATCCCATTGGCTTTAGATGAAAGGAAGACAAACCTATTTTGTCAAATCTGGCTGACCATATCACTATTCCCCGACAAATGATTAGAAGGATCAGGAAGGTGGAATTTCAATGGCCAATCTTTTTCTGCTTTTAGGAAAGATAAGCCGCTGCTAGAGATGCATCTTGAACCGGCATAATGAATGTTTAAAATCGATAGCAATGACCCTCTGATGTTTTGTTGCATGCAGCATCTTCAGGGCATATAGAGACATTTGATCCGGACTCTGCCTTATTATATACCAGCTATTGAACCCGTTCTATGCCCGGGTGGCAAGAATTGTTATTGGTATATGCTCCCCCATCCTGTTATGTGCTGCCCCCATCCTGTTATGTGCAGCCTCCATCCTGTTATGTGCAGCCCCCATCCTCTTTTGTGCTGCCCCCATTTGGAGGCCGGGGGAGGAGTGTGGCGCCGGAGTATGCGTGGCCCATACTGCGCTGTCCGGCGCCAATTTGTCTTCACTAAAATGGTGCCTGATAGCACGCTATGCGCAATACGCCGATTCCGACGCCACACTCCTCCCCCTGACTCCGGCCAAAACAGAGGTGCCGCGACAAAATTCCTTCAGGTCAGGTATGTACTTTTGGCGCCTGAACTCACGGTATGCATTCAATGTCTACCCATACAGAGATCTCCGGCGCCATATACTTCTCTTACCTTCTTATCTGTAATGGCTGGATGCGTTCTTCTGTCTGGAGCCAGACTGCGCAGGCACGTCGCACTTGCGCAGTCTATAGTGGTTTCGGACAGAAGGACACATCCCTGGTTATATTATAGATGTCCCCCAGTACTGTTAATATCGCCCATCCTGGTATATATGACCCCCCCTTCCTATTATATGTGGCCCCCATCCCCGGATGCATGGCACCCCCTGATCTCCATCCTGGGATGCATGGCACCTCCTGATCTCCATCCAGAGATGCATGGCACCCCATGATCTCCATCCAGAGATGCATGGCACCCCATGATCTCCATCCCGGTATGCATGGCACCCTTCAACCTTATATGCAAGGCCCCCATCATCCCTATCCTGGTATGCATGGCACCCCTCATCCCTATCCTGGTATGCATGGCACCCCTCATTCCCAATCCTGGCATGCATGGCACCCCTCATTCTTATCCTGGTCAGCATGGTACCCCTCATCGCCCGATCCTGGTATGCATGGCCCCTCATCCCCATCACGCTGCACACACAAAAAAAGATAAACACTTCTACTCACCTTTCTTCCCTGTGCTCCAGAGCTGTGTCCAGTTCTGCTGGAATAGTCCTCCGGAGGCCGGGGGAGGAGTGTGGCGCCGGAGTACGCGCGTGCCCATACCACGCTGTCCGGCGCCATTTTGTTGAAGACACACTGCAAATGTGTCTTCAGTAAAATGAGGCCGGATAGCGCGCTATGCAAATGCGCCGATTCAGACGCTGCAGTCCACCCCCGGCCTCCGGCCAGAACAGAGGAGCCGCGGCAACACTCCTCCCGGTCAGGTATGTCCTTATGGCGCCAGAGATCACGGTATGCGTTCAGTGCCAATGCGATCTCCGGCGCCATACATTCCTCTTACCTGTAACGGCTGGATGCCTTCTACTGTCAGGAGCCAGACTGCGCAGGCACATCGCGCGGTTTATAGAGGCTTCGGACAGGACACATCTCCCGTTATATTATAGATACCCTGATGCCTGATTCATTTTGGGCTTGGTGTTGCCAGTTAAAAGGCTTTTGGGGTATAAATCTATGAACTTGTACCTGCATTATGTAACCCCTGTAGCGTTTCGGCTCTATCCTGTGATGTTCATTAGAATCTGGGAGTATATCGGGTACTCCATAAGGTTTGGCTTTACATGGAGCTCCATTATGAGTCTACTGCTAAACTCGGGATTGCCTTTATGTCTTTCTGTTGGTGGATCATAAAGGGGATGTCCACTACTTCGATACTGATAATCCTTAGGAAGGGTCATCAGCATCATATCGGTGGGAGATAGACATCCGGCACCTTCACTGGTCAGGCTGTTCTGTGGCACTGCAGCTCAGCTCCCATTGACTGGGTGTTCATACTGTACCCCATAACCTGTTGCCTTACCAGAGTTCTAATGAGACCCCTCTGGAGTATTGCCTGGTGGTCGTCCCAGTGCATGTTCCTGAGATGCAGACTCTGTTCTACTGTCGGTAATACAGATGAAAATCCTACACTTTATAACATGTATCCAGTACCCCGTATAGGAGTATGTAATAAACTCTGCATTGCTTTATTAGACTACACTCACCTCTGCTATTCCGGGACACACTGATTCTGTACTTTCTGTTATTGTGTTTCCTGAACCTTGTATCCAAGCCAAACCCCAGATTTCACAGATATCCAAAATTCTGCATTCTGTGTCCGAAGTGCAGGTAGAATATAAAGCTGGATACACACATGCAGTTTTTGATGCAGTTCATAGTGCAGGTTTTTATAGTTTTTTTATTTTCTTTTTGCATCCATTCCCAAGTACAGCTTTAAAAAATGCACACCACAAATTGCACTGACAGCCTTATAGTTATGGCCAGTGAAAGATGAAGGCGAGAAGATACAATATGAGGAAGCCCTGCAAAAGTTCAGCCAGGCAGCGAGGAGCTGAAAAGTCAATAACCCAGGGACAGAGAGAGGCGAGGGATTGAAGAAGCTGCCGAAACCAGAGAGAAAATAAATCATTGTGCGGAAACAAATCCTCAGAAGAGAGAAAGTCACAAAAGGACATATATGAAGGACGGAGATCAGGAAACAAAAAGAGGCTGAGCGATGGCCAGGAGCCGCAGATGATATTTCGGTTAGCAGCCATTTACACGACTCTGGATCCGCAATTAAATTCATCAGATTGGATTTCATAAATGCGTCGCCTATATAACACATCACCGATGGCTCTGAGTCTTACACACCAACTTAGTAGGAATTTATAGGAAATATTTCTTAATGTGGGAGACGGAGAAGCAACGTCATCAGAAACCCTTTTAAACCATTTTAAGGGGGAGTTCCAACTGGATGATCATTATTCAATAGAAAGTTAGGGTGAGCAGAGTAGAAGTTGAGAGCAAAATTGAGTGGAAACAGACCACCCCTTAGTCGCACCCAGTCACTTACTGGGGAAGTGTGAGACCTCTGTCTATACACATGGGAGGCACAATTTTGGTGGTCACCAGATGGAGAATTTCCTTTGCTTCTGGATGGTTCATGACAAAGCTGCTGCGATATCATGTAGTCATGGTCCGATAGACAGTATCTCAGACTTCAACTATCACCCAGCAGAGCTCAGGTTATGAGCAGGCGTTTCAGGTCTTTGCAGTGGTCCATCCATTTCCAACTACTGAGGAGACAAAGAATCTGCAATTTTAAAAGTTGAAGGAGTAGATGTTAAACACAGAAAATGTGTCTTCTTTCTGGACCCTGTTTTTTTTTTTCTTTAAAAGACAAAAGCCTCAAATTCTTCAGGCACCTTGGCAGTGTCCATCTACATCTGACTAGTGAGGAGAGGAAGAATCTGCTGAAGTGCAATTTTAGAAATCAAAGAGTAGATCTTAAACAAAGAAAATACTTTTAGTTATTCTTTCTAGACCCAGTTTTTTTTTTAAGACAAAAGTCTCAAAATCTTTAAAAAAGGTCTGGTGTCTTAATATCCAGCTAGGACTCCAATCAGTGATTGTTCGTTAGAGCAACATTGCCCCTCTAAAATCTCTTTTTTGCGGTGGCTGACACAAGGGTCTCCTGGATCTTCTAAGCAAACTCCTGGCCGAAATGAAAAGTTCCTTAACTGGTGGTGGCATGGCGACATGAATTCATCCACCTGAAAGAAAATGATACTAATTGATACTAAATTACCAATTTCTTGATTCTGAGGTCCAGAAAGAAGCCACAGAAATGTCTTGGAGTTATTTTTTACTCCTGTTTCATTTGTTCTGAGCTCTGCAGCCGATCAGTGGCTCAGCGGTCAAATCTCTTCTGATCTGTTGGAGACCAATGGAGCTGGAGAAAACGGACAGATTCCGAGGCCAAGTATGGCTTATGTATTGATTTATTATGCTTATTTTATATATCGTCATGAGATTCGACTTATCCTTGCAATAGATGAGTCCCTGCACACTTGGTGCAACCCTCGACAAGGTTGTAGCAATACAAAGAAATCCAGGAACCAAGGCACCAGACGTCCTCCTTTGGTAACTTTATTGGTACAGAAAAATCACAATGTTTCAGCCGCGTACAGCCTTTATCAAGCTATAGAAAAAAGATATGCATATCTCTCTTTTTTATGGCTTGATAAAGGTCACACGAGGCCAAAACGTTGTGATTTTTCTTTACCAGTAAAGTTACCAAGGACGTCTGGTGCCTTGGTTCCTGGATTTCTCCATCAGATTCCCCAGCGCTTTACAGTCACCATCATCGCTGTCCCCATTGGGGCTCACAATCTAGATTCCCTATCAATTTGTCTTTGGAGTGTGTGAGATAATCGGAGAACCCGAAGGAAACTCACATAAACATGGAGAGAACATACAAATCCCTTGCAGGTTCTTTTATTAGGACTGCATCCGAATGGTAATTTGTAATAAAGAGTGGGAAAACCCATTTACTGTAGTGGCAAATTGTGCTATATAAACTCTGCCAAAAAGAGACAGACATATCCCTTCCCAGCCTGACCCCGATCTTCTAAACTGATTTACAGTCATGGCCGAAAATGTTGGCACCCTTGAAATTGTTCCAGAACATGAAGTATTTCTCCCAGAAAATGATTGGAATCGCACATGTTTTGTTACACACGTTTACTTCCTTTGTGGGTATTGGAACAGAAAAAATAAACTGAGGAAAAAAGGCAAATTGGACATAATTTCACACAAAAAAACCGCACAAATGGTCGAGATCAAATGGTCAGCACCATTCCAAAATTGTGGGTAAACTAATTTGTTTCAAGCATGGAACTGTAGCAAATCTCCCTGGACATGGACGGCAGAGAAAAATTGATGAAAGGTTGCATCGCAGGATAGTCCAATGGTGGATAAGCAGCCCCAATCAAATTCCAAAGAAATCCAAGCTGTCCTGCAGGCTCAGGGTGCATCAGTGTCAGAGCTTTTTGGTAAAGCACATCATTCTACTGTTTAACGAAAACGGAATGATGCCTACAAAGAAAAGAACACTTTACCTATAGTCAAATATGGTGGAGGTTCAAAGATGTATTGGGGTTGTTTCGCTGCCTCTGGCACTGGGTGCCTTGACTGTGCAAGGCATCATGAAATCTGAAGATTACTAAAGGATTTTGGGTCGCAATGTAGTGGCCAGTGTCAGAAAGCTCGGATTGCGTCCTAGGTCATGGGTCTTCCAGAAGGACAATGACCCCAAACATACTTCAAGAATCATCCAAAAATGGATGGAAACAAAGCATTGGAGAGTTCTGAAGAGGCAGCAATGACTCCAGATCTAAGTCCTATTGATCACCTGTGGAGAGATCTTAAAATTGCTGTTGGGAGAAGGCACCCTTCAAATATGAGAGACCAGGAGCAGTTTGTAAAAAAATAGTGGTCCAAAATTCCATTTGAGAGGTGTAAGAAACTTGATGGTTATAGGAAGCGATTCATTGCGGTTATTTATTCCAAATAACCAAATATTAAGTTGAGGGTGCCAACAATTTTGTCCAAATTGGACCCAAAATTCTATGCATTTATGTAATAAAAAAATATTGAAAAGATGTCCATTTTCTTTAGGAATACAGACTTGGAATCGCACTACGGAATTTGCTTTTTCAGGTTTGAGCCAATACTCCAGCCACTATTTATAAGTAAGGGATGGGTATTTGGCAAGACAAACTATAAAGAAATTAACCAGTTTTTGCATCAAGACACTTTATATTGCATCTCCACACAAAATTTACTTGCTAACTTGCCAACTCATATATTATTGAGAGGGAAAGAGCCTTCTGCTGAAAAACATTAAAAATGTAATGATCTTTCAAAAATTCTGCTCTAAGACTTGCAACAAACTACGAGCAGGATCCACATCATTTGTTTATGCGTTTGAGGCAGAAATTGACATTATGCAGAAGCACTTTATATATGGATAGAAATGGCCACAATTGGTACAACCAGTGGACGCTATGTACACTCAGTGTGTGGTCCCTTATTCTTCAGCAATGGGGGGCTGTAAACTAGTATTGCACACTTGCTAAAGTTTTTGGTTAGGTGAGGATATTCCTGCCAATATATGGACTGCACGCAAAATCTGCATCTTTGTGAAGTCTCCCAGGACAGATGATTGCCCTAGAACTGAGTAATGGGGGCATGAATATCATAGAAAATGGGGGGGCATTAGCAAAAATATTTTGACCCCAGCAGTCAATGGTGCCCACATTCAATTTGAAATTATTTTTCATTTTTCTTTTTATACAGTCATGGCTGAAAGTGTTGGCACCCTTGAAATTGTTCCAGAAAATGAAGTATTTCTCCCAGAAAAATTATTGCAATCATAGTCAAGGCACCCAGAGCCAGAGGCAGCAAAACAACCCCAAACATCTTTCAACCTCCACCATATTTGACTGTAGGTGCTATGTTCTTTTCTTTGTAGGCCTCATTCCAATTTTGGAAAACAGTAGAATGATGTCCTTTACCATAAGGCCATGTGCCCACGATGCAGAAATGCTGCATATTTTTTCCGCTTCTCCCTGGCAGGAAAAACGCATGCGGATTTTACATGCGTTTTTCCCGCCAGGTAGAAACGTTTGTCAAGCGTTTTTGCATGCATTTCTGCATGCGGGTTATCAAGCGCTTTTCCAAGCGTTTTTAGCATCACTTGGAAAAGTGCTTGACAACTTGTTCACACTATATAAATCCATGCAACCGGCATGTATTTATATAGTGTGACCAAGTAATTAAAAAAAAAAAAGAATAAGAATGGTAAAAAATAAAGATTATACTCACCTTCCGATGTCCTCCCGGTGTTTTCTCTGCTGCGTCCGGTGTCTTGGGCGGCTCGCGGTGGTGTGAAGGACCTGCGGTGACGTCATTGGGTCATGTGACAGGTCACATGACTCAATGACGTCATGGCAGGTCCTTCATAACACCGCGACCCATACAGCAGACCAGACGGAGGGGAGAAAACACCGGGAGGACATTGGAAGGTAAGTATAATCTTTTTTTCTTATTTTAAATTCTTTTTTTTTAACAGGTTCTATGGTACCCAGGTCTGGATGAGAGTCTCCTCTTCTCCAGACCTGGGTACCATCCGCACATTGAACAATGTGATATCTGCATGTACAGATGCAGTGATGCGGATGTCACACGGTCCAAAGCAAGTCAAAGGGGGCGATTATGCAGCGTCTCCGCAAAATTAATGGACATGCCGTATATTTTTCCGCAATGATAATCTGCAGCGGAAATTTCCGCAGCATGTGCACAGCACATGCGGATTATCATTGGGGAACATGGGGCACGTACTACCAAGCATTTTTTAAGCATTTTCGCTGTGGAAATTCCGCGGCAAAAACACTTGAAAAAAGCATAGTGGGCACGCAGCCTAAAGCTCTATCTTGGTCTTATCTGTCCACAAGACACTTTGCCAGAAGGATTTTGGCTTACCCACGTACATTTTGGGAAACTGCAGTCTAGCTTTTTTATGCCTTTGTGTCAGCAGTAGGGTCCTTCTGGGTCTCCTGCCATAGCGTTTCATTTCATTCACATGTGGATGGATAGTTCACGCTGACACTGATGCACCCTGAGCCTGCAGGACAGCTTGGATTTCTTTGGAACTTGATTGGGGCTGCTTATCCACCATCCGAACTATCCTGCATTGCAACGTTTCATCAATTGTTTTCTGTGATCCACGGCCAGGGAGATTAGCTACAGTGCCATGGGCTGTAAGCATCTTGATTATGTTGCGCACTGTGGACAAAGGAACATCAAGATCTCTGGAGATGGACTTGTAACCTTGAGATTGTTGATATTTTTCAATAATTTTGGTTCTCAAGTCCTCAGACAGTTCTTTTCTCTTCTTTCTGTTCTCCATGCTTAGTGTGGCACACACAGACACACAATGCAAAGGGTGAGTCAGGTTGAGTCAACTTCTCCCCTTTTTATCTGGTTTCAGGTGTGATTTTCATATTGCCCACACCTGTTACTTGCCATAGGTGAGTTTGAACAATCATCGCATGCTTGAAACAAAGTAGGTTACCCGGCATTTTCGAAAGCTATGGACAATTTTGTCAAGACCATTTTTTGTGGTTTTGTGTGAAATTATGTTCAATTTGCCTTTTTTCTGTTTTTTTCTCTTCCAATACACACAAAAGGAAATAAACATGTGTATAACAAAACATGTGCAATAATTTTCTGGGAGAAATACTTCATTTTCTGGAACAATTTCAAGGGTGCCAACACTTTTGGCCATCACTGTATATTGGACACCTGTGAAGACAACATCCTCATGCACGTTGTCACAAACTACTAAAGTGATGAAAAGATGAGCCAGGAAAGACCCCTTTACAATTTGTACACCCATGAACGAAGCAAATAAGCTTTTTTCATACACAGCCAGGCACGTGCTGCAATGGCCAGGAATGGCACCAACTCGGAGCAGCGTAAATTAACAAATCAGATGCTTTGGTCAATAGCGACCGAGGCCTCTAAACAGTATGACACAGAGAGAAAGACTACTCCCTCCATGACCCCATTGCCCCCACACACAATATGGTTTCAGAGGGCTGATGGATTGTCATGGCAGCTGGGGGCCTAATAAATGAGGGCATGAAAAAAATGAAAAAGATGGCAATAACAAAAAAAAGAAGTCACTGCAGCAACAAGGGGTTAAAAAGGTTTTCCAGACTTAGTGCAACATACTTTGAGTACAAGCAGTTGAATCAACCAAAAATCTGTAAGTTATTACATATTATAGGAAAGATGTCATTACTTAACTAAACAAAAAAAAATTAAAGTGTGCCTGTCATTCAGCCAAAACCAGAGTGTGAGCATTTCATGATTGTTCTCTTCTCTCTTTCACCCAAAACTTGTACAAAAGCACGGTGTTGCTGCCCACATACCTCTCAACAAGGTAGTGGATGTAACTTGCCATCCACTTTATCAAAAAGCAACTACACGTCTTCATCATTCTGTCGGCACTATAGGTGCTGTAATTTCATTTCCCTTAAGCATGCTTTGCTCCAGACATGTTCCGCCCACACTTCATGTAGAAAGACAGAGATCTGCCCATACTTCCTGAGGACATGGCCCACCCCCACTTTCTGTACAGTAACAAAGACCTGGCCCCAGTTCCTGTAGAGAGAATGACCCATGCCAATTCCTGTAGAGACAAATACCCTCCCCACTTTCTGTAGAGCAGGAGTCTCAAACTTGGCTGGGTATATGGGCAGCACATGAAAAAAAATTTAATTTGAAGGGCCGTATTATTTGCAGGACGAGATGACATTTTTAGTGATACCCAACGTGCCCCTGACGAAGCTTGGGTGAAACGTGCGTTGGGGCATATAGGACCACAGGTTACACTAGGTCTTTGTAATGTAAGTACTCTCTTGAATTTGTTTTTGCTCTGCCATTATGGTTAAACAGTCTGATATTGAAGGGCATCATTTTGAGTCGAGCTTAATAGTAATAACAAAACATTTCTAGCATATGCAATAACCAATAGCAACATCAAGTTATACTTTATGTGGTTCTCCATATGATTACTCTGTTCCAGTATTCATGCCAATATTTTTTTATTCAAATCAATAAAAGTTATATTTTATGAGACTCCATGCACCTTTTGGTCTTTCTTGTCAGTATTCTCTGGTCCCTATCTTATAGTAATGTCCCATCCTGATCATCTTGTAGTAATGAACCCATCCTGGTCCCCATCTTGTAGTAATGTCCCCCATCCTGTAATGACCCTATCCTGGTCCTCATCTTGTAGTAATGATCCCATCCGGTAATGACCCTATACTGCTCCTCATCTTGTAGTAATGACCCCAACCTGATTCCCATCTTGCAGTAGTGGCCACATCCTGGTCCTTAACTCTTCACATACACATAAAAAAAAGAAAAAGAAAAGATCTTTCTCACCAAACGTCGCTCTCTCAGCGAACAGCGTCCTCTTCCACAGCCGGGGCACATCGTCATGGAGAGCACCGATGCCTGCGGGCCACATGAAGCAGCCTCAGGGGCCACATGCGGCTCACATGTTTGAGACCCCTGCTGTAGAGAGACAATGATAAATCCCCACTACCTGCTGGGAGACAAAGACCCGCTCCCACTTCCTGTAGAGAGAAAATGACCTGCCTCCACTTACTGTAGAGATAAAGACCGGCCCCCGCTTCCTGTAGAGATAAGACCGGCCCCCGCTTCCTGTAGAGATAAGACCGGCTCCCGCTTCCTGTAGAGAGATAAGACCGGCCCCCGCTTCCTGTAGAGAGATAAGACCGGCCCCGACTTCCTGTAGAGATAAGACCGGCCCCCGCTTCCTGTAGAGAGATAAGACCGGCCCCCACTTCCTGTAGAGATAAGACCGGCCCCCGCTTCCTGTAGAGATAAGACCGGCCCCCGCTTCCTGTAGAGATAAGACCGGCCCCCGCTTCCTGTAGAAATAAGACCGGCCCCCGCTTCCTGTAGAGATAAGACCGGCCCCCGCTTCCTGTAGAGATAAGACCGGCTCCCGCTTCCTGTAGAGAGATAAGACCGGCCCCGACTTCCTGTAGAGAGATAAGACCGGCCCCCGCTTCCTGTAGAGAGATAAGACCGGCCCCCGCTTCCTGTAGAGAGATAAGACTGGCCCCCGCTTCCTGTAGAGATAAGACCGGCCCCCACTTCCTGTAGAGATAAGACCGGCCCCCGCTTCCTGTAGAGATAAGACCGGCCCCCGCTTCTTGTAGAAATAAGACCGGCCCCCGCTTCCTATAGAGATAAGACCGGCCCCCGCTTCCTGTAGAGATGAGACCGGCCCCCACTTCCTGTAGAGATGAGACCGGCCCCCGCTTCCTGTAGAGATGAGACCGGCCCCCGCTTCCTGTAGAGATAAGACCGGCTCCCGCTTCCTGTAGAGAGATAAGACCGGCCCCGACTTCCTGTAGAGAGATAAGACCGGCCCCCGCTTCCTGTAGAGAGATAAGACCGGCCCCCACTTCCTGTAGAGAGATAAGACCGGCCCCCACTTCCTGTAGAGATAAGACCGGCCCCCGCTTCCTTTAGAGATAAGACCGGCCCCCGCTTCCTGTAGAGATAAGACCGGCCCCCACTTCCTGTAGAGATAAGACCGGCCCCCAATTCCTGTAGAGATAAGACCGGCCCCCAATTCCTGTAGAGATAAGACCGGCCTCCGCTTCCTGTAGAGATGAGACTGGCCCCCAATTCCTGTAGAGATAAGACCGGCCCCCCGCTTCCTGTAGAGATGAGACCGGCCCCCGCTTCCTGTAGAGATAAGACCGGCCCCCAATTCCTGTAGAGATGAGACCGGCCCCCGCTTCCTGTAGAGATGAGACCGGCCCCCGCTTCCTGTAGAGATGAGACCGGCCCCCGCTTCCTGTAGAGATGAGACCGGCCCCCGCTTCCTGTAGAGATGAGACCGGCCCTTTTTAATACATCTGTGTGTCGGCTGCTAGAAACAGATTACACTTCACAACAGTCAGTGGACAGTAAGTCACTCACAATGGAGACGCACAGTGACCATGTAAGCGATTTATTCATCATAGTAATGAAAGACAATAGATTTAATGAAATATCAAACTACATTATTACTGATATACAAAGTTACTTATATAACACAGGCCTGTATCCAGGATAAAGCAATCACTGCACTACTCTATAACATTTCATATTTCATTATATATTCGCAAATGCAATTCACTGAATAAAATAAGGGTTACGGTGCGACAGGCGGACATCGAGGCAGATTTCTGCCTTTTTAACTGGTTGATGACTTGGCAGCTCCATTCTAGATTGAGACATTGAAGAGGTGATCCGACTTTTAAAAAACAATCCTATACGTTCAGATAAAATACCTGCTATTTAGCTCTTCTTTCTGCAACCAATGCAGCATTTCTGCCATAAACTATGTTCAACTTAACCATATTTGTGTTTCTCTTTTGACGCCAAAATGTGGTGGAAAATTCTGCTCTTTTTGGCTCAAATCAATAACAAATTTGTCTAAATTGATTTGTTCCACAAAGAGGAAAACCAGACCAAAATCGATGTTCATGCAGAATAATAAATCTGCTTTGTTGCGGAATTGGATCATGTAAACTAACAAGTGTCCCAGAGACCAGCACTGGTCAGACGTGTCCCGTTATTGAGGTTACAGCTATACAAGCTGCGTCACGGCCTTTATATCTTCCAACTCTTCTATGTCCGGTGTGGGTGGCCTACAAAAAAAGAAACATGAAATGCTGCAATATATGTCCGTGATATAGCGTTAAGCAGACTTTCTTTTTAAGAACTGATTGCAAAGAAAATTAAAGGCTGTGTACAGGTTTGTACGGAATAGTAACTTTCTAAATAGTCTTCATTAAAAGTTTTCTACCATTTTGCTAATCGAGTCTCCAATTCTTTTATCTAGCTGAATGATCTGCAAAAATGTTACAAATCAGACACAGCTCCTGCACCATTCTGACTTCCTCCTCTCCTCCCACCTCTTCTCTCAGTGTTAGGAATTGCAGCAGGGAGGGGTTGTACACAGATCTGTAGTGTTGGAGAGAAGAGAAAATATCTACAGCCTCAAGGAGAGCAGAGAAAAGAAGCTGTAGATAAAGAGGAAAGCACAGTAAGAGGAAATGAGTGCAGGATAGAAGCTGTGTTCATACTGGATATGAGCTAATAAAGATATGAGCACTATGGATATGCACAGCATTCACATAAAGCCTGTGAGGGATGCACAGAGCTCACTCCAGCCTTTATTCCAATGAAAGACAATGAGAGCTCACATCCAGCCAACATTACTAGCAGACATGCAGAACTCACATCTAAACTATATTAAGGGGAGGGACACAGCTAACATCCAGCCTATATTACCGGGAAGGACACACAGAGCTCATATCCAGCCTATGTTAATGGGAAAGTCACACAGACCTCACATCTATTTTATATTACCAGGAGAGACACAAAGAGCTCACACCCAGCCTCCCTTATTGGTAGAAACTCACACCTTACATTCAGCCTATATTACTGGTAAAAACACACACCTCGCATCCAGCCTATATTACTGGGAGACACACAGACCTCACATCCAGCCTATATTACTGATAGTTACACTCATACCCCATATCCAGCCTATATTACTGGGAAAGACACACAGACCTCACATTCAGACAATATTAATACCACAGACATGCAGAACTCACATCCAACCTATATTAAGGGGAGGGACACACAGATCTCAAATGCAGCCTATATTACTGGGAGAGACACACAGACCTCACATCCTGCCTATATTAATGGGAGAGACACACAGACCTCACATCCAGCCTATATCACTGGGAGAGACACACAGACCTCACATCCAGCCTATATCACTGGGAGAGACACACAGACCTCACATCCAGCCTATATCACTGGGAGAGACACACAGACCTCACATCCAGCCTATATTACTGGGAGACACACACATACCTCACATTCAGCCTATATTACTGGGAGAGACACATAGAGCTCACATCCAGCCTATATTACTGGGAGAGACACACAGACCTCAAATGCTGCCTATATTACTGGGAGAGACACACAGACCTCACATCCAGCCTACATTACTGGGAGAGACACACAGTTCTCACATCCAGCCTATATTACTGGGAGAGACACACAGACCTCACATCCACCCTATATTGGTGGGAGAGACACACAGAGCTCACATCCAGCCTATGTTACTGGGAGTGACACACAGTGCTCACATCCAGCCTATATTACTGGGAGAGACACACAGTGCTCACATCCAGCCTATATTACTGGGAGAGACACACAGTGCTCACATCCAGCCTATATTACTGGGAGAGACACACAGTGCTCACATTCAGCCTATATTAGTGGGAGAGACACATAGCTCTCATTCAGCCTATATTACTGGGAGAAAAGAAAAAAAGACGTTGAAGCTGGTAGTAAGAAGCGCTAGGATGTCAAAATGAGGGGCAAACAGTCCATGAGCTAAAATTAAAAAGTAACCCAAAGCAGCTCACCAGTAACCCCAAAGGGGGGAAATGTGGAAAATGAAAAAGGTAAAAGCTGGTGATAAAAAGCGCTAAGACATATAAAATTCAGCAATTACTACCTTTATTAAAGTCCTTGTAAAAACACAACGCGTTTCCACGGCATGCAAGCCGTCTTCATCAGGTGATTATCACGTGATGAAGATGGCTTGCACGCCGTCGAAACGAGTTGTGTTTTTACAAGGACTTTAATAAAGGTAGTAATTGCTGAATGTTATATGCCTTAGCGCTTTTTATCACCAGCTTTTACCTTTTGCATTTTCTATATTACTGGGAAAGACACAGAGCTCACATTCAGCCTTTATTACTGGGAGAGAAATACAGACCTCACATCCAGCCTATATCACTGGGAGAGACACAGAGACCTCACATCCAGCCTATATCACTGGGAGAGACACACATAGCTCACATCCAGCCTATATTACTGGGAGAGACACACAGAGCTCACATCCAGCCTATATTACTGGGAGAGACACACAGACTGTAGATCCAGCAAATATTACTGGGGAGGGACAATACCAGGGGTTCCCAGCACATTTGCGTGGCTGGGAGTTATGCTGCAGCCTGTCTCATTTGCTATACTACCTTGAACAGACACTGTACAGGGAACCATAATGCAGGGAGAACAGCACTAAGCTACCAATGCATCCCCTCCATTCTCAGGATCATCACACAAGTCTGACCCTCAAAATCATAAAGTGAGGGTATACGTATACCCTGGTGTAGATGGGAAAACCTTTTTTAATGGGAGGCAGAATTTTGCACTGCCACATTTGTTTGCCTTCAGCTGCACAGCAACCAATGATCCGACATTATACATATTCACCAATAAATTATAATGTTTTCTGACGTTTGCTGTAAATATTGTATTCATTGGTGGATATGTACAGTTGTTCTGACTGGTTGCAGGGGATTTAAGTAGAAGGCTCGGGCACTGCAGTATTAGCTTGCCTTGTGTTAGGGTTTGCAATGTTGCTGTCGTTTCAGTCTTCGTGGTGCCACCATAAAGAACGTAGATCATCATTGTATTACACGAGGCGGACGCAGCTCTGGATACCGCCATAAATGATACATTGCGCTTTGTAATCCTTTCCTTGTTATGTGATGTTATTAACATTGACCAAGACACCTAGAACAGCAGCAACGTTGGTAAATCTTTGCCTCGATGTTGATTAAATGGCTGCGGGATCAATACCGAGGTCTTGTCCTGCTCACACAGACATAAAGCTGCGCGGCACGTAAACCTCAGACTGTTCACACTGACAAGGTGCGAAATGCAACCGGTTCACTGATAAAATCATGAAAAATTAGAAATTATTAAGAGTTTATAAAAGCCATATAATATTGATATATGCTGTTACCTTCAGGGTAATGCATTCTTATTAATCAGAGGTTCTGAGCGTTAGACTGGGTTCACACATTGCAATTTTATTTATTTTTACTATAAGCTGTTTTATTCTTAATTTGCCCCCAATGTAAAAGTGAAAAATTTACTTCTTACAAATCAGAATCTGTGGATTTTCTAATTGTGTCTGGTAAGCCAGCAGAATTTGGAAGAAGGGAGAAGGTAAAAGCGAAAACGTCGATCAGGTAAATTTTTAGCCATTGTTAATGACGCGCCCCCTGGGCTGTGGGGCACCCGAAGCAGGGCCTTGTAGATGCTGGGGGTTGTAGTCACCGTGGCGGCGACCCGGTCCGTGACCCAGGGCGGTCAAACCAGGGTAGTCTATGTGTATAGGTTTATATAGTCCGACTACGCCACCTGTGGAATGCGGTTATTGGTAACCGCCGCTGCGGAGCAGTCCGCTGAAGCTGGTGGTGTGCGCAGCAAGGTGATGTAACTCCCCACAGGAAGAGTGGAGCTTCAGGGCAGCGTGTATGGATGACGGTGGTGATGGTGCAAGGCGTCGCGGTGCAAGAATAATCACAGAGTCCAAACGATGCAGTCCCAGATCCTTTACTCACGGTGGAAGCAGTTCCAGTTACAGGGCCAGTGTAAGAGCCCATGGCGTCCTGTGTTCACGCAGTGAGGGGCTCGGATGACCCTCAGATATCTCCAGAGTATTTATCAGGACCCCCTTCTGTGTGTCCTCTCTGGCCTTCTCCCTGCACCTCACACCTAGTAGCACTCCTGTCCGGTGTCCTCGGGCCTTGGTGGGCGACGTGTGTTCTGTTCCCTGGGTCCTATGCGGCTACCTTCTTAGTACTCTGGTATGGACTTATGGTCTGCGGTATTAGAAATGCTGCAGCCTCCGGTTCTCTAGTTAGGCCTTGTAGCTCTTGGCTAGTTAAGGGACCAGTTCCCTTTCTCCGGCCTGACCCTCCTACCTCCTGGCAGCGGCGGGCGTATGGGTGGCTTGCTGCACGGCCCGTACCCCTGGGGTCCCTTCTCTTCTCGTCCTGGAGCTTCTCCTGCTCCCCTTCTCTTTCCTCTCTCCTTCAGGCTCAGGCCTCCTGGCTAGGCCCGCCTCTGGAGCAGAGCTCGTACGGAGCCCCTGCTCCTGCACTCTAAGACTCCTTTCTCTCCCCGAACCAAGATGGTTCCTTACTTTTATATCTCCTACTCCAGTGCTCCCAGGATCTATGTCCTCCACCCATCCACTACATAGTTCCCCCTCTCTAAATGGTTCCTCCCCACTCCAGCCAGGGATCAGGGACTGTGCTCTCCCGTAGGAGCAATCTCGCCCTGTCCCCCGGAAATGTGGTGTAGTGGATGTAGTGTTAAGGAAAGAGTATGGCTCAGGACCCTACCTGAGAGTGAGATACCACACCTCTGGATGAGATGCAATACCTCTGTGGCGACCAAACCCTCAGGGGCGCCACACAAACATGATTTCCTGGCATTATATGACTTGTATCCTGCATTTATCATCAATCTCGATCTCTTCATGTCACCTGTCCCTGAGACGAGCTGCTATGATGTCTGGCGTACACAGCACACACAGAGAAGAGACGATCCTGCTCTCTTGTTTCTATCTTACACATACGAAGAAGCAGGAGCGGCATCATGGAGGACATTATGCAATAGTGCTGAGCAGTGTAGCTGTGAAGCCAGGACTATTATACAATAGTACTGAGCAGTGTAGCTGTGAAGCCAGGACTATTGTACAACAGTACTGAGCAGTGTAGCTGTGAAGCCCGGACTTGGGGACCAATAGTAAAAAAATGTACTAGAAGAAGCAGTATACATTTAAAAAAGCAGCAGCAGCAAGGAGAACATTATATAGCAGTACTGAGCAGTGTAGCTGTGAAGCCAGGATTTGGGGCAAATGGTAGAAATGTACTAGAAGAAGGAATACATATACAAAGTAGCAGAAGCAGCTCGGAGATTATACAACAGTAATGAGCAGTGTATCTGTGAAGCCAGGACTTGGGGCAGATGGTAAAAAATGTACTAGAAGAAGCAGTAGCAGCATGAAGGAAATTATACAACCGTACTGAGCAGTGTAGCTGTGAATCCAGGATTTGGGGGCAGATGGTAAAAATGTACTAGAAGAAGCAGTACACATACAAAGAAGCAGCAGCAGCATGGAGGACATTATACAACAGTTCTGAGCAGTGTAGCTGTGAATCCAGGACTTGTGGCCAGAAGAAATGGAATAGAAGAAGCAGTTATGTCTGTGGCTCTCACTCTCTGCAGCTCCTCCCTCCTCCTCTCTATAGACTTCTATAGGCAGCAGCTATAACTTGATCTCTACATGAGCAGACAATATGCTCTGAAGACAAACTTTACTAGTGAACTGAGAGTGAAGGATCGTTGCAAGAGGCGAGGAGTCCGAGTGAGGAAAGACTTTCTTATCTGTGCATGTACTTCTGATCTGTGAAATTAAAGTGATCATTGGACAAAGAAATGAAGAGATAATCAATATACTATGTAGATTCAAATGACCAAAGACAATTCTATCATATCAACAGGATGGACCATATATGTCTGGTAGGTGGAGGGGCATCATTGGGAGTTCTGCCTATTAGGAGGGACACCTGATCCGCAAGATGGGGCAGCTGCTGGTCTCTAAATCACGGCGGAGCTGCGCATGTTCATGGGTCTCTCCGCTCAAAAGTCAGCCGATCGGTGGGGGTGGGGTCCTCACTTATCACGCATTTATGGATAAGTGATGAAAGGTACCAACTTACCTTCGCTCTTCTATGTGGATATTTGGTTTATGCCCAAAAGACACGAGTTCTTTCTAAATGGAGGAAAGTGATACAAAGTGAAATCAACAGGCAACGTTGTAATAAAGCATTAGGTCTTAGTATTGTGAACAAATCCCTTTCCCCATGATTGATCGGGAACCATCGGTCGGATCCCACCATTGATCACACACTATCCTCTGGATCGAGGAATATTCTGGATGTCACCGGTCTATAAAGAAGGGGCGTAACTAGACTAAGTGCACGGGTTGCAATCGCACCCGGACCCTGGAGCCTAAAAGGTCCCTTTGGCCCATAGAAAAGACCATTACTATTAATGGTTTACAATAATTGGGGGGTCTCGTTGGAACTTTTGCATTGGGGCCCATGAGCTTCGAGTTACGCCGCTGCCCAGAACTACAGTCAGGAGATCCTATAATGCTATTAGAAATGATCCTACATAGTGAAGACGAGCCAGTGATGAAATGCAGACAGGAAAGCGAGCGGCCCGAGCCGTCTGAACTGCATTTATCTGTCTCGGATCTGAAATTCCGCTGGATTTATATTGCATTTACTGTAACCTCGAGCACCAGAAGAAAGATGCTGAACGTCGCTGACAGGGCGACTGCAAGGAGACGTATAAATGTCACTGGCGTGTGATGGCCCCGTCCCTTTCAGATGAAGAAAACTTTATTTAGAGGGCCACCGCCCATCACTCCTGAGCTAAAAGCCGCAGGAATAAGCCTATAAAGTAAGTGAAACGCTGCCCGGTTGTCTCCTGATCTCTTAAACTACCTGTAGAATGTAAGCCGGCAGGGGCAGGGTCCTCCTCCCTCTGTACCGGGCTATCATTGTTAGTCATTTACTGTAGGTGATATCTGTATTTGGTATGTAACCCCTTCTCATGTACAGCACCATGGAATCAATGGTGCTATATAAATAATAATAATAATTATAATACTAATAATAATACCGGGCAAGTGACCGCTAGGGCACACTGATAGGAGGAGCGCACGGACTACCAGAAGGCGACACAGTACCACTGTGGCATTTTACAGCAAGTCTTAAAAGGGCTGTCCAGAATAGGTAAAAATAAAAAAAACAAATATGATATTCTCACCTTACCAATCCCCTTGCGTCTCTTCCAGCATTGGCACAGGCAGTAGACATGGGTCCTTGTTGCTCTAAAGAAAGGAGGGGCGGGCCTCGGCCCCCTCTACACAAAGCAGGGGCGGGCCTCGGCCCCCTCTGAACAAAGAGGGGGCGGGCCTCGGCCCCTCTACACAAAGCGGGGGCGGGCCTCGGCCCCCTCTACACAAAGCGGGGGCGGGCCTCGGCCCCCTCTGCACAAAGCGGGGGCGGGCCTCGGCCCCCTCTACACAAAGCGAGGGCGGGCCTCGGCCCCTCTACACAAAGCGGGGGCGGGCCTCTGCCCCCTCTACACAAAGCGGGGGCGGGCCGGGCCGCCCCTCTACACAAAGCGGGGGCGGGCCTCTGCCCCCTCTACACAAAGCGGGGGCGGGCCTCTGCCCCCTCTACACAAAGCGGGGGCGGGCCTCTGCCCATCTACACAAAGCGGGGGCGGGCCTCTGCCCATCTACACAAAGCGGGGGCAGGTCTTACAGCATTATGTCTCTACCTGCTTCCTCTTATGCTGTATGGGCCACTGATTGTCTGCAGCAGTGTTCAATGCATCACTGTTGTGGCAAAGATTGGATGCAGAAATCACATGTCTGTATGAAAGTAACAGGATGTATACCGCGGGTCTTTGTATTCTCCGTTTTGTGACTACTGCAGCCAATCACCGATGCATTGGATACTGCTACATCCAGTGATTGGCGGCAGTGGTGATGCATAGTCTTGCCAGAAGAAGTAAGAACAGGGGCAGGGACCCAGGCAGCACTAGAAAAGTAGTGGAAGGAGACTGGTATGTGACTATACTTTATTTTTTTGAATAATAATTTTGGGGTGGAGAGCCCCTTAGGCTAGCCACGTTTTCCTTAAATATAAGGAGCAGTTTGTGGCAGCACTTCTGGCATCAATGTGTCTTCTGGCACCCCACAGGGTCAGACGTGTTGAAGTTGCAGCCAATGGGGACCCCAAACTTTCCAGACCTTTAGAAATCAATTATAAATGTTGTGTGGCCCTGAGGACAAGATAGCAGAAACAACCAGGTCAGAAAAGGTTCTTCAAACTTCTGTGGAGCACTCGGGAACATTACGGAGTTGGCACAGATGTGACCGACATCACCGATAACAAAACCCAAAATGTCGACCACAGCAGAACTTCGCTGGCTACCTGCCCCTTTATATTGCTCCGTCCTGTATAATTCACACAAGCTCTTATTCCAATCATCCTCCCAAGCTTTAGGTGCCATCGTGCCTCTTAAGCACTCTTGTGCGTGCGCCAGTCGGCTCCGTCCGGCCAATGATGCAGTATGTCCTCTGCTGTATCACTACAAACAATAAACATTGATCAACACAAAACCGATCCAGAGAGCAGAGCAGAAGCGGTAATTACAGCTGCGGCCGCCCTGCGAGGGGAGGAGAGCCGACCATGTATTATTAATACCGAAAAAAAGATCAATAAGGATCAGGACGGCAGCAGAAAATGGCAGAGAGATGGCTCCATAAATCATTAGTAGCAGCTGTAGTAACGCTGGCGGGATGATATTCCCCGGCCCACGCCGCCGCGCTGCAGCATCAATCTGTGATGATTGCATTTCCTCGTTAACTATAATGCAAATTGCTTATTACAACTTGTGATAAATCGGCTCGGAGTCAGCACATAATAGTGGATGCCGCACCACGTCGTCCCAGGGAGAAAGCAAATGTGTGCACTCAGCTCCGGGGTGGAAACCCACAAATGCTGCGTGGGATTTACGGTAGTTAAACTGTAATTCTTTGCTAGGGCACCATTTAAGTGAGTATTCCCATCTCGCACCTCTGGGTCCCCCACCCATCTCAACAATAGTGCCCTGTCTCGCGCTGCCAGAAATGGAGAGGTAGCAGCAGATGCAACACAGAGAGGAAATACACTGTGTGCCGAATTATTAGGCAAATGAGTATTTTGATCACATGATACTTTTTATACATGTTGTCCTACTACAAGCTGCACAGGCTTGAGAGCCAACTACCAATTAAGTAAATCTGGTGATGTGCATCTCTGTAATGAGGAGGGGTGTTGACTAGTGACATCTACACCCTATGTAAGGTGTGCTTAATTATTAGGCAACTTCATTTCCTTTGGCAAAATGGGTCAGAAGAGAGATTTGACGAGCTCTGAAAAGTCCAAAATTGTGAGATGTCTTGCAGAGGGATGCAGCAGTCTTGAAATCTCCAAACTTTTGAAGCGTGATCACCAAACAATCAAGCGTTTAATGGCAAATAGCCAACAGGGTCGCAAGAAGCGTGTTGGCCAAAAAAGGCACAAAATAACTGCCCATGAATTGAGGAAAATCAAGCGTGAAGCTGCCAAGATGCCATTCGCCACCAGTTTTGCCATATTTCAGAGCTGCAACGTTACTGGAATATCAAAAAGCACAAGGTGTGCGATACTCAGAGACATGGCCAAGGTAAGGAAGGCTGAAAAACGACCACCTTTGAACAAGAAACATAAGATAAAATGTCAAGAATGGGCCAAGAAATATCTTAAGACTGATTTTTCAAAGGTTTTATGGACTGATGAAATGAGAGTGACTCTGGATGGGCCAGATGGATGGGTCAGAGGCTGGATCAGTAAAGGGCAGAGAGCTCCACAACGACTCAGACGCCAGCAAGGTGGAGGTGGGGTACTGGTATGGGCTGGTATCATCAAAGATGAACTTGTGGGACCTTTTCGGGTTGAGGATGGAGTGAAGCTCAACTCCCAGACCTACTGCTAGTTCCTGGAAGACAACTTCTTCAAGCAGTGGTACAGGAAGAAGTCGGTATCGTTCAAGAAAAACATGATTTTCATGCAGGACAATGCTCCATCACATACATCCAACTACTCCACAGCGTGGCTGGCCAGTAAAGGTCTAAACGAAGAAAAAATAATGACATGGCCCCCTTGTTCACCTGATCTGAGCCCCATATAGAACCTGTGGTCCATCATAAAATGTGAGATCTACAGGGAGGGAAAACAGTACACCTCTCGGAACAGTGTCTGGGAGGCTGTGGTGGCTGCTGTACGCAATGTTGATCGAAAACAGATCAAGCAACTGACAGAATCTATGGATAGAAGGCTGTTGAGTGTCATCGTAAAGAAAGGTGGCTATATTGATCACTAATTTTTTTAGTTTTTGTTTTTGCATGTCAGAAATGTTTATTTCTAAATTTTGTGCACTGATATTGGTTTACCTGGTGAAAATAAACAAGTGAGATGGGATTATATTTTTATTAAGTTGCCTAATAATTCTGCACAGTAATAGTTACCTGCACAAACAGATATCCTCCTAAGATAGCCAAATCTAAAAAAAAACCACTCTAACTTCCAAAAATATTAAGCTTGGATATTTATGAGTCTTTTGGGTTGTTTGAGAACATATTTGTTGATCAATAATAAAAATAATCCTCTAAAATGCAACTTGCAGTGAAGCCGGAAGAGGATGCGCGGCCCCAAAAGAACATCTCGCTTCTCTGGGTCCCCCACCCATCTCAACAATAGGGCCCCGTCTCGCGCTGCCAGAAATGGAGAGGTAGCAGCAGATGCAACACAGAGAGGAAATAGAAGACTTTTCTGTTTGAGAGTGAAGCCAGAAGAGGATGCGCGGCCCCCAGAGGAGGATGCGCGGCCCCCAGAAGAGAATGCGCGGCCCCCAGAAGAGAATGCGCGGCCCCCAGAAGAGAATGCGCGGCCCCCAGAAGAGAATGCGCGGCCCCCAGAAGAGAATGCGCGGCCCCCAGAAGAGAATGCGCGGCCTCCAGAAGAGAATGCGCGGCCTCCAGAAGAGAATGCGCGGCCTCCAGAAGAGAATGCGCGGCCTCCAGAAGAGAATGCGCGGCCTCCAGAAGAGAATGCGCGGCCTCCAGAAGAGAATGCGCGGCCCCCAGAAGAGAATGCGCGGCCCCCAGAAGAGAATGCGCGGCCCCCAGAAGAGAATGCGCGGCCCCCAGAAGAGAATGCGCGGCCCCCAGAAGAGAATGCGCGGCCCCCAGAAGAGAATGCGCGGCCCCAGAAGTAGATGTGTGGCCCCCATTCTGCTCAATGCCCTACTGGTGGCTACAGACTGAGGAGCAGGCAAGAGATGCTTTGCTATAAAGATTCCATGGCTGTATCAAAACTATTAGGAAAAAGCTTCTTAGCATTTATGGCCTTGGTTACTAAAGGACAGGACAACGGACATACTGTACATGTATGTGGGTCTGAGCAAATAAAAGCATACAGATATTCATTATTTATGGTATTACGTCATAACTGTACCTTAATACGATCTTCTCTTTGCTTTTTCAGCAGGGCGATGATTTCTTCCCTTCTTTTAGCCTTTACAAAACAAATAGAGCAAAACTGTTACCTTCATACAAACTGCACTACTGAACACAGCCAGATGTGGTGCTGTTTTTGGAATAAAAAAAAAACTCCAGTGATCCTATTTTCTGCTTTTGGACAAACCCTTTAAACAATCACAAAGGAGAAAAAGGAGCCCTATCTGTGTGCATGTATACACAGCCCCCTCCATGATCTGGTAGGTCTGTGAGTGGCTGTTTGCATCGGTATTTTGCACCTGTGCTGCCCTCGCCCTTATCATGGGGGTCTGCTGTATCCTGCTGGTGCATTGGTAATCTGACCCGGCGTTTCTAAGGCTGATTTTTATTTCCTTTGTGATGTTTTTTGAATTTATGTCCTGTAGTTAAACCCTTTACATCTCACAATTTCAGCTAGGTGACCTAAATGGTCTCTGTCGTTTCAAGGCTCATTCTGTGGACAATACAATAAGTACTTTATTTACCCCAAATTACATTTTCAGACAGACAAATTTCTCCAGAGTGCCGGCCATTAGGGGTCTCCTTTCTCTGTGATTTGCTGTTTACTGACTGTTGTCAAGATTAATTTAAAAGGGGTATTCCCATATCCAAGATCCTATCTCAATATGTAGTAGGTGTAATAATGATAATAATATTAGCAAATACCTCCAATTAGAAATGTAGTATAGTTCTTCTGATTCGCTATGTCTCTTTCCTCATGTGCAGACATTGCAAGACCTTAGGTATCCATGGTTACAGCCACTGATATAATGACAGTTAGCTAGTTGCTAGTGGTTGTAGCCATGGATACCTAAGGTCCTGCAATGCCTTCACATGAGGAAAGAGACATAGTGACTCAGAAAAATTATATTACATTTCTAATTAAAGGTATTTGCTAACATTATTATCATTATTACACCTACTACATATTGAGATAGGATCTTGGAGATGGGAATACCCCTTTAACTGTAGCAGCACTGACACCAAAATAGATTACAAGCAGTAGATGCGAGTCTTTGTCACTCTAAAGAAAGCAAGGGAAGGGGTCTTGGTCCCACTACAGAAAGTGAGGGGGGGGGGGGCGGGTCTTGGTCCCTCTACAGAAAGCGAGGGGGTGGGGGGGTGGGTCTTGGTCCCGCTACAGAGAGAAGGGGGGGTTTTGGTCCTGCTACAGAAAGCGAGTGGTGTGGGGGGGTGGGTTTTGGTCCCGCTACAAAAAGAAGGGGGGGATTTTGGTCCTGCTACAGAAAGTGGGGGGGGAGGGTCTTGGTCCCGCTACAGAAAGCAGGGGCAGGTCTTTAACGCTCTGCTCCTACTTTCCTGTCCAACAAACTGCATACAGACATGACAAATAAATGGGCAGGCAAGTTATTGGACAATGGCAAGAACACAACATGCCGGGAGGTGAGAGAAAGGCAGTTTTGCACCTGTAGTACTGGAAGAATGCTGATCACAGAGAATTGCCTACTGAAATGAGTGAATGGCAAGTTAGTAACAGAGCATGAGAATGAGGACAGTTCCCGGACATATTAACCTGGAATGTGCACAAAAAGCAGTTTTACGTTGTTGTGGGAGGTGAGAACAAGACCATGAGCTTCAGGTACTGTATGAAATTGATGGGACACACTGGGAGCTGCACTACAACTGCCAACCACCTATATGACCCAGCACTGAACTGCTTTGAGCCCAACATTGAGCTATATGTGTGTCCCCTTTAATTGCTTTATGTCCGCTCTTGAATTTCATGAACCCTCTTGGTTCTGGTGCCCATGATCATATCGGTGCCCACTGAAGAATTGTCCTGGCATCTGATGGACCAGTCTGACTCTTATTGTCCGGAGCGTAGAAATGACAAATCGCCCCTGAAGAAGGTGATCACTCATTTCATGGATCTCTCTTAGTTTCAGCATTGTTATATGCCATGTAATTACTCGGTGGCCATTTATACCCACATTTCCCAATAATAATCTTCTTATGAACAGCAGAAATGTTTATCTACCTTCTGATTGATGCAATCTGCTAATTATCATCGGGCAAGCGGCAGAGTTCATTAACCTGAGTGATGGGGCAGATCAATGAAGGCCGTAATGTAGTGCCTGGCTCCTTATGCTACAGCATCCTATAAATCCCCCACCAATGCATGAACAACGCAACCAGATCCAGTCCTATAAATCAATTACACCTCGTATGTTACCAACACACAGAGCAACCCAACCAGCTCCAATCCTGTAAATCCCTACAATGTCGTATCCCACCAATACACAGGTGACACAATCAGATCCAATCCCATGAATCACTTCCATCTTGTATCCCACCAATATACGGGGAAACTCAGATCCAATTTTTAAACCCCTTCAATCTTTTGTGCCACAGATACAACAGACCGACCCAATCAGATTTAAGGCCCCGTCACATATAACGAGATCACTAGCGAGATCGTTATTACGTCACGGTTTTGGGATCGCTGGAGAGTCGTTTCGTGATCGCTGGGGAGCTGTCAAACATGCAGAGCTTCCCAACGATTTCGGCCGCCCCAGCGATCTAACTAACGATCTCGGCGGTCGTTGGGACGCTTTCACACAGCAGCTATTTCAACGATCCACACCTTGATAGGGACTGTACTGTGTCACAAAGGCGTGCATAAAATTACGCAAAAGCAGGACTCAGTCGAATGAACGGATATCAACAGCCCGGAGAATTCTTCTAGGATCTGCAATCCAGCACAAGGTCAGAAACAAAGGATGGAATCGCTATTCTGTTGCCTTCTTTATGCACGGCGGAAAATGAGAACGCTGTAGCGACCACCAATCGGGGATGAGGGGCGCGGAAAAGTCCAATTTATGCACGCCTACCTGTCTCAGTTCTGAATCGCTAACGAGGTCGTTGATAAGGTGTCAAATACAGCGATGCACACTGCCCAGCGGGAGCGCAACGACCCAGGAATGGTCCAGGAAGCTTTGTAACGATCAGCGATCTCACAAAAGGGGCCTGATCGTTGCTACCTGTCAGACATAACGAGATCGCTAGCGATATCGCTATTGTGTCAGAAAAACCGTGACGTATCAACGATCTCGCTAGCGATCTCGTTATGTGTGACGGGGCCTTTAGTCTTAAATCATTTCAATCTCATATCCCACCAAGACATAGGTGATCCAAAGAGATCCAATCTTATATCCCGCCAATATGTGAGCAATCAAATCAGATCTAATCCTATATATCACCTCAATTTTGTATACCACTCAACATGCGTAACAACCCAATCACATCCAATCTTATCAATCAATTCAATCTTGTTTACTACCAAGACGATTGATCCAATGGACTGAGCACTCCTATGTTCTCTATGATAAAGTTGCCAAATGATAAAGGCCGGCGGCTTATCTCAGGGGGAACAATGTGATCGTCAGTCCACAATCAACACCTCTCCAGACCACCAATCAGCTGGCGCCCCCCATACACATTAGACAGTTGGCCAATATAGATGGGTTCGACCGAGATATGGCCAACTTTAAGCAAACCAATCAGATCCAATTCTACAGATCACCGAAATCTTGCATCCCACCAATATATGGACAGCACAATCAGATCTAATCCTATATATCCCCTCATTCTTGTATACCCCCAACACATGGAGCGACCCAATTACATGCAAACCTATAAAACCCTTCAATCTTGTATGCCACCAATACATGAGCAACCCGGCCAAATCTAATCCTTTTAAAATCCCTCCATCTGTGTGCCATCAATAGATGGGTGACCCAAGTGGATACAATCCTACAAATCCCTTCGATTTTATTTGCTGCTAATACATAAAGAACAGAAATGGAAAGAAGTGGGGTAACTGCGCTACTGCTGACAACCAATAGAAGAATCTAGGAGATCGGAGAATATTATATGTGGTTTATTACTAATGTGTTTCTAAGTCACCGGACTTCTTCATCAGGATCTCCATCGTGGGCTTGCAGCAGCTGACATTTCACACAACCCTGTAAGGTGAGCACCTTCTCACACCCTATTATCCTCCATCACGGCATTGTTGCACACATGCCTCGGTCATGTGACGCTGAATCACTTCTCATACACAAGCAGTGAGTCAGGGTAGTCCAGGAGTCTGAGGTCAAGAGCCAAAGGCATAGTCACGTAACGGTCATTTGTCAAAATACCAGGTGGATAACAGATCAGAGCAAAGGGGCTAGGCAAAACAGAGGTTCAAAACGAGGTCCAAGGTCAGGCAGCAAAAAGATCCACAAGCAAAGCACAAGGCAGAGAGAGACAAACCACACAGAGCTGAATCTATGTCTGGCAGAGATCTAGGATTGACAGCCCAGCTAAGTAGCTGGTCAATCACCTGGGACAGGGAACACCTGAAGGCAGCCCAGCACCTCCCAGACTCAGATTGGACGGCCGAGCTGTCAATCAAAACATCAACAGCTCAGCATGCCCCTGCACCAGATTGGACGACCGAGCTGTTAGTAACTGCATCCCAGACACACTGAGGGGTGGAATTGTGACAGGTCCATTTGATTTTCCGGGTGCACAACGTCGGGCTTTACAAGTAGCCCAGCGTGATCAATATGCTGTATTTCCAAGGCCTATATAAAGGCTCCTTAGAGACACACCATGTATTGGCATTGCTCTAAGACAGGGGTGGGGAATCTTTTTTCTGCCAAGGGCCATTTGGACATTTAGAATATCCTTCGAGGGCCGTATAAATTGTGCGCTAATTCCACCCACAAAGTACGTCCTGATACTGGCACTGGTGTCAGGACGTAATCTTTCATTGCATGCACCACAGGGTTCAGTAGTGAACACTATGTTCACATGCTCACAGAGTAAGAGAAATTAATGGGCCGGCGGATATCAAAACACAGCAGCCGGGCCAAGTACTGCAGTCCCCAGGAATCTGGCCGGGGGCCGGATAAAAGGTCATCGAGGGCCATAAATGGCCCGCGGGCCTGAGGTTCTCCACATCTGCTCTAAGACTTGTAGTAACGCTCTTAGTTGTCTGCACAGTTCCAGTCCACAGTCATCAGGACGTCTCCTGCTTGTCTGTGGTTTCCAGACCCTGAGTTACTTGTCTGCGCTTTCTAGTAACCTTGCTACCTACCTGCCTGCAGTTTCCAGTATCACTACCTACTCTGTGGACTCCAGGACTTCATTAAACTTCTAGTTTGCATTCTACGTGTCAGAGTTCAGCATGGTCCATCTGACTGCTGCACTGATGCCAGTGAGCCCACCCGGACCTTGGGCTTAGAGGATCCACCTCACCGTGTGAACCCGCTCTCCATAACACAGATAAGACCCTATTGTGCTTTATATTGTTTCTCCAGCTTTTTCCACTAATACACAGACGACCCAGTAAGATTCAGTCCTTCGATCTTACATCCCACCAATACATGGAGCGACCTAACCACATCCCCTTCAATGCAGTATGCCACCAATACATGAGTAGTGGGCTACGACCTGCGGGGGGCTGCAGTGCTCGCCAAGCACCATGGGACCCCTTAAACAGCTGATCAGCTGAATCTGACTCCCATCAATTAGACATTTTATCCACCCTTACATATCACGCCTGTATATAACTACGTATCAGCCAGACATGTGGAAAAATGTGAAATCCCATCAGTCGTAAAGTGGTTAAATCCATCGACAGCAGCAGCGACTCTGCTCCTCTGCTGATCCGATTTGGAAAGAAATGTTTAATGTTTCCTAATGGACTGGGAGCTGCTGCTGCAATTAATTGGAAGCGCAGATTTGCTGACTTGCAGAACGCACCGCGCTGCACAGCTCAGCTTCTTCAGGAGATACGATAAAGATGTGTACGGCTGGAGCGGGGCCCAGAGGCTCCTTTTATATTAAAGAGAAAGAATTTTATTGGAAAAAGAGCAGATTTACCAAGTTCTGGATGATGGGGTGCACGTCGCTGGGCTGGGGTCTTACAGAGTACACATAAAGCAGATGGGATGTGCTGATATTACAGTGCACTCATCTATGCAGGCGTGGTTCCCTGACCCAGTACTGATGGGTGCAAAGATGAAACTCGGCCGAGAATTTGTGTGTTTTCAATAGGGACATGATTGTAAGCAGCTGCCAAGCACCTCCGGCGGCGGCTTGTCTCCTGGCGGCAAAAAAAAATAAAAAAATAAAAAGCAGGCATTGTAATTCCATATGGCTGATGCTTCTCTTTACAACGTCATCCATTGGCGTGGAGAATTGGGAGGTCTCCAGTCACATGTGGCTTCATTCAGACGACTATTTTCATCAACGCAGATCCGGAGCTACGGTCTTGAATACACTCCCGAGCAGCTTTTATAAAGGGTAGGTTCTCATACTATGGATTTGCATGGATTTTGAAGATAATCAGGGTCAGAAATTCACAGCAGAAATTCAGATATCTGCAAATTCTGCCATAGACTGAAATGTGGATCGGCATGTGGATTAGCTGTAAGGATTGACGCGAAGTTCACGAGTCGGGTTTTTTTTGTGTGGATTTAACTGCAGCAAAATCAGCTCTAAAAAGCCGCATATGGATTTTGCTGTGGATTAGTCACAGATTTCATTGCAAAAGGGTCTAAGGGGTAAGGTTTCTCCTTGTGGAGAGTGACAAGCCAAGCATGGCATGTCAGAGTGAGGACAATTATAAGCCATACAATGCTCCTCTAGGAAATTAAATATGCAAATTGTCTCCTCAGAGAGGAAGTGACTTGAACTCTATTGGAAGCAGTAATCCTAAAAGTCAATATCAACCCTTTAACGAGCCTTGCAATGTGACTTGGGATAAAAGTCAAACCTGAATTTCAATTTGCAGATACGGTGTTTTGGGGTGTTGCCCCTCATCAGTGCAAAGTATGAGATCTGATTTGGCTAGGTGAGAGGCTCTGGACTGGGGTCTAAGTGTAACATTTCTCCTTAGGAGAGTGACATAGCAAGCCCGGCATGTCAGAGTGAGGAGACTTATAAGCAAATCTGTGCTGAATTCTGCACAAAGGATTTCAAATTCTGTGCAGATGGTTTCAGCGAAAGTCTCCATTTTCCAGAATTCAAATCATCAATGCTCGGTCCATATATTATAAGAGCAAGGATCGCTGCGTAAGTTCAGCTCCGAAGTCGGTAAAATTGTAAATGCAGCTCTGGACGTGACGCAGAATGTAATTCAGGAAAAGTACGAGAAAGGTATTTATCACGGATCCAGGTTCCATTATCTGCAGGCTACAGACAGAAGGGAGAATCCATCTGAACAATTGCTTATTCCAGATTCAGAGCCGCGACTGATCACTCGGGGAGAATTCATTACACCACATTAGCGCTGCCATGGTAAAAGGATTGCTGGATATCAAACTCATGGTGTGCATTCATAATCTAATAGAGATATTATTATGGGAATTGGGGCCGTCAGTATTAGTTAGGTTAATAATGGAGATAGGACGACATCAGGGAGAGATTTAATTACAGCAGTGGTTTAACCCTGTCCCTGCCAACATCCAGAATACACATACACTGCTGAAAATCACAAAAGGCCCCCCATAACAGGGAAACAGCAACAGGTGCCGTGTTCTCTAACATGAGGTCTACGCTACGTATCAATGGCAGGGTCACTGGGGGTCTCCTTCACTTTCTTGTACTATTCAGATCTAATCGGTCAGTGCAAAAATGAGAACTCTGCAGCCTTTCTGGCTACTACAGAAATCCCTCAGCGGCTAGAGCGAGAGAATCCCATCTTGGCATCCCGGAGGGCTGAAGTTTATAGATTGGGGTCCATGTTTACAGCGGTGTACGAGGCTCTCGGGGGATCTGTTACTATAAGAAGTCATCGCTCCTTGGGGAGTGCGCTTACCTGCAATGTCATCTTCTGGGAAGAGCTGTAAGGTGGCTACACCTGTGGGGGCCCTGGCAATTAAAAATCTCCATGAATGAGCCGTCAATCAGAGAAGTGATCTGCAGACGGGGGAGAAGGAAATACTGCATTCATGATAGAATAATCCATGCCGCACTAATGTCATTGTAGTGATGCATGCTCATGTTACACATCTGCCTCGGCTCGGCAGGGCTTCTCCACCTTCCCATATGGCCGCTGCCCTCTGCTGTGCTCCACGTCAGTTTATACAAGTGGCCCCGCGTGCTGCCTAGGCTTACTTAAGGCCAAGTAAGACAGGTGTGTGTCTTGGTACTGAGACTCCTAGTTGTATTTGTTTTCGGTGCTCATCCATCAGCTCCTCGTCGGCATCAGCCTTGTGACCCTGCAGACCTGTTGCCTTCATTGCTGCAGACTTTCCTGCATCCTCTCTGCACCAGAACTCCTGAGGTCTCCAGTGATCCAAGTTCTCACTCCACACCTACCCTTCTGCCGGCTACACCAACCCCAGGGTCTGTGTGCCCACATGGACCTGTGACTTTGAAGATCCACCTCACATGGAGTATAACTCCAGGCGTCCAGATATAAGGCACAACCCCTAGAATTACTAGATTGTCGGAGTGCCTGAGTCAATTATTCCTTCTAAGGCTCATTAATTTTTTATGGTTTTATGCCTTCATCGTAATGTGAACCCACTAACTGTGTCCATGAGGAATAAGGCCCTACTACCAGAATGAGGTCATAAGATGGTCTTGTTGGTTTCCTACTGGTAGACTGCACTAGTCCATCAAACGCGGTCCTAAACATGGAAGTATATGGCTGACCTGCATCTATTTACCAGATATGTCATAGGCTTTTTGTAATGCACACGCCCGAACTGACTGGTGTGTGCATGTTTATGTAGTGATTCCACTGTGCCATGAACCGGAGAGTGCCTGGAGGGGCATAACTAAATATCTGCCCGATCCGAGCAAGGTCGCACAACGGCATACGACGCCAGTGCACCAGGGAGGAACCGAGCAGAGGAACCAGGGTCTACTCCAGGTCAGACTCCGGACACGGCTGTTGACCCACACCGGAGAATACAGGAACAGGCAGACTAGAGCGTAGGCTGGGTAGGGTCCAGTACAGACTGGGAGACAAATTCGAAACCGCAGATGCGGTGGACAGGGCCGAGCAAAGCGAAAACCGCAGACGCGGTGGACAGGGCCGAGCAAAGCGAAAACCGCAGACGCGGAGGACAGAGCTGAGCAAAGCGAAAACCGCAGACGCGGCGGACAGAGCTGAGCAAAGCGAAAACCGCAGACGCGGCGGACAGAGCTGAGCAAAGCGAAAACCGCAGACGCGGCGGACAGAGCTGAGCAAAGCGAAAACCGCAGACGCGGCAGACAGAGCTGAGCAAAGCGGAAACCGCAGACGCGGCGGACAGAGCTGAGCAAAGCGAAAACCGCAGACGCGGCGGACAGAGCTGAGCAAAGCGAAAACCGCAGACGCGGCGGACAGAGCTGAGCAAAGCGAAAACCGCAGACGCGGCGGACAGAGCTGAGCAAAGCGAAAACCGCAGACGCGGCGGACAGAGCTGAGCAAAGCGAAAACCGCAGACGCGGCGGACAGAGCTGAGCAAAGCGAAAACCGCAGACGCGGCGGACAGAGCTGAGCAAAGCGAAAACCGCAGACGCGGCGGACAGAGCTGAGCAAAGCGAAAACCGCAGACGCGGCGGACAGAGCTGAGCAAAGCGAAAACCGCAGACGCGGCGGACAGAGCTGAGCAAAGCGGAAACCGCAGACGCGGCGGACAGAGCTGAGCAAAGCGAAAACCGCAGACGCGGCGGACAGAGCTGAGCAAAGCGAAAACCGCAGACGCGGCGGACAGAGCTGAGCAAAGCGAAAACCGCAGACGCGGCGGACAGAGCTGAGCAAAGCGAAAACCGCAGACGCGGCGGACAGAGCTGAGCAAAGCGAAAACCGCAGACGCGGCGGACAGAGCTGAGCAAAGCGAAAACCGCAGACGCGGCGGACAGAGCTGAGCAAAGCGAAAACCGCAGACGCGGCGGACAGAGCTGAGCAAAGCGAAAACCGCAGACGCGGCGGACAGAGCTGAGCAAAGCGAAAACCGCAGACGCGGCGGACAGAGCTGAGCAAAGCGAAAACCGCAGACGCGGCGGACAGAGCTGAGCAAAGCGAAAACCACAGACGCGGTGGACAGAGCTGAGCAAAGGAAAACCGCAGACGCGGTGGACAGAGCTGAGCAAAGGAAAACCGCAGACGCGGTGGACAGAGCAGGACTCTGTTCACACGGAACAGACTAGAAGGGAAAGGCAGAACCAGATACCCACAGGGTACTTGCAGAGAAGTAGCGAGTGGACCACAAACTCACAAACGGAAGTACAGTGACAACGAGCAGGAGTTAGGTACGAGTTAAGACTCTGCAGAAAAAGGAAAGGAACGGACATAGAGAAAAAACAGGTAAAAGATAGGAGAGAGTTCAGACTGGAACTGAGTGTACGGAGGAGACCGACACTGCAGCGGGATACAGGAGCGGGTCTGGGAATACGGCCCCCAGAGAGGCGGGACGAACAGGCAAGGAGCGTATTCAGACTGGCCTGGAAATACAGCCTCCAGGAAGGCGGAACAAACAGGCAAGGAACGAGTACAGACTGCAGGTTAAGATACACAGATAGGACACAGTACAGACATGGGAACAGATACTGCAAGACAGGTAACATAGACAGGACCTGGCATGTCAGAGACAAAAGCCAACTGACAGGGCAAGATGCTCAGGCATGGGTTAATTGGAGCCGCTGTTTTAAATACCAGGTGACAGACAGCAATAGGCTGAGGATGCACAAGGGGTGTGCCTGCAGCAGGTACAAAAAGCAGGAAGTGATCGGGCGCCGCCCTTAAGCAGCAGACACAGAGGCAAACAGACAGCATGGAGGGAAGCCAAAGAGACATTCTGTACTGGAGATCAAGTGCGCGCTCTTGCACAGTGGGAGATGGACCACTATGCAAGGACGCCGCCAGGTATGTTACACTTTTCATGCTTGATCCATTAACCTGACGCTCATCGATGGCATCCTTCACCCATGGACTATAATGGCAACTGTTTAACATGCCAGTCAAGTAAAAAAGAGCAGGACATATCTGCCAATAGGATCCCATACTGGTTTAGGGGCGATGGATCCCGCTGTTGGGTTTCTAATAAGGTCCATCATAGATGATCGGCGGTCCTGATACTAGATTGACATCTTGCTAAGAATTAGGTAGAACCTCTTGGGCTCAGGGCTTGGGCAGGACTTATAATTGTTTGCCTATCCCTACGGATAGGTCATCAATGTATGATCGCAGAGGTCCTGCCTCTAAAGGAAGTTTTCAAAAACTTTGGAAATTCATCATGAGATAAATAGGAAAGGATCCACAAACCAAATGAACCTCGACTGTACCGTTGTCTTGCCTAAGTCTCAGGTCATCATCCCGAGATCAGAAGCCCTGAGGGAACATGCAGTGACTCTAGTAAGGAGAAATTTATGGTCTCCAAAACTAAGGCAGGTACATCAGCACCTTGGCCTAAACAATACGTCATACGGATGATAGTCAGTGATTTCTGGGTCCAAACCCCCTCATGTCTGTGTGTGCTGTGTGTGGGAGACATCAAAGCAACTAGTCTCCACCCACTAGCTCAGAGACAACTGAAAATTAGAGACAGAGCCTTCTGAGGAGAAAACTTGATCCCATATAACAGTATTATTCCTAATGTACACATGACTGCTTATTCTGAAAAGTTTTCGGGTCAGTGACACCATGCCCCTTCCGCAAAGTCTCGCCCATTTTATAAAATTGTTGACGCAAACAAAATGAGAAAAAGTTGCCAACTGCGGTAAATCCGTCTATTATTACTACTAACGATGATACATCGATGTGAATGCTTTCATCTGCAGGATTCTTCTCCGGGATCAATGGCTTGGAAATCGTTAAGAAATACATAGCGGGATATTACCAAGCCCCTGTTTAATTACTCCATTCGCTGTACTTAATATATGTCTGACATTTGTCCATTAGAGTCCCGAGCAGACCCTATATCCCTCTGACAATGATCAATCCCACAAGATAAATGCCGGCATCCCGCTTTCGATGTCTAATGATTTTCTTTCCTAGAAGATGAACTACAAATGGGTTTTGCGCAATGAATATTAATGTATAAGGACATGGCTGCCATAAATACAGCGCTGAAACGACGCGACTGGTCCAGAAGGAAGGTCTGCGCAATCAATGAGACGTAAGACCCAACATTAGAGGCTTTTCACGTGTCAGCTGCATTCGGCTGTCCACGGGGCGCTGATCGGATCGGCTGCTGGAATATTTGCGGAAATTACAATATCAGCAAAACAGACGCCGTCCAGATGGCCGAGGGGACGGAAGGACCCCCACGACCAGCCCCCTGATGGCACAATAAGGGGCAAAAGGCACAATAAGGGGCAAAAGGCAGCCAAATGGTCACATTCTCTACTGCACTCTTGTGATGAATGAGTAGTAGGTCATGTGACCCCTCTTGGCCAATCAGCTGAGGGCGACAAACTGCATTAATGGCAAGACCAGACAGTGCAGCTAAACGCACATGGCCAAACCATGCTGGATTCTCATGATCTGTAACTTGCTGTCTGTTCTTCTGTAATGGGCAGCTCCTCTTCATCAGCATTCTGCCAGCACTATAGGTGCAGCAACTTCCTCTCCCTCACATCTGCATGCACTGCTCCTGCAATTGCTCAATGGTTTCCTTGCCATGAACAGAAAGCCCTCGTCTGTATATTCAGTTTGACAGATGGGAACGCAGGACAGAGACAAATACCAGCTCCCATTTACTGCAAAGACAAAAACTTGCTTCTACTTCCTGTAGAGATAAGGACCCACCCCTACTTCCTGTAGAGAAACAAAGAACTGCCCCTACTTCCTATAGAGACAAAGAACTGCCCCTACTTCCGGTAAAGAGGCAAAGACCCGCCCCTACTTCCTGTAAAGAGATAAAGACCAGCCTCTACTTCCTGTAGAGAAACAAAGAACTGCTACTACTTCCTGTAGAGAAACAAAGAACTGCTACTACTTCCTGTTGAGAGACAAAGATCGGCCCCTACGTCCTGTGGAGAAATAAAGACCCGCCCCACTTCCTGTGAAGAAATAAAGACCCGCCCCACTTCCTGTGAAGAAATAAAGACCCGCCCCACTTCCTGTGAAGAAATAAAGACCCGCCCCACTTCCTGTGAAGAAATAAAGACCCGCACCCACTTCCTGTGAAGAAATAAAGACCCGCACCCACTTCCTGAAGAGAAACAAAGATAGGTCCCCACTTTCTGTAGAAAGAAAACACCCACCCCCCCACTGCTTGTACAGAGTAAAGGACCTTCCCCACTTCCTGAATAGAGACGGAGTCCACCCCCACCCCCTGTAATCCGTCTCTGCTGCTCCAGGTGGATTACATTTAAGAACAGGGAGTGGGCAGATAGTTACACAGAGGGGAGGCCCGGCATTTTGGAGGTGATTTTTCAGGGGTTGGACAACTTAATATATAAATAGAGTGATTTGCAGATTGTGTATTCATCCCATCATCTATCACATGAGGATATGAGACCACCTTGTCGGTCAGTACAGGGACCATTTCAGTAGTCGGGGCGGCTGCGGTGCTCACACGCTGCGCGGGGAAGGGGGGATAATGTTGGTCTTGCTGTGTAATACTTGTTTCCCGCACGGAAAGATATAAGAAGCAGGAAAGCAAAGCATTTACTACAACACAAATACACTGAAGGCTTCACAATACGGGGCTTGTTTCAATATTATATAGAAAAGACCCCAGAGGAGATTCACTTACCACTATTACACCTTTCAACAACTGCCCTCCCCTCCTCTTTTAGGCTGACGCTTATAGCTGGAGGAAACCCATGCTGCCCCTCCATCGCTCACTTCCGCTATCTACTGCCGCCATAAATCTGATGTATTAATCAGGCATGTAATAGTCATCCAAATATACTCACTCTTCCTGTGCAAGGAAGGGGCCACAGTTAAAGGGATATTCCCATTTCAGCTAATAGGAGGGCTTCACGTTGACTTTGGCAGCGCAGCCAAATATCACTATGTGCCATTGCTACATCGCAAAGCCGTACAAGTGAATGTGTTCCCAGAAAGTTGCAAAAAAATTGGTCCTGGCTGGACTTTTTGTGACTTGCTTGTTGCGGTACCCGGGGGTTGTAATGTGACCCCATTCACTTGCATTGCACTGCAGCAGCGACACATATCGTTCTTTGGACGTGGGACCTGTGTCGCCGTGTAGCCCCCCGCCTAAAAGACGCCGTCTGATTTCTTGCAATGAACTGATCGTGGGCAGAAACATTTTTGTATTTCCTTGTGATTTACTGCACTATGGTCCTAAGGAGACAGAACATGAGAAATGGCCCTTACCTTCTCCATATAAACGGATCTTTGTTCCATATCTTGCACTCTCTGTGCTTCCAATAAAAAATATTCCGTCTCTAAAAACCACAGAAATCTGATTAACGACATAATCTGGGAGATCCCGTACATGTATTAGTAAATGAAAAATAACTACACAAAATAATAAATATACAGCATATGTATCCATAGGATAGACCTTCAACATCAGACCAGCGGGGGTCCGACATCTGATCGATGAGATGACCCCCAAAAAGATAAAAAAAAAAAAAATTCTGCCATGTTTAATTCTTCTTCACGGCATTAACTCCAAGGGTTAAATATTTTTATATTTTGATAGATTGGATTTATACAAATGGGGTGACACTAAATGTGCTTAATTTTTGATTTTCGGAATGAGAAAAGGGGACGAGTTGAACTTTTAGGGCTTTATTTTTTTCATATTTTGCTAAGTTTCTGCAAGGGACTTGATCCTGCGATCGAGGATGGGGCCGATGATCATGGAAATGCCCCCCATCCAGATCAGCAGAGATCAGAGACAACTTTGATCATCGCATCTTCCTTCTCTTAAAGGGAACCTGTCACCTCGGAGACCGTTATTTACCTGCAGATATAGGGTTAATCTATAGGCAAATAGCGTTACACTGTTGCTGGTCCTCTGTACTGAAGGTGCCTGTCACGCAAGGTGTGGGAAAGACTAAGTGTAACATGAAGGGAAGAGGGGGAGGAAGCCCAAACACTAGGGAAAGGGGGAGTGGAGGCCCCTAGGCAGATCTAATAACACCCTGCCTACCCTATATAGGTTCCACACCTATCGCTGAGCAGAACCCTAAACCCTGGATGACCCTCGAGCTTGGCTCTAGATAGGGAGGGGACAGGGTGAGCACTAGTCAGGCCCCACTACAAACTAAAAAAAACAAGGTGGACAAATAAAGGGGATAAACTTAGCTTGAGCAGACACCAGAGGAGTAACGCCAACTGTCCCCCAAGGGCACCAGAGAAGATGCTAGCCGACTACTAGTGCTCCAAGCCTGTACATAGAAGTATCACCAGAAATTATCTGGAGCAAACTGAGTGTTTTTAACTCCCAGGCAAGGGTGTATCAATCAGCAGCAGGAGGGAGGTCACCGCTGGGTCCTAAAGGCCAAGGATTAAGAAGACGTTTGTAATGCCAAGAGCAGTGGCCTTCTACAGCCAGATCCAGAGCGACTGTCTATTACACCTGACACATGCCTGACAGTGCCACTGCCGGGAGAAAATTAACTTATTCCTCCCGGGAATCATAGGGGTGCAAGGAGCGGCCACAGCTACCACTCTGTAAGCAGAGCGAGCTGTCAATCAAAGTGCTGGGGTGTACGCACAGCCACCGCTTATAGTACAGTATAGTGAGCGATGATTGTAGTCCCCCATGACTGAAGGCTCCTGGGAGGAAATACGTTTATTTTCTCCCAGTAGCCGGACATTCAGTACGGGGGCCAGGCAGCATTGTAACACCATTTACCAGCAGAAGACCCTATATCTGCAGGTAAATAGCATTTTCCCGAGTAGGTTCCCTTTAATAACTGTAATACATCTTGGGCTGTGCCACAAATTAGAGTCTATACCAGCCTGGCATCCATTTCTGCAAAACTTTTATGGTTTGTCGGACCGCAGTCGGCCTCTCCCTCACGGTAAAGCCTTGGAAAAAATTAAAAAAAAGAGTTGCAAACTTTTTTAGCTAATCTGGCTCAAGCAATAAAAGTTTTCTTTGCCAGAAAACAGGCGTCCAGGCATTAATAAATCCCCAGTGATTTCTACTTACTGAGGTCCTCCAGGTCCTGCAGTGGGTGAGTCTTTCCTAAAGTAAAAGGAAAAATCCTAATTAATAAAGATTTCTCCACAAGATGTGAACGCAATAATCCACCATTAACTCGTCCCCCTCCGATATCATCCCTGACGGTGCCCCCACCCCGGCTCCTGTGCCCCATTGTTCATCACCGCGATCTGACTCTGTAATAATTCATTATATGGGATCGGCGAGTAAAAGCAAATGTGTATTGATCCCAATAATGAGGCGTCCTGACAAGGCGCTTTCAGCTCCGGAGTCATCGCAGTGAACCCCCGACCTATGTAATGTAGTGATTAGAGGATTAATGGTGGAGCGGGGAGCACGTGTCGCATGGTGCGGGCAGATGGGTGGATTACTGCCGCGCTGGGAACGGGACCTCAGCTCCATGGTCTGATATTAGACAATGTTTATTGAGGAGCTCAGAGATTGTGATCTGCAGATGTAAAGCTGCCAGAAATCAATATTTACTTATTTTACTCACTTATATCGCGCCATTAATTCCACATGGCTTTACGGACATCATCATCACTGTCCCCATTGGGGCTCACAATCTAAGTTCCCTATCAGTATGTCTTTGGAGGAAACCGGAGAACCCGGAGGAAACCCACGCAAACACGGGGAGAAAATACAAACTCCTTGCAGATGTTGTCCTTGGTGGGACAGGACCCCAGTGCTGCAAAACAACAGTGCTAACCACTGAGCCAATGTGCTGCCCATATTTATATATGTATAGTGCAATTAACCATAAAGAAACCTACTGTGATCACAGGTCTGCGGATTTACCAGCATCTAATGCTGCGGTCTCCTATAGAGGGGCCGTCGCCCTTGCGGTCTCCTATAGAGGGGCCGTCGCCCTTGCGGTCCCTTATAGAGGGGCCGTCGCCCCTGCGGTCCCTTATAGAGGGGCCGTCGCCCCTGCGGTCCCTTATAGAGGGGCCGTCGCCCCTGCGGTCCCTTATAGAGGGGCCGTCGCCCCTGCGGTCCCTTATAGAGCGGCCGTCGCCCCTGCGGTCCCTTATAGAGCGGCCGTCGCCCCCTGCGGTCCCTTAAAGAGCGGCCGTCGCCCCTGCGGTCCCTTATAGAGCGGCCGTCGCCCCTGCGGTCCCTTATAGAGCGGCCGTCGCCCCTGCGGTCCCTTATAGAGCGGCGTCGCCCCTGCGGTCCCCTTATAGAGCGGCAGTCGCCCCTGCGGTCCCTTATAGAGCGGCAGTCGCCCCTGCGGTCCCTTATAGAGCGGCAGTCGCCCCTGCGGTCCCTTATAGAGCGGCAGTCGCCCCTGCGGTCCCTTATAGAGCGGCAGTCGCCCCTGCGGTCCCTTATAGAGCGGCAGTCGCCCCTGCGGTCCCTTATAGAGCGGCAGTCGCCCCTGCGGTCTCTTATAGAGCGGCAGTCGCCCCTGCGGTCTCTTATAGAGCGGCAGTCGCCCTGCGGTCTCTTATAGAGGGGCAGTCGCCCCTGCGGTCTCTTATAGAGCCGGCAGTCGCCCCCTGCGGTCTCTTATAGAGCGGCAGTCGCCCCTGCGGTCTCTTATAGAGCGGCAGTCGCCCCTGCGGTCTCTTATAGAGCGGCAGTCGCCCCTGCGGTCTCTTATAGAGCGGCAGTCGCCCCTGCGGTCTCTTATAGAGCGGCAGTCGCCCCTGCGGTCTCTTATAGAGCGGGCAGTCGCCCCTGCGGTCTCTTATAGAGGGGCAGTCGCCCTGCGGTCTCTTATAGAGGGGCAGTCGCCCCTGCGGTCTCTTATAGAGGGGCAGTCGCCCCTGCGGTCTCTTATAGAGGGGCAGTCGCCCCTGCGGTCTCTTATAGAGGGGCAGTCGCCCCTGCGGTCTCTTATAGAGGGCAGTCGCCCCTGCGGTCTCTTATAGAGCGGCAGTCGCCCCTGCGGTCTCTTATAGAGCGGCAGTCGCCCCTGCGGTCTCTTATAGAGCGGCAGTCGCCCCTGCGGTCTCTTATAGAGCGGCAGTCGCCCCTGCGGTCTCTTATAGAGCGGCAGTCGCCCCTGCGGTCTCTTATAGAGCGGCAGTCGACCCCTGCGGTCTCTTATAGGACGGCAGCCGCCCTGCGGTTTTAGGCGGTTTTAGGGGGGGGGTTCTCTATAGAGCGGCAGTCG